>NC_086181.1:44705645-45403714 GCF_023053635.1 Elgaria multicarinata webbii
CATCTCTCACCTTGATTACTGTAACTCTGTCCCGTCAAATATTTTGTTGCTTCCCCCCTCATTTCAGTCTTCTCTTTTTCAACACTTTAATGCCAAACTTATCTACCTCTCTTGCCCCTCTGTTCAATCACTCTGCCGGCTACCTGTCCACTCCTAGAACCAGCACACGCGTCTCATCCTTACCATCAAAATCCTCCACAGCCTTCCTCGCCTCACCTCTGTGCTCTTTATGCTGGATACATGCTTGCCTGTGACCTTTCCTCTTCCAGTCCCACCACCCCAAGGTCTCCCATTTCCTTCAAAAGATGGCCTTTTCTCCCTTGCTGCTCCTGATGCCTCGAACTGCCTCTCAGAAGACCTCCAAGAATGCCCCCCTCCCACTTCCTTTAACTCCCTACTCCCAGAACACACCTCTTGGGCATCAGCCCTTAGCCCTCACTTTGCATGAAGGGCTGGTCAGGCAGATGACAGGGCAGCCTTGGTCTCTGTTCCTCCAGAGGGCAGGATTAGGTCTGAGCATATAACACCAATTCTGGCCCGCTTGCATTGGCTGCCTATATGTTTCTGAGCCCAATTCAAGGTGCTGGTTTTAACCTATAAAGCCCTACATGGCTTGGGACCGCAATACCTGACGGAACGCCTCTCCTGACATGAACCTCCCTGTACACTGTGCTCAACATCTAAGGTCCTCCTCCGAGGGAAGCTTGGAGGATGGCAACAAGGGAGAGGGCCTTCTCAGTGGTGGCCCCCCGACTGTGGAATGATCTCCCCGATGAGGATCGCCTGGCGCCAACATTGTTATCTTGTCGGCGCCAGGTCAAGTCTTTTCTCTTCTCCCAGGCATTTTAACAGCATTTAACAACGTTAAGTTTGTTTTTAATGGACCCCAGAATTGTTGTTTTTAAATGGATACTGTTGTTTTTATACTGTTTTTATGATGGTTTTTAAATTTTGTATACTTTTAATGTTTACCATTAATTGTTGCAAACCGCCCAGAGAGCGTTGGCTGTGGGGCGGTATATAAATGTAATAAATAAATAAATAAATTACAGGGAAGCGGATTCCAGCTATACATTAGGAAAACTTCCTAATGGTAAAAACTGCTTGACTGGGTAGGTGGGGAGCTCTCTTTGCTGGAGGGAGGGATTTAAGCAGAAGTGGAACGGCCGTCAGTGGAGGATGCAGCAACCGCCGATTTCTGCCTTGCAGATCCTGCATCGACCAGGAGGGATGGGACTAGATGACTTCATAGGCCCTTTCCCATGCCAAAACTCTACGCTTCTGTGTATTCCCAAGACAGAAGGAGGGAAGGAAGGAGGGAGAGTGCATGTAGGTGGGATAGTGATCCCGTATTTTTACAACCTAAATCATAGGGAAGTTACTCCTCCCGCAATAAAGGGGAGGAGAGAGAATTTTTCTCTCCCAAATTCCCCAGCTGCAAACGGGTATAAATGCAGACACCACTTCTCACCTCATCGACTTGAGCCTGTGTTTGCTGGAGCCTTCTGTTACTGGTGAGGTTGGGGGGTGGGGGAGGAGGTCCGACCCCCTCTCCTCCAGCAGGAGGGGCAGCAGCTGGGGCAGAAGCCGACCTGAAAGCAAGAGAGAGAAAAGGAGGATTATTCAGCCTGCCTTCTTTTTTTGCTTCTAAAAATAGTTCCCCTGCATATTTTAGCGCTTTCTAAAGACAACCTGCATGCAAAAGAAGACCGCTGCGCGGCAGTAAAGCAACCATTGAGCTTTCATCTTTCAGCCCAATCCAGCACAACTGCTAGATGGCGAAAGCCATCTCGGGCTCCAGGTGGGATGGCACACAGCCATGCCTCATTTTGTCATCACAGCAGTGCTCAAAGGGAAGAGAGCAGCAAAGTCATGTTTACCCCATCGTGGGAAGCTCATGTCTTGCTAGAGGTTTGAGACTCTCTCACAACTCAGCCAACGCACAGCACCAAACTGGCAATGGGTTTCAAGGGATGGAAAACAGACAGGAGTGCCCACCCACCCACCCACCCCCATCTATCCCATAATCTGCAGGCATGTCAAAAGTATTTCTTTATTGTGAACACAGCAGCCTTCCTCAGCCTGCTGCAACAAGCTCGCTCGGAACGATGGGAATTGCAGTCCAACACATCTGGAGGGCACTAGGCTAGTGAAGGTTAGAATACAGTATGGAATTTGGTCCAGGAAAACCTGAGTTCAAATCCCTGGTCAGCCACAAGCAATCTTGGACTAGTCATTTTAAGCTACCTCTCAGGGGAGGATAAAATGGGATAAAATTTATTTATTTATTTATTACACTTATATACCGCCCCATAGCCAGAGCTCTCTGGGCGGTTTACAGAAATTCTAAAATTGAGATAAAAACAAGTATACAAAATTTAAAATTTTAAAACACAGAACATACACACATAAAGCATTAAAAACTGTTAAAAAACTAAACATGTGGGTGATTAAGATGTGCTGCCATAAGCCTGGGCAAAGAGGAAAGTCTTAACCTGGCGCCAGAAAGATAGCAGCGTTGGCACCAGGCGAGCCTATGGAGATCATTCCATAGTCTGGGGATCACCACCAAAAATGCTCTGTCCCTCGTTGCCACACTCCGAGCCTCTCTCAAAGTAGACACCCGGAGGAGGACCTTAGATGTTGAATGTAGTGACCGGGTATATTCACGTCAGGAGAGGCGTTCCATCAGGTATTGTGGTCCCAAGCCGTGTAAGGCTTTATAGGTCAAAACCAGCACCTTGAATTGGGGTCGGAAACATAAAACTCTATGGGGTAATTCCCCTCGAATAAAGAGTTGGATAACAATGGAACAAACAAAGCTGTAACAATTAGCCAAATGATTTAGATTTAAATTGTATTTATTTATTAAACGTATATCTTGCCTTTCCACCAAAAATGGCACTCAAAGCGGCTATCAGTAATGAAATACTGATTTAAAACCTAATCTTAATTAAAATACAATATACAAAATAAATTAAAAACACATTAAAAGAAGTTAACAGCACCCAACCAATTAAAAAACGCTTTAGCGGCAGACCAGCTTCCGTGCCAAAGGCCTGCCTGCCTATCACAGGACAGCAAAGGGCAAAGGAAGGTTCAAGAGAGACTGCTTTAAATCTGCCTCAGCGGCCTGGCTCTGAAGCACGGCCTTCTCCGTGGTGGTGCCATGGCTCTGGAATACGAATTCCTTCTCCATGGAGATTCATTCGGGGCTCCCTTCTTTGTTTTCCATTACAAAGCATTCTTATTCTGACAGGCTTTCAAAATATAGGATACTGCTGGTTGAAAAAGATTTAATTTGATTCCTGTAGTTAGATTCTGTATTATCATGATATGATCCTCCCAGAGTGCAGGACACGGAATAACGGGCTCAAGTTAAAGGAAGCCAGATTCCGGCTGGACATCAGGAAAAACTTCCTGAATGTTAGAGCAGTACGACAATGGAATCAGTTGCCTGGTGAGGTCGTGGGCTCTCCCACCCTAGAGTCATTCAAGAGGCAGCTGGACAACCATCAGTCAGGGATGCTTTAGGGTGGATTCCTGCATTGAGCAGGGGGTTGGACTCGATGGCCTTGTAGGCCGCTTCCAACTCTGCTATTCTATGATTCTATGAGTTCCTGGTTTTTGAACTGCATTGTATTCTCTAACCAATGTAAGCCACTCTTAGTGTCCAATAAGCAGAAAAGTGGGTTGCTGCTGCTGTTGTTGTTGTTGTTGTTGTTGTTGTTGTTATTATTATTATTATTATTATTATTATTATTATTATTATTATTATCTTTGCACTTAAGTTCCCAAAAGAAGCCATCTTCCTATGTAAGTGTGTCCAGTCACTTATTACACCAACAACGTAAAAAAAAGTCAATGCTTTTGTCATGCAGACATTTATAATTGCCACAGGCAACTAAGAAAGCATCCTGACTGATACACGGTGTTGCTGTTGTTTTCTCCTTAGTGATCAAAGTACATTATTTCTTCATTCAGATTACATCTACTTCTTCTGCTGGGCTCCATGGTTACATTTCCAACCAACATAGTGGCTGTATTCTGGTAAAGCGTTGGGGGTGGGGGCTGTAGCTTAGTGGCAGAGCGTCTGCTTTGCATCCAGAAGGTCTCAAGTTCAATCCCTGGACCCTGACATCTCTAGGCTGGAAAAATTCCTGTCCAAAACCCTGGACAGCCTCTGCCACCAGGCAGTGTCGATGACACCAGGCAGACAGACACCAGGCAGTGTCGACGACACCAGGCTAGATGGACCCAGGGTCTGACTCTGTATAAGGCAGGGGAGACATGAGAGCACTCTTCAAATACTTAAAAGGTTGTCACACAGAGGAGGGCCAGGATCTCTTCTCGATCCTCCCAGAGTGCAGGACACGGAATAACGGGCTCAAGTTAAAGGAAGCCAGATCCCAGCTGGACATCAGGAAAAACTTCCTGACTGTTAGAGCAGTAAGACAATGGAACCAGTGACCTAGGGAGGTTGTGGGCTCTCCCACCCTAGAGGCCTTCAAGAGGCAGCTGGACAAGCATCTGTCAAGGATGCTTTAGGGTGGATTCCTGCATTGAGCAGGGGGTTGGACTCGATGGCCTTGTAGGCCCCTTCCAACTCTGCTGTTCTGTGATTCTTTGATTCTATTGTTCCTAGCAGGGTCCTTCTAAGCAAGCCAGAGTACGGGGCTTCCAGTGCCGTTAAGAAAAGTAGAATCATACCTAATATGCATGCAAAGAACACCAGATTCACCTTCTCTTGATATGGAATTTAGTTTACACCGCTACGGAAATGTTAAAATCGGACCCCGGGTCTGCACCGATGCAGCCACTCTGCTAAATAACACTAGATCTATTCGGTGCCCAAGTGGGAAACGCACCCAAAAGCCCCATGGAAGGAAGGATGCAAATAGAATAAATCAGGGGTCCCCAACCCCTGGGCCACGGACCGCTCCTGGTCTGTAGCCTGTTAGGAACCGGGCCGCGCAGGTGAGCTGCTTTCACCCCCCCCATCCCAGTGTACCTGGACGCAGGGCGCCATCTCGCCTGCCCAGCCGAAGCAAAGCCTGGATGCTGGGGTGGGGGCAGCAGGCGTGGCTTCCCAAAACCATCCCCTCAACACACACACACCCAGCCGTGGAAAAATAGTCTTCCATGAAACTGCTCCCTGGTGCCAAAAAGGTTGGGGACCGCTGGAATAAATGAATACTTTTAAGCACAGGGCGTTTACAATCCCACCTACAGCTTCCCAGGGCCCATCACTTAAGACAGTGCCTGTCACGTTCCTATCCGTCGCTGCCAATTTTATTTAAACGTAAGAAAACCTGAACAAGTGTTGTGTTTAGAATGAAACATCCCTTAGGTGTTAACTGCACCGCCCATCCAAAACAAACGAAAAAACCCTTGCATCTGCTATTTTTAAGAGCCAAATTCCAATTCCCTTCCTTTTTGTTGTTTTAAAGGCCAAACATGAGAGGAGCTGCCTTCGTTCAGGCCCAGCTGGGTGTAGGGGGGCTATGCTATTAATACCCTGGTGGTGTAAGATAAGGGGCTGTGTAATTCGAGGGAGGATTAAGAGCCAAGGGCTCTATATTTAATCCATGGAAAGGGAGACCTGGACAGTGTCATACAAACCAAGATTAGATACAAAACTACACATTTAATTTTTGTGAACCGCCCAGAGAGCTTCGGCTATTGGGCGGTATAAAAATGTAATAAATAAATAAATAAATAAATAAATTTCAAACGGTTTTACAAGGTGCGATGAAAAGACTCTAGTCGGCTGGGATGGACAGAATTCCAGGATCCTGCAACCCACAGGATCTGAATTTTCGAAGTAGAACTGATGCTGTTATGCATTTTGGGGATAGCAAATGCTTCTTTATATTGTATGTGTGAGTGAGTGAGGCATGGCCAGGTTTAGGATGGGAACTCCAGAGGTATGCCCATCCCCAATCCAGGATTAGGCAGACTGGTTACACAGGCAAGGGTTAAGCAAAACACTTCAAATTCCTAAATGGCAGCATCCAATTTCCAGGAGTCCAGAATTTTTCCAGGGCTGGGCTCTGGAATCTTTGTTTGCACCAAACAATTCTTTACTACAAAAAATATATAAAATAACACACACACACACACGGAAGAAGAAATAAGCAACAGAAGATGGATGACTTAAATGTTCAGAAACAAGACCACGAAATCACTCCCCTTGTCCCCCAAAGGCCACAGTGCCAAGAGCCTCCTATTTTCAGACAGTGACGTCACCCCTCGCTCCGACAGAATTGTCACGCTCTACAGGGAGGGAGGTCAAGTGATACCAAGCAACGTGCTGAGATCAGAAAGAAAAAACTGCTACAGAAACAGGGAAAGCTTTAGATGGTGGAGAATTAACAAATGGACAGATCTTTATTCATAAAGAGGAAAATCCCAGCTGATGGGGACCATGAATTATGCAGGGGAGGATAAGAAAAAGGTGGAGATGAACGTCTGTTTCCCTTGGGAAAGAACACTTCCAGTCAGTAACGGAGGCGTGCCATACATTTTCAGATGTATTCTCCAGAGGGAAAGAAGCACGTATGTTGCTTTTAAGGGAAATCTTGAGACTCAATCAAAAGCCGTACCGTATCCGCCTGCCAGGTCCAGAATAGAAGAATAACATAATTAACGCTATGCTCAGATAATATTGTCATTGTTGTGCAAAAAGGAGGAGGGATGCCACAGAAATCCTGAGGAAACACACTTTTAAAAAATAAAATAAAAAATAAAGCTTAATTCTGTGAAGGTAAGCTTTTAAAGGAGGAATGCAGAATCTCTTTCAGTTCCCCCAAGGGCCGGATTTCATTTCAGAGCAGCTCTGGGGAGCCACACGGGCGGGCCAAAAAGGGGCAAGGCCAAAATGCAAAATAGAAATCATAGAATAGCAGAGTTGGAAGGGGCCCACAAGGCCATCAAGTCCAACCCCCTGCTCAATGCAGGAATCCACCCTAAAGCATCCCTGACAGATGGTTGTCCAGCTGCCTCTTGAAGGCCTCTAGTGTGGGAGAGCCCACCACCTCCCTAGGTAACTGGTTCCATTGTCGTACTGCTCTAACAGTCAAGAAGTTTTTCCTGATGTCCAGCCGGAATCTGGCTTCCTTTAACTTGAGCCCCTTATTCCGTGTCCTGCACTCTGGGAGGATCGAGAAGAGATCCTGGCCCTCCTCTGTGTGACAACCTTTTAAGTATTTGAAGAGTGCTATCATGTCTCCCCTCCATCTTCTCTTCTCCAGGCTAAACATGCCCAGTTCTTTCAGTCTCTCTTCATAGGGCTTTGTTTCCAGACCCCCGATCATCCTGGTTGCCCTCCTCTGAACATGCTCCAGCTTGTCTGCGTCCTTCTTGAATTGTGGAGCCCAGAACTGGATGCAATACTCTAGATGAGGCCTAACCAGGGCCGAATAGAGAGGAACCAGTACCTCACATGATCTGGAAGCTATACTTCTATTAATGTAGCCCAAATAGCATTTGCCTTTCTTGTAGCTTAAGACCCTTCTTGCCAGTAAGTCAGCCTTAGGAAAGGCATTTCAAACCTCTGGGAAGGGAGGGAAAAAAAGAGTACAAAAACCAGGAAAACACCCAGGGATTGGTGACCAAGGAAAATGGGGTGGGCCCACCTGGGAACCCCAGAAAGCTGGGCTGGGACCCCAGACAGGCTTCACACTCACTCAGGGGATTTATTCACATCTGGACCACTTGGGACTTAAGTGGAGCTCACATGGCGGAATTCTCCTCTGTTCCTCCCACCCAGCCGAAATACCCTACCCACGGATATCTAGCACATAAGGATGATCACCCTAGAATCCTTCTCCCTGACCTGCTAGCTCTCTAGGAGCAGGGAATTTACTTTTCCTTTGCAAAAACGTTCAACCACATGAGACCCACACCTGCAGTCTGAAGTAGTACAATCCCAATGTCGTCAACCTGCCTGAATGGGGAAAAAGCCCAAGTGTCTGACCAAGGGCTAGTGAAATCTCTGCAGCAAAGGAAGGGGTGGTTGGGTGCAATGGAACAGGTAGATATTTGGCTGGGGTGGGGGGGACAGGGATGGAGGGAATGGAAAGTTCAGTGCTCTGCAGTGAATAGTAAGAGAATAAATTAGGCAAAATAAGCTAATATACTTACACACTCACCCCTAACAAGTTGTTGGCTGACAACGAAAGTTGAATTTATAAACACCATCCAAAACCTTCTTTAGACTCTTCCGTCTCAGAAAAACTAACATTCGGTATGTTCTTCATAAACTCAGCTTTTCTTGTTTTCAACCAGCTTTCCCCAACATGGTGCCCTCCAGATGTGTTAGACTAGACCTCCCATCATCCCCAGCCAGCTGTCTGGGGTGATGGGAGCTGTAGTCCAACACATCTGGAGGGCACCAGGTTGAGGAAAGCTGGTTGATATTAACCCCCCAACAATAAGGCAGGATTTGCAAGGAATATGGTTTAATAACATCCTCACGATACAAGAATGAGGGAATGTACCATGAACCCAAACGGATGCAAAACGAGTTTCCTGACCAAGTTTCCAGGTAGCAACTGAGTAACCTTTCTGCCCAAGGAACACTGTGTCTTTCTGGAAGCACAAAAACTAATGATGGGATTGCAGGACCCTGACGACTTTATGAAAAATGCCTAGCGCTGGCCAATACACAAAAGAAAAGGGGAAAAAAGCAATGGGATTTAGGGAGAGTTCCCCAAGAATCATTCATTACAGCCACCTCCTATGGATAATGCAGAACTGTCTCAAATTCTGCCGTAAATATCTATCACAAAGTCAGGCTATTCCATATGTCGCTTGGAGCTTGTTTGAACAAGTATCTCAAAAAAATAAGTGGTTGGATTCAGACTTAACCACGCCTAGAGTAGACCCACTGAAATCAATGGGACAAGTCAGACCTGATTAACTTAAGTCCCCTTGATTCCAATTGCAATATTATGAATGACTAATTCTGGATGTGAGATGTTGCCACTGAAACAGACCTGTCAGTGCAATTTTTTACACTGGGAAGGACGATAGTGGTGGTTGCTAATGAGACCAGGGACTGGGAGGTGCCCTTCCATATTAGCACACGATCTTGGCTTGCTTTCTTGGGCTGAAGTTACCAGTCCTCACAATCAAGAAACAAACACAGGAAGAAGTGTTGGCTAGCTCAAAATTCACAGGTAACTTAAAGCAGGTAACTTTAAGACAGGGATCAGGTTCACGCGATCACCACAGTCCATCATGGCTTAGTAACCATATGGTGGGTTGTGGTGTCCATGGGTTCCAAAACACCAATCCATGTCCCCACATCATCCGAACCTGGTGCAGGTGGCCTGTTAGAATAGTTAACAAATCACCCCACAACAGGCCATGGGTTCTGGGTTCTTTGTTAACCAACTAACAAGCCACCTTCATTGGGTTCAGGTGATAAAAGAAGCTGCGCCTGGCAAGGTTAATTATGCAAATCAGAGGGGCACTGTGTGTTTGTGCAAACGGGGGATTGGGTTTCAGTCCTTCTTAGAGAAGACCCACTGAAGTGAATGGGACAAGTCCCAAACATTTCAATGGGTCTAGCTAAGTAGGACTAACACTGGATACAATCCTACATCTACATTTTGGGTATCAACGAAGCATTCCATGCAGCTTTAAATTTAAAATGTTAAAAAAATCCCAAAACATCACACCTTAAAAAGCTACAAGTCAAATGTACCTCTCCTACTGGTCTCTCTCCTTTTGCATGCCAGTCATTATTTTACGGGGTAAAGAAAGACCAAAAGTAGTCACCCCACTACCCAGCTCGGGCAGAGACATCAGGAAAAATTTCCTGACTGTTAGAGCAGTACGACAATGGAACCAGTTACCTAGGGAGGTGGTGGGCTCTCCCACACTAGAGGCCTTCAAGAGGCAGCTGGACAACCATCTGTCAGGGATGCTTTAGGGTGGATTCCTGCATGAAGCAGGGGGTTGGACTTGATGGCCTTATAGGCCCCTTCCAACTCTACTATTCTATGATTCTATGAGAACTTGAAGAGGGGCCATGGCTCACTGGTAGAGCCCCTCCATTTAAAAAGGATCAGGTGGCAGATTACAGGGAGGGGACCCCATCCTTCTGGGCTAGATGAAAAAATAATTTGACCGGGTAAGACGGCACAAGACAGCTATTTTGTCAAGAAATGTGTTCTAACAGGTATGGCATTGTCAAGAGCCAAAAATAATAGTAATACTGAAATGGCTTAAGAGGAAGGAATTCATTCCCCAACAGAGAAATTTATACAGACAGAATTAAAGCTACCTGATGTAAACTCTGGCTAAATAACAGGCTTATTCTGTCAAGTCTGGGGATGATGGGCCTGTTGGCAGGGGAGGGTGAGTTGTAGTCCAGCACATCTGGAGAGCACAAGTTGGAAAAGGGTATGCAAATTTGGTAAAGGTGGGAATCAAGGATGGCAAGCTAAGAGTAATCCAGAGCTGTTAAATAAAGGCTCCCCTAGGGCAAGCAATTAATTCCTCTAGGCGAGCAAATTTATCTATGAGCTAGTATTAACTCTTCTGGAGGTTTATCTGCAAGGCTGAAGCGATTAGCTTTCCAAACACGATTTTACGCGACTAAGAATGTGACTTGTGTCATCTTCCGACTACCCCTTTGTTTAAAATGCAACAAGGTCACATAAAAACGATTTGGAGGAGGAAAAGAGAATGAAGCTGGTGCTCTGATTGTTTACCAGTTGCTCAGGACAATGGGTTTTGTTTGTTCCACGTTTTGCTGGGCCTTTCCCCCTTTTCTTCTTTTCAGCCAAGCAATCTGCGGACGCTGCATATTTAATGCACATTCTTGGGGCCTTGGGAGCGGTCATTGATGATTGCCACCAGGTAACCAAGCAGGGAACAATTACATAAATCTCTGCCCCTGCCCCCCTCCCAAACAGACAACAAATGACTAACACAGGAAAGACAGCAAACATTTTTGTGGCATCCTCTCTTTGTCAGGCTTATTTATGGGATGGGGGCAATGTTTATGTGGCATAAATAAGTAAGAACAACCTTGCAATCTTCACTCTTAACTTTGCACCTCCTGGAACACAACGCCCTTCTCCCAAACTGCTCATTGCTAGAATAGCCCAAAGACTGATTCAAGCAAATTGGGATGGGTGGAGGAATTCTCCTCTTTGATTTAATATCTCAAGGAGAGACCCAGGGTAATTCACAAGGCTACTCCTTCTAAGATTTGGAAAGAGGGTTTTGTGTGTGTGTTTTAAATATTAATAATAATAATCTCTTTTAAGAGGGAGAATTGCAATCATAACAGAGGGTTATGCTATGAAGGGTTGAGTGGGAGGCAGATGAAGAAAGAACGATTGATGCATACCAGATCCAGGGCAGACCAACACTTCAGAAAAAGGATAGGGAGCAAGATCATATTTTTAAAAAAGTAACGGAATGCACATTTTGGAAGAAAGGAATATCAGATCGCGCAATTTAATTGTGTTCTCTCCCTCTACGTGGAAGGAAGGGAGCAGGACGTGGACCAGTGAGGTATGGAAATATTGCTGGGCATAATCACCTTTGCATGCCCAAAAATCTTATATGGATTTTCAGCAAATGCTGTTGGCCTTTACAGTTTAAACGGTGGCGCAGGCAACTGATTTCATTTATACGTGATTTTTTAATCTCCAAATCCACACGCTAGGCCAAGCCTTCTCCAATCTGGCATCGTCCAGGTGTGTTGGACTACCAGCATCCCCAGACACCATGCCCAAGGGCCAGGCTGATTTGGAATGATAGGAGTTGTAGTTCAGCAGGTCAGAAGGCTGGTCTAGATGTACAAAGTTATTAAGCAATCATTTAGTTAAGAATGCAAGTCAGGGCAGTCGTAAATTTAACCCAACCCCCCCCCCCCAAAAAAACACCCTCTGGATTATTACTGGTTAAGCGATAGCATTTTTGTGGATTTTAATGGATAAAATATCACTACATGTCTTTGGAGTATAAGCTTTATTCATACTCATATGAAAAATTATGCAGAGTCAAACATGGCCGTAATATGAATTATACAAGTTTATAACTTTAACACCTGCTGATTCCACCCCGCTCCCATCTTCATTATAAAATTATCATAATTTAGCATCTATTCTGCTTTCTCTGCCCAAGGTCACAATATTCTCTACAATAGGGAGAGATTCTCTACATTCACATGTGCTCCACAACTTTCTCCACAATATTCTCTACATACACATGTGTGACTTTTCCACAAGGCACCAAAGACAGCTGTATTCTTAGATTGTTCTGACCCAAGACTAGCCAACCTTCACAAGAAAAATCCAAACTTCAGGAGCAAAATACCAGTTCGCCCACCAGTCGCCTTAAGCATCTTTCACCCTTTAACTAATTCTAGAAAAGCTAACTCCACTGAGCACACGCAGAATGCATGCCATTTGTCATCAAGCCTAGCACAGCATTTCTGCACTTGGCGAGTCAAAAGCATCCAAATTCACCTCCCCTGCTTTTGCTTTCTCATCAACCACACAGCCAGCAAAACATTTACACTATTAGCCTCTCTACGTACACGTCCTCCTGCCTGCTATTTTCCCCCATTCACATCTTCAAACACAGGTAGACAACCTGGTGTTCTCCAGATGTTTTGGACAATAACTCCCATCAACCCCATCCAGCATGTCCAATAGTCAGGAGTTTGAGGAATTATAATCCAAAATATCTGGAGAGCACCATATCGTTTATCAGTCCTTATAGGATGTTCCACCTTCTTCCACACCCTGTGTTTCTCAGCTATACAAGCCACAGTAGAGCCCAAACGATGCTCACTCTATTCCATGTTGCTTCACATAGGCAGCTCCAAAATCCTGTTTTTTCAATCCTTCTGTACTCTGTTCTCTGCCACTGACCTGCCCATCTGTTTTTCTCTATTTACCCATATAAACTCCCAGTCCATAACCCCACTTCAAAATCCTACCACACCTTTTTCCCACCTCCTTATGTTTTTTCCCCCTACAGAAGCTCCAAAAAATATACCACAAAATGGAGGAGGGGGGTCAATCTCTATAACCACTGTATTTTTATTTATTTATTTATTGCAGCACAAGGGGAGTCATCACACAAGCACCAATTGTAGTAGCTTAGGTACAGAAAAAAATACAAAAAACAGGGTGCGTTCCACCAACACAATCCCCCCCCCCCACAAAAATCGGAGCTACAAAAGGTTGAATGGAAATCAAGGCAAGTGTCACTGCTTGAAGGAAAAAAGGAGGTATTTTTAGCGTCATCCATCTGCCTGCCTGCGAAATCTAAAAATACTCAAAAGGGTAAACGGGGGAAGGGCGCATCTGCCTTAAATGGCACCAGTTACCTAGGGAGGTGGTGGGCTCTCCCACCCTGAGGCCCAGCTGGACAACCATCTGTCAGGTATGCTGGATTCCTGCATTGAGCAGGGGGTTGGACTTGATGGCCTTAGAGGCCCCTTCCAACTCTATGATTCTATGCCCCCAACCCACATTCCTCCAAACTTTCTCATTTCAGACACAGCAGGGTTGTTTCTAATGCCTTACTAAAAAAGAAAAAAAACTCTGTGGCTTTAGTCAATTTCAACTGTCAGAGCATTTGACATTCATAGCCAGATGCGGGGAGGACATTTTTTTAAAAACAACAACAACACCCCTCCTTTTTTGTACACCCCCTTCCACCTGTACACACAGTAGGATGGGGAAGATTCTGACCCCAAGAAAATGTTTCTATTTTTGTTTTGTTTTTCAGTACCCGTTTCTTACAGAAGTACCGGAAACAGTAAATCGCCCACAGGTATTTTTACAGATGGGAGCCAAAAACAACAAAGGTGGAAGATAATGGGGGGGGGGGGAAGCTGACACTCCCATACAAAAAAATACTTATTATTAGATTGCAGATTTAAAATATATTTAATACTAGCTTTACTGATGAAAATTGTTTCCCCCACAAAAAAATAAAAATAAAAAGAGACAATATCGCCCTCTTTAGACCTTGATTCCCTCAATATGATTGGGGGGGGGGGGTCGATTCTCACATATATACAGACACGGGGTGAGAAGGATCATACACGATGACCTCATTTATTCCTGGCAAACATTAACGAAAGCAAAACATTAGGAGCCATTTATTTCTCTCCCTATTTGTTTTGCCTGCGAGACCTCAATTTTCTAGTCCTCAAGATACAACTGCCCTGTTCCTCAATTATTTAGATTTTTTTTTTTTAATGGGGAGGTGGGAGGCAGCTGGAGAAGAGATGCAACATCTTTGGTGATATTTGATGCATGTTGATTTCCCTGCATAGATTTATGTGGTTTGGGTAAGAAAATGGCGATTGGGGGGGGGGGAGTTTAAAAGAATCCCCCCCCCGCACCCTCGCCTTGTTTTTTTCAGGTTGGAGGAAGGAATCGGGGGCTCGTCGCCTCCCCTAGGTCTCCTCCAGCCGCCTCACGTCCTTGCCCTGATCTCCTTAGATCTCTGAGATCCCTGAGATCGCCTTAGGCTGATGTGTGGGTGGGGGAACGGGAACAGACACACACACACACAAAAGGAAAGGATAAGCGGCGGAGTGATGGGGAGAAAGACAAGACACTGTGGCCATTTCGTCCCCCCCTCGCCGAGTCTAAACCTGTTTTGGCGCACGCACACACACACACACACAAAAGCGGGTGGCCGTGACCCCCTCGCCTCCCCCGCAAGGAAGGCGCGGAGAACCCAACCCCATATGCACAAACACTAATGCAACCCCAGGGTCATTGCACGCTATCGATCGATTTGCAATGAGCCCCTCTTTTCTAACCCACCCACCGACCCCAAATCGCTTGCTGGACCCCTTGCGTGGGTGGCTTAAGCCCTTTCTCGCTGCAAGGCAGCCCGAAGCGCTGGCATGCATCCGCCTTAATGCAGCCGGAGGACCATTGCACGCCGCCCGGCGCTTTGCATCGAGCGCTACTTACATCTCGGGGAGGTGGGGATGCTGTTCGAGGCTGGCGGTCGGCGCTGCTGCAGCTGCTGCTGGGCTCGCGCTCACCGAATGGTGCGGATCGCTTCGGCTGAGGCGGGAAGATGGCGGCCGGGCTGCTCACATCCGGGCACTTGGGGAAGGGAGCGGGAGGAGGGAATGTCAGAGGGAAAAGAGGGGGCGGGGCGAGAAGGGGGGGGGAGAAAAAGGCTCTCGCGGCCGCCATGTTGGCTTGCCTTTTTCCAAGCCTCATGGTTGTTTTTCTCCTCAAGTGACTCCCATCCTCTTCTTCATTGAAGAGAAGGGAGGGAGGGGGAAAAGCTAGAGAACCCCTCAGAGAAAGGGTGGGGAATGAAATATACAAGTGGGGGGGACCCCACACAAAAACACATATAGGGTGACCATATGAAAAGGAGGACAGGGCTCATACACCTTTAACGGTTGAATAGAAAAGGGAGTTTCAGCTGGTGTCCTTTATATGCATGCAGCACCAGGTGAAATTCCCTTTTCATTATTATTATTATTATTATTATTATTTGCATTTTTATACCACCCAATAGCCAAAGCTCCCTGGGCGGTTCACAAAAACTAAAGCTGCAGGAGCCCTGCCCTCTTATCTATCTAGTCACTCTAGCTGTATTTATTTATTTATTTATTTATTACATTTTTATACCGCTCAATAGCTGAAGCTCTCTGGGCGGTTCACAAAAATTAAAACCATAATCAAACAACCAACAGGTTAAAAGCACAAATACAAAATACAGTATAAAAAGCACAACATATATGCTTTAGGGTGGATTCCTGCATTGAGCAGGGGGTTGGACTCGATGGCCTTGTAGGCCCCTTCCAACTCTGCTATTCTATGATTCTATGATTCTATTCCTGCAGCTTGAGCTGTTGTGAAGAAGGAATTTCACCAGGTGCTGCATGCGTACAAATGGCACCTGCTGAAATTACCTTTTCAATACAACTGTCAAAGATACAGGAGCCCAGTCCACCTTTCCATAGGGTCACCCTAACCTTGGGTAGCCTCCGAACCTGAGGTAAAATAGTTTTCTATCCAGAGTAACAGCCATGTCTTTCATGACTGACTCTAATCCCTCCTTCCAAAGGCTTCTAAACGAGCAGCACTTCAAATCTAGCTATGCTTTAATGGCTGCCGCCCCTTTCACATTATTGTGAGGCTTTCCAGAAACATCTGGCAGGCCAAAGATGGAAACAAGATGGTGGACTGGATGGGTCCTTGCTCCGAGCTAACGTGGCTCTCCTTTAAAAGGATGATGTTCTGTGATAGCTGAATAAAACCTCCATCTCCAGAGGCACTATATCTTAGAGTATAACTAGAGGCATACCTTAATTGATACCTCTATCAATTAATTGTGGAGCTTGACCCCTAGAAGTGGTCTGAAGCAGTACACCAAGGCCCAAGTTTACTACTTCAGTCATGACTAACCAACACGGGCCACACGGCTTTCTCCTGCTTGTATTTTTATAGCTGGCAAGGTTGGAAGTGAGATTTCACTATTTAACAGTGGCTCTTTCATACAAGATCTCATGCGTCCCTCAGCCTACTGTAAGGTCCCTGAAAGATTTGAACGGCTACCTATAATTTTTTTGTGTGGTACCTAAAATCCTTTCTGTGTTTCTACCTCTTTCTACCCAAAGAGGAATCGGAGCTTCCACTGCTCAACACACAGCTGTTAATGCCTTGCGAGATCATTTTTCTCCAGTTGTGTTCTTCGCATCCCTACTTAAGAACATCAGAGGAGCCCTGATGCTGGATCAGACCAAGGGTCCATCTAGTCCAGCACTCTGTTCACACAGTGGCCGAACAGCTGTCAACTTCCCTCTCTCCCAGTGCAGTCTTTATTTCTCAAAAGGATGTTAATTTATGGCCCTCCAGATGTTTTGACTTACAACTCCAGCATAGCCAATGGTGATGGGACTTATACACCAAACTATGTGGAGGGCCAGAAGTTGCCCACCCTTGGTCTTAAGGAAACACTTGCTTTAGCTATGCTGGCTGGGCAATATGCACCACTGGTTCTACAGCCCATCATAACCTCCATTCCTCACAACCCGGACAAAACCATCCATGAGACTCTAACCCCATAGTCTAAAGATATATTTCAGGCACAATCCTATGCATGTTAAGACAGAAAAAGACCTACAACTCCCAACATTCCCCAGACTTTTTTTCTATCTAAACATGCATAGAATTGAGCCCTTAAAATGGCTTAAAAACAAAGAAAGCTCTCTAGGAAGAGGGTCTTTTTCATTCAAGAACCTGTTTCTTGCAGAACAGAAGGGCCAGCCAGCTGGTTCTGGGAAACCCACAGGCAGCTTCAAGGCAATTGCCACCCAACTAAATTATAAGTATACTGCTCTTGAGCATGGTGTCTCTATTAACTGACTCCAGCAACTGGTATTTGGAGCTATAGTGCCTCTGGAGATGGAGGTTCTATTTAGCTATCATAGAAGCTTTCTTAAGACCATTTACTATTTGCAAGACCAATGATGTGACTTATGACATCCAATGCCTCTGTAAAAAAAAATCCACATGTGGAAAATTTTCAGGGCTCTGAAAATATATATAGAAAATCTTTGTAAATTAGGAATAAAAAGCAGGGTCGTCCCCCCGCCCCCTTGGTAACTTTTTTTTAAAAAATAAAATCAAAATCGAAATCACTCTAAAAGACATCAGGTTTGGTACAAGAACCCCTTAGTCAATTTTTTTAAAAAAAAACTTCTAAGAAAGGAATGAGAGTGAATTTTAAGACTGAAAACTACTCTGAGGAATAAAATGTTATTTTTTTTACCCTGGGACTTTGTCTCTCCCTTTCACTAGCTTGGATACCAACAATGGTATACAGGTGGGATAATTTAGTAAAACAGCTTCAACCCTGTGAGCCCATATCTGTATCCTGAAATGGCACAGCACTCTTGACAGTTCAAAACAGTTTCTCCACCTACCTTTTAAAACACAGTATAGCTTTCAAGCTAATTTGATGGAGGGAATAACCTGCTCTCATGCATTTTGGGGGGGGGCGGTGCTGAATACCCACCCACACCAAGCAGGAGGTGGGGCCTTCCCCTCTTCTCCCGTAATTGAGAGGGGGCTGGAGGACTGGCACCAAGGGTAGGTAGTGGGCCCTTGCTGGCACCACACCCCAGCAAGGGCCCACTAACAAAAGGTTGCTCCTCGTCTTCACCATTGCAACCTGCTTGTCCAGCTGCCTTTCGCTCTGGCCCAGAAATTGGTGGTGTTGAGAAAGAGCAGTAGGTGCTACTGCCTCCCTGATCCCCGGCTCTCTGTCTGCCAGCCGAGCAAGTGGTAACAGTGATGAGAAAGAAGGAATGAGGATGTAGATTCAGTTTTGCCCAAGGGCCCTCCAAATCACACACATCCTAGGCACAATGTGCGTGCAATTTTCAACATTACAATGGCCTGAAGGGAACAGAGCCGCCCTTCTGTTCCTCTGCTTCAAATTACAGACTTCTTGACGTCATTTTTTAAAAGACAATGGGGCACTACAACCAATATGTAGTGCTGTCCTCAATAAGAATTAATCTGGACTTATCTGCCCAAGACAGACACTGTAGCATCTCCTACAAAAGCCAAAAATACCCCACCACCCCCCCCACACACCCCTTCTAGCCAATTATCCAGAGCGGTTGTAGAAAGAACTACACTAGAGGCCTTCAAGAGGCAGCTGAAGAGCCATCTGTCAGGGATGCTTTAGGGTGGATTCCTGCATGGAGCAGGGGGATGGACTCGATGGCCTTAGAGGCCCCTTCCAACTCTACGATTCTATGAACTTTAGAAAGGATCTGGCAGTGAGGTGAGCATCTGTGCAGAATTTACACTGCACCTCATACACATACAGCCAGACTGGCAAAGAGACAGTTGCTACCCCCAGAATTCCTGTATTAAGAATTCACGCTTTGTGCCAAGGGCCAAAGACACCCATCTGTTTCTGGCGTGCCTTGAATTCAAGGATGAAGTATATCGGGACAGAGAAGCAGGAAATACAGCCAAACAAATCAATAGACAAAGTTTATTAAAAATCACAGTAGGAAATATATGTATGTACACAAATATTATACCAAGACCAAAATCTTAAAACGGTTTCAGCAACTCCTGCTTAAAGGAATAAAGGGCTTTTCTTGGTGTGCAGCCTCAAGACCTAAAAGACGCCCCTGTTGTTTTCAATATGGACATTAAAAAGCACGTCATCAAGTACAGTGAGAGGAATTAATGGTGCCAAAGCACTCGAGGAAGATAACCCCTCCAGAGGCTTATTACAAGGAACGAGCACAACATATCCCTGGCAGGCAGATCTAAACGACAGGCCTGAAGCAGCTCTTCCAGCGAGGACCTCTGGGAGCGACTAAGATCCTGCAGGGCAAACGGCCTGCTTCGTCCCATTTAAAACGCATGAAACTAAGCTGAAAATTCCAGTTGGGCCCTTGCTCAGCTGTGCCCAGTTTCTCCTCGTGGATCTCTGCGAAGAGCTAGTTCATGGGCACAGGGTTAAAGACTGGGGGAAGCACGCGCTTTGAGTTGGCTTTCACCCAAGGATGCTCCATCACAGCCTGCAGCGGTAGCCGGTCAGATGGGTTGTGGCGCAGCAGCTTCGTAATCAAGTCCCGGGCACCTTCCGTCACAAATGGGGGGAACTTGAGGTCTACCTGTTGTGGGGAGAAGGGGAGAGCAGAGCCAAGGTCAGGATGCCACCATAACTTAGGAGACAGGCAGAAAAGAAGGATCTAGTAGTTTGAACAAGGTTCAAAGACCGCCTTGCCACCGGAAAGCAGATGTCCCCCTGTACCTCTCCCCCCCCCCCCAAATACTTCTCTGGATCCTGCACTGTTAACATTTCTGGACAGGAACCACATAGTTTCCGTGTAACACGTACATGTTTATGCAGGCCCAGCACTCCCATTAGGCACACTTCACACACAGACACAATGCAGATGGCTGCTGTTTTGCTCACTGCCACTGAGCAATTCTCCGCTGCTGCCCAAGCTGCCTGCATCCAGGGAGGAGGAGCGGCAGGGTAGGCAGCAATCCCCCGCTGCACCTCCCCGCCCTTTCACATCAGAGATAAAAGGCACGCACTGGGGCAGCTAAGAGAGCGGCACGCACTTCCTTCCAGTTTCCCTTCTCCTTTCTCCACCACTTAAGAGGAAGGAAGTGGCCTTCTCAAGGTGAAGCAGCGGTCGCCCCAGCATCCCACACTGATCTTGCCCCTCTACCCCTGGCCTAGATGTTCCTTCCATATGGTTTAAGCAACCCTGCCCCCTCCACATACCCATCAGCCACTCTTTCCACAATTGCTGCAGCCACTGCTCTCATCTGCTCACCAACTTAGGACCTGGCTTCGCCCCAAGTCCCTATCCTTATCTAACTTCTCCCCCTCTTAAGTAAACTTGCTCCCCCAACACACACCTCCCTTGTTTTCCCCCATCTCAAGAGAATCATAGAATAGTAGAGTTGGAAGGGGCCTATGATGCCATTAAGTCTAACTCCCTTCTCAGTGCAGGAATTCACCCTAAAGCATCCCTGACAGATGGCCATCCAGCTGCCTCTTGAAGGCCTCTAGTGTAGGAGAGCCCACTGCCTCCCTAGGTCATTTGTTCTATTGTCATACTGCTCTAACAGTCAGGAAGTTTTTCCTGATGTCCAGGCTTCCTGTCATTTGAGCCCGTTATTCCGTGTCCTGCACTCTGGGAGGATCGAGAAGAGATCCTGGCCCTCCTCTGTGTGACAACCTTTCAAGTATTTGAAGAGTGCTATCCTGCCTTCCCTCAATCTTCTCTTCTCCAGGCTAAACACGCCCAGTTCTTTAAGTCCCAGTTCTTTAAGTCTTTGTTTCCAGACCCCTGATCATCCTGGTTGCCCTCCTCTGAACACGCTCCAGCTTGTCTGTGTCCTTCTTGAATTGTGGAGCCCAGAACTGGACGCAATACTCAAGATGAGGCCTAACCAGGGCTGAATAGAGAACCAGGACCTTATGTGATTTGGAAGCTATACTTGCATGTAAGTTTGCAGCCCGGCAGTTCAAACCTGAGCACTATATGAACAAACAGGTCCCACTGACAGCACAAGCCTACGCTTATTGATTCAGGAACAAGTTCCAGAGTACTTAATGGAGCTTAGTCGAATGTAACTGTGCATAGGATTGCAGCTTCAGAAAGACTGGGGGGGGGGGCGCAGGACTTTGAAAAACTGCGCCAGAAAAGGGGTGGTTAAAAAAAGTGAGAAACAAAGAAAAAGAAAGCAAGACTGCAGGTGGGTAAGTGGGAACGGCAGAGACCTCAGGGAGAGGAGTCAAGAGAGTTGCTGAGGGACAAAGCAGTAGACCCTACAATAACAACAGTGGAGAGGCTGGGAAGAAACAGTTCTGCCAGGCTTCAGAGAGGGGTTTTGAAGTTCTCTGAAGAGTCGTTCTGTTTTATAGTATAATGCTAAACAAGCCTACTCAGAAGTAAAGCCTTCCAGAACTCAGCGGCCCTGTTCAGAAGACACCTTAAACCACAGACAAGCTGGAGGGGGTTCAGAGGAGAGCCAAGGTGAAAGGTGTCCTCTGAACAGGGCCAGCGGGATTTATTCCCAGGCAAGAGGGAATTCGGATTGACTGTGTGATGCAACATTCCCCACCTGATGGCCTCTAGATGTGTCGGACTACAACTCCATCATTCCCAGGTCTTCTCGCTTCCCCGTCCCTTTTGTTGGGATCCCTTTGGGGCTAGGACCCACAGTCCCATCTCCTTGAGGCAAGCAAAGCCTGGCTTCATAGAATCATAGAATAGCAGAGTTGGAAGGGTCCTCTTAAGGCCATCGCGTCCAACCCCCTGCTCAAAGCAGGAATCCACCCTAAAGCATCCCTGACAGATGGCTGTCCAGCTGCCTCTTGAAGGCCTCCAATGTGAGAGAGCCCATGACCTCCCTAGGTAACTGGTTCTGTTGTCGTACTGCTCTAACAGTCAGGAAGTTTTTCCTGATGTCCAGCTGGAATCTGGCTTCCTTTAACTTGAGCCCGTTATTCCGTGTCCTGCACTCTGGGAGGATCGAGAAGAGATCCTGGCCCTCCTCTGTGTGACAACCTTTTACGTATTTGAGGAGTGCTCTCATGTCTCCCCTCAATCTTCTCTTCTCCAAGCTAAACATGCCCAGTTCTTTCAGTCTCTCTTCATAGGGCTTTGTTTCCAGACCCCTGATCACCGCAATCCAGCAACCCTACCCTGGAGGCATGCACTGGGCCACGGGCAAAGCAGGCAGGAGAGCGCCCCCCGCTCCAAGCACACGTTGGGAACAAGCAGGCTCACCGAAACAATGCGGCGGTACGTCTCCGAGTGGGAGGCACTCTCAAAGGGCGGGTGCCCCACCAGGAACTCATAGCACAGGATCCCGATGCACCAGAGGTCAACCTTCTCATTGTGCGCTTTGCCTTCGACCATCTCAGGGGGCAAGTAGTCCAGAGTACCACACATGGTCTTTCTCCTGAGGCAGGGGAGAGGAACGGGAGCGAAAGCTGGAAGGGATCGACGGAAGACCGCAATCCCAGAAGGCCGGACTGCTGCCTTCCGCGTCACCAAACCCACCCCACTTCCACGCCAAGGGTGCTGCTTACCTGAGCGAGGGGGCGTGCACAGACCAGCCGAAGTCAGCAATCTTCAGCTCCCCTTTCAGCCCCATGAGCAAGTTCTCTGGCTTGATGTCACGGTGGATCACCTTTTTGCTGTGACAGTACATGAGGGCATCCGCCAACTCTTCCATGAACTGCAGAGGCAAGGCAAGGAGGGGCTGGATTTAGGAGCTCGGGATACCAACACCTTGTGACGGACAGGAGTGCCTCTAAACCTGTTGTTGCTATGGGGTGGTAAAATCTGCCCCTATGTGTGATTTATGGCCTATTGCTTCAAATTGGCTGTGCCAGGCTTGGCCGGGGAAGGCGAAAGTTTTCCCGATTGAATCAGGCCCGATTCAAAGTGCTGGTATTGACATTTAAAGCCCTAAATGGCTTGGAGCCAGGTTATTTGAAGGAATGCCTCCTCCCATATGTACCTGCCCGGACCTTACGATCATCTACAGGAGCCCTTCTCCTTGAGCCCCTGCCAAAGGAAGTGAGGCAGGTGGCTACTAGGAGGGCCTTCTCCGCTGTGGCATCCCGGTTGTGGAATAAGCGCCCCAGAGAGGTCCGCCTGGCGCCTACGCTATTCCTTTCATCGCCAGCTGAAGACCTTTTTATTCTCTCAGTATTTTAACACTTAATTTCAACTTAAATTTAAATTTTACTGTTTTAACTCTGTATTTTAATGTTATATCAATTTTTGCTGCGTGGTTTTTTTATCCTGGTCGTGCTTTTGATACTGTATTTTGTATTTGTGCTTTTAACCTGTTGGTTGTTTTATTATGGTTTTAATTTTTGTGAACCGCCCAGAGAGCTTCGGCTATTGGGCGGTATAGAAATGTAATAAAGAAAGAAAGAAAGAAAAGTTGGTGGCTGCCAGCCAAGGTCATCCCTGCCTCGAACCAGTCTAACTCCCACCAGCACCTGGAGATGATCAGGGCGGTGGACAAGCTAACGGGACTCAGTTGTGGGAAAAAGAGGGGGCCTGGCCCCTATGGGAGGGGGTGGGCAAAAGTCCGGGAAGGGCACGGGTTGGTTTGCTAGGGTCATGGGACCGAGGGTCCCAAAAAGAGATGAAAAGCTCTATGAAGAAAGCCCTCCATCTTCCTTGGAGGTGTGCACGTATGTCAAATGGGAAGATCAGGTCCGAGGTAACCAGGAGAGGGTTACTCGGAGTGAGAAAGGTGTTTTTTTTTAATGTTTTAAACGTGCGTGGGTATTCTGGAGAAGGCCAGCCGCCGTTTCGGCTGGGTGTGGGGACGTATGATTGTTTCCTGGGGTAATGGCTAGAGACTAGAGCTTTTGCTCACTTTTCCTCACTCCCCCTTTCTTCCCTTTCTCTTTTTTAATTTATTTTATTTATTACACTTATATACCACCCCCGTAGCCAGAGCTCTCTGGGCGGTTTACAGAAATTCTAAAATTGAGATAAAAACAAGTATACAAAATTTAAAATTTTAAAACACAGAACATACACACATAAAGCATTAAAAACTGTTAAAAAACTAAACATGTGGGTGATTAAGATGTGCTGCCATATGCCAGGGCAAAGAGGACAGTCTTAACCTGGCCCCGGAAAGATAGCAGCGTTGGCGCCAGGCGAGCCTCATCAGGAAGATCGTTCCAGAGTCTGGGGGCCACCATCGAAAAGGCCCTGTCCCTCGTTGCCACACTCCGAGCCTCTCTCGGAGTAGGCACCCAGAGGAGGACCTTAGATGTTGAATGTAGTGACTGGGTATATTCACGTCGGGAGAGGCGTTCCGTCAGGTATTGTGGTCCCAAGCCATGTAAGGCTTTATAGGTCAAAACCAGCACCTTGAATTGGGCTCGGAAACATACAGGCAGCCAGTGCAAGCGGACCAGAACAGGTGTTATATGGTCAAACCTTCTGGTTCCCAAAATCAATCTGGCCACTGCATTTTGCACGAGCTGCAGCCTCCGAACCGTCTTCAAAGGCAGCCCCACGTAGAGCGCATTGCAGTAATCTAACTTGGAGGTTACCAAAGCATGGACAACTGAAGCCAGGTTATCCCTGTCCAGATAGGGGCGTAGCTGGGCCGCCAACCGGAGTTTGTAAAAGGCACTCTGTGCCAACGAGGTCACCTGAGCCTCAAGTGACAATGATGGATCTAAAAGAACCCCCAACCTACGAACCTGTTCCTTCAAACCTGTTCCTTTAAGAGGCTGTTTTACTGATCAAGACCTTACGTGTGAGTTTTCGTGATTGCAATAAAATTGCTTTGGTCCCTAAATGTGAGTTTGTGTGTTATTCCCTGAATCTCTGACTCGTCCCGGTTGTAGACAAGGTTCGGGAGGTGGGTTGCTGGGAGTTCAGGACGTTTGGTCCAGGAGCCTACCTTGCAGGGTTGTCAGGTGGACCCTGACATCCGTTACAAACCTCACTACCCAAGAGAGACTTAAACCACCCACATGGCTCTTTTGGTGCACCAAGGAATGGGAGAGACCTGTCCCCAAACCACATCCTACACTTGAAAGCCAAGTACATCAGGCACCAAAAAGGAAGAGCCTCCCAGGCATCAACTCAACTACAACCTCACAAAGCAGCAGGAGGAAGAGGAGACCACATCTTCCTGCCTTTCTCATCAAAGGACGAGATATTGGAAGAGTTCAAGGTCTCCATCTGTGTGATGTGGCTCACCGTGGCAGTCCTCCGCTCATCAAAACGCTGATACTTCTGCAGTTCTTTGTAGAGTTCCCCACGAGGGGCGTACTCGAGGATGAGGTACACACGCTTCCGGTCGTGGAAGTAGTTGTAGAGGCGCAGGATATTGGGGTGACTGGAGAAAAAGGGAGGCACATTAGGATCCACCACCAGAGGGCAGCAGAAAGACAGGCCTTTATGGGAAAGAAGGTTCATAATATTGGGCAAAACTACAAGTAGGAAGATTTTTCACAAAGGCGACAGATTCACAGAGTCACGCAATTGCTATGTGTCTGAGGGTTTCGTACGGCCCATCTTTCGAAGCAAACTAACCAGATCTGCACCTCTTGCACTAATGTGAAGATCAGAGCAGAGTTATCCTTCAAAGATCACGTTTCTCCACATTTTCTGACGCAGTTCTCAGCTCAAAAACAAACCAGGTCGCATAGAAGGCGGCGTATTTTAGGATAAAACGCATTCAGAAAAGGATATTGCGAGGAAACATGTTCAAAAATGTGCTTTTAAATATCACGCAGATTATTTTTTTAAAAGAATCTAACATTAGTGCGGAAACAGGACAAACAGACTTATGAACACGTGCAAAACTGACACGGGCTGGGGCTGGGGGGTGGGAAATGATCATTCCATCTCTGAGAGTTAGTGTGGCTGCTTGAAAAGACAATTTTCCAAAACCGTCGAGATTTTAAGATACAATAACTTCCACTCCCAAACGGATTCCCTTCCAGATCCGTTCTTTCTCGACCGCTTTTGTGAGAGAAGCTTGTAACGAAAGTGAAAAGCAGACTGAGGACTATACCCCAAGTTTAGAACACCACGAGCAATCTTTTAAGAACGTAACAAGAGCCCTGCTGGATCAGACCATGGTCCATTTAGCCTAGCATTCTGTTCACAGTGGCCAACCAGCTGCCCATGGAAAACCCATAAGCAGGACAGGAGTGCATCCTGTCCACACCATAGATTTGTATAAGGGCAGTATGATATTGACCTTTTTTATTATTCTTTTCTTAATTTTGCCCAGTTTTCAACCAGGGCCATCCACCAGGGAGGTTGTCAAGCCCCTTCTGTGCAGGCCTTCAGGAAAACTCTGAAGACACACTTATTTCCACTGGCCTCCCCTTAAATCGGGGTCATTGGTTTTAATTGGCAGTCTGTTTTTACTGGTTTTTTTGAAACATTTTTTTATATTTTGTAGGGTTTTTATTTTGTACACCACATTGAGAGGGTTCCAAACTTAAATGCGTCCTCAAAATAATTCCAGATTTTCAAACTGATGACTTATCTAGCTTTAGCCTTGGCATTTCAGTATTCAGGGACATCAGAAAAGCTGCCTTTTTGAAATTCCTGAACAGTAGAGTACAAGTTCTCTGAGCTGTGAACTGGCTCAGAATATTCAACAAAAACCAAACACAACTTTATTGCGTGCCTTTCCATAAGCTCCAGGACAATAAGACCACATCTTATTGCGTGCGTGGATGCACACACGACTGACAAAAATGGCTCAAGAAACTATTTCAAGTCCCATCCATATTGTAGAAGATTTAGATTGGAAACATTCACGTTGGGATTGAGTGAGCACGGCCAATGTGATCCTAGCTGTTAAAAGTCACAGTCTACCTCCGTTATCTGCTGGCTTTGGATACAAAGCTATCTTTCAAGATCTTTTCCAAATTAGGTGCAGATGTGCTGTACATCTGTGTAGCTTGTGCTCCAATAGACCCCAATAGGATTCCTGCAATCTTGGCTTGCCCTTATCTGTTGCCAGAGCAGGTGGGAGAGAGAAAAAACTTTAAACCATGACTTAAAAAAAAAAAAAGCTTTACCACCCCTGCAATCCAACTCTACAGCTTGAGGCCCAGCCCTTGATCTCTACAGTACCTGAGATGACACTGGATCTCAATCTCACGCCGCAACTGGTGCTCCACGCCCTCCTTCTCCATGTGGGATTTGAAGAGTACCTTAAGAGCCACGATGAATCTGGACTCTTTCAACCGGGCCAGGTAGACGTTCCCAAACTTCCCTTTGCCCAGAGGCCGGCCGATCTCAAAGTCATCAATGGTGAAGACTCGTGTTGCCCTGCAATCCAGAATTTATTTATTTATTTATTTTGTGACATTTATATACCACCCCATAGCCGAAGCTCTCTGGGCGGTTTACAAGTTAAAAACAACGAACATTAAAAACAAATCTAGAAAACATTTAAAAACATAATGTTTTAAAACATTTTTGTGAACCGCCCAGAGCGCTTCGGCTATTGGGCGGTATAGAAATGTAATAAATAAATAAATAAATAAAATAAAAACAGCAATATCCATTTAAAACAGAAACATTCGACACACTGCGAAACAGGATGGGTGCACTGAATATCCCATTGGGACCCAGGACATGCAGAGCCCTACCCAAGCCCCCTGAACATCAAATCCCTCCCCCACCCTCTGCCCACCGCCCACCACTGCCATGCAATCCTTGCTGAAATCCCCAGAAAGAAACTCACTCAGGGCCTTCCGGCACTGGCGAAGCAATGGAACTGGACTCCACAGGGACCCTGCCTGGGATAGCTGTGGAGACAGAAGACAAAGTCAGGGCACAGCGATAACACGACACAAAACCCAAGAGAGGCTATAGGGGCCCATAAGGCCTGGCATTCTTTGCCATGAGTACTCCACCAGCACCTGTTGCGATGAGAGGGCGTTTGAGGCCATTTCGCCATCATAAGAACGTAAGAGCCACGCTGAACCAGGCCAAGGGTCCATCTAGTCCAGCACTCTGTTCACACAGTAGCCAACCAGCTGTCGACCAGGGACCCACAAGCAGGACATGGGTGCAACAGCACCCCCTCACCCATCTTCCCCAGCAACTAGTGTATATAGGCTTACTGCCTCTGATACTAGAGGTAGCACATAGCCATCAGGACTAGGAGCCATGGATAGCCTTCTCCTCCAGGAATTTATCTAACCCCCTTTGAAAGCCATCCAAATTGGTGTCCATCACATCTTGTGGTAGTGAATATCATAGTTTAACTATGCACTGTGTGAAGAAATACTTCCTTTTCTCTCTCCTGAATCTTCCACCAATCAGCTTCATGGTATGACCCTTTTGGGTTCTAGTATTATGAGAGAGGGAGAAAAATGTCTCCCCATCCACATTCTCCACACCATGTATGATTTTGTACACCTCTATCAGGTCTCCTTCGCCTTTTTCCCCCAAGCTGAACAATGCCAGCTGCTGTAACCTTCCCTCATAGGGCAGATGCTCCAGCCCCTTGATCATTTTAGTTGCCCCTCCTCTCTGCAACTTTTTCCAGCTCCGTGATATATTTTTTTTAGGTGCGGTGTCCAGAACTGATCTTCTAACTGTGGTGGCACCATAGACTTGTATAAAGGCAGTAGGATACTGGCCGTTTTATTCTCACGATTGAGCGCCGTTCTGAAAAGCCCCATAACTCCGTCAAGCGGACAAGCTCGACTTACCCGGGTTCTGGGTTGTAGAAGAAGCCTTCGGACCATGCTTTGCACTGTTGGTGATTGCTCTTTGCACCAAAAGCGATCCGGAAGGGGTGCTAGAAGGGGTGCTGGTATCCTTATAGACAACCCGGTGAGGGCCTGCCTGGCTGTTGAAGCGGTACTGCGGGAAAGGGACATAACATAAATAAAATAAACAGGAGACTGTTTCTGCTTCTAAAATGAAGCATCTAAACCTAATAGCTTCAAGGAAGGTTGAGAGAAGTAGGGATATCTGAGTAAAGCCTTCATTGGCTGCCAGTCCAGGTCCGGGCCCGATTCAAAGTGCTGGTATTAACATTTAAAGCCCTAAACTGCTTGGGGCCAGGTTATCTGAAGGAACGCCTCCTCCCATATCTACCTGCCCAGACCCTAAGGTCATCCTCAGGGGTCCTTCTCCGCAAGCCCCTGCCAAAGGAAGTGAGGCAGGTGGCTACCAGGAGCAGGGTCTTCTCTGTTGTGGCACCCCGGCTGTGGAATGAGCTCCCTGAGGAGGTTCGCTTTGGCACCTACATTATATGCTTTTAGACGCCTTTTTATTCTCCCAGGATTTTAACAGTCTATAAATGAATTTTAACTTGGTGTTTTAAATTTGTAATTTTGCATTGCTGCTGTTTTTATCTGGTTGAGCTTTTATATTGTATTTTATGTTATGGTTTTATACTGTTGTTTTATACTTTGAATGTTTTTAATTTTTGTGAACCGCCCAGAGAGCTCCGGCTATTGGGCGGTCTAGAAATGTTAATAAATAAGTAAATAAATAAATAAGTTGGGACGGGGGAGATGCATGATTTCCAATAGGCGTAAAACACGGCTTCAGTCTCTGCAAAAGGTCTTACCTACACACCTAGTCTAATAGAAACCAAATTAAGCAAATGCTACATGGAGAGGCTGTATGTCAACGCTACAGGCTGTTTTGCATGGGAAAGTTTTACGGTAGGGCAGGAAAAGCTCCTGCTTGAAATCCCGAAAAGCCACTGCAGCCCATCCTCATCAACAACACTGCACTAGGTGGACCACATGTTTGACTCAGTATAAGGCAGCTTCCTATGTGTGCATAATAGGTTCATGTTACACAATCTTCCTTCCAGGTAACGTTGGCATAGCATGCACACCATCCTAGCTCTGACCATTTTGAACAGGGAGAAAAAATAAAGTGCACCAAGTTGGTGCTTTTCTAACGCGCTGGCTAGAAAAATGCAAGGAAAGTGCGAAGAAAGCACCCAGAAGAACATCAACCCCCCCACTCCCAATTTGACTTCCAAGCCTGGCAAGGCATTTGGTGAGAATGCTTCTATCACAAAGGAACAGCGGCTTTTTTCACTGGACCCCAGGAGCTCACCTCCAGCAGGGAGAACTGCCTCTCACTGAACCAATGTGGCTTGGCGAGAGAGTCTAGCCTGACATTCTACCCAGCTTTTTAAAAATAATAATAATAATACTCGCAAGTTCTCTACACTTCAAAACGGTGCAGTAAGGTAATTTTGTTCGTGTCATACTTGGGGGTTGGGGGGCATGTGGCAACCACCATCAGCAATGAACAACCCAGACTTGCAATAGGCCGTCAACTACTAGGAAATGAAGATCTCACCTTCAGCTTTATCATAGCCTTGTCACTTTACCAAAAGTTGAACGGTTCTTTCGCACTGGAGTCTCATAGAATCATAGAATAGCAGAGTTGGAAGGGGCCTACAAGGCCATCGAGTCCAACCCCCTGCTCAATGCAGGAATCCACCCTAAAGCATCCCTGACAGATGGTTGTCCAGCTGCCTCTTGAAGGCCTCTAGTGTGGGAGAGCCCACAACCTCACCAGGCAACTGATTCCATTGTCATACTGCTCTAACAGTCAGGAAGTTTTTCCTGATGTCCAGCTGGAATCTGGCTTCCTTTAACTTGAGCCCGTTATTCCGTGTCCTGCACTCTGGGAGGATCGAGAAGAGATCCTGGCCCTCTTCTGTGTGACAACCTCTGTGTGACAACCACAGTATGTGCGCCTCCATTCACATGCAAACATGGGCCTTCCCCCTACTGGCCCTGGGGCAGCCCACACTCTTCTAAATACACAAATGAGGTTCTTTATTTTTTAACTGGGCCATTATTTTTCTAGACACCGACACATTACCTGCCTTTATTGGAGTCCTCGCTGAGAGATGTGATGGTCATAAAGGCCACAATTCAGAACTCCACACAGAAATTAATTTCCATTTGGTAGCGACACAGAGATGGGCCTTCTCTGTGGTGGCACCTATGCTGTGGATGGTTGTTGCTTCTCAGGTAGGCTGGGCCTCAACGCTGGCGTGTTTTAGGTATTTACTGAAAACGTTATCTCTTTGCTTTGGCTTTCCCCCTGCCATGAGTTATCTCTGTACCAACCTCACGATACTACTTGTGGGGGTGAGTGTTGGTGTTGTTTGCTTTTATTCGTTTGTAAAATGCTTTGGTATTTGAGCAGAATATAAATATTGTAATAAGACAAATAAATGGGGAATTCTTTGTTAGAACACAGAAAAGTTGTCTGTTGCCTACGCTCAGTTTAAAGCACCAGCCATTTAAAAGCCCACTCTAAATAAAGAGCCCATCATCACCACCCATCACCCCCTGCCCCACACAGAGTAGATCCATTCCCACCCCACAGTCCGTTCCCTGCAGAGAGCAACTTACTTTGGAAAGGCTGCTGTAGGTACTGCTCATATTTTCCTTATTTGCCATCTCAGATAACAACGATAATGATGCGTCTCTTTCTTTCTGACACACTCGGGAAACTTTCAGACCACAAAGCCCACGGGGGTGGAGAGAGAGAGAGCAGCCCTGGTGTCCAGCACCAAGCTGGAAAGACGGTTCTCAGGATTACTGCAGTTCTTATATGAGGGCCTAGAAAGTCAGTCTACCACCAGGCAACGTCTCAAAATCTGTGGATTGAACAACAACAAAAATCTATTCCCACCAGATATTCCAGCAACAGGCAAAAAACCCAGCATTTCAGTCTGAAGGCTCTCTGAAAAAACACCATCTTCCCTTTATGTCTGATAGACCAGGAGGGAGGGGGCCCACTTGGATTTTTTTTTTAACCTTGGTGCTGCTATAGAACAGGTCATATCTGCCAGCGCCACCCCAAAATATTTCAGATTGTGGGCACGAACATGCAGAAGGATCTCCAAGGATACTCCAGAAGTCTGCATAGACTCATGGGAGAAGCAGTCCTAAAGGTAGCCTTTAGAGATTATAGGAGTCTCCTGTACCAAGAGACTATGCAGGTATGTGGAGCACTTTGATCACATAAATTCTATATAAATTATAAGCACTGCAGACTAGTGCCTACAAATATTTAGCCATTTGTAAATCCCTGTAAAGAGCCCTTGCATACAAGAGCACTATGAAGTGGCAGTCTACCCTGAAAACTCTTTTATTTATTATTTTATTATTTATTTATTTAGGATATTTATATACCGCTCCCCATTGAAAAATTTCGGAGCAGTGTACAAGATAAAATGAAAATAAAAAACAGAATAAAACAGTTAAAACAAAATTTAAAAGAAGCAAAAACAGAGATTCAAGGCTGCATATTAAGGAAAGGCTTCTTGGAATAAAGATGTTTTCAGGAGACACCGAAAGGAGTACAAGTTTGGCGCCTGCCTGACCTCCAGAGGCAGGGAGTTCCACAGGAGGGGGGCCACCACGCTGAAGGCTCTTCCCCTGGTGGATTCCAATCGGAGGATGGATCTATGTGGAACCACCAGGAGCAGGCCCTCGGATGACCTCAGTGACTGGGCAGGTTGGTAAGGGAGAAGGCGCTCTCTCAGGTATCCTGGTCCCAAGTTGTTTAGGGCCTTGTCATCACCACCACAGAGACTTTATTTCATTCTTGTGGGCTGCAGGGAGCTCCCACAACCTAAGGATTGTTTCATTTGGTCAGGTGATCCGCTGGGAGAGTTTCAGCTCTTTTTCCCACTTTTTGTTGTTTATTCGTTCAGTTGCTTCCGACTCTTCGTGACTTCATGGACCAGCCCACGCCAGAGCTTTCTGTCGGCTGTCGCCACCCCCAGCTCCCCCAAGGTCAAGACTGTCACCTCCAGAATATCATCCATCCATCTTGCCCTTGGTCGGCCCCTCTTCCTTTCTGTCCCATTCAATGCAAGTAATACAAAACCAAGCACCTTTGGGGGTATAAAATAAGCAGCCAGCCCCAGAAGCCAGTTAAAGGAAATTGTATTAAAGGGGAACAGAGAGAAATAAGTACAATACAAGACTAAAACAAACTAAACCTAAATTACAACACTTCACTATAAAACTAGGGAAATTCCATGCCCAACAGCATGGGTCTCTCCTCAACAGAAAGACAAAGCATCTGAAAGGCACCCTGGTTTTAACTTATGAGTCAACTGAGGGAATTATTGATGGAATTCTACCAATCAGGAGTTAGCAAAGATTGGGGCTCAGCTGGCAGGGAATTTATACTTTCTAAGGCAGAAAACTCGGATGGGGTGGGAGGGAGAAGAAATGTAAAACTGAGGAATATTGCCCTGTCTACTGGTGATGGACAAAGTAAAAGGGCCTATTCTTATGCATTCAGGAAAATAGGTTGGCAGCCTAGCTACTATGGAAAAGAATCTTCTGCACAGATGTAGAGATTTCTAGAAAGGTACTCCTGCTGTGTCTTGGGTTGTCCATCACAATCACTTCTATCCGAGTTCAGGACAAAAAACAATGAAGACGAAAAGGTCAAACATTGATAGGCCTGCCAAAAGTAAGAACATTTTCTCTTTACTGGCTTCTAGGTATTTCAGATTACTTTTCCAGCCCTGCATAACTGTTACCAATTAACCCACTGGCCATATTCACACAGAACAATTAGACAGAATCTTGATTTATCGAGAATTAGATGCACGCAGTCTGTCTGCGCCCAGCTTGGCCCATCCCAGGAGTCCTAAACAAACCAGGAATGGTTTCGTTAGCTTGTCATCTGAACTGGGGATCCTACCTCGCTGTGTCCCACACAAGTCAGCATCACAAGCCAGGATTTGTCCTTAGCTTACAATTCCTGGCTTGTAAGGGACACAAGCCATGATCTTTGGCTCAAACAAAGCAGTCAGAGATAGAGTACTTATTTATTACATTTATATCATGTCTATCCTCCAAGGAGCCCGAAACCAAGTACAGCGGTCCCCAACCTTTTTGGCACCAGGGACCGGTTTCGTGGAAGACAATTCTTCCACGAACTGGGGGCGGGGTGGGGGTTGAGGGGATGGTTTTGGGAAGCCCCACCCCACCCCCCCACTCCAGCATCCTGGCTTCGCTTCAGCTGGGTGGGCGCCCAGCCGAAGTGAAGCCAGGACGCTGGGGCGGGCAGGTGGCTTTGGAACGGCACGCCCGGAAGTCGCTCTCCCAGAGCAGCTTCCGGCCGGGCGCACCATTCCGAAGCCGCCCACCCCCACCCCAGCATCCTGGCTTCACTTCGGCTGGGCAGGCGAGATGGCGCCCTGCACCCAGGTACGCTGGGGTGGGTGGGTGAAAGCAGCTCACTTGTGCGGCCCGGTTCCTAACAGGTTCCACTGGGGGTTGGGGACCCCTGAAGTACACGATCCTCCTCCCCATTTTATCCTCACAACAACCCTGTGAGGTAGAGGTTAGGCCGAGTCACTGAGTGGTTGAAAGTCACTCAGTGAGCTTCATGGCAGAGTGGGGACTTGAATCCTGGCCTCCCCAACAGTGTCCATTCTCTTCTTGAAGACCCCCTGAGAGGAAGAGCCATCCCCTTGTAATTGAGGTATTGATGTTGTTAGCAACGAACGAAAAACAAAAACACAGAAGGAGATAAGCATCTAAGGCAGGTCAGAAAGAAGAGAAACATGTTCTCAGGATACAAAATAGTTTATTTGCAGGAAGCCCAGCTTGTTTCCAACGTGTCGGGCTTCGTACAGATAAACTATTTTGCATCCTGAGGACATGTTTCTCTTCTTTCTAGCAACAAACAACGATGTAACACTGTAGCTAAATAACAGACCTTCCAATCAGGAAATCCACGCTTTGAATGTCACCTATGTCATGAACATGCTAGGCATCCCATAGCAAGCCACTCTATTATTATTATTATTATTATTATTTATTTATATAGCACCATCGATGTACATGGTGCTGTACAGATAACACAGTAAATAGCAAGACCCTGCCGCATAGGCTTACAATCTAGTAAAGTTGTAGTAAACAATAAGAAGGGAAAGAGAATGCAAACAGGCACAGGGAAGTGTAAACAGGCACCGGGAAGGGTGAAGCTAACAGTATAGAGTCAGAACAAACTCAAAGTTTAAAAGCTATAGGGAAAAGAAAAGTTTTTAGCTGTGTTTTAAAAGCTGTGATTGAGTTGGTAGTTCTCAGGTGTTCTGGAAGAGCATTCCAGGCATGAGGGGCAGCAGAGGAAAATGGACGAAGCCGAGCAAGGGAAGTAGAGACCCTTGGGCAGGCAAGAAGCATGGCATCAGAGGAGCGAAGAGCACGAGCGGGGCAATAGTGTGAGATGAGAGAGGAGAGATAGGCAGGAGCTAGACCGTGAAGAGCTTTGAAGGTCAACAGGAGAAGTTTATATTGGATTCTGGAATGAATTGGGAGCCAATGAAGAGATTTCAGAAGCGGAGTGACATGGTCAGAGCGGCGGGCCAGGAAGATGATCTTAGCGGCAGAGTGGTGGACAGAGACCAGCGGACTGATGTGAGACGAGGGGAGGCCAGAGAGGAGGAGGTTGCAGTAGTCCAACCGAGAGATAACCAGTGCGTGAACGAGAGTCTTGGCAGAAGAGACAGACAAAAATGGTCGAATCCTGGCAATATTATACAGGAAGAAACGACAAGATTTAGCTACTGCCTCGATATGAGGAATAAAGGAGAGCGAGGAATCAAATATAAAGCCAAGGCTACGAGTTTCCTTGACCGGAGTAAGCGTGACATCGTTGACAGTAAGAGAGAATGAGAGGTGAGGAGAAGGTTTAGGAGGGAAAACAAGCAGTTCAGTTTTTGCCATGTTAAGCTTCAAGCGACGATGAAGCAGCCAAGCTGAGATATCTGAAAGACATGCCGAGATACGATCGTGAACATCAGGAGAAAGTTCCGGAGATGAGAGGTATAGTTGTGTGTCATCGGCATACAGGTGATATTGGAGGCCATGAGATTGAATAAGTTTACCCAAGGGCAGCATGTATAGAGAAAACAGCAGCGGGCCAAGCACCGAGCCTTGCGGAACCCCTACTGAAAGGGGAAAGGAGGAGGACGAGCTGCCGTTAGCCGACACGCTGAAAGAGCGACCCTCTAGATAGGAGGCGAACCAGTTATAGACAGAGCCACAGAGTCCAAGGTCATGGAGGGAATCTAAGAGAAGATCGTGATCAACCGTGTCAAAGGCTGCAGTTAGATCAAGGAGAATAAGGACGGAATAATGGCCCTTAGACTTGGCAGTGAGAAGATCATTGGTGATCTTGGTAAGGGCTGTTTCAGTGGAATGCAGAGGACGGAATCCAGATTGAAAGGGATCCAGAGCAGAGTTACTAGAGAGAAAGTCAAGACAGCGAGAGTAGACCACACGTTCCAGAATCTTTGAGACAAGGGGCAACAGAGAGACAGGTCGGTAGTTAGACAGAGAAAGTCGATCAAGAGTGGGTTTTTTGAGAATGGGAGAGACAGTAGCATGTTTAAAAGCAGAGGGAAATGAGCCAGAGGACAGGGAAGAATTAATGATGTGAAGCAAGGACGGGAGGATAGCGGGGATAAGATTAATAAAGACGCGAGAGGGAATTGGATCACGGGAACAAGTGGAAGGCTTCGACGAGCGCAGTATTTTAGACAGTTCATCAGCTGAGACTGAGGGGAACGCCGAGAGAGTTGCAGGAGGAACTGACAGGTGAGGCACAGGAGCTGGGAGCGGAGCAGAGCTGGCCAGATCGGAGCGAATAGTTTGGATTTTAGCATTGAAGAAAGAGGCAAAGTCATTGGCAGACAGAGAGGCGGGGAGAGATGGTGGATTAGGTTTCAGGAGAGAATTGAAGGACTTGAAGAGCCGCTGAGGGTGTCTAGCATTTGACTGGATCAGCGTTGAGTAGTGCTGCTGTTTGGCCAGTGAAATGGCAGAAGAGAAGGAGGAGAGAACAAATTTGTAGTGGACAAAGTCCGCCAAGTCCCTGGTCTTACGCCACAGGCGTTCGGCTGCCCGGGAGCAAGAGCGAAGGTAGCGGAGGAAAGAGGTGAGCCACGGTTGGGGTTGAGAGGGGCGAATTATCCGAGTTGTAGATGGAGCAAGATTATCAAGAGTTGAAGACAATGTGGAGTTAAAGGAGGAGACGGCTGAGTCCAAGGAGACGGCTGTGAAGACAGAAGGAAGAGAGGAGGCTAGAGACTGAGAGAAAGCCTCATAGTTGATAGAATGCAGGTCACGACAAGGGCGTGAAGCAGGACGTGAAGGAGGGGGATTGTGAGTAATATTGAAAGAGACTAGATGATGATCTGACAGAGGAAAGTCAACAGTAGAAAAGTCCAGGACAGAGCAGTTCCGGGTGAGGACAAGATCCAGACAGTGTCCAAGGGAATGTGTGGGTGCTTCAGATAATAACACTGACTTACCTTGCAGGGCATTAAACATTACATCTAGAGAATGCACGTGAAACATGTTGAACACCTGAAAGCGCTATAGAGGCATTAACTATTATTCTTTATTTTTTGATCACTACCACGTGGAACACCTACATTAACTAGCTTGCCCCAAGGCTTGTGTTACGTTTAGGAGGGTTGCATTGTCGGTCATTGTATTTATCCCTAGCATTTTGTGTGTTTTTGAAACCTTCTTGGAGAGAACATAGCGCAGTAGCTGAGCATCTGATTTGCATGCAGAAGGTCTCAGTCACAAATAGGATCTCAGATAGCCCAGGTTGGTGTGAAAGGCCTCAGCAGCTCTGTCTGCCAGGGACCAGAGAGAACCACTGCCGGTCAACAGCAGGCCAGGTGAAAGGAACCAGGTGCTCTCCAGGTGTATGGAACCATGACTCCCATAAAGCCCTATATGGCTCAAGTCCAGGTTATTTGAAAGACCGTATTCTCCCTTATGAGCCTGCCCGTGCTTTGATGTCTTCTGGAGAGGCCCTTCTTTCAGTCCCACCATCTTCACAGGCACGCTTGGTGGGAACATGGGAGAGGGCCTTCTCGGTGGCTGCTCCAGTGCTCTGGAACTCTCTTCCCGGGGAAGCTAGGCTGGCTCCCTCCTTGATGGGCTTTTGGAAGCAGGCTAAAACTTGTTTGTTCCAGCAGGCCTTTGGAGAATAATTTGGCCCTCCATCTATGTTAATATCTTATAATTTTGTTGTGTATTTTAAATGTTTATGGTTTTGTTCCCCCCCCCCCAATGTATGTTTTAAACTTTGTAAGGCTTGGGCAAAAGGCGGGATACAAATAAATATATTAATAATAATAACAACAACCCCTAACTACCAGCCATGCTGGCTGAAGCTTTTAGGCACTGTATCCCAAAACATCTGGAACGTACCACTTTGCTTACCCCTAGAATAGGCAACCCCAGGAGAGATGGGCAAAGGGCCTCGACCTCAATCAACGGCCCCTTTTTTGTGTCCTGATTCTGTTCTGAAAATGAGCCCAATCAACTGATCAAAGCAAGGTATGCATCACCTTTCCCCAACAAGGGGCCTGCCAGATGTGTTGTATTACACTTCCCATCATTCCAGATGGGAATTGCAGTCTCACGATCTGGAGGGCGCTGGGCTGGGGAAGGCTGCAGTGGCTGGGAGTGATGGGTGTTGCAGTCCCACACGTCTGGAGTTCCAGCCCTCCCCTCCCACACATCTGGAGTTCCAGCCCCTCCCCTCCCACACATCTGGTGTTCCCACCGGTCTCTTGGGGGAACTCAAAGACCCGCGAACGTGGGTGGGGGGCTCGAACTCCCCCTCCCGCCTCTCCGCCACCCCGCGCTTTACCTGCAGGCGGCGGCGGCTTTACCTGCAGGCGGCCCCGTCAGCATCACCTCACAGACTCATCGCCTTCGCCTTTCAAATCTACCCTCCCGAAGCCCTATTGGCTGCCGCAACGTCGGTAAACGCGCCTCCTGATTGGTGTCCGAAATCGCCCTCCCCTTCCCCGCGCGCCAGTCTTTCGTTTTCTCATTGGTTGGCTGTTGGTCGAGCCGCCCACCTCCCCGCTTCTACCCCACCCCTGGCGAGACGGTGCTGCTCTCCCATTGGCCAACCGTTTTCGTCTATCAAGAGGCTCAACGGATGCTGAGGGAAGAAGCGGAAAGAAGAGAAAGGGCTGGATTTAGAAAGGGTGCTTATTGATTGGCTGATTCTGGAAGACGGAATGGAAGCTAGATCCCGATTGGCTAAATGTTAGAAGGCCGCGCGCAAATTTGATGTTGGTTTTTTTCAAAGCGGTGCCTTGTCAGTCTCATTAAGATCAGCCAATCAGAAGGCAGAAAAGGTCAATATAGGCGAGTACGCCGGCCATTTTGTGAGATGCCAAGTGAGGCATTGGAGAACCTGGATGGAAGGAAAGGAGGGTGTCTGCCCGGCACGCAAACGTCGAGCCAGGCTGGTGGGGGAGAGAGAGAGAGAGAGCCTTAGCAACGAGCCGGGAAGGGGCGGGTGTGTGGAGGGAATAAGCCAATTAAGGCGTAGAAAGGGCAGCTAATCGCAACAAACTGGCGTCTCCTGCCAGGGGATAGGCGGCCAACCAGACACGTGGGCGATAGGTATGGCAAAACTGATGGACGTTAGGATTGACCAATTACAAAGGAAAGAGCCAGCGTGCACTCACAGCATCGGTCAAGCCGCCACACCGCTTTTTAACCTACCTCACAGGGCTGTTGTGAGGAGGAGAGCCAGTTAATTTGAAGAACGCAAGAGTGATTTCCGCATTTACAATGGGTGAACTACTTAGGGTGACCCTATGAAAAGGAGGACAGGGCTCCTGTATCTTTAATAGTTGTATTGAAAAGGAATTTCAGCAGGTGTCATTTGTCTATATGGAGAACCTGGTGAAATTCCCTCTTCATCACAGCAGTTAAAGGTGCAGGAGCTATACTAGAGTGACCAGATTTAAAAGAGGGAAGGGCACCTGCAGCTTTAACTGGTGTGATGAAGAGGGAATTTCACCAGGTTCTCCATATATACAAATGACACCTGCTGAAACTCCCTTTTCTATGCAGCTGTTAAACATACAGGAGCCCTGTGCTCCTTTTCATAGGGTCACCCTAGAACGACTACAACTCCCATCTTCCCTAGGTAAAACAGCCATTATAGTAGCTAGAGACAATGAGGACTATAGAAGAAGAAGATAAGAAAGCCAGACCCCGCTTGCTTGGGTTGGGCTAAGAACAGTTTCCTGGGTTGATTCTGTCTTTTTTTTAATTGAAAAGAGATCGTCAGGAGAATCAGAAAGGAGCAAGCCGGGGTGTTGCAATCCCCGGCCAGCGGAGACTCTAATCATGTCTCATGCGCTCTCCATTCATCATGTGCTGTTCTCCATAAGGAGGAACAGGTAAGGATGTACCTCACTGACGATACTGGACACGCCGAGGCGCCGGCGCCGCCATTTTGGACACAGACACCCAGGTCACGGCGACGCAAAATGAAACCTTAGAGCATCCTCCCTGTCTCCTCTACAGCTTCTTTTCTTCTGCCGCATCGTTTCCAAGGCTAGCTCTCACCCGGACTTCTTGTATGAGAGGCGCATCGACGTCCCCGGCAGCGGATTATCTGCATTCCCAGAGAACTATGCGCCGCTCATTTGCATAAAGCTGACGTCTCGCTCGGAAAGCAACACCGTATTTACTATAAAACGGGGGCAGGCTTGGTTGGCAGCTGGGCTGTGCGACGAAAAGGCCACATGGAATGTAGAGTGCGGAGATCGAAGATCTGCAAGCATTTATGGTGCCATCCTAGCTCATATTGTTCCAGATAGGGGCATTTTTGTGGGGGGAGGGAACTCCAGAGGAACATAAATGGTTTGGGTCCAGGTTACCTGCGGGATCGCCTTCTCCCATATAGTCCGCCCCACACACTCAGGTCAGCTAAAACTAGGCTGACATCAGTTTCCCAGAGGACCTTTTCTTCCGTCGCCCCCAAATTGTGGAATGGCCTGCCGGAGGAGATTCGTAAAATTAACTCTCTGTGTGATTTTAAGGCAGCTTTAAAGGCAGCTTTTCCGGCAGGCCTATCCAGATCAATGTAAAATCAAGAATTTTTTTAATATGTATTGATTCCTGTTCTAATGTTGTTCCCCGCCTCGATCCAAAGGGAGAGGCGGGTAAGAAATAAATACATCATTATTATTATTATTATTATTATTATTATTATTATTATAAATAAATTTCCAGAAAGGTTGCTGTGTTGCTCTGCCTGTTGCAACAAAAACAGGTCTTATGTGACCTTAAAGACCAACGATCATATTATGGCATCAGCTTTGCTAGACACTGTCCACTTCATCAGATTGCACATAATACATGTGTTCATCTTCATGATGCCACAAGACTCTTGTTTTTACAGAGTTACAAGCGTTTTCTCTCACAGACGCTTGGAAAACCAATTTAATGCTGAAGGAATTCCCTAGTTACATATTTGCCAAATATTCCTGGGTTAGATGCTTTGTGGATAGGAGATGGTTTAGGGCCTGGCTTTGTCCAGTGCTTAATTAATACAAGGAGGTAGAGAAGTCACATGTCTGGCTTTACTTACTCTCTTGGTAAGAAAAGCATTGGAGGTATGGCAACGATAGGGTGACCATATGAAAAGGAGGAGAGGGCTCCTGTATTGAAAAGGCAATTTCAGCAGGTGTCATTTGTATATATGGAGAACCTGGTGAAATTCCCTCTTCATCACAACAGTTAAAGCTGCAGGAGCCCTGCCCTCTTTTAAATCTGGTCACTCTAGTATAGCTCCTGCACCTTTAACTGCTGTGATGAAGAGGAAATTTCACCAGGTTCTCCATATAGACAAATGACACCTGCTGAAATTCCCTTTTCAATACAACTGAGCCCGGTCCTCCTTTTCATAGGGTCACCTTAGGCAATGAAGACCACTCTGGCCTCTGGGGGGAAATGTTTCTGAATTATATCTCCTTGACTGAGGTCAGCTGAGACACACAAGGATTAAGGTGACTAATTTCTCTGCCTTTTACACAGCTTGGGAAATGATTTTCCTTCCAAAGATTTGTACATTTTCTTGTAGTTTAGTGGCAGATATATATGCATTTCATTGGGGAATGCCTGAAACAAGTTCTAATAGCAGGACTTCAGAAAATCAGTATCACTGCTTTCCCCCAACTAGATGCCTTCCAGATGTATTGGAATACAACTCCCACCATCCCCATGTAGGCCCGGAATGATGGGAGATGTAGTCAAACACATCTGGTGCATTTCATGACCTTGGGCAAGCACCTTTTTGTAGCATGTAATTATGGGATGTCAGCATGGCCAGTAAATGCCTCCAACAGAGCCCCTTCACAGTTCTTCCACTGGGTTTTCTAATCTGATTTAAGACAAGACATGTGGGATGAGTTAAACTGGTTGGCAGAGAATGGAGGTGGATCACTACTTCACAGGAGTCTCCTGTTGCTACTGAATTCATGATGGAAAAAGCTTTGTAAAAGGGGCAGATGAAATGCAGTCCTTTAGATTATCTGGAGTCACCAACACTGAAATTTGCATTATTAATTTAAACGATTGAGCCAGCTCATCGAGAGAAGAGCTCTAGTTTCAAATACTTGTTTAACATGTAACAGTTAATACAGCAACAGCAATGAATGCAAGGAGGTGAACACTATTAATCTATCTAAACCAAAATAATGTATCATCTCTGCTTTAACAGGGGCTATCCAAACAGCAACAGTCCTTGCACATTTATAAGAAGGGTGCCGTTTTATTTAAGGTTTATATATAAAAAAGTGAGTTTATTCTCAAACGCCATCTACCATTCCCTGTCCAGAATAAAATATAGACACAGGCTTGTGCTGCTTTTTCACCTGGACATCTTTGTTCTTTCACAGAGGACCTGCAGGCTACAAGCCACAACCTTTCAGTCTCTTCCCAGGGGAGACTTTGGCACTCCAAATGTACAACTGGAGACCGAAAAATGTGTGGGTTAAGCGCGCTAGCATGTGACAGGATGCAATACCACAGGGCTCCCACTGGAAGGAGACAGCGCACCGCAGGACACCCCTGCTCAGCTGGAGCTGTAGACAACGCTGGTGGAGACAAAGAGCAAGGCAGAAGATGAAAATCAGGACAGTCAGAGGTCACTGTTTTGCACCCTAAGAAGGCATGCTCCTCGTATGACTTTTCTTGGACTGCAGTCAGCCGTCATGATCTGTTCAAGAACAGTTTGACGACCCTTTTACGGTTTACCAGGAACTTCCCTCCTGGGGTGTGATCCCAAGAAATGTCTCTTCTGGGGTGGGGGGCAGCGGGTGCTCCTCGTGCTGGTGCTTCGTCCTTCACAGAGGCTTCTTCTTCAGTCCAAAGACGGAGATGAAAAGTATGACCTCGACAGCAGCAGGCAAGGCACTGGTTTGGGGGGGGGGGGGGCGACACAGACAGAGAAAAGCGGGATGAGTAACATGGAGATGGGCTTCCCCCTCCCTTGGAGAAAAGCACACAAGCCTCAGCAGTGGTGCCTCTCACATGTACACTCACACACGAACACACAGAGCTGAGAATCTACCTGCAGAAGCCCATGATGTACCAGTAAGTGACCGTCTCCCAGCGCTCGAAGACGAAAAAGGAGAGGCAGATGGAAGCACTGCAGTGAGCAGTCAAAGCTAATGGCGAGCAGTCAGGGAAACGGTCATTCTAGGAACGATGCCGGCACGATCAGCAGCTCTGAGGGACCCCAAGCTACTCAGACCTCCCCACCCACCTGCTGTGTTTCCAGCCTTTTGAGCTGGGAGGGGGTGGGGAGAACAGGCCCCCAGCTTTCCTGGCCCCAAAAGGCAGGACAGTGTTCCAAGATATCGTTCTCCGTTTTGCCCCAGCAACGTCCTTTCCTCCCACAACTTAAGACATGTAGACAATTCCCAGGGAGCAGAGCCTCAACCTCCACATTTCCTACAGTTGCTCCCCCTCCCACCACACCAGGTGATCGAGGAAGGGGTCCTGTGCCTCGCAAGGCTATTCCTCCCGAGGTCCTGGCCATCGTCACACAACTGACCTGCAGAAGGCAAAGATCCACCAGTACAGGCTGCCGTCCCACTGTTCAAAGAGGAAGAAGAGCAATGCGACAGCAGCAGAAGCGTGAGCCCCAGTGGCTGGAGTAGAGAAGGATGCTCAGTCAGGGAGCCACAACAGTCGAAAGGCTGCAACCACCCAAGCCCTGATGGAGCCACTGTGGGTAGCCTACACAGCAGAGCTGGTTGGCCAAGGCTACCAGAAGAGTACGGCCAGGCGTAACGAAGTGAGGAAGCCACAGAGCCCTACCACCTCATGACGTTCACCTGCACATGTGGCAGATCCCATGACCAGCTTGGCTTTGATCTCCTTCTGCGCACCTGGATGCGAGTAAACATACATCTAAAACTGGCTTTAATGCCGCTCCTTTGCTCTTGGGTTTAGCTCTCCCACTCTGCAGGTGATTTGATGAGCGCACCTCAGTTGCTCCATTGATGGGTTCTCCCGCCTCATAACCTACATTCAATCTGGGCCTATCCCTCTTGCATTTGTAAAGGATACAGAGGAGGCTTTGCACATTGTTGAACATGGACACCCCAGAGAGGAAGCCAGCCAACTCCACAGCAAACAGTCCAAGGGTAACCGACAGCGCCACCACCAGCCTGGAAAGAGGGAGCCACACGAAGGAAGATGTCTAGTATCTCTTCGACAAACCTGAAATTCCTTCCTGACCCCAGTTATACTTATCAGTCTCTAGGAACCTGTTCAGACAACACGCTAAGCCACAGTGGGTAAGCATTTTGGAGCTAAACAATATGGCTTAGCATGTCATGTGAACCATTCCTAACCATGGTGGCTACATAACCATGGTTTAAACATGCTTGCTAACCATTTGCTGCAAAAGGGTTAGCAGCCTAACCATGGCTTAGTGTGTCATCTGAACCGACCCACTCTGTTGCTCCCATCCTCCATTGCATTCACACATGCATACACATGCACAGCACAAGCAAAACTAGTTCACCAAGGGTGTATGGATGACAGGGGTATGCTGGGAGTTGTAGGACGTTTTTTCTGTCTAAACATGCATAGAATGCACCCTAAGTCTCTGTACAAAGAAAAGTTTAATCTGCACATGGCTCTGTGCTATGTAACATTTATGGTGTCTAATTATGTGTGTCCCCCACCTCCCAAGAAATTAATGTCTGCTTTAGGCCTCTCACATCCACAATACTCTGAAACCTCAAAAAAGAATATTGTAGAAATGGAGCAAGGTAAAGAAAAGGGCAATCAAAATTATCAGGGGGGTGACTTAACTTCCCTACAAGGAAAGACTACCTCACTTGGAGCAATTTAGAAAAACAAAAAGATGAGGAAGGGGGGGCATGATAGAGGTGAATAAAATCATGTATGGTTTGGAGAAAGTAAAGTTTTTTCTCCCTCTCATTACACTAGAACTGATTTGGGACACAAAAGGAAGGTCTTCTTAACATGGCTTCTTCACAAAAGGAAGGCTTCGTCACAATGAATTCCATAATTAAACTATGGAATTCATTGCCACAAGATGTGGGGATGACCACCAAGATGGCTTTAAAAGGGGGTTGGATAAATTCATGGAGAATAACACTATGAAAAGCTTCTAGTCATGGTGACTTTCCATTATTTCCAGTATGAGAAGCAGTATGCCTTTTAATGCCAGTAGCTGGGAACATCTGAGGGGAAGGCTATTGCCCTCATGCCATGCTTACGGACTTCCCACAGGCATCCCAGGAACTTGTAACATCTGAACCTGGAACTCTGGGTTGTTTAGGGGTTAAACAATCCAAAGTTAACCCAACAAACCATGGGTGATTGTTGGGTTAACTTTGGGTGGAGTGAAGTAGAATGTTCTTGGGAATGAAGTAGAATGGGGAAGAGGCAATTCTGGAGACATCTACTTTTAACGAAGTTACAGAAGTGCTGCAGAGTCAGCTGCAGCAGGGACAGTCTCAAGCAGAGAACTTACTCTGTGTCTTTGTTTTCATACTCTTCCTGGGTGGACTGGAGAGGTAGGGAAGCCCGGACATTGCTCTCCTGGAAGAAAGAGAGATCAGCCTGTTGGCAAGGCATTAACCCAGAAGTCCCCAAATATTTTGGGTCAGCGGACACATTTGGAGTTTTGAGAGAGTACTGCGGGTGCTCTCACAAAATGGCTGCATGAGAGAGAGCTTGCTCATTCAGAAAATAGCTACCAGAGTAGGCATGGTTCAGTCATGAAATATTCATTTCCCAGAGGGCAAACTAGTGAGACTAAAAGAAAGCTTGCCCAGGAATCTAAATGAAAGAAGGAGTAAAGTCTCAGCTCCAAAACACAGAAGCATGCTTTGGAATCCAAATAAAGATGGCGCTGGAGATTTTAAAAAATGTAGGAAATACAATAAAAATCAGGAAGGGCGAGGAACCTGTTGAGTCCCGAGAGAGGTGCTACAGTCACATTGGTGCCCAAGGGCACAACATTGGAGTCCCCAGTATTGACTGGTTACAAGGGGCAAGGTAATAGTAGCCACTACTCCATTATGCTCTGGTTTCAGCCCATTCTTTCTCAGCAAAATTCCCCTGAAAGACATAAAGCAATGGCCGTGGAACCACAAGCAATTAGGGTGTGTGAAAAAACCAAAATAAGAGAGGGAAGTCATAGCTTGGCAGAAACACTCTGCGAGAAAACCCTTCTTCCAATTGCTAGACTGTTCCGTACAGCTTGTCACACACTATTTGTGCTGCGTGAATGTTCAGAACATGTGACAGCAGTTGACAACTCCATTCCCTCTCGGTTCTTGGGAAGAGATCCAGGTTTCTTGCTTCCCAGAATCCTTTACTCTTACTGTCTCATATCTAGAGTAATGGTTCTTCACATGGGAAGGGTCCAGAGCTGCCAAGGGAAGAATAAACTCTTCTCCGCCCCCTTCCGCCCCAGTATGTGTCTCAACTGGACCAACACAAAACACGGAATAAGGGGCTCAAGTTACAGGAAGCCAGATTCCGGATGGACATCAGAAAAAAAATCTTGACTGTTAGAGCAGTATGACAACGGAACCAGTTACCTAGGGAGGTTGTGGGCTCTCCCACACTAGAGGCCTTCAAGAGGCAGCTGGACTGCCATCTGTCAGGGATGCTTTGAGGTGGATTCCTGCATTGAGCAGGGGGTTGGACTCGATGGCCTTGTGGGCCCCTTCCGTCTCTACTATTCTATGATTCTATGACTAAGGCACCCCACCTCTCCTGCCAATGCTCCATGATGCATTGCTCAATCCCATCCCCTAAGTCTCAAATAAAAATCCTTCCTTCAATTTTGTTCTCCTTGGACCAAGCTAAAAGGCAGCATTCAACAATGCTAGGCAATCTGCCTGTCGTCGAAATAAGAGTGCTATTTTTGTTGACGTTTGCTTCTGAGTGGTGCGAATTCTTCTGCGCAAGGCATTAAGTAGCATCCCTTTAAAAACAGTAAGAACAACTGGAAAGCTTAGGAGTGTGGATGGCGTTTTGAAGGTGAAAATAGGTCTCTCACCCTAGACCAGAAGATGGTGATGACAATGACCAAATGGGCCGTGAGGGTCAGGAATCGCGAGGGAACCAATCCAGTGACCAAAGGCATTCTCGCCAGGCAACGAAAGGTGATGAAATCCTGCCAGCCAGGCCAAGAGACACAAGAGCAAATCACCAAAGATTTAGTGCATGTAGAAAGATGAAGACAGACATCTCTCGTTGCTTGGCCTCCACTGTTTAGTAATTCAGGATGCCAATTCATGAAGAAACACAAGCAAATATTCAATATTAACATTTGCAAATTGCAATGGCACAAAGTAGAATATAAAACATGCCAATTGCAGGAAACATACGTCCAAGGGAAGGCAGGGTGCTCACTCTTAACAAAGGACTTAATGGGCCTGTTCAGAAGACACTTTAAACCATGGCTTTAACAACAGTGGTTAAGCCAGAAAGCCAGGCTGCGTTCAGAAGACATATTAAACTATGGCTTTAACCATGGTGAATAAGGCTTTTTGCTTTATTCATCATGGTTAAAGACATGGTTTAAGGTGTCTTCTGAACACAGCCCGGCTTTCTGGCTTTAACCACCGTGGTTAAAGCCATGGTTTAATATGTCTTCTGAACGGGGCCAATAAAATATGGGTCAGTTATGGTGCTGTGTAAAGCTATTTTTTTTCCCTCATCAGTATGATACAAAAGTAGTTCTTCCACTGACTCCCTTTTTCTAAGTTCCAGATGTCTTTTGTAAAGTGCCTAAAATGGCATTAGTCTAAAAATATAAGAGAGGTGAGTGCAAGGAAGGATGATTGATTTATTATAAAGCTATAATATAAAAATTGCACATTTTACACACAATTTGAAGTCTCCCAAAGTGAATGGGGGGAAAGTACCAGATGTTGGTCACATTGACCATATAGATAACACATTTTGCACTCCTTTGTTGATGGCATACATTCGCTTTCCCCCGCAATACAAGTTGCAAAAATAGCTCGTTCCCTGGTGTACCAAGTCCAATTCAGCACACAAGGAAGAGAGGAGATGAAGTATGGGTCAAACAACGTTTATTCTGCAGAATAAAAAGGCACTGGAGTAAATTGCTGCAAAGCATGTGCCTACCTCGCAGGAGAGGTAGATAGGTATTTTATACATTATCTTCTCTGGTGCTACATACGTAGGCACCGTCTAACAGGAAATTTCTAGCTGTGGAAAGGAAGTACATGGTCTCTGCTCTTTTGGCAAGCATTTACTAAAAGAGAGAAGTACTCACTGTTCTTTTGGTTATCCTATAGTATACCATTGTACCTTTAATAACAATGAAGGTAGGGAGAAAGTATTGAACTGAGAAAGTAGAAGGCATGTTTTAATGTTGGACTCCATGACCTTGTGGTTGGACTCGATGGCCTTGTAGGCCCCTTCCAACTCTGCTATTCTATGATTCTATGATTCTAATAATTATCAAGGTGTCCGCCATAAAAGCAATAAGTCACTATGACCCACTGCAGATGTCTTTGAGGTATCCAAGGTCATCCTCAGGGGTCCTTCTCTGTGAGCCCCTGCCAAAGGAAGTGAGGCAGGTGGCTACCAGGAGCAGGGCCTTCTCCGCTGTGGCACCCCGGCTGTGGAACGAGCTCCCTAAGGAGGTTCGCTTGGCACCTACATTATATGCTTTTAGACGCCAGGTGAAGACCTTTTTATCCTCCCAGCATTTTAACAGTCTATAAATAAATTTTAACTTGGGTGTTTTAAAAATTTGTAATTTTGCATTGCTGCTGTTTTTATCTGGTTGAGCTTTTATATTGTATTTTATATTATGGTTTTATACTGTTGTTTTATACTTCGAATGTTTTTAATTTTTGTGAACCACCCAGAGAGCTCCGGCTATTGGGTGGTCTAGAAATGTTAATAAATAAATAAAATAAATAATAAATCTAGGAATGGCTTCTTAAACATTTCAATTCTGCAAGACTTCGTTAGCAACTCAGCTTAGCAAAAGAGCTGGGCACTTTCCCAACACACACACAAATTCACATTTCCCCTTCAAGAGGGTGATCTACACAGAGATATCCCCAAAAACCCCTCACGTTCCCCCACAAGACTAATTGGGGTTAAATGACGGGTGGAAAGACAGCTCCCGCTCAAATCCCATCAATGTTTAGGTACTCCCAACTATAATAATAACTATTATTATTAATAATAATAATCACCACCAATTGCGCGACCTAACTCCCTGCCCCATTACCCCTCTGCCCCCACTCCGTTTTTGGCGTGAGTATTGATACGCGCTTTTACCTTACCCTCAGGCTTAGGACTTCTCCACTAGGCCTCACCGTTGCCCCTAACAACCGCGTCGGCAGGGGAGCCCGCTAATCTAAGAACGCTTCTCATGCATGCAGCATCGCGAGAATTTGAAAGAATGAGAGTGAGTCGGCCATCTTAGTTGTGGGCAACCGCCCATTCCCCTTAACCTCTTAGTTGCCGCTCCGTTGTTATTATCAGCCTTTTGTCCCCGCCACCACCACCACAAATATATGTGAGGGATTCCGTCAGGATATTTAAAACCCTCACAGTTATCTATCTCTGGGACAAAAATGGGATTAAGTACGAGGTATGGTTGTACTGCAGGATTTCTCCCCACCCCCTCCCGTCTCAGTGGCCCAAGGAGATAACAACAACAAAATGGCAACATTGGATTAAAAATAAAACACCACACACATGATAATTATCATTTTTATTCAGGCATTTTACAAGCTATGGCTCTTCATTTTTCCATTGGAATATTTGACCCAAGGAAGGCAGGGGAGAGATGTTACTTCCTGGACAGGTAACAGACTATCTACTTTTGCAAATGGTAACATAGCGAGTGATGCGGAGCTGTGATGGCCGAGTGGTTAAGGCGTTGGACTTGAAATCCAATGGGGACTCCCTGCGTAGGTTCGAATCCTGCTCACAGCGTATCTGTTTTGCGCGTATTTTCCCCAGTAAATCCTACCCTGCCAATTTACCTCGCTTTAGCAGGCGAATGACATCTGGTGCTTTACTACGCATGCCAAGTCAATGCGAATTACCCCTGTAAAAAAATGCACTAACCACGCTTTGGGTCTTACTTTCGCGGGTGGTCGTAAAGGGCGGCCACCCCCACCCTTACATTTCATTGCACGTTGTTGGTTTTTGTAATATAAGGACCACAGTGCCCTAAGATTCTGCAAAATGCCCTGGCAGCTATGCACACATTGTAAAAAATGCCCTGTGCACATTGCAAAAAATAAAGGAACAAAGGGTTTGTTTTAGAAACAACCCTAAAGCTGCCATTGGTTGCTAAATTTCTACCCAGCAATTCCAGATGATTGCAATACTTTGGTTTATGCAAGACCACCGCTGCCACAGCGAGAGGAATGCGGTTCCCAAACGGTGCTTTGCCACGGGGAAGAAATTTAAAAAGTACGTTTTGCGGAGAGAGTTTTAGTTTAGCAAGTACAACCTGGAGCGGTTCTAGTGGAAATGCCACGACGGGAACCAAAAACACCTGGAGATGCCGGGGATTGAACCCGGGGCCTCATACATGCGAAGCATGCGCTCTACCACTGAGCTACATCCCCCTCCCTGGGACAGGAAGGCTTGTATGCGCCTATTTATTTCAACACACCTCGGGATTGCACTTCCGCTTTCGTCCCTGCTGATTTCTATGAATGAGACAGGGTGCTTTTAGATCTTTAATAAGAGCATAAGACGAGCCCTGAGGTTGGATCACACCAAAGGTCCATCTAGTCAAGTCATAGAATCATAGAATAGCAGAGTTGGAAGGGGCCTACAAGGCCATCGAGTCCAACCCCCTGCTCAAAGCAGGAATCCACCCTAAAGCAGCCCTGACAGATGGTTGTACAGCTGCCTCTTCAAGGCCTCCAGTGTGGGAGAGCCCACAACCTCCCTAGGGAACTGATTCCATTGTCGTACTGCTCTAACAGTCAGGAACTTTTTCCTGATATCCAGCTGGAATCTGGCTTCCTGTCACTTCACCCCGTTATTCCACTGTTCATACAGTGGACAACCAGCTGTCAGCCAGGGATCCACAAGCAGGGCAGGAGTGTAACAGAACCCTCCCACCCATGTTCCCCAGCAAAACCGACCCACTGCCTCTGATACTGGAGGTAGGTAGCACAGAGCCATCAGTAAAGCCATCCAGCTTCGTAGCCCATCACTATATCTTATGGTAACGAATTCCATAGTTGACCTCTGCCCTGTGTGAAGAAGTCCTTCCTTTGATCTATCCTGAATCTCCCACCAATCAGCTTCATGGGAGGGCACCCTTGGGTTCTAGTATTGAGGGAGATCTAGAACTGCAACACATGTTGCAGCATTGCCACTACCTAGTCGCAAGCATGCGAGGTGCATCATGTGCCTCCCACAATCAAGCAAGTTTAGCCCTTTACGTTTAGAAATCTCTGCCTGCTTTGAAGTCCACGGTTCTCCCCCCGGGTACACACGGCGTAGCAATAAAGAGGCAGCCTCTGAGGAAGTACAGAGTGCCTCCATGGGATTATAACCTATACAACAACTTGGGCAAAATGCAGAGGCAGCTCTGTATTTGGGGGAAATGGGGCGGCGACCCTCTCCCTCCCCCCTGGCCTGCCCTCCGCCCCACTAGCCCTGGAAGAGCGCTGGCAAAATGGCACGACCATTTCTTTGCACAGACACGTGCGTTGCGCCTTCGCTGCTGCTGCTGCTTCCGTGCATGCTTGTAGTTTTCAGTGTTTGTTTATTTGTTTCTCCCTCCCCGCTTTTGAGGGTTTTCCGGCCATTCACCAGGGATGCATAGCTGGAACAATGGAAGGAGGGGTGGAGAAAACAATAACTTGTGGTTTTATTTGGGTGGTGTATGTTTTTTTGCATGTATACATACTGAGATTACAGTGCGGCAGATCCGTTTGCCAAGTGGCGCCGTGGCTTAGTTGGTTAAAGCGCCTGTCTAGTAAACAGGAGATCCTGGGTTCGAATCCCAGCGGTGCCTTTTTCCCCCCATCTCATCAAAACGGTCCCAAATTAGCCTGTAATTTTGCTTTCAACCCGCAAAACTTTTAAAAGCATCTTTGCAACTGTACACCGACATCCCACTATTCTTCAAAGGGCGGCTTTCCTTCTCATTGCTTTCTATATGACGTTTGGGTGGTGTGTATCTCAGCCCTACCGCAGCCTTTGAGCATCGATTGAGGCAAGAGGAGAATTTAAGGACCGGAAGCAAAAGCCCATCCCCCCCCCCCCCCCGTAGCACAGATCCATCACCAGCTGTCACCAAGACGCTTCCTGCAAGCTGACTCACACACACACAGCGTCATATTTCTGCAAGGCTCCTGCTGTAAGTCTGCACCCATCCAGCCAAGGCAGCTGTTGCCTAGGAATGGAATTACATCCAGGATTTAATTTCAAGGCTGGGAGGTGGAGGAGGAGGAGGAGGAGAAGAAAAGGGCCTGCAGTGAATTGCTTGCAATGCATGCCTTGCCTAGTGTTTCTCAGTGAGGGGAAGAATATAACACTGGGATTGGGGTTGCTGGAAAATATTTTAGGAAAAGGGATGACGGGGGAGCGAACAAGCGCGATATAAATAAGGGGATGAAAAAAGCAGGGATTGCATTGGCCGGGAATCGAACCCGGGCCTCCCGCGTGGCAGGCGAGAATTCTACCACTGAACCACCAATGCGCTCTTGGTGAAGGCTTTGCTCGAAGAACCCATAAGATGACTCCACCACAAGGAATGGTTTTGCAAAAATAATCTATATTTCCTTCTTCTTTTTTTCTACTAGTACCTTGCACACTATTTGTGTGTGTGTGGGGGTGCTTCGTCCTATTAAACGTATTGCCCACCCAATTGTGCATTTTGGATGCGTGTTTTCTCTTATGGACCATAATAATCATAATCATATTTAAAATAAAATACCCCAGGGAATCTTTTGCAACAAGAGACTAATCTGGTTTCCCCCCACCCACTCTCCCTTGGAGTTGCCACCCAGTCTATAGCCAGGCACTTGTATTTGGAAAATTAATAATTTAAAAATACATTTTAAGTGTCTTTTGCACTGGTGAAACATCATTAGTTATTCCTTGTCCTCCTAGTTCAGCATAACAACAACCCCCTGGATGTTGGTGCAATTGGGATATAAGAAGAGCCCTGCTGGATATGTTACCCAGCAACTGGTCCACATAGGCTTACTGCCTCTGATGGTGGAGGTAGCACATAGCCATCAGGACTAGTAGCCATTGAGGGCCTTCTACTCCAGGGATTTATCCACCACCACCCCACTTTTAAAGCCATCCAAATCGGTGGCCATCACTACACCTTGTGGAAGTGAATGCCATAGTTTAACGATGCGCGTCCCAGATTAACAGTGAGTGGCGAGGTGAGATGGGCAGGAGAAGTCACAACATTAATTAAGCGCAATCCAATATAGCAGCTTCCCCAATGTGGTACTCTCCAGATGTTTTGCATTACAACTCCCAGCACTGGCCATGCTGGCTGGGGGTGATGGGAGTTGAAGTCCCAAACATCTGGAAAGTGCCAGGCTTGGGGAAACTGCGCTATGGGTCAGACATCACACACATGCACACAATCTGGCAAGAGAGCTGTATAATTAAACCCATCGTAAGAGCATAATTAACCCCCCAAACAGGAGTGTAAAATATGAAGCTCTTTGCCACTAGTCAACGCATGCCTCTTCAAGGCTTGATTTCTGCATCCTTAATGACTAGTAGTTGGATATGTGAGCTGAGTCCTTCGAAAAGCACTTTGCTTGAATCATAGAAAAGCAGAGTTGGAAGGGGCCTACAAGGCCATGGAGTCCAACCCCCTGCTCAATGCAGGAATCCACCCTAAAGCATCCCTGACAGATGGTTGTCCAGCTGCCTCTTGAAGGCCTCTAGTGTGGGAGAGCCCACAACTTCCCTAGGTTGAGATGATTCATGGTGCCATAATCTGTGGTCGGACCATTTGCAAGTCTGTGTGATTGCAGCCCATAGAACTGAGATGTCAGTTTTAAGAAATGTAAACACACAAAATGAGGATTCTATTTCACACACTTTTTTGTTGTTGTTAAACCATTAATCATTTATTTAAAATCAAACCAGGATCTAGAAGCATTCAGCAATGTTTTTGTTAAAAAAAAAGAAAGAAAGTCCTCCATCCTAGGAAATATGTGTATACTCAGCGGGCGAGAAAATCACAATGAAATCAAAACATGCACACATGCCCATTTTCCCCATAACATCCCATTGTTGAATTAGGCTTCTTCATGATTAATGGTTCCATATTTATAGTCTAGGTGCACTCGATTAGGCCTAATTACAAGATGTCAAAGGGAGATGATTATTTTTTTGGAGGAAAAAAAAAGTAAAGAAAAACAGTCTTTTTGCCAAGAAGTACAGGAAAAACAAAACGAATTCCACCACCACCCCAGAAAAGAGACCCCAAATCTTTGGCAACATAAACCCCATAATATACAATATATAGAGAATTTAATATACATTTACAAGGGAGCTGCAGGGGGAGAATGGGCCATGCTTCAAGGCCATGGTCTCCAGACATTCAGTGCCTGTGGAGATTGTGCCGTGGAGTTCCGTGTTTCCGAGAATTTGCTCTGTTGTGGTCTGCTGCTGGTGGTGCTACTGCAGCCGACGTCTGGCTGGGCTGGGCTGGTGACACGGGCCGGCAGTCCTGGCCTGGAGGGGTAACTGGGAGGAGGCGGGTGCAGGACATACGCAGCACCCCCGAGTGGAGGGCTGCACCCAGCAAACACATCTGGGCCGCAGCGCTGTGGCAGGTCGTAGCTTGGGTTGGAGGGCGCTGGAAGGGGGCGGTGATGGAGCTGCCCCCGGGGGCTCGCCGTTATCTTCTCCATGCAGTGGCAGATGTGCTCCATCAGGTAGGCCTTTTTGCCCGTGCAAATGCCCGGGCTTGCTCGGAGGAAGTGGGTCGCTTGGGTGAGACACTCCCGGTAGCCACTGTGGTACCTTTGCAGAAGGGCGTCTTCTTTATGCTTAGTCTCTGTGGTGTAGTCAACAAGGACGACCCAAAATCAAAGCACAGGAAAACACAAGAGAGAAAACAGCAGTTTAGCGTTCCAGTTGGCAACTTGGAAACATACATCTCTCTGGATCCTGGAATAGCAAAGGCCACCAGGCCAGACTGGTTAGAATCATAGAATCATAGAATAGCAGAGTTGGAAGGGGCCTACAAGGCCATCGAGTCCAACCCCCTGCTCAATGTCAAAGCATTGTCAAAGCATTGTCCGCTATTCTACCCGATGTCAAAGGGAGGTTCAGAAATCCATCAATACACAATAATAAAAATTTCCAATGGGTTTTTTCCTGTTGTTTGTGTGTGGGGGGGTGTTGTATGTTTTTCCTCCTGGCAGGAGGAAAGCGCCTTTAACAGAAGCTATAGGAAGAAGCAGAAATGCCGCAAGGACACAGTACAATTGCTATACTAGGAAAACATTCTCCTGCTGCTCATCACACTGTAGTTAAAGGCCTAGGAACCTGCCAGCAGGGGAGGCAAAAACCTGTTTGCAACCAACTGTACGTCTGAATTTTTTCAGCCTTCCTCAATCTGCCATCCTTCTGATGGCTGGCTGGGGCATACTGGGAGTTGGACTCCAACACAGCTGGTGACCACCAGTTTGGGGAAGTCTGACCTAATAATAATAATAATAATAATAATAATAATAATAATAATAATAATAATAAATCTATTTATTACCCGCCTCTCCCTCTGGATCGAGGCGGGGTACAACACAAATGCAAAACATAAAATACATATAATTAATTAAAACATATTAAACTAACACATCTAATACATTTTTAATTTCCTTTTAATTTCAGTCACACGAATTGAAAGGGAACACCACCGCCACTCTATTGTGGCATCCTGGTTATGGAATTCCCTTCCCAGGGGGACTCACCTGGCACCCACACTGTGCTCCTTTAGGCTCCAGGTAAAAACCTTATTTTCCCAGGCGTTTTCAACCTGTTACTGTACATTAAATCTTTGCACTGCTGCTAGGTTTTATTTCTGTTTTTAATTATTTTATATTGTAGTTTTACATTTTTAAACGTTTAGATTGTATTTTATTGTGTTGCACTTTCTTGTGTTAATTATTGTGAACCGCCCAGAGTGCTTCGGCTATTGGGCGGTATAGAAATGAATGAATGAATGAATGAATGAATGAATGAATGAAAACAGCCACCAAACACACACACAGCCCAGCTCTAATTTCACTTACCCTGCAATGCAAAACATTTGAGGTGAGATTTAAGAAAACCTGGTTTGTGGGAGGGGAAGGCATCGGGAGAGGAGAAAAAAATACATAGATGAGCATTTGCTGGTGAATGTAATGCTATGCTGGAGCGAGGGATAAATATTTATTGGCGAGGACTGTTGTCTTCTTTTCTAGTAGGGCTGCTGTGCATGTTACTAATTGCTGTGTGACAAGGAAGAGTTCAGAAGGTATTGGTTTCCTGTTATTACATCTCCAAGCCGGGAGGAAAAAACCATTTCCTTGGCGAATTCTTATCTGTTGTGCAGCTATTAAAGAAAACGGGGGCCTAGAACTAGAAACAAAAAGGAAAGCATTTTCTTGAAATCCATGCAAAGGGCATATAAACAAAATAAATCATGCAAGAAAGTAACTTTTCACTTCCGTATTGAAAGCAAGAATAAGCCTAAATAGGATAAAGGGAGATGGGAGTTGTTGTTGTTTTTAATGGAATCCTAGAATCCTAGAATAGTAGAGTTGGAAGGGGCCTATAAGGCCATCGAGTCTAACCCACCCACCCGCTCAGTGCAGGAATCCACCCTACAGCATCCCTGACAGATGGCTGTCCAGCTGCCTATTGATAATACAAGGAGCAATGGATAGGTTGGGAGGGCGTTGTTTGCACACACACATTCTCTCTCTCTCTTGCACACACACACACACACACACACACACACACACGTACACAACCAGTCCAACATCCCATTTGCACACTGATGGATATATATAGGGTTGGATCCAGGCTAAGTTAGTTGCACTTAAATCCCATTGAAATCAATGGAACTTTAGTCATGAGTAATGCATCCCGTTAACTTCAATGAGACCTAAGCGCAACTAATGTTAAGCACAATCCTACTACTACGTGTCTGCTCAGAAGTTGAGAATTGAATTGAATGGGGATTACACTCAGATAACAATATATATAGCAGCCTTCCCCACAACCTGGCACTCTCCAGATGTGTTGGATTACAACTCCCATCATCCCCCAATCAGCATGCTGGATGGGAGATGGTGAGTGTTATAGTTATCAGTTTGGATGCAACTGATGCCCTTTGTCCTGTTAAGGGTTTCCCCATTCATTGCTACGAAGATGGCATTATCCCTGCTCTTCACAGCTGCACAACAGGGGGATGAATTCAACAGGTGAAGCGTTTACCCATCGTCACCTGCTGATTTCTATTTGTCTTTTAGCCTTTGCCTACACCAAAGGGATGTAATTGCACATGACAGAGAGCTTCATGTATTTATTTATTACATTTATATCCTGCCTTGTTTTCCCTGCAAGGAACCCAAGGCGGCATACATAATCCTCCTCCTCCTCCTCTTCATTTTATCCTCACAACAACAACCCTGTGAGGTAGGTTGTGCTGAGAGTATGTGACTGGCCCAAAGTCACCCAGTGCAGTTCCATGGTGGGGTGTGGACTAGAACCCCGATCTACTGACTCTCAGTCCAACACCTTAGCCACTATACCACACTGTCTAGGGATTAGTCCCCTCACAACATAATAATAATCAATCATGGTGTGGATTAAGATCAGCGTTTAACCATTCTGAACATAATTGTTTTAGAGCACCATCTACTGGCAAGGACTCGGAGATACACTGTGCTTGAAGATGGAGGTTCCATTGAGGTGTCAGGACTAACCACCACCAATCCTCTGTGAAGGAACCTATTCCAGTTTTTTTAAAAGCTTAATGAATGCCTCAACTTTTTATGGCGATGTATTTCAGAAGTTATTGAAGCACTGCATGGAGAAGTAATTTCCTTTCCTCCCCCCTCCCGCCGAACCAGCAGCAAAATTTATACATCGCTTCTCATTGAACAAATCCCCAAACAGTATAGGCTCAGAATATTTGCTTGCAATTATAGAAAGAGATTTTGCCCAGTGATATCAGAAATGACTGAGGACAGCAGGACGCAACAGGCCTAGCCAGTGAGCCACATCAATGGCACGCGCCCCAGAACACTTCCCAGAATCCTCTGCAATGTACAGAGATGCGATTCCAGACATGCAGGAGTGAAGTGAAGTGAAGTGAAGTGAAGTGAGTTTAAGAACATCAGAAGCGCCCTGATGCTGGCTCAGACCAAGGGTCCATCTAGTCCAGCAGCCTGTTCACACAGTGGCCAACCAGCCATTTAGAGAGTTTGGCCACCACTGGCCCAGGGCAAATTCATTTCTAGGATGCTGAAGCCGTCTCAAAACTTTGGGTGACTATTCCTCCCTGGCCTATGTCCTCACACCTCCCCTTTGCGTTTCAAAGGTGTGTTGTTGTTTTTTAAAGAAAAAGAAATAAAAGGATACCAAAAAACGTATACCTGATAAAGGCTGCGTCTTCAAAAACTGAACTGTTTTTTGTAAAATTTCTGCCTTTTCAACTTTAGGGTTTTTAAGTCTCTGCGGAGAAAAAAAAACAAGACAAAAGAAGAGGGGGAGAGAAGAAAAAGGGGGGAAGGAGGAATGAAAATAAAATATTCTTTGTATGATTTGCTTTCGGGGAGGGAGGGGAGGTTTTGGTCTCTCTAGATATGGGAGAAAGAGAAGCGCGGGGCAAGGCGGTTCTCTTACCTCGTCCTGCGTGGCTTCGAGGAGCAAGACGCGGAGGCGGTCCAGGCTCTGGTTCATCCGGTCCCTCCGCCGCTTCTCCATCAAGGGCTTCAGCAGCTGGAGGAAGAGATGGAAAGGCCGGGATGGAGAGGGGTGGGCAGAGAGCAAGAGGGGAAATGGGAGCGGCCAAGAGGGAAGCGAAGGCAGGACCGGATTAAGGCCAGCTGATGCCCGAAGCACAGCCCCCTAACGGTGCCCCCTTGGCCCTTCCATCGCTTATTTATTTATGTATGTGTTTATTAGCATTTCTATACCGCCCAATAGCCGGAGCTCTCTGGGCGGTTCACAAAAATGAAAAACATTCAAAGTATAAAACAAAAGTATAAAACCATAATATAAAATACAATATAAAAGCTCAACCAGGTAAAAACAGCAGCAATGCAAAATTACAAATTTAAAACACCGAGTTAAAATTTATTTATAGACTGTTAAAATGCTGGGAGAATAAAAAGGTCTTCACCTGGCATCTAAAAGCATATAATGTAGGTGCCAAGCGAACCTCCTTAGGGAGCTCATTCCACAGCCGGGGTGCCACAGCAGAGAAGGCCCTGCTCCTCCTGGTAGCCACCTGCCTCACTTCCTTTGGCAGGGGCTCGCGGAGAAGGACCCCTGAGGATGACCTTAGGGTCCGGGCAGGTACATACAGGAGGAGGCGTTCCGTTTAGGGCTTTAAATGTTAATACCAGCACTTTGAATTAGCTTAGCCGGCAAGACATGAGTGCTGAAGGCGAAACAAGACATTAAAAACTCTGTTTCCTTCAAGGCCACCCCCACGCCAGGTTGAAACGATCAACAAGAAATCAACGCCTGGTTGGTTGGGTGTAATAAAATAAAGCACAAATAATAAAAATGTGCCGCTCTTAGACTATGCCGCCATGAATCTGGGATGCCTTAAAACTAGATGGCTACAGCTATGGTACCCAGTACTTCCCTTGGTGCCCTGAGCGCACGCTTCTATTGCTGAAAGGTGAATCCAGGGCTGAGCGCAGGGAGAGCTTTTGCAACAGCAAGGCGACTTTCCTGGCCGGGCAGGGGCTGGTTCTGCTCTGAGCTCCAACATCTGGAGGACCCCTTGGGGTTTGTTCCCTCCACAGGTGAAGCTGAGAGCAGAATCCTCCCAGGCCGGCTTCCCCTCGGCCTTGCCCAGTGGGCGACGGTTACCTTCTTCTCCTCTTTGCTGTCCCATTTCTGGCTTGTCATCTTCATAACTGGAGAGCCAAGAAGACGGAGGGATGACAGGAGGCTAGCTGGCTGGCTGGCTCTTCTTGTCTGGGGACAAAGCTCTTCTTCAAAGGCACGGGGGGCCCTTTTATACCCCCTCTCCCCTGCCCAGGCCTTGTCTTCCACCGCCATCCCTAACCCACCCACCCCAATTCAACCTCCTTAAAGAAAAGTTCACACCTCCTCCCTGCCGGCTTTGATCCTCCTTCTCCATCCTGGGAGATGGAGTGTGTCACACACACTTGCAGCTCAGCCGGCTCAGACCAAAGGGAAGGTGGAGTTCCCCTCTACGGGCTCAGCCTCCTCACCACCTTTAGCTATCTCTCGAACGCCGCACTGGATCGGGGCTTCTCTGATTTGATTCTCAAATCCTGCTTCTGGGGGACGGTTTATATTTTAATGTTATCACCTTCATGCGGCCTTCCTCCAGGCCTGGTGCCTTCCACGTGAGAGGGACTGCAAGTTCCATCATCCCCAGCTATTGGCCATGCTGTCTGGGAAAGATGGGGGTTGCAGTCCCACACATGGTGGGGAGGGGGGCTACATTATTGCACCAGGAGGTTATGACAGGGACAGAACTGGGACCATTTCTCACTACTCTTATCACCAGGCTATCAGTCAATCTTTCTCCATTCCTCTTGCATCTGTCTTCATTTTTGTGCTGCTTATGTCAACAAGCTTTGTGTATTTGGACAATATATAAATTTCACCAGCTTCCTCAACCTGGTGCCCCCCGGATGTGTGAGATTGCAACTCCCATCATCCCCAGTAAGCATGTGCTGGCTGGGGGTAGTGGGAGTTGCACTCTAACAGATCTGGAGTGCGCCAAGTCAGGGAAAGCTGCAATACAGAATCACAGACTCATAGAGCTGGCGGGGTTCCTCCAAGGCCATCTAGCCCACCCCTTTGCTCAACACAAGAAACCCAGAGCCTGAGCATGCTCAGCAGGTAGCTCTGTTTGAAAACCTTGAGCGAGGGAGAGCCCACCACCCCTCCAGGTCATTGTCTGATTCCTTTGTTGAACTGCTGTCTGGTGGGAAAAAGAAGAAAGCAATTATGTTTTCTCTCTCTCTCATAATTCTAGAACCCGGGCTCATCCTATGGTTCTTCAGCACAGTCAAAAGAGTGTCCTTCGTCACACATATTAAAATGTATGGAACTCACTGCCACAAGATGTGGCTGCAAGGTCAGATGACTTTAAAGGGGAATTAGATGGGTTTATGGAATATTGATGGTCAATAGCCATGATGGCTAAATGGAGCCACCATGTCCAAGGGGAGTCTATCTGTTAATATGCATTGCTGGGGAACAACAGTGGAAAAAAGCTCTTGCCCTCAGGTCCACCTTGTGGGTTTCTCAGGAGCCTCTGATTGGCCACTGAGCAAAACAGGATGCTAAACTAGACAGGATGCTAAACTCAGCCTTTGGTCTGATCCAGCAGGGATCACCTGGTGTTCTTATGCTGTACTATGTTGTGCTCTAACAGTCAGGACATCAGGAAAACTTCCTGACTGTTAGAGCAATATGACAATGGAACCAGTGACCTAGGGAGGTGGTGGGCTCTCCCACACTAGGGGCCTTTAAGAGGCAGCTGGACAACCATCTGTCAGGGATGCTTTAAGGTGGATTCCTGCATTGAGCAGGGGGTTGGACTTGATGATCTTTTAGGCACCTTCCAACTCTACTATTCTATAATTCTATTTTACCTATATTTTGCCAACCTAGCTCACTCAATCCCAAAGCTCTTTTAAGACTAAACAATCCATGATACAGGATGACCGAAATGCATCAGGACTGAGTGTTCATGCAACTTCAAGACTACATAACCCATGGTACATTGGACAAATCTATATAGGCTCTTTAACAGAAGGGAGCAATTGACAATATTGAGCAAATGGTGGTGATAGAGACCAGCTCCCAAGGCACAGAATTTTTCTTAGGGGCGCATGAACAGACCTGAAAATAAAATTCCACCAACAACGTTTTGATGTTTAGTGTTTTTGCATTTGTAATATTTGAAAAGGTTCCTTAACTCAGTTATAATGACTTGTGCCTGTGTTTGTGTACGTGTGTGTATGCGCGCGCTGGGATGTTTTTAATATTTACATTTCCTTTCTAATTTTATTTCTAGCTTCTTGTTCTTCTAACCTTTTTTCAGTAGGGTGGGCTGAAATCAGTAGGACTTGCTTTAAAGAGAATGGGCTGAGAAAAGGTTGCCAATTTCCCCCCCTCTGCTTCTGCTCTGGTGCCTTAATAAAATGAAAATAAACACTTGCTGATTTCTACCGAAAGGCACAAGAGCAGGCTAGGGTCCAGTCCTTCTCAGTCAGTTGGCAATCCTCAATTAGAACAAAGAATTTTCGAAACTGGGATTGAAGCAAAGACATCAATGCTCTTTCCTGGAGCCCAAAGAGTTATTTTGCAGCAATGTTAATTTAAGCCCACTGGGAACAATGCATCAGGCATCCAGAGTGCATGAGTCAGTTTAGATCAATGAAACAATCCCCCTCCTCTGCTTTTTTAATTTAGCTAACCTCTAGGGGAAAGTTCATTCACTTACTAATGTCCAGGCCTCAATTACTGAAGGGATTATGCAGGCTTTCCTATCTAATTTCTAGAGGCTTCCTTACTCTCATTTGGGAAACAAAGAGCCCATCAAACCCACCACGTTCTTGCATATTTTATTCTTTCCCCCAACCCAGCATCAAAGGAATGAGTTGGGAGGTGGGGGGAATCAGTTGGATTCTTGCTCTGAATCCTACTGATCTTGGTCAACAACCAGCCTTCCCCAAACTGGGCCACCCTGGGCTGGCTGTGGACGATGGAAGTTGTCATCCAAGCCATTGGGAGGGTACCAGGTTGAGGAAAGGTACAGATTGCTACCTTCAGGATGAAGTTCGCCCATATGGAACTTGTCATCATGGGGAACTTGTCATCATAACTGTTGTGATGAAGAGGGAATTTCACCAGGTTCTCCATATATACAAATGACACCTGCTGCAATTCCCTTTTCTATGCAACTGTTAAAGATAAAGGAGCCCGGTCCTCCTTTTCATATGGTCACCCTACTTGTAGGCCCCTTCCAACTCTGCTATTCTGTGATTCAACAGGTACAGCTTTCCCCAGCATGGAGATGCCGGATGGGCAAACCTTTCCCAGACAGAGTCATATATTTATTATTTATTCAAACATTTATGTACCATCCTTCATCCTATTTGGATTTCAGGGTGGGGAACCACGACGAAAGGATTATTTTAACAGAAAATTTTAAAAATGGCAAAACAGCAGATACTTTTTTATTTATTCCTGTATGGTAGAGATGAGGAATCTATGTCCCTCCAAGTGTTGTTGGACTGCAACTGCCATAAGATCAAGCCAGCATAACCAATAGTGAGGGATGATGGGAGTTGCAGTCCAACATCTGGATTGCCACATGTTCCCTATCCCGGCTGTATGGGATCCTGCCTGACACGTGGTCACTAGCAGGGGTGGGCAACTTGTGGTCCTCCCGACGTTTTGGCCTACAACTCCTATCATGCCTCACCATTGGCTATGCTGGCTAGGGCTGGTGGCAGCTGTAGGCCAAAACATTTGGGGGGGGGCACAACTTACCCAGGTGCAAGGGCCTTGCCAGGATTTTAAGAAAAAGAGAAGGAAGTCCACGTTGAGGGAACAAATAGGAAAGGAATTATTCTGGATTAACTGATGCCTTAAGCAAGCAGCATGGTTTTATATGGTGGCAGCAAGGCTAACATCAGCTACTAGTCCTGATGGCTCTGTGCTCCCTCCAGTTGCTGGGGAACATGGGTGCTGTTGCAGTCATGTCCTGCTTGTGGGTTTTTCATTGCCAGCAGGATGTTGGATTAGACAGACCCTTGGTCTGATTCAGCAGGGCTCCTCTTAAGTTCTTATCATGGGAATCTCAGGCCCATCTGGACTTAAGGCTGGGACGAGTCCCAAAAATGAGATATTGTGCCCAAATGGTGATAGATTTGCCTCTAGTCTGTTGAACAGGGGGAAAGGAGACCAAGTGCAGCCCTGGAGAGGCAAACAGGAACGCACAGGCTGGCCTGAATATAGCCAGATGTGCCATGAATGCCAGTCCCCACTTGCCATCCACCCTGGCAAGTTGGCCACCGATGCCGTTCTATGGATATAGTCCTGGAGAAACAACTAAAGTTGGGGAGAGTGAACCAGTTCAGATTTCATGGCGGTAATTCCAAAAATTGTGGGGATGAGCTTGCATGCTCAACAACCCTGAAATGCCCCGTTCCTGGGTTGTTTCGTGATATTAAATCTGCAAACTGTGGGTTGTTTGTGGTTTAAACAACCCAGAATTAACCCAACACCAAACCATGGGCTTGTTGGGTTAACTCTGTTAATTTATAAACAACTCAGCGTTTCTTGGTTCGCACGTCACAAAACAAGCCCGGATTCAAAGTGGAAATGACTAGCACATAGCTGGTGTGCTCCATCCATCACCGCAATTCCTGGGTTAAACAATCCAGGAATTACCACGGTGATGTCCAAATCTGGTCAGCGAGAGGGAGAGAGAGATGAGATTTGAACCCAAGACTTTGGAAACTGTGAACCCGGACATTCGTTCAGAATTCAGAACAGGCCCTTTTATTTGATTTTATTAGTTGCATTCGACGGCATTCGAAATTTGCTTTTGGAAAAAGAAAATTCATCTTAAAGAAATCACATTCCAAGCTTTGTTGAAGTTTTTTAAAGGCAGTGCTTAAATCTGTCTTGCTGAGATGGACACTTTTATACCTTGGGACAGTCGTGTGTGTCCCCCCAAACCCCCCCCCAAAAATTCATACATCTGCCGTCCCCTGCCTCTGTTTCTCTCTGCTTCCTCTGGTTTCCTCCTTGTCGAATTTTATTTTATAAACTCTATGCAGCAGCAGGGACCTACCCTCTTGTTGTTACTCTATAAAAAGCATTGTGCTCATTGATTGCACTATATAAGCCTCCCCTAACCTGGCGCTCTCCAGATGTGTCACACTACAGCTCCCAGCATCCTCAGTCAGCTGGCTGGGGATCCTGGGCTCTGTAGTCTGACACATCTGGAAAGCACCAGGTTGGAGAAGGCTGCATTATATGAACGGCAGTAAAAACAACAATGAACATTTTCATTCTCGTGAAGCTCTTCAGATGAGAACTATTGTTTTGAGGATCCCGCACCCACACACATTCTCGTTTCCAGCGTATGCGCGCCAGCCTGGCCATTGAACGCAGCCAGGGGAGATGTTAAGGGCCTTGCAGAACATCAGGCATTTTATGAGCTTTTATTGTGGCCCTAAGATGGTGAGCAGCTTGTGGGAAACTGCAGCCAACAATGATTCTCACTGCCATAAAAGTGGAGGTGTCAGAAGCGACCGGTGTCCCGTTCCCCACCCCCAACACCCCATAATCCAGAGGAAGAACCAGAAGTTGAAAACACACCCTGGAATCAAAAGACGAGAATTTTCCCACAAGCAAAGAAGATGGGGTCCGCCCCAAGCCGTGAATTTGGAGGTGGGGTGAGGGACATGCCAGAGCTTTACAAAAATGATGAATGGGACACACACACACACACACACACACACACACAGAGAGAGAGAGAGAGAGAGAGAGAGAGAGAGAGAGAGAGAGAGAGAGAGAGAGAGAGAGAGAGAGAGAGAGAGAGAGAGAGAGAGAGAGAGAGATGTTTCACTCTCTTTCTTAAATACCAGACTTCAGGGTCCTTTGATGAACTTGATTCAGGACAGACAAAAAGAAAGGTTCAGGACAGACAAAAAGAAAGCAATTTTGGAAGTTGCTGTCACAAGACATTGTGCTGGCTGCTAAGTTAGACAGCTGTGCCGGGGTGGCAGACTAAAACAATTAGGTAAATAAACCAGCAGCTATTTGCTATGGCTAGGCCTCCACATTCAGGGGCAGTATACCTGTGGTTAAAATCTGTTACCAGGGGACGACCAGTGGCACAGGTCTGCTTTCTTTAACCCTTGTGTCTTGGAGGTAGCTGGTTTGGCTACTGTTGGGAGTGGATCACTAGCCTAGATGGACCTTTGTCTGATCTGGTCTGATCCAACCAATTCTTACCGGGGGTTTGGGGTGGGAGTAGGTTACGAGCAGCATCAAGGGAGCTAGCAGGTTCTACAGAATTCCTACTGTCCCACCCGTCTGACGACTGTCAGTGGAAAGTGCCTGTGATTCCAAGCAGATTAAAACCACACTCGACCTCTTTTTGTACTGCAACCCATTTTAACAGGCCCCAACATGCCTATCTTGTGTAAGAAAACGTTATACTGTGGAGTCCTCCTGTTTACAAGATTCCATTCCATCCTCCTCTCACCTGGTTTTCCTTTTACCCCTGCCCATGCCCACAATCAATCCAAATACCAAATCATAGAATCATAGAATAGTAGAGTTGGAAGGGGCCTATAAGGCCATCGAGTCCAACCCCAAGCTCAATGCAGGAATCCACCCTAAAGCATCCCTGACAGGTGGTTGAATGCCTCTAGTGTGGGAGAGCCCACAACTTCCCTAGATGCAGGAGCTATACTAGAGTGACCAGTTTTAAAAGAGGGCAGGGCACCTGCAGCTTTAACTGTTGAGATGAAGAGGACATTTCACCAGGTTCTCCATATATACAAATGACACCTGCTGAAATTCCCTTTTCAGTACAACTGTTAAAGATACAGGCGCCCTGTCCTCCTTTTCATAGGGTCACCTTACTCAGTAATCTCTTGCACCCCAGGTCGCCCCCCACAATGTTTTTCCTGATGTTTATGTTCCATTCCTGACTCCCCCTTTTCCATGAAAATCGGCTCACTGCAGAAATCCCCCCTTCATCACCTGAAGGGAGCAGCAACTTGAGAGCCAGGCCATACAGATGCAACAGTACCGACAAAAGCTTCACCAGCTGAATTTCTGCCTGTCATGCTGCCATTAAAAGGCACAGAACCTGTGTTTTGGTTTCTTAAAGGCTTCTAGGTCAGACACCCGGGATCATGATTGTAGCGCAGCCTTCACCAGTCTGGTGTCTTCCCGATGTGTCTAACTATAGCTCCTATCACCCTCTGGGGATGATTGGAAGTGAAGTCCAACACATCAGGAGGGTACCAGGTTGGGGAGAGCAGTTGCAGAGCAGGCAGCAAGAGAGGGCTGTTACATCTGGTTGGTCAATGTGGGAACCACATTGTGGAGGAGACGAGCCTTTGGCCTGATCCATCAGGGTGCTTTGAGCGTTCCGGCATTAGCACCTCTCCTTGCAGAAGTGACCTGTTGGGGGCCCTCCTCCTTTTGGTGGCCTTTTGTCTAAAGGCCTGAACATCTGTCTTGGCAGCTCCTCCATCCAACTCCAATCTTGCCTCTAGCAGAAGAGGTTGTAAAATCAAAGACGGACCGGGGTGGAAAGGCATTTAAAAGCAAAAACAAAACAAAACCTCGCAGGTCCTTCCAAAGAGGGAAAGTGAGGAAGGAAACACCCTGCAGACATGTAGCTCCCACACAACCAGGCCATTAAGGACATAGGAAGAGCCCTGATGCTGGACCAGACCAAGGGTCCATCTAGCCCAGAACTCACTACCACAGGATGTAGTGATGGTCACCAATTTGGACGGCTTTAAAAGGGGGTTGGATAAACTCCTGGAGGAGGAGAAGGCTATCAAGGGCTACTAGTCTGAATGGCTATGTGCTCCCTCCAGTATCCGAGGCAGTGTGCCTATATATACTAGTTGCTGGGGAACATGGGTGGGAGGGTGCTGTTGCACTCGTGTCCTGCTTGTGAGTTCCCAGTTGACAGCTGGTTGGAGACTGTGTGAACAGAGTGCTGGACTAGATGGACCCTTGGTCTGATCCATCATCGGGGCTCTTCTGATGTTCTTATTGAAAACAGGTTTTTGGGCTCAGGTCTAGCTCAAATTAACTCCAGATTTATTTCCCATCACCACCACCCATTGAATGCATGGAAAACATAGGAATCTATGGCAGCCTGAACTCTGAGTAATGGCATTGGTAGGGTGATCATATGAAAAGGAGGACAGGGCTCCTGTATCTTTAACAGTTGCATAGAAAAGGGAATTCCAGCAGGTGTCATTGGTATATATGGGGAACCTGGTGAAATTCCTTCTTCATCACAGGAGTTAAAGCTGCAGGAGCTATACTAGAGTGACCAGATTTAAAAGAGGGCAGGGCAGCTGCAGCTTTAACTGTTGTAATGAAGAGGAAATTTCACCAGATTCTTCATATGTACAAATGACACCTGCTGAAATTCCCTTTCCAATGCAACTGTTAAAGATACAGGAGCCCTGTCCTCCTTTTCATATGGTCACCCTAGGTATTGGGGGTGACAAGACGCAGAAGAGAACAGAACTCCTGGGTCTGTTTTGCATCTGACCACCCTAAATGGCCTTGGTACACCCCCTCCCCACCCTGCCCAGTCAAGGGCAGGCAAGACAACACCTTTTCTTCTTCTTTTGAGCAACTAGAATTTGAAAGGCAAGGTGCAAGCTTTCAAACCGCACCAGATTCTTCTTCAAACGTTGGTGCACCAGGCTGTTGGTCAGAGTTTCCCCGTTCTTTTCCTGGCCCTGCTCCTGTGCTTTTGAACAGCAGCCTGGCAGGTTAGAGGTCCAGCAGGAGACGCTTCCTTGTCCCCTGCCCAGGGTCAAATGAGGCTGCACTCAAAAGCACAAGAGAGGGGCCAGATGGTTGCTGTGGTTGTTTTTTTTAAAATTGCAATCTTACATGTTGTTGAGAAAGGGGTTTTGGAAACCACACATTTCCAAACAGCACCTTTCGTTGTACGTGCAAAGGGATGCAGCACGGCATCCTGGCATCTCACCCCCCTCGCCGCCCAGCCCCCAAGAAGTAAATCTGAACTGCTGTTTGCTTCGCTTTGTTGCACACGCTGAGGATAAAGGAGGCCGTGGAATGAACTATTTAATTTAGCACTAATCGGATAATCCCCCTCCCTCAAACGCCCGACATCCGCAGGAGCCACTAACGGAACAATCCCACTAAAGCGATTGCCCCTCCAAGTGTCTTTTCCTAATCCATTTCTTAAAGGCCCCTGGCTCCTTCTATTCAGTGGTGGGTTTAAGCCTCCACCCATGATCTTCCAACCCTGTCTCCCAGGGAATGGCCGGCCTCCAAATATAATTGGAATCACATTGTGTGTGTTTTTGCACAGCAGCAGTGGGGGGGGGGGGCGTGGCGGAAGAGGGGCACCCCGAGGAGTCCTGAGCCAGCAGCACCCAGGCAGAAATCCAGGCGGCGGATTCATCCACAGCTCTGTGCCAAGGGGAACTGGCTGCATCTGTTGAATGCCTGCCCGCTGTGCAGGGGATAAAAGGGGTCATGTAGGGCTTCAACCAAACAGTTGCTTTGAAAACACAAAAGCGGGAGGGCCTGCCTTTCAGGCCTTTGGGTTGCTTTGAAATTCACCAAGAAGAGATGGGTGCCCCCCCTCCCCTAGACGCACTCCCACCCCCCACACACACATGTCCTCCTGCCAGGTGCCCCTGTGGTCGCGTGGACAGCAGAAGGTGAGAAGGGAGGGGGGGTCTCAATTTGTAAACACACGGCCAGGTGCTAAAAGCCTGGATCAAAGGCTTATTTTGCAATTCCACCATAAAGAGCAGGCTGGGAGGAAGAGAAAAGGGGGCATTTTTCCCAAGGGAAAGCAGAGACCCCTGCCTCGCCTTTTCCAGGGAACAGCTTGGACTGCAAAGAGCCATAAGCCAGGAAAGGGATGCTCGTGGCCCAATTTGCCGCACTCCGCCTCCCCTTTTCCTACATCCTTCTCCTCCTCCCCACCCCCCACCGCCCTACACACACACACACACACACACACAGTGCCATCTTAATGCATGGGCATGCTGGGCAGTTGCCCCCCCCCCCACGAGCATAGAGGCCCCATGCTAATCTATGCCCAGACCAGAATTTAACACTAATTTTAACATTTCCTGAAGACCATGGATTTCAAGCCAATTATAAAGGAATTCTCTGCAAAGAAATTTTGCAAATGTTTGTGTTGAACACTTGATCAATAACAAATAATTCATAGTAATTTCATACTGTGCGCCTGTGTCATCTCTGTCAGTATGATTTACCAACTAAGTACCATTTTTATGTTGAAATTTTTGTTTTTCAAGTTCAAGGCTCATGTTACATTGTCCAAACGTTTGTATTGATTAATCATTGCTGTACAGCATGCTTTTTTTAATGTCAAAAACACTGATTTTGTTGGACGTACCAATCAATATAAGTTTATTTTATTGACAAGTTACATTTTTATTCCTGTGAGTGGTTGTGTAGGCAGGGCCCAGTGCACTGCTTTGCCCAGGCCCTGCACACACACACAGGCCATAGCTATACCTATGGTTTATCCCTGGATCGTCCAGGGATCAAACCTGTTCATCTAGGTGACACACAGGGGATCCAGTGCTCAGGCAGGGGCGAACCCTGGATGATCCCAGGATAAACCTTAGGTCTAGCTGTGGCCACACTTTAATTTCAAAGAAGTGATATTAGCAACCGCACAAGGGCTTCTTCAGCGGGGCTCCAATCTGCACTAGTACCAAGCCACAAGATAGTGTAAAGTCAAAGGCAGCGATTCGGAGCATGTGCAGAGGGCTATTTTCCTTACATCAAAGTTGTCAGCCCCATGCAGGTTCTCACATGCCTGGGATCCCTGGGGCAAAACGCTCAGCTCTACGTTAATAAGAGGAAAGGAGAGGTGCTGGGGCTCACGAAGGCCTGCAAACCAAAACATCTGGAGGGCACCAGGTTGGGGACAGCTGCTATGTAAACCATAACCTGAGGACCTGCACACACCGTCCCAGATGTGCCTTGAGAGATGGAGTGGAGATCCTTTGGGTGAGGACAAAGACGCCCTGCACACAAGTTCTCTTCCCCCCACCCCACCCAAAAAAAACCCAGTCATCTTAAATCTTCCAAGGTTTAGCCCTAGGCATGATCTTTGGTGAACCCGGCTCAAATGGCGACTTAGGTCCCCACACCATTCCCACCTTCCGCACAACATTCCAAGAGAGGAGGGGGCCTCTGAGCTTGTGTAGAGTGCATTTCTCTCACCACCAAATAGCCACAAGCAGCCCACACCGTCTGAAGTGAAGGAGCTTCCCCTTCAAATGGCTTGTGTCGCTGTCATTAAAATGACTACACACACACACAAAAAAAAAACACACACAACCCATTTTAATTGTGGTTTTATTTGTGGAAGGTTGAAAACAGCCCCAAAGTCCATTGGTTTCTGCTGGGAGGATCCACCTCCCCTTGTAATCAAATCATGTTCAGGCACATATACATTGCCACAGATTTGTGAATGCATGTTTCTGACATCTGCAATAAGTAAGGAAACATAATGAGTTTGTGGTGGTTTTTTTTGTAATGATGAAACAAATAATTCAGCTTGTCTCAAGTTGAGAGTACAAGCAAGCTTCACCCCACATCCTGCACGTCGGAAGCGAAAGCAGTATTTTGACAAAGGTGCACCTTCTGTGCACATGGAAGGCGGAACCCGCAAGTTACACCGAAAACATCCGCTGGAGACACAAAACAAACCGTAGTAGGGAAAAAGTCTGGTCTCGCGCTGTGAGCAGGATTCGAACCTGCGCAGGGAAACCCTATTGGATTTCGAGTCCAACGCCTTAACCACTCGGCCATCACAGCTACCTGTAAATTTGGCTCGAGCACATGTCTTTTCTAATTAAGCAAACGGGTTCTTCCGGCGTTGCACAACCTGTGTGCTGTATCTTCCAAGGTTTAGATTGCAAGGGAAATCTAGCTTTCACGTTGGTCTGAAAGAAAAATTGTAATGTTTGTCTCTAGTGGGACAATCATATTAGGGCTTATTGAAAATAAATTGCGAGTAAATGTGCGAGTAAAAACAACCAGTCTGAAGCAAAAGCAGACATCCTTTATTTTTTAGATGAGGCACAAATATGAGGAAAAAGCAGGGGTGAATTCTGACATTCCAAATTTTATACACCCCCCCCACACACCCCTGCTTCCTGATCAACCAGGGCATCTTTTTAGTCAATCTAGGGTTTCAATCGATTCATACTTTCCAGTATGCTCAGCATCATTGCAGGTGTATTTTAGACTGCAGACTCCTTGGGGCAGGGACCTGGCCATCTATACTTTGTAAGCAAAGGCCCATAACGGTTTTGACCCTGTGGGCAGATTTGGAATTTGAGAAACTGCTGTGGGCACTGCCACAAAATGGCTAGGGGTGATGGGAGTTGTAGTTCAACCTATTTGGAGGGCAGCCTGCTTGTAGCCCTAGATCTGCATTCCATGTGCATAACCAGTGGAGGCTGGTGGCTCCATTGTCAGTTGGACAGTGAATCTACTCCAGGTTTCAGTCAGTACTCTAAAGGAGCTCTCCAAAGTTAGGTCCTTTAGAGTTCTGACTGGTTCAGACTGACACCCAGAGTGGATTTACCACCCCCACTGACTGATGTGGGAACCACTAGCCTCAGCTGGTGAGAAGCTAAAAGCCCTGCTGGATCAGACCACAAGCCTGTCTAGGCCAGCATTCTGTCCCCACCGTGGCCAACTAGATCCCCAACAACCGGTATCCAAAGGCCAGCCACCTCTGATCCTGGAGGTAGCATATAGCTTAGGGTGACCCTATGAAAAGGAGGACAGAGCTCCTGTATCTTTAACAGTTGTATTGAAAAGGAAATTTCAGCAGGTGTCATTTGTATATATATGGAGAACCTGGTGAAATTCCCTCTTCATCACAACAGTTAAAGCTGCCCTCTTTTTAATCTGGCCACTCTATAATAGCTCCTGCAGCTTTAACTGTTGTGTTGAAGAGGGAATTTCACCAGGTTCTCCATATATACAAACGACACCTGCTGAAATTCCCTTTTCTATGCAACTATTAAAGATACAGGAGCCCTGTCCTCCTTTTCATATGGTCACCCTAATATAGCTGCCACGGCTTGTAGTAGCCACCAAGGGGCTGATCCTCCATGAATCTCTCCAACCACCTAAGCTAGTGGCCATCCCTACGTCTTGTGCCTGCAATATCCAGAATTTAACTCTGTGGTGCGTGACGAATTCCTTCCTTCCGTCTGTCCGGAATCTAGAGGCCTTCAAGAGGCAGCTGGACAAGCATCTGTCAGGGATGCTTTAGGGTGGATTCCTGCATTGAGCAGGGGGTTGGACTTGATGGCCCTGTAGGACCCTTCCAACTCTGCTATTCTATGATTCTATGATTCATAGATTCTATGATTCCTGCAGTCCCTTTCATGAGGTGACCCTGTGGGGTGACCCTTCTAGTGTGATGGCAGAAACCATCAACATGTACAACATGTACGTTCGATCCAGTAGATGTACCATGTGCCTTTGAAAAGCTGCCCATCTCACTCGAGGGGTGGGCAAGGGGGCATCTATCTCTCACGACTCTACTTCGAAATGGAGTCTTCCCATCTCACAGTCTCCAATCTTTTAGGAGACACACCGACGGAGCACTTTGGAGGAGGCTGGCCAAAACTGCGTGAGCCGAAAGCAGCTTTGGGAATATCAGCTGAAGCACTGATGTGCATTCAGAGGTCAGGCCGCCTTCCCAACCCGGCGCCCTCCAGATGTGTTAGATGGAACATTGCAAGGAATTATCCATGCTGGCTGGGGAGGATGGGAGCAGCAATCCGACACATCTGGAAGGCACCAGGTTAGGGGAAGGGCTACCCAGACCACGGCAGTTGCACGTACCGTCCAGTGCACACTTGCTTTCAAACATCGCTGTGCATTCGACTGGTGGCGCTTCTTCCACAAATGCTTGAAGCTGCCTGGAGACCTGGAATAGTGGGGGCAGGGGGGGTGGGGGGGACACGAGGATGTTGCAACTAGATCTCCAGTTCCATGTGAGGTCCACAGCTCCGCTTCTGCCCAGCGACAAAAGCTTCTCTGATGGGGGAACTCAGCCAAGAGTGACGAGTGGAGGATGAGGCTGCGTCCTGTGAAGATTAGCGCCCCCCTGGAGACCCCTGGAGAGCGGCTCTTAATAGGGCTGCTCCCTCCCTTTAATTAAACCCCCTGATGGTCCTTGAACAAGGGCAGGCTTCACTGATAGCGCCTAGGAGTTGCCTGCTCTCCCTCGGTGCCCCATTACCAAAGGGTCTTTTGTTCAGGGCCCTAGCAAAACTGGGAGTGGAGGGGGGGGGAGAGACTGCCCCCAGGGCCTTTGTCGCAAGGAGTTGTCCCTGCCTGTGGTGCGGCCCACCCCCACCCCACATCCTCCTCGTTTTCATTAGCCACACGCAGCTACCCCCCTGCCCCCAGTCCTCTGACTTCTCCAACCCCTTGATGCTTTCTTCACTTGGACACCCCTGAAAACCCACATTTATCCTGGAGAGCAAGAAGACATCAGGGCTTCCCAAAACCACACACATTTTTGAAAAGAAAAGCAAAATCGCACAGATCAGTGCTGTGCATAACCATCTCCCACATCCTGGTGGTCATACAAACCTAGGAAGCTGTTTTATGTAACCTCATTCCAGGACTGTCAACCCTGACCGGCAGCAGCCCTCCAGGCAGGAGTTTTTCCAGCCCTACCTGGAGTTGCCGGAGATTGGACGTGGGACCTTCTGCATGCAAAGCAAGGGCTCTACCACTGAGGTACAGCCCCTCCCCTCCCCGCCATTGCACACACTCCCACAGGGGGTTGAATAGTACAACCTGTGTGCCCACTTCGGTGCACCTCCTTGGGATTTTCCATCCTTCCAGTGCAGGTTCGTACGCTTTTATTTCAACTTGCTTGTACGTGGCTGATTGCCCATCCTTTCTTCCAAAGGATTCTGGGAAATGCAGTGATGGCACTCAGAGCTAAAACTCCCAGGATCCTTTGAAGCTGTGGGCAGTAGCCATGACAGTCAAACCAGATCAGGTTATGTGCATAAGGCCTCCTCTTCCATCATTCCTTCTTCTCTCCAGATGAGGGTTGCCATGTGATCTCCGCTACGCTACTTCTGGTGGTGTCCTGAGAAGGGATACATCCTGATCCCCCCCCCCCCCCCGCAAATTAGCAATGGGCAGGTCAGCAAGAGGTGTAGATTGAGGAGGTGACTGGGGAGCAACTTGGAGGAGGCACCGCCTCAGCAGTGGAGGCTGGTGGCTCCGAAGTCAGTGGGGCAGTAAATCAGCTCTGGGTTTCAGCCAGAACTTTAAAGGAGTTCTCCAAGGCTGATTCTAAGCTTCCAGCCACACCAGGAGTGGATAAAAAGTAGACCAAGGCCGTAGCTAGACCGAAGGTTTATCCCAGGATCATCCCGGGTTCGTCCCTGCCTGAGCGCTGGATGCCCCGTGTGGCACTTAGATGAACAGGTTTGACCCCAGGACAATCCTGGGATAAACCTTAGGTCTAGCTACGGCCCAAGAGTTACTAGTTAATCTCTGGCTCACTTGCAGTAGACTGGCTGTTATTTAAGTAAGGCAACAGCTAAACAACTTTCCCCCACCCACCCCCACCCCATTAAATCATACCGCTGAGATAAAGAAATGTCCTGGATGTAACCAAAACAGTGAGATTTTATGTTGGAAAATCTGGTACTCCAAACAAATTCCTGGTCGTGGAATTATTTCATTCTAAGGTCTAGCCTTAACTAGACCTAAGGTTTATCCTGGGATCGTCCCGGGGTCATCCCTGTTCATGTAAATGACACACAGGATATCCCGGGAGCAGGCAGAGATGACCCAGGAAGATCCTGGGATAAACCTTAGGTCTAGCTAAGGCCTAAGTGTAAGTCTTTTCCCCCTGGTTCCAGATAGTGGATCTCGGGTTCTTTTTTTAACATAGATCCCACAAGCCTGAAATCTGCCCACCCTTACTTAAATCAACGTCACTGGAATAAATGCATATTCTTCTCCGATTTACACCTTTCCCCCACTTCCCTTCCTGTTCTGAGCTGTTTCCTCTGCCTTTGCAAGAGATTGCAAGTTCTTTGGAGCGGTGGCCTGTCAGTTTATACTTTGTAAAATGCCGTGCACAATACTACTACTACTACTAAATTTATTTCTTACCCGCCTCTCCATTTTGATCGCGGCAGGGAACAAATACTGATTAAAAACATAGTATACATTGTTAAAACATCCTTAAAAAATCCTAAAAGCACCCTAAAATTCCACTGCATAGGCTTGCCGGAAGAGATCAGTCTTTAGAGCTGATAGTAATAATATCACCTATAAAGTAACAATTATTGCTTTTAAATTATATATTGTTTTAACTTGGATCATGGTTTAATTTGTTTCTAACTGTGTTTATTTATTGTGTTATACTGTATATCTGTACACCACCCTGAGATCTTAGTGATATAGGGCGGGATATAAATATTTTAAATAAATAAATATTATTATTATTCTAATAATAACCAATTTGCATGACACTTTGTAATAGAGGTCCCCAATGCAGTGCTTGTGGGAGACCTCTAACAGCACCCACAAATCCCTTTACATCCTGCCCAATAGAAACTTGAGAAAATGTTAGGGTAGTGTTCTCTTTCTCCCTTTCTAGCCTCTAACCTTGCTCCCTCCGCCACCAATTTTAGCTGTTTTGACTAGCCAGGCCCCTACAGCAGCCATTTTGTGGCAGTGCCCACAGCAGTTTCTCAAATTCCCAAATCTGCCCACAGGGTCAAAAACGTTACAGGCCTTTGCTTTACAAAGTATATTTGGCCAGGTCCCTGCCCCCAGGAGCTTGCAGTCTAAAATGCACCTGCAATGATGCTGAGCTTAGCAAATCAAAGCAGATGAGGTCAGCTGGCTTAGGGTGTGACTCCCATTTGCTGAGCTGCATTAAACTGGGAGGAGCGACACGTTTGTGCTTTAGGAGCTGTGAATCCAACAGGTGTGACCAGGAACAGCGTGGCCTTTGAAGCCAGATCTGGTTCCCACGGCATAACGAGAGGGCAAGCCATGCAAAGCGACGGATGCATAGTTGAGCAGCCTTCCGCAACCCGGCACCCTCCTGTGGGGTTGGATCACAAGGCCCGTCATCCCCAGCCAGCACAGCCCATGCTGGGGATGATGGGAGTTATCATCTGACACCTCTGAAGAGAGCGCCATGTTGGGGAAGTCTAGCCTGCAGGCCCGTCGCCTGCACCCGAGTATGTCAGTTAAAACGTCTGTAAAAAAAAGGGGGGATCGGGTAGAACACCCCACCCCATCCCTGTAACCACCAGCACTCCTCAATCTTGCATCGAAAAGTGTGTGGAGGGAGGGGCAATTGCAAAGCTGAGTTTACGCTTATTTGAAAAGCGAAGTATTGGCAGGCCAAGATCCTGCGACTGATTCTTGCCGCCACGTGCGATGATTTCCCTTGCGCCCCCCAAGTCTCCCTCCCGAGGCTGGTGCCAGACTATTTTGCACCCTAGGCAGGTGAGCTGCTTTCACCCACCCACACCCACCCCAGCGTACTTGGGCACGGGGTGCCATCTCGCCCACCCAGCCGAAGCGAAGCTAGGACGCTGGAGTGGAGGGTGGGTGGGCATGGCTTCGCTTCAGCTGGGTGGGCTCCCAGCCGAAGCGTAGCCTGGACGCTGGGGTGGGTGGGTGGCTTCAGAACGCCGCGCCTGGAAGCTGCCCTCTCAGAGCTGCTGTGGGAGAGCGGCTTCTGGGTGCGGCGTTCGGCACACCCCTTACTTTGGCGGTCTAGGCGGCTGCCTGAGTGGCCTCTATGGTAGCGCCGGCCCTGCCCCCCCCCACAGATTTCTTGGAAGTGAACATTTACAGCACAATCCTATGCTTATCTAGTCAAAAGCAAGTCCCATTGAGTTCAATGTCACCTACTCTCAGGTAAGCGTGCATAAGATTGCAGAGAAGAGAGGGAGAGATTTGCCTAAATTCACTCTTAGGGCAAAGTCCAACGTTAGTCCCACTTAGAGTAGACCCATTTATTTGAATGGGACTACTCTAAGTATGGCTTACATTGGATTTTACCTTTAGATGCAGTACAAAAATATTCTTGTGAATGAAATCCAATGATTAAAAAGTGAGACTTGATACAACTACCTAAAAGTCTTTAACTGCAACCCTATAAAGGTCTATTCAGAAGTAAGTCCCATTGAGTTCAGTAGCACTTATGGAATATAGGACTGCGCTGTAAAAGTTGCTTTAGGGTTAGAAGCAGAAAAACAAATAATGAAATGCGCATCTTCATTTGAACAAAGTACCGGACCAAAACAATAAGCGTTCCTCACACAATTCAAATAAAACAAAACTTCGTTGCATTGGCCGGGAATCGAACCCGGGCCTCCCGCGTGGCAGGCGAGAATTCTACCACTGAACCACCAATGCTTCGGAAAACATCTGGATTTCCCCCCTTAAGATGTTGCGTAGTAGCGGGGTGAACCGGATTAAATGTTTAATGAATTAAACACGGGTTTCATTGGATCTGAGGCTATCATGCAGCTGTGGTGGGGGGAAAATCAGTGTTTTAAAAATCCAGAGGAATAATTAACTTTATCAAACCAGTGGAATGTATAAAATCGTATTAACTCTTTATCTTAAAAAAGGAAATGGAAATCTTGTCCTTATAATCAGCAAGAAAAACAACAACACAGATTCTTATGGGCACCCAGTGGTTTAAACAAATGGAATATGAGTTCAACATCAGAATCAGGTTTTTTTTTCCTTGCTCTCTCTGGGTTTTTGCATTTTTATCTGTTGTTTTTGTATTGTAGTCAGACCTTGTATAGAGCTGCTAAAGGCTTTTATTGTATGAAAATGAAGGAAACATTTTAAGGGGTATAAAATGAATTATCACGTATTTTTGACAAACTGTTTTCACATTGTTGGTTGTTTTATTATGCTCTTCATGTTTTTAATTTTTGTGAACCGCCCAGAGAGCTTCGGCTATTGGGCAGTATAAAAATGTAATAAATAAATGCATCGGGTATCGTACAAAGCAGCCCAGTAAATCTTAGATTTGGGAGGCGAGCGTGAGCAAGGATTAGCACCTGGAGATAACACGTGTTGTCCATTTAGGACACCCGGTGTGTGTGTGTGCTTTTTATTTAAGAAAAAATATATATAGATCTCTGTGCTGCCTTCTTCTGCAGACCCCCGCCCCCCGTTCCATCCCCCGGGGTCGCTGGCAGGTGCCTGGAGGTGTGAAGGCTCGTGGACTGACTAGTTTAGCCAAATATGCTGTTTGTTGCCTCCCTGGAGGTGCTAAAATGGCATTTAGGAGGCGGATCAAAGGGCAGGCGGAGGCAATTGACACCTTGGCGTGTGGAAGGTTTTCCCAGGCTTGTAAAAGGGAGGAGGCCGGGGAGAGGCAAAGGCCTCCGAAAAGTGTCGGAGAGACGGGAAGGATCGCTTCGGAATGATGGAAACACAGTTTAAAGTGATTAGATTAGGGAAAGTTTGGCCTCCTGGGGGGAAAAAAAACTTTGCAATTTGTGCTGGAAGTTGTAGGACTTGTTTCTGTCCAAACAGGCATAGGATTGTGCTTTAAATTATCCCACCCCCAAAAAATATATCCTTGCTTTGCTTAAAAGAGCTTTTATAATAAAAAATGGGGGGAAATTAATTTAATATTATAAATTACCCACCCAGCTCCCAGCCCCCAATTTCTAGATCTGCAAAACATGCCACCCCAACCAACTCACACTGAACTTCTCCTATTATTGAGATCATCCCATTAATGGGCTTCAGGGAATACCATCCAAAGAATGGCTTGGATCCTAAAATAAATGGGTGCGATGAAGGCCACTCTAATTTTCCGGCAGGCCTATCCAGATCAATGTAAAATCAAGAGTTTTTAAGATTTATTGATTCCTGTTCTAATGTTGTTCCCCGCCTCGATCCAAAGGGAGAGGCGGGTAAGAAATAATAATAATAATAATAATAATAATAATAATAATAATAATAATAATAATAATAATAAATTAGGGTGACCATCTGAAAAGGAGGACAGGGCTCTTGTATCTTTAACAGTTGCATAGAGAAGGGAATTTCTGCAGCTGTCATTTGTATGCACAAAGCACCTGGTGAAATTCCCTCTTCATCCCAACAGTTAAAGCTGCAGGAGCCCTGCCCTCTTTTAAATCTGGTCACTCTAGTATAGCTCCTGCACCTTTAACTGTTGTGATGAAGAGGAAATTTCATCAGGTCAAGAGGGCAGGGCTCCTGCAGAATTTAACTGTTGGGATGAACAGGGAATTTCACCATGCATACAAATGACACCTGCTGAAATTCCCTTCTCTATCCAACTGTTAAAGATACAGGAGCCCTGTCCTCCTTTTCATATGGTCACCCTATATTAATAAATAATTGAGGCTGCAATCCTAGTCACGCTTCCCTGGAAGTAAGGCTCATTGGCTTTGATGTATTGGGACTCAATTCGGAGTAGACATGAATGGGATTGCGCTGTAAATCTCATATGCTAAAAACAGGAGCATTGAAAACAAAAATATGTGTTGCATTGGCCGGGAATCGAACCCGGGCCTCCCGCGTGGCAGGCGAGAATTCTACCACTGAACCACCAATGCAGCTGTTCTACACCTCCTTTAAGTATCTCTATATTCACACGTGTCGCACAGCGGGTGCTGGCTACCTATCTGGTGGTTTTGTTTACAACCTTTTGATCGATGACGCTCGTCGGTTTCCGAAAAAGAGATACCGGGGCCTTCACGGGTCTCGAAGTCATGCCTCCCCCTCCCCCTCCCCCTGAATACCGTTAATCCTAGAGAAGTTACTCAGTGGGAAAGCAGAGGCGCTTTGCATAAGCTCAGAGAACCTCTGGTCAAGCTTATAACATTTCAACTCGCTCGCCCTGCAGACAACCGGGTCTCCCACATGTTTAAAGCCTTGGGCACTTATTTTAAAGCAGCCTGGGGTTGCATTTGCTGGATTCACACGTTTAGCTGAACGTTTATGATCCCAGCGGAGAGAGATTCCCAGCTTTTCTTGCCCCATCCAAGCAAATGCACCGAGAGATCCAGTGGAGGCTGGTGGCTCCGATTTCGCTGGGGCTGTGATTCCATTCTGGGTTTCAGTCAGAACCAGTCAGAACCTTAAAAGAGCTGCACAAGGTCCCGAACCCATTTGAGCGGCAGGTTTCCACACCAGCTGTGGCTGGTTCTAACTAAAACGCAGAATGGAATCACAGCTCCAGTGAAATCGGAGCCACCAGCCTCCACTGGATCTTGGCATCTAATCAACACCTCTTCACGGCCTTTCTTCGCACCCTCTGCAGGAGATCCTCAGACAACCCCGCTTCCTCCCCCCGCCCCGATCTCCCAAATAACCCGTGGGAAAACCTACCACACGCCAAAGTGTCAATTGCCTCCTGCAAGGCGCCTGGTCTTTGATGCGCCCCCTAAGTGACACCTTCTAGCATCTCCCCAGAGGCGTCAACAAACGCATCTCTGGCCAAGGCAGAAAGCTCACACGAGCCTTCACGCCCCCGTGCGCCTGCCAGAGCCCCCTGGGGTGGGGTGGGGTGGGGGTGGCGGAGCATCCTGGTTGAGAACAACCAAAGCGGGTCGTGGATTGAACTCTGAGCATCAATCAACCCCATAGTGAAGGCTGGTGGGTCCTATTTCAGTGGGGCTGTGAATCCGCTCTGGCTTTTAATCAGAAATCGAACTGGGCTATCCAAGGTGCTGAACCCGTTTTAGGGGATAAGGTTCAGCACTTTGGGTCCCTCCTTTAGAGTTCTGACTGCAAGACCACGGCCACACCTAGACCTAAGGTTTATCTTGGGATCATCCAGGGTTTGCCCCTGCCTGAGCACTGGATCCCCTATGTGTCACCTAGATAATAGAATCATAGAATAGCAGAGTTGGAAGGGGCCTACAAGGCCATCAAGTCCAACCCCCTGCTCGATGCAGGAATCCACCCTAAAGCATCCCTGACAGAGGGCTGTCCAGCTGCCTCTTGAAGGCCTCTAGTGTGGGAGAGCCCACAATCTCCCTAGGGAACTGATTCCATTGTCGTACTGCTCTAACAGTCAGGAAGTTTTTCCTGATGTCCAGCTGGAATCTGGCTTCCTTTAACTTGAGCCTGTTATTCCGTGTCCTGCACTCTGGGAGGATCGAGAAGAGATCCTGGTTTGACCTGGTTTGACCCCAGGGATAAACCTTAGGTCTAGCTATGGCCCCAGGGGGAAAGGTTGCTCCGCACATGTTCAGAGGCATGCTGATCTTCATTCTTGCTTCTTCTCTAGCGATGGGCACCAATTTGGATGGCTTTAAAAGGGGGGGGGGAGAGATAAATTCCTGGAGGAGAAGAGACTTTTCTCTTCTCCCAGGCATTTTAACAGCATTTAACAACGTTAAGTTTGTTTTTAATGAACCCCAGAATTGTTGTTTTTTAAATGGATTCTGTTGTTTTTATACTGTTTTTATGTTTTTGATGGTTTTAAAATTTTGTATACTTTTTAATGTTTAAAAATTTTAACTGTTGTAAACCGCCCAGAGAGCTTCGGCTGTGGGGCAGTAAATAAATGTAATAAATAAATAAATAAATAAATTATAAATAAATAAATATCAATGGCTATTGATAGCCCTGATGGCTATGTGTTACCTCCAGCATCCGAGGCAGTAAGCCTGTGTGCACCAGTTGCTGGGGAACATGGGTGGGAGGGTGCTGTTGCACCCATGTCCTGCTGGTGGGTTCCTGGAGGACAGCTGATTGGCCACTGTGTGAACAGAGTGCTGGGCTAGATGGTTTGATCCAAGGGTCCATCCAGCCTTCAGAATAGCTTCTGGGATGGAGAAAACTGGACAGTAGTGAGCTGTGGATTAAATCAACCACAGAGTATATAATTCAGAGGGTTTTATTTTAAATTTAACTGGAAACATGACATTTCCATTCCTTATAGATTCCTTATGGAGTACAACATCGTTGTTGTTTTTACTTTAGTGAAAGAATAGCTTCACACACCACTACCACCAAATACAAACATACAAAACCTCACGACATTATTTCATCAAAGGAACTATCCAGCTGTTCTTCAGGAAGCATTGGTGGTTCAGTGGTAGAATTCTCGCCTGCCACGCGGGAGGCCCGGGTTCGATTCCCGGCCAATGCAACATGTATTTTCCCCCCATTATAGAGGGATAAATTTTGCTTCATTTCTTCCCAGACGCTTTTAATGCGCACTAACACGACCGTTTTCCTCCCCCCCCCCCGTCTGTTTTTTTAAGCGGCCTAATTTATCGTTCGAGCCATGCTCCCTGTGTGTATGAGCAAAAGTAAGACGCGTTGGGGGGGGGGGATATTCCTCTTTTTAAACGTTGTGTTATGATCATCTATATTTCCTCTTCCTGCAAATCAGCAAAAAAGTAGGAATTAGTTTGGGCGAAGGAGCGCCAAAAGTCAAGTTGCATTGGCCGGGAATCGAACCCGGGCCTCCCGCGTGGCAGGCGAGAATTCTACCACTGAACCACCAATGCTTCTTGCACTACTACTCTGCTCCAGTGCTGTTTTAATCTATTCTGTCCATATGAATTGTTAGTCTCTAGGGTCCCACAAGTTTCTTCGTTGTTGTTGTTGTTGTTGTTGTTCTTATAATCCACTTCTCCGTTTTTACTTCAGTCCTGCAAAGAGGCATGGTGGGAAAACAATGGGAAAAGAAATAAAACAAAACAAAAATGTTGGAATTACATCGTTTAAAAGACAGGATTTAAAGATGTGTTTATGCCTGGCGCATAAACACAGACATTAAAATAAAATATAAAATAACTCGCCTTCTTCAACCAAAAGTTCCATCCTTAACATCAGCTTTCCCCAACCTGGTGCCTTCCAGATGTGTTGGAGTTCAACTCTTATTATCCCCATGATGTCTGAGGATGATGGGGGCTGGAGTGCAACACATTTGACCATGGTGGGTGGGGATGATGGAAGCTGTAGTGCAACGCATCTGATCGTTGTTGACTAAGGATCTGACCATGCTGGCTGGGGATGATTGCTGAGGATGATGGGAGCTGTAGTGCAATGCATCTGACCATGCTGACTGGGGATGGTGGGTTCTGCAGTGGGACACATCTGGAATGCACCAGGTTAGGGAAAGTCTGCTGAAGTGTGCACCCTTTCATCACATAAGGGCACTCCCGATTTCCATCTGCAGGTCTTCTCCAGATGCTGGGAGTTCTTGCCTCTGGGATTTCTCTCTCGCCAGCCCATAAAACACGGGCCCAAATGGGCTCTTTGGAACATTTTTTAGCGGAGAGGTGAGAATTGCCTCCCTGCCTCATCCTTCCCCCTCTCTCCCTCCCTGACCTGGGCCCTCTTTGTCTGCTGGCGCAACCATAAACCCATTACGAAGCCCCAGCTGGCATCTCTCCCCACCCTCTCCCCCCTCCCTCCCTCCCTCTGCTCTTTGATCATGCATAGATGGTAAACATAGAACCCGCCCCCCCCCCCCCGCTTGCAAAATCCTGACCAGCCGCCCATTGGCTGCAGCGCTGCCCTTCCCTCGAGGTAGGACACTGCTGCCATCCCACGTTGGAAACTGGGGAAGGGGTGGGTGGGTTGAAAATGAGAGCTGCGCTGGTGACTCTCCAGCGGTTTTTAGCAAACCCTCTCCCAATTCTTGCTTGCCTGGGAGGGGGATCACTATTTCTGCAGCATCAGTTTTCCCATCAGTTCACACACACACACACACACACACACACACACACACACACACACACACACACACTCGCACACACGTTGTTGCCTACCTCGCTGGGTTGCTGTGAAAAAAAAAGGGCCACCGATAGGAATCTGGGCTCCCAGCACAATGGAATTTTCGAGACGGGGGGGGATGTCACATACACACAAGCATGCGTGTGGGGGTGGGGGCTCTGGGCAAATTGCCCCCCCTTTGCCCCCCCTCCCCAGCAGGCCTGGCTGTGAAATGGGGTGGGATCGTAAGCACTAATTTGACATATAGAATATATTTTCCAGAACATTTGAGGTGGGGGGGGGTCCCTTGGAAAATAAACGTAACAGCTCCTCCCATCTCAGTTCTTCTGTGTCCCCTTCCCCGCACCTCTGTTCACATCTGGAGGACACCAGGTTAGGGAAGACTGCCTTCCACTATCAAAGCAGTAAGTGAACTCTCTGCTTGAGACCTGAGTCAAAACTTTGCACAAATTTGAAATCTGACATCATTCCAGAATTCAAACTCCTACTTTAAAAAATAAAATCATTGCTATGGGGATTTCCCCCCCCCCCACCTTAACTTAAAAATAAAAAAGTGAAATCATAACTCTCTTGCAAATGAATCAAAGGGCCAAAATGTCTGATAAATTTATTTATTTATTTATTTATTTATTTATTTATTTATTGCATTTTTATACTGCCCAATAGCCGAAGCTCTCTGGGCGGTTCAAAAAGCAAAGCCAACCGTGTTATTTATTTATATCAAATATCCATTTGATATAAAACCTTTATTAGGCCAAACCAAAGACCGCAAAAAACGGGCACACGTTTAACTTGCATGTTTAACTTGCACGTTTCTTGGGGATCTTTGAGTAGGCCTAAGACAGGTAGGACAGTAGATGGGTTTTAAAATGTCCCGTGGTAACTTTTGCAAAATTCACTAGACCCAGTCGAGCAAAGGGATCTGAGGCCAATATTGCTTTCTAACGCCCTTGTTTTTGACTCAAAATTCTCCAAATCCAAGATCATCTGCAATTACTGGAAATACAGTCAAAGAGAAAAGTGAATGCATGCCGCCCAACCTGATCTAAGAGAAAAAGGTTTGATTTCTCCCAACCCATGGGGATGTGGGGTGGGGGTGGGGGTGGGGGGTGCATTAGAAGAACTGGCCTGGCTTCTGCTGGCTTCGCTCTTCACACCTCTGGCAGGCGGCTGAGCGCCAGAGGGCGGCCCAAAGCGTGGGGGATGAGCCGGGAGGGGCATTAAAGGGGGCCGCAGGGGGTCCCGGGGGGCTGGTTCACTTGGCCATCCTCCGGGGGAAAGGACGGCGGCCAGGAGAGTTCCCAGGGGCTTCGGAGGCGATGGTGACCACCACGGAGAGCTCTGAGCCAGGAGGGGTGAGAAAGGTATCAGGGCCCCCCATGAGGGGAGCTGCCTTGGGCGAAGGGAAAGAGAGGGGCTGGGATGGAGACCAGGGTGCAAGAAGGAGGAGACACCGGGAAAGGGGGTGGGTGGTGGGGATGGAGGGGCTGATGCGGATCAGGGCCAGGAGGAGAGGGAGATTGGAAGGAGCAAGGGGAAGGCACTGGGAGGGGTGTCCCTTCCTTGCAAAGAGGTGAAAGAGGGAGAGGGGTGGGGGGGTTGAACCACAAAAACTGGGGCATAAACACTGGCACTTTCGGGAAAGAAACAAAAGTCGGGCATCAGCAAAGAGCCGGGCATTTTTGGAGGGGGGCATCTCTGCTGCAAACGCACCCCTGATCTTCATTCCGTTCTGGGGGGGGGAGGGAGGCTTGGCGCAGGAGGAGGGGGGGCACCGTGGTCAGAGGTGCCATTTCATTCCGATTTCCACGTGCTTTTGCATATGTCAGCCTTTCCCCAAACCTGGCGCCCTCCAGATCGTTTGGACAACAACTCTCATCAGCCACAGCTGTCGGCTGTGGCTGATGGGAGTGGTCTTCCAAGCCACCCGAGGCCGGGAAAATCTGAACTATATCGATTTTAGCACAAGGCAGGCTGACTACTTTGGGGTGTTTTTTGTCCTCTCTTTTAAGCCGGAGGAATCCATGCTTTTGGCTTGTTGCGCACTTAAGAGTCATTAAGTCTGTTAAATAGCTTATAATTAATACATTCGGGGGTGGAATCGGGGGTGAAGGCCGAGCTAGGCGTGGCTGCATCTCCCGATGTAATTTTCTTTCTATGGGGGGGAGGAGCCTTCCCTTAACCCGGGCGCCCTGCAGAGGCGCTGGAATGCAAGTCCCATCATCCCCAGCTGTATGATGGGACTTGCATTCCAGCGCCTCTGGAGGGCGCCCGGGTTGGGAAAGGTTTCTGTTCTAGAAGCAGCTTTGGGAAGGCCTGAAAGGGCCTGGAAAGGAATATTGCGAGTCCTAAAAGAGCGCAATTGTATGCATGGTGGACACAGAGAGAAAAGTCCTACAACTCCCAGCATGCGCTAGCTGGGCCATGCTGGGAGTTGTAGGACCTCCCCCACCCCGCGCCCCCGTCTCAACATGCATAGGCAGGATCCGTTTTGCAACCAGTAATCAGAAATGATTCCCGGCTGGATATTGACAAATTAGCAGGGAAGGGGTATATTGCTCCCCTTCGCCCAGGTTTTGGGAAGGGAGGGGGTCGATTTGGAAGGGGAGATGCTGAGCACGTTTGTGGGGTGTGTGTGTGTCGGGGAGTATGGCAGGGAGAAGCCGGGATCTGTTTTGCAACCAGCAAGGCTATAGATTTCCAGCAGAAATTATTCCCGGCTGGATATTGACAAATTAGCAGGGAAGGGGTGTTCTGTAGTGGGGGAGCATGCCTTGAGTGCCATCTTTTGGAAGGAAGGCAGGGTATAAAATAAATAAATAAATAATCTAATCGATTTTACAAAAGGTGCGTGTACTGGGGAGGGATTAACAGCCGTGGGACCAAGAAGGAGCATAGGAGCATTCCGGAGAGGGTGTGTGTGTGTGTGGGGGTGAGCTTTGCCCCACATATTTGCTCGTTCACTTTCTTGTTCCCATTTTTCTCGGAAGTCAGTCCTGCAGAACAGGCAGCCCTCCCCAACCTGGCAGTTTCCAGATGTGTTGGACTACAATTCCCATCTTCCACAGCCAGTGGGCCACCTCCCAACATCCGGGGTGTGCTAGACCACAACTCCCATCATCCCCCACCAGCACGGCCAATGGGATTGATGGGAGTTGTAGACCAAGCCACCGGGAAGGCTGTCCTACTGCGGTCGATGATGTTACCTTTCAAATAAACGTTGAAGGTCCTCATCTGCCCCTCCAGGGTGACAAAGATGGACCCGCCCCCTTTTCCCACCCACAGAGTGTTGGGTGTTTTCCCAGCTCTTGTGCAGTTTTTCCCACCATCTTAAAAGGTTGAAATCTCTCTCTAAAGGCTTAGGGACTGGCAGGAAGAGTTTGAAGCTAAAATGTGGTGGTATTTTATTGGTTTTTTTTTTTTTTTTTTTTTGTATTTTGGGCTCTGCCCTTTTTTGACTTTGACTCCACCCACCCACCCACTGGATTGCAGCCAGTTCCCCCATCCCCACCCGGAGTGCTTCTCTGAAAATGGGGGGGGGGGAAGGGTGCCAGTGCATGGGTGTATCAGAGTAGCTGCCCACCCCATCAAGGGGTCAACCCCCCCACTTGTTTGTCTGTCCAGATGCTGAAGCCCTTGGTGGAGAAGCGCCGTCGCGACCGCATCAACAGGAGCCTGGAGGAATTGAGGCTTCTCCTCCTGCAGAGGACACACTGCCAGGTCAGTGAGCAGGGCCCCCTGCAACTTTCGTGTGTCCCACCACAACTCCCCACCCCCCTGCAAATCCCATGTAGAGCTTCTCCACACGGTCATCAGCGCTGTTATATCAGATCCTGCCCGTCCAGTGGTCCAGACAACTGTACCATCTTTAGATTTCTTAGGAGGCGTTAGAATTCAGTGAGCCCCCTTCAAGTGCAGTGAAGTGGCTTGTGTGTCTATTTCTTTAACTGCCAGCAGGTGGCGCTATTGCTCTACACGACTCTGTTCTAAAATGGAAGGATTAAAGGGATGTCAAGCCCAGGTGGCCTTCTTAAAATGGCAGGCAAATGGGGACTGGATGAGGTATCTCTGCAGTGATTCCTGTCTTGTCCCCCCCTTATTCGTTCAGTCGCTTCCGAAGTCACGAAGAGTCGGAAGCGACTGAACGAATAAACAGCAACAAATCCCAGACAGTAAGTTAGTGCTTGGCAGTGACGTTTGGATCACACGGGGTTGGTTAATAGCAGTAGATACTGGGAAGGGTGTCAATGAGAAAATGGCGCCAGACATTTCGGCAAGAGATGAGGGCTTTAAGTAGGGTGACCATATGAAAAGGAGGGCAGGGCTCTTGTATCTTTAATAGTTGCATAGAAAAAGGAATTTCAGCAGGTGTCATTTGTATATACAGCACCATGTACATTGATGGTGCTATATAAATAAATAATAATAAATAATAATATGGAGAACCTGGTGAAATTCCCTCTTCATCGCTACAGTTAAAGCTGCAGGAGCCCTGTCCTCTTTTAAATCTGGTCACTCTAGTATAGCTCCTGCAGCTTGAACTGTTGTGATGAAGAGGAAATTTCATCAGGTTCCCCGTATATACAAATGACACCTGCAGAAATTCCCTTTTCTATGCAACTGTTAAAGATACAGGAGCCCTGTCCTCCTTTTCATATGGTCACCCTACTTTAAGGCCAGTTCCAAAGTTGGCTATGGCTAACACCCAAGGAATTACTTGGTCCAGCAAAAGAAGACCATGATAAATTATTGAGTTCAAGCAGTGTTCACAATACAGGTGCAAGCTTTTGAGTTGCACAGAACTCACCCTCAAGTTATGTGAGTCTTCCCCAACCTGGTGCCCTCCAGGTGTGTTAGACAGCAACTCCCATCATTCCCAGACAGCATGGCCCTGTAGTACTAAAGGGTGGCAGGCTGGAGAAGTCTGTGCTAGATGTTAAAACGAGAAGGGGAGACCCAGCACTTTCAGCAGTGTTTAATACTTTTTGATCACAAGAATCACCATCATGGCTCTTGTTAATCATCTCAGACGTGTGAGAGTTCATGCCATTGTTGTTGTTTTGATGGCGAGGGGATGGTTCATGCTATGAGTGTCTGCAAAAACACATCCTCGGGGTGATGTTCAGAAAGATACACTGCTAACAAACATGGAGGCTCTCTCTAGCTCACAGGCACACTGGTTTTGTATGCATTCCTGCCCCATTCACAGCAAAAATTTCCCCTTCAGCCACCTTCTCGGACCTCTTTCTTTTACAGATGCTGAAGAATCCGAAAGTGGAGAAGGCAGAGATACTGGAGGTTGCCGTAGGGTACCTGCGGGAGATGAACTCTGCTAAACCCCAGGGTACAATTGAACAGCGTGGTGGGGTGAGGGGGGTGCACACATGCATGCGTATATTAGGACCTGGGCTGGTAGTGCCATGGGCCAGGGGGGAATCCTGCCAAGAGGGTAAACAGCAAAGAAAAGAGAAGTGAAAACTCACAGTCCCAGCTCTATTCCTTGATCCCCAGTGGGGGCTGGGGGCTTCATTGTCTGTGTGTGTGGGGGATCCGCCACCCCACTGACATCAGAGTCACAAGCTACCACTGCTGATCTCCAACAGGTGGGGTCAATTTCATTTGGTGAAGAGAGCTGCAGTTGTTCATGGCGCCTTCCAAAAAATGTGTTCCTTCAATAATAATAATAATAATAATAATAATAATAATAATAATAATAATAATTTGTTACCCGCCTCTCCCTCTGGATCGAGGCAGGGTACAACACAAATAAAAACACAATAAAATACATACAACTAATTCAAACGTTTAAAGCCAGTGCATCATTAAAAGAGGCATCTTAAAATTGAACTGGGTAGGTCTGCCGAAAGAGATCAGTCTTTATGGCTTTCTTAAATTCTGGAAGACTGTTAAGTTGACAAATCGTTATACTGACGAAGTGTACAGCAGGCGTACAGAACCTCAGAGCTCCCCCCTCCAGCCCTTCCACCACCCCCCACCCCCCGCACACACCCCGATCATTTGGTGATTTTTCTAGTTTTGGTTCAGTTCTTTTCCCATCTCCACGTGGAACACCTGCTACAAAGGCTAGCCTTGCAGGGATCGTGTGTCCCCCATTTAGGCACGGGGTGGGAGATTCAGGCAGATAAAGGAAGTCCTTCTTCAGACAGTGCATAGTTAAATGGTAGAATTCACTACCACAAGATGTGGTGATGGCCATCAGTTTGGATGGCTTTCAAAAGAGGGTTGGATAAATTCCTGGAGAAGAAGGCGATCCATGGCTACAAGTCCTGATGCTTCTATGCTCCCTCCAGCATCAGAGGCACTATGCCTAGGTATATTGATTGATCGATTGATTGACTGCATTTCTATACTGCCCAATAGCCGAAGCTCTCTGGGCAGTTTACAAAATTAAGACAATTCAAAACAAAACAACAGTATAAAACCACAACATAAAATACAATATAAAAGCACAACCAAGGGAAAAACAGCAGCAATGCAAAAATACAAATTTAAAATACAAATTTAAAACAGCAAGGTTAAAATTAATTTATAGACTGTTAAAATGCTGGGAGAATAAAAAGGTCTTCACCTGGCATCTAAAAGAATTTAATGTAGGTGCCAAACGAGCCTCCTTAGGGAGCTCATTCCACAGCCAGGGTGCCACAGCACAGAAGGCCCTCCTCCTGGTAGCCACCTGCCTCACTTCCTTCGGCAGGGGTCACAGAGAAGGTATACCAGTTGCTGGGGAACACGGACAGGAGGGTTCTGTTCCGCGTATGTCCTGCGTGTGGGTTTCCCATGGGCTGCTGGTGGGTCAATGTGTGAACAGGATCCTGGACTAGATAGAACCATGGTCTGATCCAGCAGGGCTCTTCTTAAGTTCTTATGATGGGAACCTCAGGGCCAGGGACCCAAATCCACCCTCCTGGGGTTCCTTGATGACCCCACCATAATCCCCAACTGTTTGGTTGTTTCCCAGCTGTAGTCCCCATTCTAAAATCCTGAAAAGTCTCTTGCTAATGCTAAGACTTTGCTTCTGGCAGTAAGGAGCGTTAAGCTAAAATACGCTGGTATCAGAGACAGCTCTATCCTGGGGGCAAGTGGGGCAGTGACCCATCACCTGTCCCCCACCTACTTGTGGCAGAGGTCCCCCAACCCCCACAGCCAGGTACATCTGCAGCTGCCAAGCATCTCTATAGCTGGGATAGGCAACTTGTGACCCTTCAAATGCTGTTGAGCTGCAACATCCATCAACCCCAGCCAGCATAGCCAATGTTGAAGGATGATGGGAGTTGTAGTCCATCAACATCTGGAGGGCCACGGGTTCCCCAGCCCTAGCAGTGCAGGCTGGTGGCTCCGATATCAGCGGGGCGATGAATCCGCTCCGGGATTCCGTCAGCACCAGTCATCCACCACTGGGATAGCTCCTTTAGAGTTATGACGGGTTCTGGTTGAAACTGGAGCCAATCCACTGCCCCACTGACCTTGGAGCCACTGGGCTCTACTGTTCCCTCTTCTATAGGTTGGGCTGCAGTTGAGGTCTGCTTTCGTAGTGTCTGAATGACCAGCCTTCTCCCTGGTTCTCCCATTTTCACTCCATCAGGAGGAGCTGAGCTCTCCAAAGACGGAACCCTGCAGACCTGCTACATGATGGGGTTTCAGGAATGTCTCCTTGGCCTGGCGGCCTTCATCCAACAAGCCCACCCTTCGGTCCAGAGCCACCTGTTGGATACCTTGCACCTCTACCTGGCTTCCAAGCCGGAACCCCACAACCAAGACTGGGGCCTTGCTGCCTTCTCTCCGAGTCCTTCTTTGGAGGAGTCGCCTCCGAGGACTCCCGAGGCCTTTGGCTCACCCTTGAAGACGTTGAGCGAACCGTTACAGAATCCGGACCCCCCTTGCTCCAGCACAGGACAACTCGGGAGCCAACGGAGAGACACCCACGACAGCCCCACCACGGCCAAACGGATCGCCCCACCGGCGGCTTTCTGGCGGCCTTGGCCCTAGACCCGTGGGCAGAAACACGCCTGCCCCACCTCAACTTTGCCCAAACCCTTCTGTATATAATTAACAAAACCTTTATATCTGCTTTGGGATCACCAGCAGATGACTTCGCAATATATATTAAAAAAATATAGGAATGCGCCCCTTACCATCAAAATTGTGGCAGGCCCTGTTCAGAAGACACCTTAAACCATGGCTTTAACCATGGTGAGGTAAGCAAAAGGCCTTATCCACTGTGGTTAAAGCCATGGTTTAAGGTGTCTTCTGAACAGGGCCGCACTCTCCCGAGAAAGATAGCCAGTCTGTTAGGAACTAGTAGCTTGGGGTTTTGTTTTGTTTTTTTAAAAAATCAGGTTAACCCCAAAAGATCCAAAACAAAATGTGTGGTTTGTAAATGTGCATTTTGGACACCTGAGAAGGTTTTGCAGGTAAGTAAAAGGTAGTTGCTTGGAAGCAGTGTTGCCCAATCCATTTATCTATGAACTGAGGTATGTTTCTTTAAGATAAATTCTTAAAGAAACCCTGCAGCTTTGGAAAAAGGTGTTTGTAACCTCTAGGGTGATGGACAAAGGAGTATAGGCATGTTGAAGGGAAGATTAGAACAGAACCTGTTAAAAACTCTAAAGCGGAAGGGACTCTTTGCACACAACGTGAAAGAAATCTGACTTCCGTACATCTGCAGATCCATCGTGTATCCTGTAGAATTAGGGTTGCTTGCCTTTGGATGCATGATGAATGATTGTGTGACTAAATTTCAACATTTGCAAATATATATATTGACTGTGTGTGTGCGTGCGTGTGTGCGTGTTTGAAATAAAAACAAGTACATTCTTTTTTTACGTTTGCTTTTAAAAAATACATTTTCATTACCATTTTCTTTTGCCCAAACTTTCAGATATAACTATTAAATTTTACTAACAGCTTGTATTTGGGGGTGTTTATCCCCATTTTTCATTGACTGCTTTTTAAATAGTTCTTGTAGGCAATACCTTTCTTTGAAATCTGGGGTTGGACCCTTCCAGATTAAGTTAATACTTTACTCCCATTGGGACCTGTTAGACATTGCTTAAGTTCTATTGATTTCAGTCGTATTAAAGCATACCTAATTTAGGTTGCAATCCTATGCACATTTGCCTGGGAGTAAGTCCCATTGAACTTGATGGGGCTTACACTTGAGTAGATGTGCATAGGATTGCACTCTTAGTCTGGATCCAACCCTATGTGCACAATGTAATAAAAATGTATATATATCTATATCCATTGATAACCTGTGTATGTGTTCATTTCTTGTATCCCCCAGAAATGTTTTCTGAGGAAGAAGTGTATTTTTCTCAGGAGAAATCAATGTAGTTAGGATCACAGACCACATAACACAAAGTGTATCTCGATCTCCTTAATATATATTTACCTCGAGTTTGGGGAAAGGTTATCTTTAGTACAATGAAACAACTTTCACAACATGCAGAAACCAAAATTGTGAATCGGTCTAATATAGCCTGTACTTTATTCAAAGGACTTCCTCAGGGATGTGTGTAAAATTAATAATACAATAAAATACATTAAAATAACAAATAATATGTTTAACTTAAGCACGTTTTCACAAGAGCCTGTGCCGATATGTGAATATTACAAACTTTATTATGATTTAAAGCAGTGGTTCCCAATTAGCTAAGTACTGAGGACCCCTTGTTTTTCAAATGCCAAACCATGGACCCCCTACTTTTGAAAAAAATGTATCTCTATGGTAGTTACCTGTGCAAAGCAATTTTTTGGAGAAAATAAGGGGTTGCCCTAAGCAAAGGATTTTAGGTATGCTAAAAAACAGAACATAAAATTTGTGATGTTTGTGATATTACCATGCAAAAATGACAATGATTTAGTTAGGAATATAAAGGCGAATTTAATTTTACTGATGTCTAGTTTACAATTGAACAAATTATGACATGTCTAGCAGCTACTAAACCTAAATGTGATGGGAGAAATCATGCCTCTTTTTGTCCTGAACAATCTCTTCCGCATCCGGTTCAATATTTCCTACTTTTAATCTCAAATCTGGATCAACATGGAGTGTATTTTCTTTTATTAAAATGCGGACCTTGCAGAACTAATATGTGAACGGTGCCATGAACCCCCTGGGTGGGTTCCGTGAACCCCCTGGGTTCCGCAGACCACCAATTGGGAAACACTGATTTAAAGCAATATTATATATAGGCCCTAGTGACACTTGGTTATGTTAAAAAGTGTGTAATACTCCTTGTGGCAATGTGCTTAACCTAAACATATTATATTGTCGGGCTTTGTGAAAATAAACGTTTTCCATCCTGAGAACCCGTTTCTTCTTTTTCTGACCAGGGCAGGATCTACACTACTGCTTTAAAGCAGTAGTGTAGATCCGGCCTAACATAGCTAAGAACCAAAAATAACAACAACACCCATATAATTATGCATAATGTTAAAATACGAATAGAATTTTGCGCTCCCTACCCCATAATATCAAGTCTCGGGGTCATCCAATGAAACCGACGCACAGAAGATTAAGAACAGATGACAGGAAGTACTTCTCTGGACACAACATGGATAATTAATGCTACATGTGGATTGTACCACATCTGGAACACATGCCTGATGTGATGTAGTGATGATGACCACTGGCTTAGAAGACTTTAAAAGGGTATTAGACAAATGCATGGAACATGATGATCCATGGTAGTATGCTCAATGGAACTGTGTCCAGTTCTGGGCTCCACAAGTCAAGAAGGACACAGACAAGCTGGAGCGTGTTCACAGGAGGGCAACCAGGATGATCAGGGGTCTGGAAACAAAGCCCTATGAAGAGAGATTGAAATACTGGGCATGCTTAGCCTGGAGAAGATAAGATTGAGGGGAGACATGATAGCACTCTTCAAATACTTAAAAGGTTGTCCCACAGAGGAGGGCCAGGATCTCTTCTCGATCCTCCCAGAGTGCAGGACACAGAATAACGGGCTCAAGTTACAGGAAGCCAGATTCCAGCTGGACATCAGGAAAAACTTCTTGACTGTTAGAGCAGTACGACAATGGAACCAGTTACCTAGGGAGGTGGTGGGCTCTCCCACACTAGAGGCCTTCAAGAGGCAGCTGGACAGACCTCTGTCAGGGATGCTTTAGGGTGGATTCCTGCATTGAGCAGGGGGGTGGACTCGATGGCCTTGTCGGCCCCTTCCAACTCTGCTATTCTATGATTCTATGAACCTCTCCAGTTTAGAGAAGTGTATCAGGGTGTTGAACCTCTTCAGCTCAAAGGGTCAAATTCAAAAAAGCGCAGGGGGTGCATTCCAGCAGCAGGTGGGATGAAGGCAAAGGGAGGCAAAATACCAAAGCTACCGGCACATTTTTGCTTACTGCCCTTAGTGCTAGTAACTAAACTTAGGAGCATTTTCACCTTTTAGAATGGGAAAAAGCTGTGCAAAACCCAGGAAAGCAAGAAGTGATTGGTGATCAGCAGAAAGGGGTCTGGTTCTGATCCACTAAGGGTCTTCTCATGAAAGGTCTCTGGGAACTGAAGGTCCTTACCTTGCCTTATCTCCCTTTTTTGACCAAAAGCAAGTAGCTTTTATATATACATTGCCATGTCCCCCTGGGAGACTACGGCAGTATATATAAAAGCTACTTGCTGAGTTGGTCAAAACAAGGGCAACTAAAATGATCCAGGGACTGGAGCATCTCCGCTATGAGGGAAGGTTACAACAGCTGGGATGGTTTAGCCTGGAAGAAAGGAGGCTGAGGGGAGACATGATAGAGGGGCACAAATTTATGCATGGTGTTGAGAATGTGGATAAGGAGATATTTTTCTCCCTCTTCCATAATACTAGAACCCAACGAGGTCATCCCATGAAGGTGATTGGTGGGAGATCCAGGGCAGATAAAAGGAAGGACTTCTTCACACAGCTCATAGTTAAATTATGGAACTCACTACCACAAGATGTAGTGATGGCCACCTATCTGGACGGCTTTAAAAGAGGGGTTGGATAAATTCCTGGAGGCGAAGGCTATCAATGTCTACTAGCCTTGATGGCTATGTGCTACCTCCAGTATCCGAGGCAGTAAGCTTCTATACATCAGTCGCTGGGGAACATGGGCGGGAGGGTGCTGTTGCACCATGTCCTGCTTGTTCATCCCTGGTCAATGGCTGGTTGGCCCCTGTGTGAACAGAGTGCTGGACTAGATGGACCCTGGGTTTGATCCAGCATCAGGGCTCTTCCAATGTACTTATGACTTCCCCTATCCAAGAACAGACAACAAAAACCGGAACAATAATTCCTTTGTCCTAGCTGCCCCCCCCATCATTCCCATCATGCTCCACTCGGCTTGGATCGAGGCCACGGACAGGTAACTAACGCCAGCTGCCTCGCCACCCACAGCATGCCTAGAGCCAGAAGCAAAAGCAGCAACACAGTTTCATTAGCATAGTTTATTAATAATAACTTGCACAGCATGCATACAAACATGGGGACCAAGTTGACCAGAGATAGCCAGAGGGTTTGCACTTGAAGGGAACTTCTCTGGGGAAATTCCACAAGGGCAACCTGTTCATTTGTCAAGACCATAAAGCATCCTTCCCCAACCTGGGATCCTTGAGATGTGTTGGACTACAGTTCCCCTAATGCCCCAGCCAGATATGCTCAGGACCTGCAGGGAATTGGGTTCCCACTGCACATGTGTCTACCACATGGTTCCTGCATCTTTGCAAACACACAGCTCCACATCACAGTCTATAGTTCTTTGCACACTTTTGCCACATGATATGCGTGAATCACGCACATGGGGAAAAGGAAGAATATAGTGGTAGGCAAAGAAATGAGAGAGGAACAGCAGAGCTTCAGTCCAATTGGAAAGGCTGTGTAAACAACACAGAAGTGAAGTGAAGTACACTTCACTGCCAATACCCATTGGGGGTGTACATTGCAGCTGGCATATGCATGGCCTAAAAATCTTACATCTCTAAATCTAATGGGTGTGTTAAAGTTTCTTATTCGTTGACTTGGAGGAAGGGAGGTTAGGCACACCCATAAACTCTAGCTTGCTCTCTGTAAAATGGGAACAACCACCCCCTTTCCACCGCCATGGACTCCTGCAAGGTTCCGCCAGGAAGGAGAAGAAAATTCACGAAGCGTTTCTCATCTTTAAAAAGTCGTATGTAGAAGGTAACAGGAACTACCCACACAGATATCGAAAGAATAAAAGTTCCTAGAAGGGCTGCTATTTGGATAACCTATCAATCTAACACAGGGGTGGGCAACAGGAAATTTCATGGAGTTAAAGGGGGCACATGCCCACCCCCCTCCCCGAAGCCATTGGGAGCTGCACCCCGCCTGTGCTGCGGCCAAAATTGCCATTACTGCAGCAAAAAAACCCAAAAGCAGCACTTTTGCAAGCAAAGGGGGAGCAGCACCCAGCTTTGCAAACGGAATCAAAGTGCAATGCTGCTTCTGATTCTATTCCCCCTTATGCCTTGTTTGCTTGCAAAATTGCCAGGTTATTATTTTTTTTCTGCTGCCGCCAAAGCACCAATGGTGGTGGCAAAGTAGAGCGCAAAACGGCCATGGGAAGGTGCATGTGTTGCCCACTTCTCATCTAACAGGCCCCATGCGAAATAAAGGGGGGGACACGGGACACCTGACCCACCCCCTTTCAGGAAATATCACACACGTGATTCTAACATGGGATTTTCCAACATAAACACACACACACACACACGGGTCTAAACTTGAACTCCTGAAAGCCAAACCAGGTTGGCCAATTCTATTTAGGAGCCCCCCATGCTCAATGCTCGACAAGGACCAATTCACACAACCATTTTGGAGGTGAGGGAGTTGCCACGGTTTCTATAGGGGGAAATGAGGGCCCTGCGAAACACAGCCTTCCCCAGGAAGGGCATCGCTGGAAAACTCAACAGAGCTCATTTTTTCAGAAAGTGGCAAACTGGTTCTTAGAACCCTACTCAAAAGGAAGTCCCTCTGAGTTCAGTGGGACTTAAGCCAAATTGAGGCGGTGTGGGATGGAGGCCCTGGTAGGCCTCAGGCCTGAAAGCCCACAGTTAGCCCATATCAGCCTCCCCTCCACTTGGAGCCAGAACAATCCAACTCCGCCAGGGTCGCCACGTCTCTCATGCCACGCTGGCGATGTACGCGCAGAGGGCCTCACGGACCCTCTCGGACCGGGCCGCGGGCTTAATGCGCGTGTCGGGCCGCTGGAGGGGCTGCTCGAAGGTGGCGGCCAGCTGCTTGGCCTCGGCCTCCCACGTTTCCTCGTAGGCCTCCCCTTTCTCCTCGCAGATGTTGTGCAAGACGCAGCAGGCCGAGATGAGCCGGGGAAGGTTCTCCACGGCACAGTCGTTTCGGCCTGTCAGGCACCGCCATCTGCCCTTCAGCCTGCTGAAAGCCTCCTCAAGGGGCTCCTGGCACCGGCTCAAGGTGGCGTTGAACGATTCCTTGGCACCATCCATGTCTTCCGTGTAAGGGACCATCAGCCACGGGAGGAGAGGGTAAGCCGGGCCTCCTAGGATGACTCGGGGCACAGATACCCCATTGATGTCTACCGGGTTCGGGGCAAAGAGGGTCCCTTCCTGCCCTTTGGTGAACAAGGTGGACTTGTTGAAGATCTTCGCTTCGTGAGTTTTCCCCGGCCAACCGGCGCTCAGGTGAGTGAACTTCCCCCGGTGGTCCACCAACGCTTGCAAAGCCATTGAGTAATACCCCTTGGTGTTGACGTACTCAGCCGCCTGGTGAGGAGGGCACAGAATAGGCATGTGGCTGGTGCCCACCACACCGGCACAGTTGGGGAACCCCATCCCCTGGAAGCCCTGGATGATTTCTGGCAGGTTGTTGCCCACGGTGACCGTGGTGCGCATCAGCACCCTCTGGATGGCCCGGCACACCTCCAGCACCACCGAGCCAGCGGTGGACCTGCCGACGCCAAACTGGTTGCCCACGTCGCGGTAGCAGACGGAGGTCGCCAGCTTCCAGAGGGCGATGGCCACGCGCTTCTCCACGCTCAGGGGGATCCTCATCCGCGTCTTCTGGCGCTGCAGAGCCGGAGAGAGCCGGGCGCAAAGCTCCAGGAAAGTCGACTTGCGCATCCGAAAATTCTGTAGCCACTGGCTGTCGTCCCAGGTCTCCAACACGGTGCGGTCCCACCATTCGGTGCTCCGGGGGCGGGCCCAGAAGCGCCGCTCCACTGAACGGAGACGCCCGCCGCGCCGAAATCCAGAACTGGAAGTCTGCCGAGCAAGCAAGACCTCCTCCTCTTCCTCTTCTTCCTCCTCCTCCGATTCTTCCTCCTCCTCCTCCTCTTCCTCATAGCCTCTCTGCCCCAGAGAGTGCAAAAACGCCCACCGGCGTCGGGAAGCCGCAGCGGACGACGCCTCCCCACTGGCTCTCAGGTACTCCATCATTAGCGTCCCCGACTGCACTACACATAAGATGGCAGCTTCCTTCTGGGCGGCGTCCATGCTGAAAATTCGGAGGGAGAAAAAGCTTTAATTTGGCTATGAAAGCAAGCAGACGCCTGGTAACGACGGAGAATTGTAAGGCAGCAAGAATTCCCCACGGCCGTGAAGGTAATTTAAGTTCCGCCTTTGTACAGCAGCCCTGGCCCTGTACAAAGTATCCCACAATCCTCAGCTCCAAAATGCCCCCCAGAGTGGCGCTGGTCTCTAGGGAGGAAAAGAAAGACAACAGAAGACGAGATTTCCATTGAGAACCAGAAGTGATGTGCCAGCGCCCCCGTGTGGTTGCTGGCTGGATCAAGGGACACTCAACCTTCACCCGCCTTCTCCAACACAGCACTTTCCAGATGTGTTGGTCCACAACTCTGAGCATGCTGGCTGGGAATGCTGGGAGTTGTAGTACAACATAGCTGGAGGGCCCCAGGTTGGGGAAGGCTGCCCTATGGAACTGCAGCTGAAGACCCCCTCCCCCTGTATTCAGGAAGGGGGTCAAGACACATCTTTTTAACATGGTTTTCAAAATCGTTATGGTTTTTAAAGTTTGTCTTTACTGTTTTACTACAGCAGGGGGTTGGACCCGATGGCCTTATCCAAAACTCCAAGCAGTTTTGGATGACACAGATTTTCTAGACCCATTTCAAACTGGCTTTAGAGCAGGATACGGAGTTGAGACCGCTATGGTTGCCTTAGCGGATGACCTACGCCTGAGTATTGACAGGGGGAGTGTGTCCCTGCTGGTACTCTTGGACCTCTCAGCGGCTTTCGATACCATCGACCATGGTATCCTTCTGGATCACCTGAGGGAATTGGGAATCGGGGGCACTCCTTCGGTGGTTCCGGCCCTACCTCTCGGGCAGGTCCCAGATGGTGACGCTTGGGGATAGTGTGGTGTGGTACACCACGTGTGGTGTACCACAAGGTGCCATCCTTTCCCCAATGCTATTTAATATTTACATGAAACCGCTGGGAGAGATCATCCGGAGGCATGGGGCGGGGTGCTATCAGTACGCTGATGACACCCAAATATATTTCTCTATGCCTTCGACAACAGCGTCAGCTAAGGATAGTGTGTCTCCTCTGAATGAATGCTTGGAGGCGGTAATGGGCTGGATGAGGAAAAACAAACGGAAGCTGAATCCAGACAAGATGGGGGTGCTGTCAAAGGCCGCAACCTGGGCTTGGAGGTGTGTCAACCGGTTCTGGATGGGGCTACACTCCCCCTGAAAGACTGTATTCGCAGCTTGGGGGTGCTTCTGGATCCGTCGCTCCAAATGAGAGCCCAGATAGATGCGATGGCCAGGAGTGCCTACTATCAGCTTCGGCTGATATGCCAGCTGCGCCCCTTCCTAGAGTCGGAAGACCTAAAGACGGTTGTGCACGCACTGGTAACTTTAAGGCTTGACTTCTGCAATGCGCTCTACATGGGGCTACCTCTGTGCCTAGTCTGGAAACTTCAATTAGTCCAAAATATGGCAGCCAGGTTGGTCACCGGTACACCTAGAGGTGACCACATTACACCCATTTTAAATCTCTTCACTGGCTGCCAATTAGTTTCCGGGTGAAGTACAAAGTGTTGGTTATTACCTTTAAAACCCTACATGGTTTGGGTCCAGGCTACCTGCGGGATCGCCTTCTCCCGTACAATCTGCCCTGCACACTCAGGTCCTCTGGGAAGAATCTACTTCAGCTAGCAAAAACTAGATTAACAACTGTTACCCAGAGGACCTTCTCTTCTGCTGCTCCCAGACTGTGGAATGGCCTGCCGGAGGAGATTCGTCAACTTGACAGTCTTTCAGAGTTTAAAAAAGCAATAAAGACTGATCTATTCCAGCAGGCCTATCCAGTGAAATGTTAGAATGTTTTAAGGATGTTTTAATCATGTGTGGTATAAATAATAATAATAATAATAATAATAATAGCTAATATTTTTGCGAGCCAATGTATAATACAATGGAAAATTGCTCCCTCTGCCTTCTTCCCTTTGAGGGCAAGGTTCTCCGTCCCCTGAAGTATCAGGGGACTGACAAAAGACTAGAGCAGCCTTCCTCAACCTGGGGCGCTCCAGCTGGCTGGGGCATTCTGGGAGATGCAGTCCAACACATCTGGAGCGCCCCAGGTTGAGGAAGGCTGGACTAGAGGGATCCTGCACCTTTTCAGGCTGTGCAGCATTTCTCTTTGGGGATCATAGAATCATAGAATAGCAGAGTTGGAAGGGGCCTACAAGGCCATCAAGTCCAACCCCCTGCTCAGTGCAGGAATCCACCCTAAAGCATCCCTGACGGATGGTTGTCCAGCTGCCTCTTGAAGGCCTCCAGTGTGGGAGAGCCACAACCTCCCTAGGTAACTCCCTAGGTAACTAGGATGACAAGCTGCCCTTCCAAAATGCTTATTAAAGGAATGGCCTTCCCCAACTTGGTGCCCACCAGATGTGTTGACTACAACTCCCATGCCGGTTGGGAATGATGGGATTACCCCCAAAATATCAGGCTAGTTTTAGCAAATGCTCTTGAGGTCTTAGTGGTTGCCATTGTGGAGCTGGAAAGAGCACCCAGATTTATTTTTTATTAAATTTAAGAACATAAAAACTGCCCTGCTGGATCAGTCCCAGGGTTCAGCTAGTCCAGCACTCTGTTCACACAGTGGCCAACAGCCAGAGATGAACAAGCAGGACATGGTGCAACAGCTAGGGCTTGTGGGATTTTAGCCCAAAACATCTGTAGGGCTCCAAGTCGCCCACCCTGTCTCATGTCCCGCTTATGCCTCTCTCAGCGCTGGCCCAAATTCTGTTTGGATTGCCCAGGTCGGACCATTCTTCGCTTGGTCACGGCCCCCACCCACAACTGCATTGACAGGGATAATCATGCTGGCCTTCCTTACAGGGGTGTTGTGAAGTGCTTTGAACGCCGTCAACTGCTGTATTTAAAAAATGATGACCACATTTTAAAACGTGATTTTGATCTTACTTTTATACTGTTAGTTTTACTCTACCCTGTGCCTGTTTGGTGCATTCTCTTCCCCTTCTTACTGTTTTATTATGATTCTGTTAGAATGTAAGCCTTTGCGGCAGGGTTTTGCTATTTTATTGTTTTACTCTGTACAACACCATGTACACTGATGGGTGCTATATAAATAAATAATAATAACAACAACATTGTAGTCTGTTTTAACAAACGGAAAGGACAAATAAAACCATGCACCTTTTATTTTTTAAGAAATCTGGTTCCTCTATGGCTCACAGAGCATCCTCCGCCCCCAATCTTTCACCACTACTCCCCCCCAATCCCCCCCCCCCATTTTCAACAATGTTTGCGTAGCATGAAACAAACCTTTTCCTGGCTGCAGCTGGGGAGGCGACCTTCTAGGTGGGGAACACGAGAAGGGAAATCTCAGAAGGTGCAAAAAGTAATGATTTGGGGGCAAAGAGAGAAATGCAATTATCGGGGGGGGGGAGAAAGTAAGAGGAAGAAATGACCAAAAAGCTGGGAGCTAAAGGATTAACACGATCTCCCAATTAATGCATTTTTTAAAAAATAAATAAAAAGGGAGGGAGGAAAGGGAGGCATGGTGTCCAAAGGGTTGGACAGTTGAATTGCTGCGCGCAATTAGCTGCGCGTTCTCCGCCAGCCTTTTCTTTTGTTCTCTGAATGGGGCCAGCTACAAAACGTATCCCCCCAACCCCCCAAAAAAGGAACAGGAAATGCAAAACAGGAGAATAATTCTCAACACCCATTGGCTGCTGACCTCCCCGCCTTTTCCCTTCCGACAAGCAGAGGATGAATGGCGGTTAAACCCTAAGCGAAGGAAGGTTCCATGGTGTAATGGTTAGCACTCTGGACTCTGAATCCAGCGATCCGAGTTCAAATCTCGGTGGGACCTTGCCCAATTTTTCTGCTTCCCTCACCCCGCCTGGCTTTTAAAAGCAATAATTCCCCCCCAGGGGTGAAGCCCCGAAGAAAGATTTAAAGAAAGGAAGAGCCGTGGTGAAACCAGTCTTGAAGGTCCATCGGATTCAGCGTCTTGTTAGCGTGAGACCTTAATTCGTCAAAGGAAAAGATGAGAAAAACGTGCAAGCTTGCAGATGAAGAAACATGGGGAATAACAGTGCAAGCTTTCGATATGCACAGATCTCTTCATTAGGCATTTGTGATTTCTTTTGGTTTGCCAAATTAAGGTCTCAGACTAACACGGGTCTTGCAAGCAAAATGCTGAATTTGATGGACTTTAAGATTGGTCCAACATGACTCTTATTATAGAATCATAGAATAGCAGAGTTGGAAGGGGCCTATAAGGCCATCAAGTCCACCCCCCTGCTCAATGCAGGAATCCACCCTAAAGCATCCCTGACAGATGGTTGTCCAGCTGCCTCTTGAAGGCATCTAGTGTGGGAGAGACCACAACCTCCCTAGATCACTGATTCCATTGTCGTACTGCTCTAACAGGAAGTTTTTCCGGGACGTACTAAAACAAAGGACAATGCTTGCCCATAGGGAAACCATACTTGCCCATAGAGAAACCATACTTGCCCATAGGGATGCATTGAAAAGGGCTTGTCCATAGGGAAACATAGGACAGAATTCTCCATAGAGAAACCATACTTGCCCATAGGGATTCATTGCAAATCCCTTGCCCATAGAAAACAATGGGACAGAATTCTCCATAGAAAAACCATACTTGCCCATAGGGATTCATTGCAAACCGCTTGCCCATAGGGAAACATAGGAAAGAATTCTCCATAGAAAAACCATACTTGCCCATAGGGATTCATTGCAAATCGCTTGCCCATAGGGATCCATGGGACAGACTTCTCCATAGAAAAACCATACTTGCCCATAGGGATTCATTGCAAATCGCTTGCCCATAGGGAAATATAGGAAAGAATTCTCCATAGAAAAACCATACTTGCCCATAGGGATTCATTGCAAATGGCTTGCCCATAGGGATCCATGGGACAGACTTCTCCATAGAAAAACCATACCTGCCCATAGGGATTCATTGCAAATCGCTTGCCCATAGGGAAACATAGGAAAGAATTCTCCATAGAAAAACCATACTTGCCCATAGGGATTCATTGCAAACCGCTTGCCCATAGGGAAACATAGGAAAGAATTCTCCATAGAAAAACCATACTTGCCCATAGGGATTCATTGCAAATCGCTTGCCCATAGGGATCCATGGGACAGAATTCTCCATAGAAAAACCATACTTGCCCATAGGGATTCATTGCAAATCGCTTGCCCATAGGGATCCATGGGACAGACTTCTCCATAGAAAAACCATACTTGCCCATAGGGATTCATTGCAAATCGCTTGCCCATAGGGATCCATGGGACAGACTTCTCCATAGAAAAACCATACTTGCCCATAGGGATTCATTGCAAATCGCTTGCCCATAGGGATCCATGGGACAGACTTCTCCATAGAAAAACCATACTTGCCCATAGGGATTCATTGCAAATCGCTTGCCCATAGGGATCCATGGGACAGACTTCTCCATAGAAAAACCATACTTGCCCATAGGGATTCATTGCAAATCGCTTGCCCATAGGGAAACATAGGAAGGACTTCTCCATAGAAAAACCATACTTGCCCATAGGGATTCATTGCAAACCGCTTGCCCATAGGGATCCATGGGACAGACTTCTCCATAGAAAAACCATACTTGCCCATAGGGATTCATTGCAAATCCCTTGCCCATAGGGATCCATGGGACAGACTTCTCCATAGAAAAACCATACTTGCCCATAGGGATTCATTGCAAACCGCTTGCCCATAGGGAAACATAGGAAAGAATTCTCCATAGAAAAACCATACTTGCCCATAGGGATTCATTGTAAATCGCTTGCCCATAGGGAAACATAGGAAAGAATTCTCCATAGAAAAACCATACTTGCCCATAGGGAAACATAGGAAGGACTTCTCCATAGAAAAACCATACTTGCCCATAGGGATTCATTGCAAACCGCTTGCCCATAGGGAAACATAGGAAAGAATTCTCCATAGAAAAACCATACTTGCCCATAGGGATTCATTGTAAATCGCTTGCCCATAGGGAAACATAGGAAAGAATTCTCCATAGAAAAACCATACTTGCCCATAGGGAAACATAGGAAGGACTTCTCCATAGAAAAACCATACTTGCCCATAGGGATTCATTGCAAATCGCTTGCCCATAGGGAAACATAGGAAAGAATTCTCCATAGAAAAACCATACTTGCCCATAGGGATTCATTGCAAATCCCTTGCCCATAGGGATCCATGGGACAGACTTCTCCATAGAAAAACCATACTTGCCCATAGGGATTCATTGCAAACCGCTTGCCCATAGGGAAACATAGGAAAGAATTCTCCATAGAAAAACCATACTTGCCCATAGGGATTCATTGTAAATCGCTTGCCCATAGGGATCCATGGGACAGACTTCTCCATAGAAAAACCATACTTGCCCATAGGGATTCATTGCAAACCGCTTGCCCAAAGGGAAACATAGGAAAGAATTCTCCATAGAAAAACCATACTTGCCCATAGGGATTCATTGCAAATCGCTTGCCCATAGGGAAACATAGGAAAGACTTCTCCATAGAAAAACCATACTTGCCCATAGGGATTCATTGCAAACCGCTTGCCCATAGGGAAACATAGGAAAGAATTCTCCATAGAAAAACCATACTTGCCCATAGGGATTCATTGCAAATCCCTTGCCCATAGGGATCCATGGGACAGACTTCTCCATAGAAAAACCATACTTGCCCATAGGGATTCATTGCAAACCGCTTGCCCATAGGGAAACATAGGAAAGAATTCTCCATAGAAAAACCATACTTGCCCATAGGGATTCATTGCAAATCGCTTGCCCATAGGGATCCATGGGACAGACTTCTCCATAGAAAAACCATACTTGCCCATAGGGATTCATTGCAAACCGCTTGCCCATAGGGAAACATAGGAAAGAATTCTCCATAGAAAAACCATACTTGCCCATAGGGATTCATTGCAAATCCCTTGCCCATAGGGATCCATGGGACAGACTTCTCCATAGAAAAACCATACTTGCCCATAGGGATTCATTGCAAATCCCTTGCCCATAGGGATCCATGGGACAGACTTCTCCATAGAAAAACCATACTTGCCCATAGGGATTCATTGCAAATCGCTTGCCCATAGGGATCCATGGGACAGACTTCTCCATAGAAAAACCATACTTGCCCATAGGGATTCATTGCAAATCGCTTGCCCATAGGGATCCATGGGACAGACTTCTCCATAGAAAAACCATACTTGCCCATAGGGATTCATTGCAAATCGCTTGCCCATAGGGATCCATGGGACAGACTTCTCCATAGAAAAACCATACTTGCCCATAGGGATTCATTGCAAATCGCTTGCCCATAGGGAAACATAGGAAGGACTTCTCCATAGAAAAACCATACTTGCCCATAGGGATTCATTGCAAACCGCTTGCCCATAGGGAAACATAGGAAAGAATTCTCCATAGAAAAACCATACTTGCCCATAGGGATTCATTGCAAATCCCTTGCCCATAGGGATCCATGGGACAGAATTCTCCATAGAAAAACCATACTTGCCCATAGGGATTCATTGCAAATCGCTTGCCCATAGGGATCCATGGGACAGACTTCTCCATAGAAAAACCATACTTGCCCATAGGGATTCATTGCAAATCCCTTGCCCATAGGGATCCATGGGACAGACTTCTCCATAGAAAAACCATACTTGCCCATAGGGATTCATTGCAAATCCCTTGCCCATAGGGATCCATGGGACAGACCTCTCCATAGAAAAACCATACTTGCCCATAGGGATCCATGGGACAAACTTCTCCATAGAAAAACCATACTTGCCCATAGGGATTCATTGCAAACCGCTTGCCCATAGGGAAACATAGGAAAGAATTCTCCATAGAAAAACCATACTTGCCCATAGGGATTCATTGCAAATCGCTTGCCCATAGGGATCCATGGGACAGACTTCTCCATAGAAAAACCATACTTGCCCATAGGGATTCATTGCAAACCGCTTGCCCATAGGGAAACATAGGAAAGAATTCTCCATAGAAAAACCATACTTGCCCATAGGGATTCTTTGCAAATCCCTTGCCCATAGGGATCCATGGGACAGACTTCTCCATAGAAAAACCATACTTGCCCATAGGGATTCATTGCAAATCGCTTGCCCATAGGGAAACATAGGAAAGAATTCTCCATAGAAAAACCATACTTGCCCATAGGGATTCATTGCAAACCGCTTGCCCATAGGGAAACATAGGAAAGAATTCTCCATAGAAAAACCATACTTGCCCATAGGGATTCATTGCAAATCGCTTGCCCATGGGGAAACATAGGAAAGAATTCTCCATAGAGAAACCATACTTGCCCATAGGGATTCATTGCAAATCGCTTGCCCATAGGGAAACATAGGAAAGAATTCTCCATAGAAAAACCATACTTGCCCATAGGGATTCATTGCAAACCGCTTGCCCATAGGGAAACATAGGAAAGAATTCTCCATAGAAAAACCATACTTGCCCATAGGGATTCATTGCAAATCCCTTGCCCATAGGGATCCATGGGACAGACTTCTCCATAGAAAAACCATACTTGCCCATAGGGATTCATTGCAAATCCCTTGCCCATAGGGATCCATGGGACAGACTTCTCCATAGAAAAACCATACTTGCCCATAGGGATTCATTGCAAACCGCTTGCCCATAGGGAAACATAGGAAAGAATTCTCCATAGAAAAACCATACTTGCCCATAGGGATTCATTGCAAATCCCTTGCCCATAGGGATCCATGGGACAGACTTCTCCATAGAAAAACCATACTTGCCCATAGGGATTCATTGCAAATCCCTTGCCCATAGGGATCCATGGGACAGACTTCTCCATAGAAAAACCATACTTGCCCATAGGGATTCATTGCAAATCGCTTGCCCATAGGGATCCATGGGACAGACCTCTCCATAGAAAAACCATACTTGCCCATAGGGATCCATGGGACAAACTTCTCCATAGAAAAACCATACTTGCCCATAGGGATTCATTGCAAACCGCTTGCCCATAGGGAAACATAGGAAAGAATTCTCCATAGAAAAACCATACTTGCCCATAGGGATTCATTGCAAATCCCTTGCCCATGGGGAAACATAGGAAAGAATTCTCCATAGAGAAACCATACTTGCCCATAGGGATTCATTGCAAATCGCTTGCCCATAGGGAAACATAGGAAAGAATTCTCCATAGAAAAACCATACTTGCCCATAGGGATTCATTGCAAATCCCTTGCCCCTAGGGATCCATGGGACAGACTTCTCCATAGAAAAACCATACTTGCCCATAGGGATTCATTGCAAATCGCTTGCCCATAGGGATCCATGGGACAGACTTCTCCATAGAAAAACCATACTTGCCCATAGGGATTCATTGCAAACTGCTTGCCCAAAGGGAAACATAGGAAAGAATTCTCCATAGAAAAACCATACTTGCCCATAGGGATTCATTGCAAATCGCTTGCCCATAGGGAAACATAGGAAAGACTTCTCCATAGAAAAACCATACTTGCCCATAGGGATTCATTGCAAACCGCTTGCCCATAGGGAAACATAGGAAAGAATTCTCCATAGAAAAACCATACTTGCCCATAGGGATTCATTGCAAATCCCTTGCCCATAGGGATCCATGGGACAGTCTTCTCCATAGAAAAACCATACTTGCCCATAGGGATTCATTGCAAATCGCTTGTCCATAGGGAAATATAGGACAGAATTCTCCATAAACCATACTTGCCCATACGGATCCATTGCAAAGCGCTTGTCCATAGGGAATGATAGGACGGAATTCTCCATAGAGAAACCATAGTTGCCCATAGGGATCCATTGCAAACTTTTTGCCCCATACCCCTGGGAAGAGGTGGAGACTGACTCTCAAATCTTTGGGAGAAATTTAGAGAAAAGCATTGACATCACCACTCATTAGAAGTCGAAGTGATGCTGCCTCTCTTGCGGGAAACACATAACACAAGAAAGTATTTCGGGATGATGGCTGTACTTGCCAGAAACATTCTTTTAACAAAAGATGACCTTACATACTAATTACTGTTTTTAAAAACAGGGGTGCAGGTTGGAGTTCAACAATAGGACCGCATTGCATGTCCATTGCCAGGTATCATTCTTGCCATGTAACGTTTGTATTGTCCTCAACCCCAATTCCTTTGTCTTTATCCCATCTTTGCTTGAGATGGGGGGATGAAGACACCTTTATTTTTTTTGCTGCCTAAAAATGGAGTCAGTATAATATGGAGTCGCAAGAGAGCTACTTTGTAACAAGGAAGTGAAGGCATCCTGGGAAACTGCAGAGCAATGGAGAGTTGTTTATTGGGTTGTTCCATAGATTGTGCTACATTCCGTATTGTTTTACTATGTTTTACTATGATTTTATTTTATTAGATTGTAAGCCTATGAGGCAGGGTCTTGGTATTTACTGTTTACTCTGTACAGCACCATGTACATTGATGGTGCTATATAAATAAATAAATAAATAAATAATAATAATCCAGGGTTATACAAACAAATCAAATGTTTATTACACTAAAGCCCCTCCAACAGCTTAACAGAGATCTAAACAGGCAACCACACCTTGTTTCCCCAGAGTTCCAGTTGGTTTCTCTTAAAGAGGCAGTAACACATTTTTGTGAACCGCCCAGAGAGCTTCGGCTATTGGGCGGTATAAAAATGTTAAAACAACAACAACAACAAAAAACAGGGACGGTGTAAAAGCCGGAACGGAACGGAACAGGCCGGAACAGCCCCATTATATTAAAAAAAACATACCAAAAACAGTGGCATGTGTTAGCAACACTTGAGAACAATATTTTAGGACTAAAACCATACCAATATTATATCACTATAAACCCCAAAACTCCCAAAACGACGTCCGGAACAGAATGGGATGGCCGGAACGGCCACTAGGGAACGAGCGATATCAACCAAACTCACCAGACATGCATAACTAAATGGCAGGGATGCAATAACCCCCAAAAGTTGCCCCGAAACCACGTTCAGACACCTGTTCTGGGCAAAAACACGTGTTGCGCAAAATAGGCCGTAACGGCAGCTTCCCAACTAGGAAAGTAAACCAAACTCACCAGATGCACATGACAAGGTGGGACAAATATAGAAAGCTCCAAAAGTTGCCCCCAAACCACGTTCAGATACCCGTTCCGGGCAAAAACGCGTACTGCGCAAAACGGGCTGTAACGGCAGCTTCCCAATGAGGTAAGTGAACCAAACTCACTGATGCACATGACTAGGTGGGACAAATATAGAAAGCTCCAAAAGTTGCCCCGAAACCACGTTCAGATACCCGTTCCGGGCAAAAACGCGTATTGCACAAAACGGGCCGTAACGGCAGCTTCCCAATGAGATAAGTGAACCAAACTCACCAGATGCACATGACAAGTTGGGACAAATATAGAAAGCTCCAAACGTTGCCCCCAAACCACGTTCAGATACCCGTTCCGGGCAAAAACGCGTACTGCGCAAAACGGGCCGTAACGGCAGCTTCCCAATGAGATAAGTGAACCAAACTCACCAGATGCACATAACTAGGGGGGACAAATATAGAAAGCTCCAAATGTTGCCCCGAAACCACGTTCAGATACCCGTTCCGGGCAAAAACGCGTACTGCGCAAAACCGGCCGTAACGGCAGCTTTCCAATGAGATAAGTGAACCAAACTCACCAGATGCACATGACAAGGTGGGACAAATATAGAAAGCTCCAAAAGTTGCACCGAAACCACGTTCAGATACCCGTTCCGGGGGAAAACGCGTATTGCGCAAAATGGGCCGTGAGTTTGGTTCACTTACCTCATTGGGAAGCTGTCGTTACAGCCCATTTTGCACAATACACTTTTTTGCCCGGAACGGGTATCTGAACGTGGTTTGGGGGCAACTTTTGGAGCTTTCTATATTTGTCCCACTTTGTCATGTGTATCCGGTGAGTTTGGTTGACTTTCCTCATTGGGAAGCTGCCGTTACGGCCCTTTTTGAGCAATACGTGTTTTTGCCCAGAACGGGTATCAGAACGTGGTTTTGGGGCAACTTTTGCAGCTTTTAATATGTGTCCCACCTAGTAATGTGCGTCTGGTGAGTTTGGTTGACTTACCTCATTGGGAAGTTATCGTTATGGTCCTTTTTGAGCAATACGGACTTTTGCCCGGAACGGGTATCTGAACGTGGTTTCGGGGCAACTTTTGGAGCTTTCTGTATTTGTCCCACCTAGTTATGTGCATCTGGTGAGTTTGGTTCACTTATCTCATTGGGAAGCTGCTGTTACGGCCTATTTTGCGCAATACACGTTTTTGCCCGGAACAGGTGTCTGAACGTGGTTTCGGGGCAACTTTTGGGGCTTATTGCATCCCTGCCATTTAGTTATGCATTTCTGGTGTGTTTGGTTGATATCGCTCGTTCCCTAGTGACCGTTCCGGCCATCCCATTATGTTCCGGACGTCGTTTTGGGAGTTCTGGGGTTAATAGTGATATAATATTGGTATGGTTTTAGTCTTAAAATATTGTTCTCAAGTGTTGCTAACACATGCCACTGTTTTTGGTATTTTTTTTAATATAATGGGGCTGTTCCAGCCTGTTCCGTTCCGTTCCGGCTTTTACACCGTCCCCAAAAAACATATTAACAGTACAAAGCAAAGCTTTAGACAGACTCATAGTGCTACTCCCCCTACTGGGTGGAGTCAGTCTTCATCATACCAGTTTCTGGAACCCAGGATGAGACTTAATGTAAACTTTGGAGGCTTGTTTGCAGTTTCTACTTCATTGCAGAACCTCTGATCTTACTCTTCTCAAAGTCCTACCATCCTTTCAACTATCAGCACCTAACATCATTCTTGGACCTTCTCATTATCACTGTGAGAGCATGCCAACAAGTACAGAGATGAGAGACTGTCATGATACAGGTATGGATTCATGCAACAACCCATATATGACTGGTCGGACAAGAGATCTTCCAATGGAAGAAGTGCTAGCTATTCTCAGGAGAGAAAACCTAGATGAAAGTAAAATTATTTCATTACCACCTGTGCTGCCAAAGGGAGGGGAGGTGTTTGTGTACTGTTCCTCCTCCCCTGTTCATGAGCATGATTATCGTTTTGACCAGTACAGATGGGTAGCAAGGGGGTCAAACTTCCATCGACAAAGGTTGCACCCCCCAGCAGTATTGAAAAGGTACTACTACCTAAAGGACCCAGATGGATCCTGGAAAGATTTACTGCATGGTTTCAAGTGATATGTCTTCTGCCTCAGGGAGTGCACAGATTCTAGGAAGTTATATGTTATCCACTATTTGGGTGATGAAACATTACACCAACCTTCCAGTCATGGTAACAGGAAGCATTCAAAGAAGCCTTTTACTGGCACTATGAAGCAGGTTTTAGAAAAAATGGACATTGCATTGGAGTCACACAAAAAGCCATTGAAAGCCTATAAACATTTACAATCAATTGCATCAATGAACAGTTCTCAAAGACATATGGCCATTGATCGTCCACGGAATCTCAAACAGGTGCAAAATGCATCATACAAACTGAACCAGAAGGATCGACTTGGCAATGATGAAATATTCAACCTTGTGGAACTCTCACATCATCTTGAAAATTTTGTCATGAAGTTTATCTTTATTCCCAGTCTCGCTGTTTCATTTGGACATCCCGATGTCATTGCTGAAGCACAAACTCTCCTCTCTCTCTCAAATAAAGATCCATCTTTGCCACAACTTGTGTCCTATGATACCACTTTCAAACTTGGGGATTTCTATTTATCCCCCCTAGTAATGAGAAACATCATTTTAGAAGGAGACCCAGTACTGCCTGTTGCATTTCTCCTACATACCAAGAAATTTATGGCGTGCCATGAAGATTTTCTGTGTGGAATAATTTCAAAACTGGGAAGAGACAACATGGAAAAAATACCATTTGTAACAGACCGAGAAAGGGGTATTGTTCAACCTTTGCAAGAGAAATTCCCTCAAATTCCAAAGGTATATTGCAGAAATCATATTCTTAGAGATGTTAGGATGTGGGTAAAGCAGCATGGTGGGAGAAAAGATGATTTGATCGTTTTAAAAGACACTGTGGCACAATTGCTAAATTCATCATCTGAAAAACAATATCAGAAGAGATATGGGGAATATAGTGTGCTGTGGAGTCAACCTTTTAAGGAATATTTTGATAAAGAACTGAATGATTGTATTCCCAAATATGCTGCAAAATTCCACACTCAGAATTATGCTGCATTCAGAAATGACATAACTGCAACCAATAACATCAGCGAGAGCATGAACAAATTAATTAAGGATGAGATGGAGTGGAAAGAAATGCCAGTTGACACTATGGCACTCACAATGTACTATATGCAAACGTATTTTCTGTATGAGTTCAAACGAGCATATTGTGGTCTGGGAAACTATTCTCTAAAGCAGCAATTCTCACACCTACAGAAATCACCCCAGGAGGTAGAATTCCCTCCATTTTATACTATAGAAACAATTATTGAAAATATTAAATCCATCCAGGATCAAAACCCTCCCAGTACAGGTGTGGAAAAGGCAAAGGGTTATCGCATGACTCAAACATCTCTGGCTAAGGTGTGCAAGGAATCTGGAGGAGTTCATCTTAGCTGTCAGTCGGGCACCTTCACTGTCCGTGATGTTTACAGTGCTAAAATGCAAGCAGTTACACTTTACCCGCAACCTGCATATTGTTCCTGCGGCAGTTCAGGGCAATGTTATCATATTATTGCAGCTCTAATGTCAATTCATTGCACAGAAAGAGTTGATAAACACACATATTCCCTATCTGCACTCATGAAAAGAAAGAGAGGTAGATCAAATAAATCTGGAAGGAAGAAACCAAAATCTGGTGACTATGACTACAGCATAAATCCAGCACCTGATTCCATTGCCTGTATGTCATTTCTTGAACATCCTCTTCCAAGTAGCCCCAAGATCACTGACACAATCCTCAATATTTCAGAAGTTGAAGGAGCAGATTTCAGTGTGGCTTCACAGGAGGCTTGGTTGTCAAAACATTCAACACCAAAAAAGAAAGCCATAAAACAACACCAAGATACAGCACATGGGAAACCATGGAATGCAACACCCAGTGAAAAAGACCAAAAATACCTGAGAAAGCTGCCCACTGTACTAAAGGAATCATTACATCCTAGAAAATGGGTGTTAGATGAAGTTATTGATGAAGCGATTTGCAATTTCATCTGTCAGTACCAATTAAAGGATAAAATCCTACTCTGCCCCACATACATATATAAAAGTGTTGCTTTGGGCAATGCAGATGTATTCTACAGTTTCCTGGATACAAATCTTGCTCTTAACAAAGACTTTCTGCTGATACCATTCAACACTGATATTGTGGGTACTGGTCAACATTGGCTACTTGGTATTATAATTTTCAAAACAAAAGAAGTAATTATAGTTGATTCAATGAAAAACAGAGAACGATCAAAGCAGCATGGACACATTCTCCTTTGTATTGCAGCTTCATGTTATCAGGTAGCCCAGGTGCCATTGGAGATAGACTGCAAAGACTGGAAGGTGTTTTTGTGTGAGGATATACCACAACAAAGGAATTCCTATGACTGTGGAATTCACACAGTTTTAAATGCATACACAACCATATCTGGGGAGGAATGTAGCACCATAAAAAGTAATACAGCAAGGTCTTGGATAGGGATACAGGCGGGCATGCATCAGAATTGTGCCTGCAAGAAAAGGAAGTCAAGGAAAAGAGTTCCCATCTACACCAAAATGCATAAAAAATTACTAAGAATATCTTCAGCTGTGGAGGTTGTGGAGGCACCATTGTTGACATATCTATTACAGTTGACAGACAAAGAGGAAAGTAGATGGTCTACATGTCCCCAAGCTTCCTGCAAAGGAACCTTTGGATCAGGTGACACAATGGTTTTCTGTTGCATTTGCAGGACATGGTATCATGTAGCATGTCTGGGACATAAAGTGGTTCCATTGCCAGACTACTACATTTGTAAACAATGCAATCCCTAAAGGTATGTCATGGCGCCATGCATGTAGGGGTTCCTGCACTGTGCTCATGGAATGATACAAGGGCAACAGAGGGAGACAGGGGCAACGGACTAAAAAGACAGACTCGAGATAAGACAAACTGCTAAAGAAGGGGGGTTGTTAGTAAAAGTTATGAAAATTGTGTTATGTGTTTCTCCGTTTAAAAATCAATACAGAAAATGTTCAGAAACAAGGTAAAAAAGTAGAGCTCCTTTCTCTCACCCAAAGCTTGTCTGTGCGTTTACATTGTTTATTTATTTCAAATATTTTTATACTGCCTTTTGAGGAAAACCCCTCCTCAAGGCATTTAACAAAACAAAATTTTAAAATGCTAATACAAAATACAATTAACAACTTTTAACTTCCCTTCTTCTTATTCTTTCTCACCTTTCATGGTCCAGCCTTACTCTCTAACCAACTCCCACTCCCACAAGTAACTATACCCTATGTATTTTTTATTTTTTTAATTTTATTTAAGGATTTTTATGCCGCCATTCAGCCAAAAAAGGCTCTCATGGCGGCTTACAAAAGTATTTCTTGACAGTCCCTGCCCACAGACTTACAATCTAAAAGACATGACACAAAAGGAAAGGGGATTGGGAGGGAGGAGGAGGAGGGGGGGGAAAGAAAAGCAAATTCAGGCACTACAATCTTAGTTGGAAAGTTCAGCAGTTACAGGTGACAGCAGGAGGGAGGGGGCTCTCAGCTGGAGCTGGACCCAGGCACGGTGGAGAGGTGCCTGGCTGCTGCTTCCTCCCTCACTGGTGGCCTCTCCAGAGACAGTTGGTAGCAGGAGGGAGGGGGCTCTCAGCTGGAGCTGGACGCAGGCACGGCGGAGAGGTGCCCGGCCGCCGCTGCCTCCCTCACTCCCCTATGTATGTGGGGAACTGCTGCTGCATCAGTCTTGTGAAAAAGCTGAGGTTTTGCCATGGCAGTTGGTAGTCAAACAAAGAGATTCTGAACAAGCTGTAGCACCTGGACCAATCTGAGAGTGGGTTGGAACCCACAGGTGAATCCCGACCCACAGTTTGAGAATCACTGTCATGGAGCACTACCTATGCTGCCTGCCTGTGCCTTCCCTTTCCTTTTTAAAGACACTTACATCCCACTTAATCATTAAAAAAATGTGATATATAGCAGAAATACACTCAATAAGAGCTGTGAAAAATACCGAAAAACCATGAAGGGCAAAGAATAAAATAAACAGAATAATTAAATATAATTATAATGGAATCAAAGTAGCTAAACATAGCTTATCAGATTAAGCCTCCAGGAATAAAATAAAGTCTACAGGAAATGTGTAAAATAAGTGAATAACAAGGAAAACACTTTTCCCAATAGGCAAAGAGTTTTCTATGACAATGTTTCCTTGCCAAGGTTACAGAGGTTGCTACATTGTCCTATGTCTACCTATGGACAGGTATATTGAACATATGGTGAGACACTGGGCTCATTAACACCAAGAAGAATATTCCACTATGAAAGCAGTACATCAAAGGGAGGAATCACACTAGGGCTTTTTAGCAGTATTGAAGTACACGGACAACTGTTGGGGCCCATTGACACATACCATATTTCACTTTCTTACCACTTTTATAGTGTTATATCCTGATTGGTGTAGATATATTATGGACCCCAACAGTTGTCAATGAACTTCAGTACCACTATAAAGCAGTAGTGTAGATACCGCAGTGCACTTCAATACTGCTATAAAGCAGAGGTGTGTCTCCTGCTTTTTATATACCACCTTCACATCACTTCGATACTGGAATATCATGCTTGGTGTGGATGAGCACACTATTCTGTTTCCCGATGGGCAAGTATAGTTTTCATTTGGGAATGTACTGTCCTATATATCCCTAAAGGCAAGTATGGTTTTTCTATGGAGAATTCTTTCCTATGTTTCTCTATGGACAAGCGATTTGCAATAAATCCCTATGGGCAAGTATGGTTTCTCTATGGCTAATTCTGTCCCATTGTTTTCTATGGGCAAGCGGTTTGCATTGGATCCCTATGGGCAAGTATGGTTTTTCTATGGAGAATTCTTTCCTATGTTTCCCTATGGGCAAGCGATTTGCAATGAATCCCTATGGGCAAGTATGGTTTTTCTATAGAGAAGTCTGTCCCATGGATCCCTATGGGCAAGGGATTTGCAATGAATCCCTATGGGCAAGTATGGTTTTTCTATGGAGAAGTCTGTCCCATGGATCCCTATGGGCAAGGGATTTGCAATGAATCCCTATGGGCAAGTATGGTTTTTCTATGGAGAAGTCTGTCCCATGGATCCCTATGGGCAAGCGATTTGCAATGAATCCCTATGGGCAAGTATGGTTTTTCTATGGAGAAGTCTGTCCCATGGATCCCTATGGGCAAGGGATTTGCAATGAATCCCTATGGGCAAGTATGGTTTTTCTATGGAGAATTCTTTCCTATGTTTCCCTATGGGCAAGCGGTTTGCAATGAATCCCTATGGGCAAGTATGGTTTTTCTATGGAGAAGTCTGTCCCATGGATCCCTATGGGCAAGGGATTTGCAATGAATCCCTATGGGCAAGTATGGTTTTTCTATGGAGAAGTCTGTCCCATGGATCCCTATGGGCAAGCGATTTGCAATGAATCCCTATGGGCAAGTATGGTTTTTCTATGGAGAAGTCTGTCCCATGGATCCCTATGGGCAAGTATGGTTTTTCTATGGAGAATTCTTTCCTATGTTTCCCTATGGGCAAGCGATTTGCAATGAATCCCTATGGGCAAGTATGGTTTTTCTATGGAGAATTCTTTCCTATGTTTCCCTATGGGCAAGCGATTTGCAATGAATCCCTATGGGCAAGTATGGTTTTTCTATGGAGAAGTCTGTCCCATGGATCCCTATGGGCAAGGGATTTGCAATGAATCCCTATGGGCAAGTATGGTTTTTCTATGGAGAAGTCTGTCCCATGGATCCCTATGGGCAAGGGATTTGCAATGAATCCCTATGGGCAAGTATGGTTTTTCTATGGAGAATTCTTTCCTATGTTTCCCTATGGGCAAGCGGTTTGCAATGAATCCCTATGGGCAAGTATGGTTTTTCTATGGAGAATTCTTTCCTATGTTTCCCTATGGGCAAGCGGTTTGCAATGAATCCCTATGGGCAAGTATGGTTTTTCTATGGAGAAGTCTGTCCCATGGATCCCTATGGGCAAGCGATTTGCAATGAATCCCTATGGGCAAGTATGGTTTTTCTACGGCTAATTCTGTCCCATTGTTTTCTATGGGCAAGCGGTTTGCATTGGATCCCTATGGGCAAGTATGGTTTTTCTATGGAGAATTCTTTCCTATGTTTCTCTATGGGCAAGCGATTTGCAATGAATCCCTATGGGCAAGTATGGTTTTTCTATGGAGAAGTCTGTCCCATGGATCCCTATGGGCAAGGGATTTGCAATGAATCCCTATGGGCAAGTATGGTTTTTCTATGGAGAAGTCTGTCCCATGGATCCCTATGGGCAAGCGATTTGCAATGAATCCCTATGGGCAAGTATGGTTTTTCTATGGAGAATTCTTTCCTATGTTTCCCTATGGGCAAGCGGTTTGCAATGAATCCCTATGGGCAAGTATGGTTTTTCTATGGAGAAGTCTGTCCCATGGATCCCTATGGGCAAGGGATTTGCAATGAATCCCTATGGGCAAGTATGGTTTTTCTATGGAGAAGTCTGTCCCATGGATCCCTATGGGCAAGGGATTTGCAATGAATCCCTATGGGCAAGTATGGTTTTTCTATGGAGAAGTCTGTCCCATGGATCCCTATGGGCAAGGGATTTGCAATGAATCCCTATGGGCAAGTATGGTTTTTCTATGGAGAATTCTTTCCTATGTTTCCCTATGGGCAAGCGGTTTGCAATGAATCCCTATGGGCAAGTATGGTTTTTCTATGGAGAATTCTTTCCTATGTTTCCCTATGGGCAAGCGATTTGCAATGAATCCCTATGGGCAAGTATGGTTTTTCTATGGAGAAGTCTGTCCCATGGATCCCTATGGGCAAGGGATTTGCAATGAATCCCTATGGGCAAGTATGGTTTTTCTATGGAGAATTCTTTCCTATGTTTCCCTATGGGCAAGCAGTTTGCAATGAATCCCTATGGGCAAATATGGTTTTTCTATGGAGAATTCTTTCCTATGTTTCCCTATGGGCAAGCGATTTGCAATGAATCCCTATGGGCAAGTATGGTTTTTCTATGGCTAATTCTGTCCCATTGTTTTCTATGGGCAAGCGGTTTGCATTGGATCCCTATGGGCAAGTATGGTTTTTCTATGGAGAATTCTTTCCTATGTTTCTCTATGGGCAAGCGATTTGCAATGAATCCCTATGGGCAAGTATGGTTTTTCTATGGAGAAGTCTGTCCCATGGATCCCTATGGGCAAGGGATTTGCAATGAATCCCTATGGGCAAGTATGGTTTTTCTATGGAGAATTCTTTCCTATGTTTCCCTATGGGCAAGCGGTTTGCAATGAATCCCTATGGGCAAGTATGGTTTTTCTATGGAGAATTCTTTCCTATGTTTCCCTATGGGCAAGCGATTTGCAATGAATCCCTATGGGCAAGTATGGTTTTTCTATGGAGAAGTCTGTCCCATGGATCCCTATGGGCAAGCAATTTGCAATGAATCCCTATGGGCAAGTATGGTTTTTCTATGGAGAATTCTTTCCTATGTTTCCCTATGGGCAAGGGATTTGCAATGAATCCCTATGGGCAAGTATGGTTTTTCTATGGAGAAGTCTGTCCCATGGATCCCTATGGGCAAGGGATTTGCAATGAATCCCTATGGGCAAGTATGGTTTTTCTATGGCTAATTCTGTCCCATTGTTTTCTATGGGCAAGCGGTTTGCATTGGATCCCTATGGGCAAGTATGGTTTTTCTATGGAGAATTCTTTCCTATGTTTCTCTATGGGCAAGCGATTTGCAATGAATCCCTATGGGCAAGTATGGTTTTTCTATGGAGAAGTCTGTCCCATGGATCCCTATGGGCAAGGGATTTGCAATGAATCCCTATGGGCAAGTATGGTTTTTCTATGGAGAAGTCTGTCCCATGGATCCCTATGGGCAAGCGATTTGCAATGAATCCCTATGGGCAAGTATGGTTTTTCTATTTAGAAGTCTGTCCCATGGATCCCTATGGGCAAGGGATTTGCAATGAATCCCTATGGGCAAGTATGGTTTTTCTATGGAGAATTATTTCCTATGTTTCCCTATGGGCAAGCGGTTTGCAATGAATCCCTATGGGCAAGTATGGTTTTTCTATGGAGAATTCTTTCCTATGTTTCCCTATGGGCAAGCGATTTGCAATGAATCCCTATGGGCAAGTATGGTTTTTCTATGGAGAAGTCTGTCCCATGGATCCCTATGGGCAAGTATGGTTTTTCTATGGAGAATTCTTTCCTATGTTTCTCTATGGGCAAGCGATTTGCAATGAATCCCTATGGGCAAGTATGGTTTTTCTATGGAGAAGTCTGTCCCATGGATCCCTATGGGCAAGGGATTTGCAATGAATCCCTATGGGCAAGTATGGTTTTTCTATGGAGAAGTCTGTCCCATGGATCCCTATGGGCAAGCGATTTGCAATGAATCCCTATGGGCAAGTATGGTTTTTCTATTTAGAAGTCTGTCCCATGGATCCCTATGGGCAAGGGATTTGCAATGAATCCCTATGGGCAAGTATGGTTTTTCTATGGAGAATTATTTCCTATGTTTCCCTATGGGCAAGCGGTTTGCAATGAATCCCTATGGGCAAGTATGGTTTTTCTATGGAGAATTCTTTCCTATGTTTCCCTATGGGCAAGCGATTTGCAATGAATCCCTATGGGCAAGTATGGTTTTTCTATGGAGAAGTCTGTCCCATGGATCCCTATGGGCAAGCAATTTGCAATGAATCCCTATGGGCAAGTATGGTTTTTCTATGGAGAATTCTTTCCTATGTTTCCCTATGGGCAAGGGATTTGCAATGAATCCCTATGGGCAAGTATGGTTTTTCTATGGAGAAGTCTGTCCCATGGATCCCTATGGGCAAGGGATTTGCAATGAATCCCTATGGGCAAGTATGGTTTTTCTATGGAGAATTCTTTCCTATGTTTCCCTATGGGCAAGCGGTTTGCAATGAATCCCTATGGGCAAGTATGGTTTTTCTATGGAGAAGTCTGTCCCATGGATCCCTATGGGCAAGGGATTTGCAATGAATCCCTATGGGCAAGTATGGTTTTTCTATGGAGAATTCTTTCCTATGTTTCCCTATGGGCAAGCGGTTTGCAATGAATCCCTATGGGCAAGTATGGTTTTTCTATGGAGAAGTCTGTCCCATGGATCCCTATGGGCAAGGGATTTGCAATGAATCCCTATGGGCAAGTATGGTTTTTCTATGGAGAAGTCTGTCCCATGAATCCCTATGGGCAAGCGATTTGCAATGAATCCCTATGGGCAAGTATGGTTTTTCTATGGAGAAGTCTGTCCCATGGATCCCTATGGGCAAGCGATTTGCAATGAATCCCTATGGGCAAGTATGGTTTTTCTATGGAGAAGTCTGTCCCATGGATCCCTATGGGCAAGCGATTTGCAATGAATCCCTATGGGCAAGTATGGTTTTTCTATGGAGAAGTCTGTCCCATGGATCCCTATGGGCAAGGGATTTGCAATGAATCCCTATGGGCAAGTATGGTTTTTCTATGGAGAATTCTTTCCTATGTTTCCCTATGGGCAAGCGGTTTGCAATGAATCCCTATGGGCAAGTATGGTTTTTCTATGGAGAATTCTTTCCTATGTTTCCCTATGGGCAAGCGATTTGCAATGAATCCCTATGGGCAAGTATGGTTTTTCTATGGAGAAGTCTGTCCCATGGATCCCTATGGGCAAGCAATTTGCAATGAATCCCTATGGGCAAGTATGGTTTTTCTATGGAGAATTCTTTCCTATGTTTCCCTATGGGCAAGGGATTTGCAATGAATCCCTATGGGCAAGTATGGTTTTTCTATGGAGAAGTCTGTCCCATGGATCCCTATGGGCAAGGGATTTGCAATGAATCCCTATGGGCAAGTATGGTTTTTCTATGGAGAATTCTTTCCTATGTTTCCCTATGGGCAAGCGGTTTGCAATGAATCCCTATGGGCAAGTATGGTTTTTCTATGGAGAAGTCTGTCCCATGGATCCCTATGGGCAAGGGATTTGCAATGAATCCCTATGGGCAAGTATGGTTTTTCTATGGAGAATTCTTTCCTATGTTTCCCTATGGGCAAGCGGTTTGCAATGAATCCCTATGGGCAAGTATGGTTTTTCTATGGAGAAGTCTGTCCCATGGATCCCTATGGGCAAGGGATTTGCAATGAATCCCTATGGGCAAGTATGGTTTTTCTATGGAGAAGTCTGTCCCATGAATCCCTATGGGCAAGCGATTTGCAATGAATCCCTATGGGCAAGTATGGTTTTTCTATGGAGAAGTCTGTCCCATGGATCCCTATGGGCAAGCGATTTGCAATGAATCCCTATGGGCAAGTATGGTTTTTCTATGGAGAAGTCTGTCCCATGGATCCCTATGGGCAAGCGATTTGCAATGAATCCCTATGGGCAAGTATGGTTTTTCTATGGCTAATTCTGTCCCATTGTTTTCTATGGGCAAGCGGTTTGCATTGGATCCCTATGGGCAAGTATGGTTTTTCTATGGAGAATTCTTTCCTATGTTTCTCTATGGGCAAGCGATTTGCAATGAATCCCTATGGGCAAGTATGGTTTTTCTATGGAGAAGTCTGTCCCATGGATCCCTATGGGCAAGGGATTTGCAATGAATCCCTATGGGCAAGTATGGTTTTTCTATGGAGAAGTCTGTCCCATGGATCCCTATGGGCAAGCGATTTGCAATGAATCCCTATGGGCAAGTATGGTTTTTCTATGGAGAATTCTTTCCTATGTTTCCCTATGGGCAAGCGGTTTGCAATGAATCCCTATGGGCAAGTATGGTTTTTCTATGGAGAAGTCTGTCCCATGGATCCCTATGGGCAAGGGATTTGCAATGAATCCCTATGGGCAAGTATGGTTTTTCTATGGAGAAGTCTGTCCCATGGATCCCTATGGGCAAGGGATTTGCAATGAATCCCTATGGGCAAGTATGGTTTTTCTATGGAGAAGTCTGTTCCATGGATCCCTATGGGCAAGGGATTTGCAATGAATCCCTATGGGCAAGTATGGTTTTTCTATGGAGAATTCTTTCCTATGTTTCCCTATGGGCAAGCGGTTTGCAATGAATCCCTATGGGCAAGTATGGTTTTTCTATGGAGAATTCTTTCCTATGTTTCCCTATGGGCAAGCGATTTGCAATGAATCCCTATGGGCAAGTATGGTTTTTCTATGGAGAAGTCTGTCCCATGGATCCCTATGGGCAAGGGATTTGCAATGAATCCCTATGGGCAAGTATGGTTTTTCTATGGAGAATTCTTTCCTATGTTTCCCTATGGGCAAGCGGTTTGCAATGAATCCCTATGGGCAAATATGGTTTTTCTATGGAGAATTCTTTCCTATCTTTCCCTATGGGCAAGCGATTTGCAATGAATCCCTATGGGCAAGTATGGTTTTTCTATGGCTAATTCTGTCCCATTGTTTTCTATGGGCAAGCGGTTTGCATTGGATCCCTATGGGCAAGTATGGTTTTTCTATGGAGAATTCTTTCCTATGTTTCTCTATGGGCAAGCGATTTGCAATGAATCCCTATGGGCAAGTATGGTTTTTCTATGGAGAAGTCTGTCCCATGGATCCCTATGGGCAAGGGATTTGCAATGAATCCCTATGGGCAAGTATGGTTTTTCTATGGAGAAGTCTGTCCCATGGATCCCTATGGGCAAGCGATTTGCAATGAATCCCTATGGGCAAGTATGGTTTTTCTATGGAGAATTCTTTCCTATGTTTCCCTATGGGCAAGGGATTTGCAATGAATCCCTATGGGCAAGTATGGTTTTTCTATGGAGAAGTCTGTCCCATGGATCCCTATGGGCAAGGGATTTGCAATGAATCCCTATGGGCAAGTATGGTTTTTCTATGGAGAAGTCTGTCCCATGGATCCCTATGGGCAAGGGATTTGCAATGAATCCCTATGGGCAAGTATGGTTTTTCTATGGAGAATTCTTTCCTATGTTTCCCTATGGGCAAGCGGTTTGCAATGAATCCCTATGGGCAAGTATGGTTTTTCTATGGAGAAGTCTGTCCCATGGATCCCTATGGGCAAGGGATTTGCAATGAATCCCTATGGGCAAGTATGGTTTTTCTATGGAGAATTCTTTCCTATGTTTCCCTATGGGCAAGCGGTTTGCAATGAATCCCTATGGGCAAGTATGGTTTTTCTATGGAGAAGTCTGTCCCATGGATCCCTATGGGCAAGGGATTTGCAATGAATCCCTATGGGCAAGTATGGTTTTTCTATGGAGAAGTCTGTCCCATGAATCCCTATGGGCAAGCGATTTGCAATGAATCCCTATGGGCAAGTATGGTTTTTCTATGGAGAAGTCTGTCCCATGGATCCCTATGGGCAAGCGATTTGCAATGAATCCCTATGGGCAAGTATGGTTTTTCTATGGAGAAGTCTGTCCCATGGATCCCTATGGGCAAGCGATTTGCAATGAATCCCTATGGGCAAGTATGGTTTTTCTATGGCTAATTCTGTCCCATTGTTTTCTATGGGCAAGCGGTTTGCATTGGATCCCTATGGGCAAGTATGGTTTTTCTATGGAGAATTCTTTCCTATGTTTCTCTATGGGCAAGCGATTTGCAATGAATCCCTATGGGCAAGTATGGTTTTTCTATGGAGAAGTCTGTCCCATGGATCCCTATGGGCAAGGGATTTGCAATGAATCCCTATGGGCAAGTATGGTTTTTCTATGGAGAAGTCTGTCCCATGGATCCCTATGGGCAAGCGATTTGCAATGAATCCCTATGGGCAAGTATGGTTTTTCTATGGAGAATTCTTTCCTATGTTTCCCTATGGGCAAGCGGTTTGCAATGAATCCCTATGGGCAAGTATGGTTTTTCTATGGAGAAGTCTGTCCCATGGATCCCTATGGGCAAGGGATTTGCAATGAATCCCTATGGGCAAGTATGGTTTTTCTATGGAGAAGTCTGTCCCATGGATCCCTATGGGCAAGGGATTTGCAATGAATCCCTATGGGCAAGTATGGTTTTTCTATGGAGAAGTCTGTTCCATGGATCCCTATGGGCAAGGGATTTGCAATGAATCCCTATGGGCAAGTATGGTTTTTCTATGGAGAATTCTTTCCTATGTTTCCCTATGGGCAAGCGGTTTGCAATGAATCCCTATGGGCAAGTATGGTTTTTCTATGGAGAATTCTTTCCTATGTTTCCCTATGGGCAAGCGATTTGCAATGAATCCCTATGGGCAAGTATGGTTTTTCTATGGAGAAGTCTGTCCCATGGATCCCTATGGGCAAGGGATTTGCAATGAATCCCTATGGGCAAGTATGGTTTTTCTATGGAGAATTCTTTCCTATGTTTCCCTATGGGCAAGCGGTTTGCAATGAATCCCTATGGGCAAATATGGTTTTTCTATGGAGAATTCTTTCCTATCTTTCCCTATGGGCAAGCGATTTGCAATGAATCCCTATGGGCAAGTATGGTTTTTCTATGGCTAATTCTGTCCCATTGTTTTCTATGGGCAAGCGGTTTGCATTGGATCCCTATGGGCAAGTATGGTTTTTCTATGGAGAATTCTTTCCTATGTTTCTCTATGGGCAAGCGATTTGCAATGAATCCCTATGGGCAAGTATGGTTTTTCTATGGAGAAGTCTGTCCCATGGATCCCTATGGGCAAGGGATTTGCAATGAATCCCTATGGGCAAGTATGGTTTTTCTATGGAGAAGTCTGTCCCATGGATCCCTATGGGCAAGCGATTTGCAATGAATCCCTATGGGCAAGTATGGTTTTTCTATGGAGAATTCTTTCCTATGTTTCCCTATGGGCAAGGGATTTGCAATGAATCCCTATGGGCAAGTATGGTTTTTCTATGGAGAAGTCTGTCCCATGGATCCCTATGGGCAAGGGATTTGCAATGAATCCCTATGGGCAAGTATGGTTTTTCTATGGAGAAGTCTGTCCCATGGATCCCTATGGGCAAGGGATTTGCAATGAATCCCTATGGGCAAGTATGGTTTTTCTATGGAGAATTCTTTCCTATGTTTCCCTATGGGCAAGCGGTTTGCAATGAATCCCTATGGGCAAGTATGGTTTTTCTATGGAGAATTCTTTCCTATGTTTCTCTATGGGCAAGCGATTTGCAATGAATCCCTATGGGCAAGTATGGTTTTTCTATGGAGAAGTCTGTCCCATGGATCCCTATGGGCAAGGGATTTGCAATGAATCCCTATGGGCAAGTATGGTTTTTCTATGGAGAAGTCTGTCCCATGGATCCCTATGGGCAAGCGATTTGCAATGAATCCCTATGGGCAAGTATGGTTTTTCTATGGAGAATTCTTTCCTATGTTTCCCTATGGGCAAGCGATTTGCAATGAATCCCTATGGGCAAGTATGGTTTTTCTATGGAGAAGTCTGTCCCATGGATCCCTATGGGCAAGGGATTTGCAATGAATCCCTATGGGCAAGTATGGTTTTTCTATGGAGAAGTCTGTCCCATGGATCCCTATGGGCAAGGGATTTGCAATGAATCCCTATGGGCAAGTATGGTTTTTCTATGGAGAATTCTTTCCTATGTTTCCCTATGGGCAAGCGGTTTGCAATGAATCCCTATGGGCAAGTACGGTTTTTCTATGGAGAATTCTTTCCTATGTTTCCCTATGGGCAAGCGATTTGCAATGAATCCCTATGGGCAAGTATGGTTTTTCTATGGAGAAGTCTGTCCCATGGATCCCTATGGGCAAGGGATTTGCAATGAATCCCTATGGGCAAGTATGGTTTTTCTATGGAGAAGTCTGTCCCATGGATCCCTATGGGCAAGCGATTTGCAATGAATCCCTATGGGCAAGTATGGTTTTTCTATGGAGAATTCTTTCCTATGTTTCCCTATGGGCAAGCGATTTGCAATGAATCCCTATGGGCAAGTGTGGTTTTTCTATGGAGAAGTCTGTCCCATGGATCCCTATGGGCAAGGGATTTGCAATGAATCCCTATGGGCAAGTATGGTTTTTCTATGGAGAAGTCTGTCCCATGGATCCCTATGGGCAAGGGATTTGCAATGAATCCCTATGGGCAAGTATGGTTTTTCTATGGAGAATTCTTTCCTATGTTTCCCTATGGGCAAGCGGTTTGCAATGAATCCCTATGGGCAAGTATGGTTTTTCTATGGAGAATTCTTTCCTATGTTTCCCTATGGGTAAGCGATTTGCAATGAATCCCTATGGGCAAGTATGGTTTTTCTATGGCTAATTCTGTCCCATTGTTTTCTATGGGCAAGGGATTTGCAATGAATCCCTATGGGCAAGTATGGTTTTTCTATGGAGAAGTCTGTCCCATGGATCCCTATGGGCAAGCGATTTGCAATGAATCCCTATGGGCAAGTATGGTTTTTCTATGGAGAATTCTTTCCTATGTTTCCCTATGGGCAAGCGATTTGCAATGAATCCCTATGGGCAAGTATGGTTTTTCTATGGAGAAGTCTGTCACATGGATCCCTATGGGCAAGCAATTTGCAATGAATCCCTATGGGCAAGTATGGTTTTTCTATGGAGAATTCTTTCCTATGTTTCCCTATGGGCAAGGGATTTGCAATGAATCCCTATGGGCAAGTATGGTTTTTCTATGGAGAAGTCTGTCCCATGGATCCCTAGGGGCAAGGGATTTGCAATGAATCCCTATGGGCAAGTATGGTTTTTCTATGGAGAATTCTTTCCTATGTTTCCCTATGGGCAAGCGGTTTGCAATGAATCCCTATGGGCAAGTATGGTTTTTCTATGGAGAATTCTGGCCCATTGTTTTCTATGGGCAAGGGATTTGCAATGAATCCCTATGGGCAAGTATGGTTTTTCTATGGAGAAGTCTGTCCCATGGATCCCTATGGGCAAGGGATTTGCAATGAATCCCTATGGGCAAGTATGGTTTTTCTATGGAGAAGTCTGTCCCATGGATCCCTATGGGCAAGGGATTTGCAATGAATCCCTATGGGCAAGTATGGTTTTTCTATGGAGAAGTCTGTCCCATGGATCCCTATGGGCAAGGGATTTGCAATGAATCCCTATGGGCAAGTATGGTTTTTCTATGGAGAATTCTTTCCTATGTTTCCCTATGGGCAAGCGATTTGCAATGAATCCCTATGGGCAAGTATGGTTTTTCTATGGAGAATTCTGGCCCATTGTTTTCTATGGGCAAGGGATTTGCAATGAATCCCTATGGGCAAGTATGGTTTCTCTATGGAGAATTCTGTCCTATGTTTCCGTATGGACAAGCCCTTTTCAATGCATCCCTATGGGCAAGTATGGTTTCTCTATGGGCAAGTATGGTTTCCCTATGGGCAAGCATTGTCCTTTGTTTTAGTACGTCCCAGTTTTTCCTGATGTCCAGCTGGAATCCGGCTTCCTTTAACTTGAGCCCGTTATTCCGTGTCCTACACTCTGGGAGGATTGAGAAGAGATCCTGGCCCTCCTCTGTGTGACAACCTTTCAAGTATTTGAAGAGTGCTATCATGTCTCCCCTCCATCTTCTCTTCTCCAGGCTAAACATGCCCAGTTCTTTCAGTCTCTCTTCACAGGGCTTTGTTTCCAGACCCCTGATCATCCTGGTTGCCCTCCTCTGAACACGCTCCAGCTTGTCTGCGTCCTTCTTGAATTGTAGAGCCCAGAACTGGACACAATACTCTACATGAGGCCTAACCAGGGCCGAATAGAGAGGAACCAGTACCTCACGCAAGCAAAATGCTGAATTCGATGGACGTTTAGATTGGTCCAACATGACTCTTCCTACCACAGGTCTTGTAAACAAGATGCTGAATTCCCCTGGGAGAATAACTATGCAAGCTTTTGTGGTCCCCAGATCTCTTCATCCCACAAGCCTGCACATTTCTTGTGATCTTTGGGTTGGCCTAATAAAGGTATCACATTAATATGGGTTTCGGAAATTCAGTTATGGTCAACACCATTGGCTTTTGTTTATAACAGTAGCTATATTACAGATTGATGTAATATATTTGATTTCTGATTGATGTAATATATTTAATTTCCCTGTCTTAATCCCAAAGGATCTCTATCCCTTTCTTAAATTGCAAAGAGTTCCTAGGGCAGCTTGAAATTAAAACAATCAATTTACAACCACACTCATTCTCTTCCCCTCCTTATTGTTTTACTATGATTTTATTAGATTGTAAGCCTATGCGGCAGGGTCTTGCTATTTACTGTTTTACTCTGTACAGCACCATGTACATTGACGGTGCTATATAAATAAATAAATAAATAATCATCATCATCATAATAATAATAACTCATCCTAATTAAAATATTAAAACACTACAACATTAACAGCCAAAGACGGATGTTAAAAAGTAAGGCAGCCAGAAGCAAAAGAGAAAATAGCTTTTGCGTCTAGTTAAAAATGCTGTCTGTGTCATTTTATTTTTTTTAACATGTATTTTATTACTTTTAACTTATTTGTATACCATCCTGACAGCTACAGTTATTTGCTGCTTGGCATGCAGTCCTGTGCATGCAGACCTGTGCATGTTTAGGCAGAAAAAAGTCTTACAATTTCCAGCCAGCCATACTGGCTCAGGGATAATGGGAGTTCTAGGACTTTTTGCAGTCTAAACAGGCATAGGATTTGGTGCCCTTAAAAAGGCAAGAAAAAAGAAATGAAAGCCACATCAGATCAGAAACAGCAGGATAAAAACGCATAACCTTCAACAAGGGGAGGTTGTGCTGGCTGGGGGTAATGGGACTTGTAGTCCAACACATGTGGAGGGCGCTGCGTTGGGGAGAGCTGCAGTAGGCCACTGGTGCAGATGACAGACTATTGAAAGATCAGCAAGTGAACAAAACCCTGGTATTGAAAATATTTGGATCTGTAATAGTGTGCCCAGAGCAGTTTTGGGGATATTGCTGGCACCTTGGTTTGTCACAGGGTGCGTTCCCCGTGTTTATCTACATGTTCTGTGGCCTGTTGTTGCTAGTGAGTAACTGTTTTTGATTGGGAAGAGTGGGGTTGTCGGTAAGCAAGAAAAGGCCTGTGTGAGAGAAGTAGACTATGAAAGATATATTTGGCTGGTTTTCATTAGCAACTACAGGTAGCAAGTGGTGTTCTTTCATTTTCTCTTCTACAGTTGTCTGGTAGCGAGTTATTCCCAGGTACAAGTCTGACATAAGAAGAGCCAAGCTGGATCAGACCAAGGGTCCGTCTATTCCAGCATCCTGTTCACACAGGGGCCAACCCACAAACAGGACATGAGTCCAACAGCACCCTCCCGCCCATGTTCCCCAGCAACTGGTGTACAGAGGCATAGTGCCTCTGATACTGGAGGGAGCATAGAGCCATCAGGTCTAGTACCATGGATATAGCCTTCGCCTTCAGGAATCTGTCTAATTCCCTTTGAAAGCCATCCAAATGGGTGGCCATCGCTGTGTCTTGTGGCAGCGAATTCCACAGTTTAACTATGGTCTGTGTGAAGAAGCCCTGCCTTTTATCTGTCCTGAATCTCCTTGTCGGTCTGTTATTTTCTCTTCGTTGGGTGTGTATTGTCATCTGGGAAATGTCTGGTTTCCATCTACACGTTGAGAGTCTCTGTCCAACGAACCTGAGCGGATACGACCGTGTCGTAGGTCTTGGTGGTAGACAATGGATTTTGCGGTGTGTTTTGAATGGAACCTGGAAGCATAGACTTTGCTTTGACACCTGCATCACCTGCCACTCTCTGGGCGATCCTTCCCAGGGGGAGGAGCTGAGCTGTGGGGCTCTGGACATCTGCCCCAAGCCACCCGTTGCAGAGGATGGGGCCCACGAGAAAGCACTGTCTCCATGGTGGCCCCTCAAACCTTGAGCCACCCCCTTTCTCGGGCGGCAAACATCTCCGACAACACATCATCACACAGGGAGAAATTGCGTTCGCTCACCGTCGCTTCCCCACCCACGCTTTTGTCTCTCATTACTTCCTCTTTCGAAAGAGGAAGTAAACAACGTGCACGTGGCCCATTCAGTGGGCCGTTTTGATCCTGCTGCTTCTCCAGCACACAGCAGTCGATAGAGGCAACTTCCATCTTTAAAAATAAGCCAGACTTACCTGGGTGGGTTTTTTGTGGCTCAAAGAAGGCTAGAAGGGGCGGGAGGCAGACGATGCCATGAGAGGGACCCATGAAAATCCATGAGTGCCCAAGTAACAAGCGTGCAATGAAACACGCGTCTGATGGAGCTCACAGAGGCTGTCCCAATCTACAGATGTTCCCCAATCATTTGACTCGCTTGCATGTTCAGGACAAGTTAAAACAGAGATCCTAGCTACAGGTTAGAAGTTGCCGCCTGAACCACTGGCCTAGTTTTATCTCTCCTTATCTTAAATTATCTCCACTCATTTCTCTTGCCCTTCCTCCTCTCCATCCCTGGGGACATCTAGCCATTAAGGCAGCGGTAAACAAGCGATTATATTCCTGAGATGAACATTCCACTTCACACACACAGCACTCATTTTCACAGGTAGACACACACACACACACCGCTGCTGACCCATGCAGGTTTAAATCCCCCAATCAACATGCCACAGTGAAGAATTGCTACTACACAATATATATACACAGGGATAGATAGTAATATTTATTTACAAATATACCTGATGCATCACCTGCATGATCATAGATGGCAAACTGTGCATACAATTTGCTCATAAGACAATCATCTTTTTACAATAAATACTTTCTAGTAATACACAATATACATAGATCACAGTCACAGTTTTAAGATACAGTCAAGTGCTGGTAATGACATCCAAGTAGTACTGCTTCAACTATATTTCTAGTACAAGATTGTGTTTGTTTATTTTCTTGATCAAAATCTCTCTGCAGTTCAGATGAAGCTCAGAGATTCCCCAGTCTCCACCCACAACATGCCATGATCAACAAGGGCACAGGGTCACAGGAAGCAGGAAGCTGGGAGCAACTCGTGGTACAAATTGGGTGACCTCATGAGCCAGAGGTTCCCACGGCTGCTACAATGCACCAGTGATCTTGATAGGCTGGAGTGCTGGGCTGAAAACAACAGAATGAAATTTAATAGGGAAAAATAAGTTCTACATCTAGGAAAAGGCACAGTTACAGGATGGGGGATACTTGGCTCAGCAATACTACAAACGAGAAGGCTCTTGGAATTGTTGAAGATCACAACCTGAATATGAGCCAACAGTGTGATAGGGCTGCAAGAAAGGCAAATGCTATTTTGGGCTGCATTAATAGAAGTATAGCTTCCAAATCGCGTGAGGTCCTGGTTCCTCTCTATTCGGCCCTGTTAGGCCTCATCTAGAGTATTGCGTCCAGTTCTGGGCTCCACAATTCAAGAAGGATGCAGACAAGCTGGAGCGTGTTCAGAGGAGGGCAACGAGGATGATCAGGGGTCTGGAAACAAAGCCCTATGAAGAGAGACTGAAAGAACTGGGCATGTTTAGCCTGGAGAAGAGAAGATTGAGGGGAGACATGATAGCACTCTTCAAAGACTTGTAAGGTTGTCACACAGAGGAGGGCCAGGATCTCTTCTCAATCCTCCCAGAGTGCAGGACACGGAATAAGGGGCTCAAGTTAAAGGAAGCCAGATTCCAGCTGGACATCAGGAAAAACTTCCTGACTGTTAGAGCAGTACGACAATGGAATCAGTTACCTAGGGAGGTTGTGGGCTCTCCCACACTAGAGGCCTTCAAGAGGCAGCTGGACAAGCATCTGTCAGGGATGTTTTAGGGTGGATTCCTGCCTTGAGCAGGGGGTTGGACTCGATGGCCTTGTAGGCCCCTTCCAACTCTGCTATTCTATGATTCTATGATGCATAATGTGCATGCACAGTTTATCTGTGCCATGCAAGAGGATATATTTGCGCACATAGTTCTCACCACGATCTCTCAATTGTTGAAGGGGTGTGGCTGATGTTACATAAGAGCATAAGAGCCTTGCTACGCCGGAAACTAGACCGGGGGAGTCTGTCCCTGTTGGTTCTGCTGGATCTTTCAGCAGCATTCGATACCATCGACCATGGTATCCTTCTGGGCCGCCTTGCTGGGCTGGGACTTGGAGGCACTGTTTTACAGTGGCTCCATTCCTTCCTGGATGGACGGACCCAGAAGGTGGTACTGGGGGACTCCTGTTCAACTCCTTGGCCGTTGGCCCGTGGAGTCCCTCAGGGCTCTGTTTTGTCCCCCATGCTATTTAACATATACATGAAACCGTTGGGAGGGGTTATCCGGAGTTGTGGGGTGCGGTGCCACCAGTACGCTGATGACACCCAACTCTACTACTCCTTTCCACCCAATTCCAAGGAAGCGGTTTCTGTGCTAAACCGGTGTCTGTTGGCAGTAATGGACTGGATGAGGGCAAACAAATTGAAGCTTAATCCAGACAAGACAGAGGTGCTCCTGGTCAGTCGAAAGGCAGATCAGGGAATAGGGATTCAGCTTGTGCTGGATGGGGTTACACTCCCCCTGAAGACACAGGTCCGCAGCTTGGGTGTACTTCTGGATTCAGCCCTGAGCCTGGATGCCCAGGTTTTGGCGGTGGCCAGGAGTGCATTTGCACTGTTCAAGCTAGTGCGCCAGCTGCGCCCGTTCCTAGAGATGTCAGACCTGGCCACGGTGACACATGCCTTAGTTACATCCCGATTGGATTACTGTAATGTGCTCTACATGGGACTGCCTTTAAAGAGTGTTCAAAACTTCAGCTGGTTCAAAGGGCTGCAGCCAGAGTGTTGACCGGGGCTGGTTACAGGGAGCATAAAATTCCCCTGTTAAAACAACTCCACTGGCTTCCAGTCTGTTTCCGGGCACAATTCAAAGTGCTGGTTATGACCTATAAAGCCCTATATGGCTCGGGTCCAGGTTATCTGAAAGACTGTTTTCTCCCTTATGAGCCTGCCTGCGCTTTAAGATCTTCTTGAGAAGGCCTTCTTTCAGTCCCACCATCTTCACAGCCTGGTGGGAACGCGGGAGAGGGCCTTCTTGGTGGCTGCTCCAGTGCTCTGGAACTCTCTTCCCAGAAAAGCTAGACTGGCTCTCTCCTTGATGGGCTTTTGGAAGCAGGCAAACCTTCTTTGTTCCAGCAGGCCTTTGGCGAATAATCTGGGCCTCCGACTATGCTAAGGACTTTTAAAATTGTCATGTATTTTAAATGTTTAATGTTTTAATATTGTAATATATTTGATATATTTTTAACTTCTGTATATTTCTTTTCATAGGTTTTTAAATGTATATGTTTAAATTTTGTAAGGCTGCCTTGAGGTCCAGTATTGGGCAAAAGGCGGGATAATAATAATAATAAATAATAATAATAATAATAATAATAATAATAATAATAATAATGGATCAGTTCAAGAGTCCATCTAGTCCAGCATTCTGTTCACACAGCGGACAACCAGCTGTTGACCAGGAACTTACAAACAGGACCCAGGTGCAACAGCACTCTTACCATCCATGTTCCCCAGCAATCAGTGTATATAGACTTACTGCCTCTGACACTGAAGGTACCACATAGCCATCAGGGCTAGCAGCCATTGATAGCCTTCTCCTTTGGAATTTATCCAACCCCCTTTTGAAAGCCACCTCAATTGGGGTCTGTGGCGTTACCCACATTTCTATTCCCTTAAGTATGTCTAGAGAGTGCGGAATGTTGGACTGAGTGGGGCCATAGCTAGACCTAAGGTTTATCCCAGGATCATCTCGGGTTCGTCCCTGCCTGAGCGCTGGATGCCCTGTGTGGCACTTAGATGAACAGGTTTGACCCCAGGACAATCCTGGGATAAACCTTAGGTCTAGCTACGGCCTGGGTGTGGCTGGTGATGCTGTGGAAAGGGGGAAGGAGTATATATATGGGGGAGCGGAGTGGTCTGAGGGGTTCGGATGTGTTTAGCTGAGTGATTTCTTGTCAGGAGTCATGTGAGGAGTGAGTGAAAATAAGAACCTAGGAATTAGGGATTGTTATTATTAGATTTGTTACTACCAGTATTCTTAAGAATAGGCAGGAGTTGAATAGAATTCGAAGGAATTCAGAACTGTAAACAACAATAAACATTTTCTTTATTTTGCTACCATAAAACCACGTGTCAGTTTGGCTGTGTCTCCTGCTCTATAGGCTCATAAATAAACACATTACATTAAACCTTCAGCCTGCTATATTCACAGAAAAGCCTTTTTCCAAATCTCCTTACTTTACCCCTCTGCAATAAGGGAAAGGTTATACTTTTCTTTTTACCCTTCCTCAGGTATTTAAGTGGTGGTGCTTAGCCTGAGGGAGGTGTGCACATCAAAGCCTTGTGTATGAGGTGGTGGCGTTGCAGGGTCCATCGCTACATCTTGTGGTAGTGGATTCCATAGTTTAACTCTGAGCTGTGTGAAGAAGTCCTTCCTTTGATCTGTCCTGAATCTCCCACCAATCAGCTTCATGGGAGGACCCTGTTGGGTTCTTGTATTATGCGAGAGGGAGAGAAATACTAGGGGTGTGATCCGCTTCGCTTAAAATCGGAGAAGCAACAGCGAACCGGGGTGATCCGCCTCCGCCTTAGGCGGAGGAGAAGCGAATCGGGGGGGGGGGCTGGAGAAGCATGACAAAGAGAAGCAACCATAAGCGAATCGCTTCTCTTTTCATGTAGCGCTCCACCCACCACTTTTGGATTTTTTCGCCCATAGGATTGCATTGCAGAAAAGATTAGTGGATAACTTTTTTGTTTTTCAAGCTATCTATTTGAAACTCACTGTGCTTAGAGAGTCGTGGGTGGGGGTCATTTTGAGCCTCTTTTCAGCACTTTGCGTGCTGCGGTTTGCTTGCTATATATTTTTTAAAAAAATAGGGTAAAAAAAGCGGGAGAGGTACCTTTTTGAAGTGCTGAAAGGCAGATTCAACTCCCAATCATGATCACCTGATGAAGCACCCTCCAATCCCAAAGTTGGAAGGGGGAGGTAAGCAAAATGGGATACTTAGTAACTTGGGATACTGGGAAACTTTTCTTTCTTAGTCTCTGAATGGACTTTTCCCAGTGTTTTTTTTAAACAGGAGCTGTACTACATGATGGGCTTTGTGGTTCAACTCCACAAGCCTCCAGCATGCTTGCTCCCAGTGTTGCCTGTCCTCCTCTGTGCCCGCCTCGCAGGGATGGTTTGTGTGTGTCTTGCTTTGACTCAGGGAATAAGTCCTTCCTGCGCTCACTTAGACTTTTGGAAGTTCTAAATAAATTTTTCAAGTGTGGAAGAAGATTCATATTTAGGTTTATCTACTCCCCAATTCATGGCATGTTGGGATTTCCTTTGAAATGGCCATGAATAAAGCCCATTAAGCTGTCTGCAGCTTTAAAAATCCCTGAGATAGTGGGGTGTCAGATTTTCAAAAATCCCCCAATAATCAGGGGAGGCTTGGATTTGCTTGAGGCTTGGCATGCATGTGTATACATGGATCAGGTGTCATGGTGCCTAATTTGACATTTCTAACGTGAAAATTGATGGAGTTCTAGCATGGGACTTGAATTGGGGTGAGTTAAAAGGTTAAACCCCCGCCAAAAATCAGGGGATGATGGGATTTGCTTGAAACTTGCCATGAATGTGGATCTAGATGGCATCTGTGAGGGTGCCCGCTTCAAAGTTTTTATCTGTAAAAATGTCAGAGTAAATCCCATTTCTGAAAATGGGGTGTCCGATTTTCAAAAATCCCCCCAAAATTAGGGGATGCTTGGATTTGCTTGAGGCTTGGCATGCATGTGTATACATGGATCAGCTGTCATGGTTCCTAATTTGACATTTCTAATGTTAACAGAAAAAAAGTTGTAGGCATTTTTGGATTTCAATGCAAATCTATGTGGGGGGGGAAGCAGAGCTCCGATCCGGAAGCGGACCCGATCCAGAAGTTGCGAATCTGGAAGAGAAGTGGATCGGGGGGTCCATGCACACCCCTAAAAAAACCTCCTTATCCACATTCTAGATACCAGGCCTGCTTTTGTACACATTTTGTTGCAAATTTCCCTGTGACTTAAAAACTATAATGAGGTTAATGCAACACTGGCCATCTTCACCAGCAACTAGTAGTGAATTGAGTGGATTGTTGAGTAGACAATCCCCACGTCAGGTATCCCAGCAAACCCAAATCCAGCCTTGAACCTGACCAAGAGTACGGCAGGGCTGAGTGAAACATTCTCCACCTGATGTTCCCAAAGGATTATTGAGGACAGGGACGAGGAAGCGGTCCATATCCCTGATGCCAGGCCTTTCTGCTGATTCACACTTTATTCTCTTTATTCCGAGCTGATGAGTCATGCAACTCCGCCATTGTGCAGGGTGATAACATTATTAGCCTTTCGTCTCTGACAGTCTGCAAGGATGCCTAATTGGGTTAACGCTCATTAGAAGCAGGTGGAGAGTGAGGCAATGCCAGGAGGTGGCTGTGTTTCACGTGTCAACGTGGGCAACTCTTTGTTTCTCCGCTGCCGAGAAGGAATTTAGCAAGAGACTTTATATGCCTCCATGGCTGCATCTAATGGGATCTATGCCATATTGCTGCAAAATTCTTTTGCTGAAGTCAAATAACCCTATGAATAAAATCCATGGACTGAAAGGGATATCGTAATCTTGGCCACAATCTTCTTCCCTTATGGAAGCTTCTGAAAGTAGGAACTAGGGCTGTGCACGGACCCCCCGATCTGCTCCGCACCCGATCTGCAAATTCCGGATCGGGCCCGCTCCGCCCTGCTTCGATCCGCCTATGGTCCGCTCCGCTCCGCTGCGGAGCTCTGACTCCAAATCGGAGCTCCGCAGCAGTGGGGGCGGCGCCAGGTAAGGCCCCCATCCTCCCCCCTTACCTGCGTCTGTCGCGGTCCGGTGGCTGCTTCTGGAATGCGACGGACTCAGGTAAGACCCTTCCCTCCTGCCCCCTTACCTGGATCCACTGCCATCGCCGCATGGACTGCACCGGTGGGGGCGGCACCAGGTTAGGCCCCCTCCCTCATCCCCCCTTACCTGCGTCCATTGTGTTCCGGCAGCGGCTTCACCTGAGGCCGAGGACTCAAACAGGAAGACCAGGCCGCAGTTGCGGCCTGGTCTTCCGGTTTGAGCCTCTGCCTCAGGTGAAGCCGCCTCCGGACTGCGACAGAGGCAGGTAAGCCCCCCTTCCGCTGCCCCCTTACCTGGCTTTGCCACCATCGCCACACGGACTGCGGCAGTGCCAGGTAAGCCCCCACTTACCTTTTTTTCCGGAGCTCCAGATCGAGGCGAAGGATCCGCTTGGTCTCAATTCTCTTCACCTCGATCCACAGCCCCCCCGATCCGCTTTGTCTCCACCTTTGTCGGAGGCGAATCAGGCCACCTCGCTATTGCTTCTACACTCTGATGCGAAGCGGAGCACAGCCCTAGTAGGAACCATCCAGTACAGGTGGGCAGGGGAGCAGAGGGAAAATATGTTCCTCTCCTTTACTACCCAGAACACATCAGTACCACAGATCTGAAACACCCTTCCCCCAATTTGGTGGCCTCTGAAAGTTTTGGAGTACATCTCCCATAATCCCCAGCAATTGGCCATGCTGACTGGGGCTGATGGGACTTTTAGCATAGTAACCTGGTTAAATTGTCATGGCTGCCCCCGGGGAAACTTGGGAACTGTAGGGTGTTGTTGTTTTTAGGACGGTGAGAATTTATAAGCCGAGATCTCACCCCTGACCCTTCCACTGCCCTGCTCCCCTAAAAGCCATGGATGCAGGATTTGGATTGTCTTGAAGATGTAGAGGTGATTTTAATACCAAAAAGGCCCTACTTGGTTTTTTTACCACCAACTAGGAAACCAGGAACATAATTTCTGAATTTGCTAATATTCGTTTTACGAAAAGAGTTGAGCTAATTTTACGGAAATGCTAATTTTAAGGCATAATACCATCCATCGCTAAGTTTATTTATTTATTTATTTATTACATTTTTATATCGCCCAATAGCCGGAGCTCTCTGGGCGGTTCACAAAAGTTAATCATTCCACACCTAGGAATCCCATGAGATTTCAGGGACCAACGCCAACCAGTGTGGTACAGTCAGGGCCGGCGTCAAGGGTAGGCATGAAGGGGTCCCCTGACTAGATCCCCTCCTCCTCTTCACCACTGGGATCTGCTTGTTCACCTGCCTCTCGCTCTGGCCCAGAACAACGGCAGGAGTGAGGAGGAGGAGGAGCAGGAGGTGCTACCACAACCTACCTGCTCCCTGGCTCTCTGCCTGCCAAGCGAGCCAGAGGAAGCCATGATGAGGAAGAGGGTGAGAAACAAGAGCAGCCAGCCGGTGACACTGACAGGGTATAAGGCAGACTCACTGGCCTTCTTCAGAAGACACCTTAAACCAGCCTTCCTCAACCTGGGGCGCTCCAGATGTGTTGGACTGCATCTGGGAGTTGTAGTCCAACACATCTGGAGCGCCCCAGGTTGAGGAAGGCTGCCTTAAACCAAGGCTTCAACCATGGTGGACAAGGCTTTTTGCCTTATTCACCGTGGTTAAAGCTGTGGTTTAAGGTGTCGTCTGAACAGGGCCACTGAGGTTGTCTTGCTCGTGGGCCCTCCAAAACCTAAAACTGGCACTGAATACAATGAGTGTTGTTGGTCCATCAATATTGATATGTTATTTTTATTGATTGATTGATTGATTGATTTGGTTTATACCCCATCTTTCTACCAAAAATGGCACCCAAGGCCGCTCTCCTCCTAGTGGTCTCTCACCTACGATAGGGTGACCATATTTTGGAAACCAAAAAGGAGGACAACATGGTCAGCCCCCAAGGGGGCGTGTCCAGCACCAAGGGGGCGTGCCCAGCTGAACATAGCCTTGGTCACATGTCTGATTTTACAGCACACATTTAAGACAAATCTGTTCTACACGAAGCATTTTTCCCCCTGGGTGTGTGAAAGCTATATGCAACTTGTAGCTCATTGTTGAGGCAGTGTGAAAATCTAATTCAGTTCAAATGAGTTTGTGTTTTGTACCCCACAGCACATGGGAAAGAAACCATGAGGAGAACAGGATTCAGGAGAGGGAAATCCCTTAATTAACACTCCCGGTGGAAACGAGATGCAAAAACCATCCCACGCTACCTTGGCAAGATATTCCTGTGATGGTCCTGGGGTGGAGCTGTACTGACCTCCACATATCAAAAGGACATCCAATGCTCAAGGGGTGTGAGATGGAGGTAACTATGAGAAGGGTATGAAACGTGGAAGAATTCATGTACAGGCAGATAAAAGCAAGCACAGAGGCAGAGATGATGGCCTCAGAGACTTTGAGGACAGAGGCACAGCACGGTGGTGAAAATATAATCGGAGCAGGTCCTTGGTCCATCTAGTCCGGTATTGTCAACACTGACTCCTGACAGCTCTCTTGGGTTTTCTAGCCCTACCTGGAGATGCTCGTAGGGTGACCATACGGAAAAGAGGACATGGCTCCTGTATCTTTAACAGTTGGGTAGAAAAGGGGATTTCAGCAGGTGTCATTTGGAGGCATGGTAAAATTCCCCCTTCATCACAACAGCGAAAGCTGCAGGAGCTATACTAGAGAGACCAGATACAAAAAAGGGCAGGGCTCCTGCAGCTTTCACTGTTGTGATGAAGGGGGAATTTTACCATGCCTACAAATGACACCTGCTGAAATGTCCTTTTCTATACAACTGTTAAAGATACAGGAGCCCTGTCCGCCTTTCCATAGGCTCACCCTAGTAGGACTTGGTGCTCTATTGCTGAGCTACCGTCCCTTCTCACTTATTAACGGTGCTGTCAGTGACAAAGATGCCAGGCACAACTTCTGGAAATTAGGGAAATTACAGGAAAACAGCCTACGAAACAAAGGAAGCTCAGAAATGGCTGGGGAATAGGCTTCATCCTTCTTCTTGCCTCTGCCCCAAGCCAAACTGAGGGGACAAGCAAAGTGTGAGTGGAAAAATGAGAAAAGTGTTTTTGGAGACAGACTGCAGTTTTTGGAGACAGACACACAGAGAGGGCAGGAGTAGGCAAGGCACTGAAGAGAGCTTTTTGTATCAGAGCAGGGATTTTGGAGGAATCCAGTTGGGCATGGAACTCAGTGAGCGTTCATTGACTAACCCCCCAGATGTCGGTTCACCTCCCGGTATGCAGTGAGTCGAGCCAGCTAGCAGATTTGGGGTGGATTTTTTTAGTTTGCGCAAATTGCAGCCGTCACCCACAAAATACGCAAAAAGTCCCTGAGTTTGGAGAAAACCAGCAGCTCCACTTGCATGGCAAGCTGAGTTGGGCACAGTGGAGAACTCTAGTGAGCCCAAAAGTAGGATGACCCTATGAAAAGGAGGACAGGGCTCCTGTATCTTTAACACTTGCGTAGAAAAGGGAATTTCAGCAGGTGTCATTTGTATGCATGCAGCACCTGGTGAAAGTCCCTCTTCATCACAACAGTTAAAGGTGCAGGAGCTATACTAGAGCGACCAGATTTAAAAGAGGGCAGGGCACCTGCAGGTTTAACTGTGGTGATGAAGAAGAGATTTCACCAGGTTCTCCATATCTACAAATGACACCTGCTGAAACTTCCTTTTCAATACAACTGTTAAAGATACAGGAGCCCTGTCCTCCTTTTCATAGGGTCACCCTACCCAAAAAGGGATGGATTTCCTGGTGACAGACATCTGTAAATCAGTATCTCTGTCTCTCTCTCTGTCTCTCTCTGTCTCTTTCTCTGAAGATCAGATATGGGAGCAGTAGATTTGACTATCTGTCAGCATGTTTTAAGCTGTCTGCCTCCACCTAAGCTAAGGGTGCCAAAAGAAGATAAACAAGGACACCGATTTGCATAATATTTGCATGGGCTAATTTATATGTATGGATGCACATTTGGATAATAATGTCATTTAAATAAAAAGGCCATAGAAGCTGTGAATAAGGGGCCTGTTTGCCTGCTCGGTCCGCTGTCTCAGCCTGCATTTTTGTAAATAAAGTCAAATATTACCAATGCTAACAAGCCTCCAGTGACCTGCTTTAAACCCAGGTAAGTCCTGAACCCCTGGAACACATCACCACTCAGGGCTAAACTAAATGCTAGGTTAAATGCGTAGCAAGTAGCCGATCCTAACTTATTGTTACTTTAGTGTAAGCACACAGGGCCATGATCCAGATTAGGGCCACTGCTAATGGATAGGGAGCGGAAACGTTTCTGCCACCTCAATTTCCACCCTCCATTGGTGCCAGGGTGACCCTATGGAAAGGAGGACAGGGCTCCTGTATCTTTAACAGTTGCATAGAAAAGGGGTTTCAGCCGGTGTCATTTGTGTGCATGCAGCACCTGGTGAAATTCCCTCTTCATCACAACAGTTAAGGCTGCAGGAGCCCTGCTCCCTTTTGTAGAATGACCAAGTACAAAAGAGGGCAGGGATCCTGCAGCTTTAACAGTTGTGATGAAGGGGGGATTTCATCAGGTGCTGCATGCATACAAATGACACCTGCTGAAATTCCCTTTTCAATACAACTGTTAAAAGTTCAGGAGCCCTGTCCTCCTTTCCATAGGGTCACCCTGTCTTTTCTTTAGCCCCTGTATGGAAGTGGGGATGGATTTAGGGTGGAAGTGGCTGGGAGGGAAGGTTTAAACTAGGGTGACCATATTTTGGAAACCAAAAAGGAGGACAAAATGGCCGCCCTCAGGAGGCGTGGCCACCCCAACATGCCCACCCCAAGGCGGAGCCAACTCAACATGTCCGGCCCCCAAGGGGGCATGGCCTCGGTCGTTTATTTATTTATTACATTTTTATACTGCCCATTAGCCGAAGCTCTCTGGGTGGTTCACAAAAAGTAAATGATAGCAACCAATGAGTGCCAAAGGCACACAACTACTATAATAATATGCTAAATACTAAAAAAAGAATTAACACTTATATAAAACCATTTCTTTATTTTTATAACATAATAAACAACTACCACCAGCAATCATCACCAGCAAGAGAAGGAGCATTATTAATATTAGAATCAGTATCCATTATCATCATCACCAGCAACTGAAGGAGGAGCATTATTATTAGAATCAGCATCCATTATCACCATCACCAGCAAGAGAAGGAGCATTATTAACAAATGAAGCAGAAAATTCATATTAACAAATGAAGCAGAAAAATCTAGTACAATAAAAAGAAAGCCATACTGTAAAATTACCATAATCTCAAAGACATAGGGCTCATCTACACCAAGCAGGATATAACACTATGAAAGTGGTATGGAAGTGGTGTATAAAAGGCAGGAGCCACACTACTGCTTTATAGTGGTACTGAAGTGCACTGACAACTGTTGGGGCCCATGACACATCTATGCCAAGCAGGATATTACATTATAAAAGCGGTTATGAAAGCAGTATATGGTACATGTCAATGGGCCCCAACAGTTGTCAGTGCACTTCAATACCACTATAATGCAGCAGTGTACATCCTGCATGTTATATACCGCTTTCATAGTGGAATATCCTGCTTGGTGTAGATGAGCCTTAAGTCAAAAATAAAAATTCATTCACACACACACTCAAGGTAAAATAACAACAGCAATACACAGCTCACATATGCTCATCAAAGGGAGATGGTTTGATGAGCCTCATCAAAGGGCTCATCAAACCATCTGTCAGGGATGCTTTAGGGTGGATTCTTGCATTGAGCAGGGGGTTGGACTAGATGGCCTTGTAGGCCCCTTCCAACTCTGCTATTCTATGATTCTATGAAAGGTGATAAAAATTAAAATCCACACATCCCTACACACTCACCCAGCATGGAAAAAATCCACACCCTCCCCAAGACAATTGCCTGACACCTACATTAATATCTTTCCAGCACCAGGTAAAGATCTTATTTTTCTGAGCTTTTACTGTCTGAGGTGTTTTATTATCTAGTTTTATTACTGCTTTTACTCAGCTGACTAATTTGTTGTTTTATGTTGTTGTTTTAATTGGGCTTCTGCCCTGAAAGATGGCCAATAATAATATTAGTAATAATAATTAATATAACATATGTTTTACAGTAAACACCCTGGTAATCTTTGTATTGAAGGAGCTATATAGAAATCAAACAGAACAAAAGAGCCCTAAGTGCTTCCAGAAACAATCTCACCTTGCATTTTCTTTTATGAGCCAAACCAGACGTGACTAAATGTGGCTTTGCATTTAAAGTGAAATTTTTTTAAATGGAAATAATACCAGATGGAGAGAGGAGACTGGTAATTATCAGTATCAGAGCTGGTGTGGTGGGGTTATTTAGCCCGTTCCTCCCTTATGTGGGCCTGAAGAAAATCCCTCTTCTGAAGCTAATATTTGTTTTTGGGGGGTGGGGGGTGGGAATCTCTTCACCATAGAGCAGAAAGGGAGAGCGTCCCTGGGCTGCGGGGAAGGAGCTGGAAATTCACCCTTTCCAAGATTTTGAACAGGTGGATGATATAGCGCGGGGGGGGGGGGCGAGCCCAGGACACAGGCAGGAGAGCTGCGCACACGGGGCGCTCTTATTGTTTGTTTACCTCCTCACGTCCAGCCCCTGACGGGTCGTCCTTCTCTCCCAGGAGTGCGTGCGCGCGCGCCTCCTGCTTTCACACAAACACACATACACGCTGGCTGTAGTGGAGGGTGGCTGTTGGCTGCACACCCCCAATGTATGGTGAATGTGTGTGTGTGAGAGAGAGTGAGTGTGTGCGCGCGCGTTACTCTCCTGCTGTATGCCTTTAACGGGCGCTGGATGGAGATCTGAACATCCCTGCTGCACCTCCTTGAAAGAGAGCGAGGGAGAGAGAGCGCCTGTGTGTGTGTGCGCGCGCACGTGTGAGAGAGAGAGTGTGAGAGCCCCACTCCTTGGAATCCACCACGACCACCACGCCCTCTTTAACCTGGAAGCCCTTGCTGCACGCGTGGGGCGCTCTTATTGTTTGTTTACCTCCTCGCGTCCAGCCCCTGACGGGTCGTCCTTCTCTCCCAGGAGTGCGTGCGTGCGCGCCTCCCGCTTTCACACAAACACACATACACGCAGAGGCTGGCTGTAGTGGAGGGTGGCTGTTGGCTGCACACCCCCAACGTATGGTGAATGTGTGTGTGTGTGAGAGTGAGTGAGCGAGTGTGTGTGCGCGCGTTACTCTCCTGCTGTATGCCTTTAACTCTTTGGGCGCTGGATGGAGATCTGAACATCCCTGCTGCACCTCGTTGAAAGAGAGCGAGGGAGAGAGAGCGCTTGTGTGTGTGTGTGTGTGTGTGTGCGTGTGCGTGTGCGTGCACGCGTGTGTGAGAGCCCCACTCCTTGGAATCCACCACCACCACGCCCTCTTTAACCTGGAAGCCTTTGCTGCCTTAATCTCAGATGGGGGTTGATTGAAGGAGAACAAAGGGTTACCGGGCGGGTGTGGAGGGGAAAGGACGGGCTTCCCAGTTCCTTCCTCCCAGCGCCGCCGCCCTTCTGCTCTGTGCTGGTGCGCTTGTCCCACCATAGAGCAGAAGGGGAGAGCGTCCCTGGGGGATGCAGGGCTGGGCCAGGGCCCCGATTTTCCCGGGCATTTGGGGGGAATTTGAAATCTCCCGCCGGACGCCATTTGGGGGCGGGATTTCCTGTCTTGTCCGGCCGAATCCGGACGTTTGGTCACCCTGTTTAAACCTCACATATAACCTTGTGCACAATGAATTGGAGCTTACACTAAAGAAAAGAAAAATAGTCTCAGCTGCCCCAGCAGTGCAGAACCTCAGAATTGTGGGTCAAATCCAGCCTGGCTGGGGTCTCAGTGTGGCCCTCTGGAGTTCCCCCAAAGGACCACTCTGTTCCCTGGATTTTGTGGAGTTCCCACACACCCCATTCTAAAATGTCTCTCCAAAGGCTGAGTTTGCAGCTACAATATGCTGACGTTTTGGCTGTGCCCTGTTTTTTTTATTAACACTCCTATTAGCATAGGTGCCTCCATTTTCTAAAGGAAGCTATGAAGTAGCCATTATACAGCAGGCGAAATGTCACGTACGCGAGAATGTCTCCTTGGATGTCTCCTTGTGTCTGTCTGATCTAATGAAAACAGAGAGCCTCGGCTCCAGTGCAAAAGTTAGCTTACAGTAACTTTGCTTAGAGTAGAGCAAAGGGGATTGTTTAACATAAATTAGCTATGCTCCAGTGTTACATTCTGATTGGCTCATGCTGCTACTGGGAACTGCTCCTTGCATGCTTCAAATGCTGTGCTGAATTCCCTATTCTCTGTCTGACTGCTCGCCTTCAAGAGACCAGACCTTGATTACTAATCAATAAAGCGCTTTTGAACCCTCTGTCGCTGGAAGTGTGGAGAGTCATGCTTAGGGGCTAATTGGATCTCGTCCCTGGGTAAAGAACGTTGATCTAACACCCACCCACCGCATCACCATCACCACTGGAAGGTGCCCCCCCCCCCAAGCGCTTCTCTGAAATGGAATTCAGGCTGAAAGAAGTTCTATCCCCGAGCTATTTGCTATACATTCAATGTACCTTGTAGTTTAGCCCTTAGGAACGAGGGGCTCAACTACACAGGTTGCTTCTGCTTGACGGTACCCTAAGATCAGCTGCCATGGGATAGGCCACTTTCTCTTGCACAGTGGTGAGGCAGGGCCTGGGTCATGGCAAAAAAGAAATGCAGATGGTAGAGGCCCTGGCAAGGCACCTTGGCTAGCTGCTTTAGAATTCTGACTGGTTCTGACTGAAACCCGGAGCGGATTCATTGCCCCATTGACAACGGAGCTAACACACCCTCCTCTGAATACGAAGATCAAAAGGCTGGTAGGGGCCAGTCGGCCATTTTGACCAGCTTGCTACTATGAGACGACAGAACCATTGGCGATCGAGCCACGCCATCCAAGTCAAGTGCCCTGATGCTGGATCAAACCAAGCGTCCATCTAGTCCAGCACTCTGTCCACACAGTGGCCAACCAGCCATCAGCCAGGGATCAACAAGCAGGAACATGGTGCAACAGCAGCCTCCCGCCCATGTTCCCCAGCAGCTGGTGTATATAGACTTGCCTTGGATACTGGAGTTAGCACACAACCATCAGGGCTAGTAGCCATTGATAGCCTTTGCCTCCAGGAATTTATCCAAAATTCCTTTTAAAGCCATCCAGATTGGCGGCCATCACTATATCTTGTGGTAGTGAGTTCCATAATTTAACTATGCGTTGTGTGAAGAAGGCCTTCCTTTTATTTGTCTCGGATCTCCCACCCATCAGCTTCATGGGATGACCCCGGGTTCTAATATTTTGAGAGAGGGAGAAAAAGGTCTCCCTGTCCACATTCTCCATACCATGCAGAATTTTGTACGTTTGTACATGTGTACTATTCACACAGCAAAGTCAAGCCGCATGCTTCGGGGGTAGACAACAATTTCAACAACAGCAACAACAAAACTCCAAGCACTTAGAGTGACCGGCCAACCTGATGACTAGGGGAAAAGCCTTCTCTATTCCAAATATGTCAGCTACTCAGAACCTCTCCTCAATGTGAGCAGAACTAATCCCCTGAGTCATCTTGAATGTTCACCTCTACTATGCCACATCCTGTGTGGCAGTTCCTGGTGCCCCGAGGGTGGCTGGTTGGAGCCCAAGGACTACATGACACAACCAGTTACAGTTGCAGTTTTAGCCATGTTGATATATTATTGATTAACAGCACAATTACTTGTGTGGTGTTTCATTGTTATGTTTGAGTGTTGTAATCGTTATTGGTCCTGTTCAGACCACATGCTAAGCCATGGTTATGCCGCTAACCCTTTTGCAGCAAATGGTTAGTGAATGGGTTTGGTAGAGGCCTTCAAGAGGCAGCTGGACAACCCTCTGTCAGGGATGCTTTAGGGTGGATTCCTGCATTGAGCAGGGGGTTGGACTGGATGGCCTTGTAGGCCCCTTCCAACTCTACTATTCTATGATTCTATGATTCTATGATCTAACCACCATGGTTAGCAATGGTTCACATGACACACATACTGTTTAGCTCGACGTACTTAATAGGGATGTGCTCCGCTTCTCCTCGGATCGGAGAAGCAGGAGCGGATCAGGGGGCTTCGCCTCCGCTTAAGGTGGAGGCGAAGAGGATTGGGGGAGCCGCGGAGCGTTGTGGAGCGGATCGAGGTGAAGGCGGATCCTTCGCCTCGATCCGGAGCTCCACAAAAAAGGTAAGGGGGGTTTACTTGGCCCTGCCGCTGTCGCTGCCGCCCATGCGGCGACGGTGGCAGAACCAGGTAACGTGGAGGGGGGGGTCTTACCTGCATCCGTCCGCGGTCCCGCGGCTGCTTCAACTGAGCCCGAGGACTCGTGGGTCCACAGATGGACGCAGGTAAGGGAGAGGAGGGAGGGGGGTTTACTTGGCCCTGCCACCACCACCGCCCGTGCGGCGACAGTGGCAGAGCCAGGTAAGGGGGAGGGGGGTCTTACCTGCGTCCGTCGTGGCCTGTCGCCACCTTCACTAGAGCCCACGGCTCAACCAGGAGCCACGGGCTCTAGTGAAGCTGGGATGGGCCGGGACGGACGCAGGTAAGGGGAAGGAGGGGGGGCCTTACCTGGAGCCACTCCCCGCCACTGCGGAGGTCTGATTCGGAGCCGGAGCTCCGCAGTGGAGCAGAGCGGCCCCTAGGCGGATCGAGGTGGGGCGGAGTGGGGTCCGTGCACATCCCTAGTACTTCACCACTGTGGCTTCGTGTGTCTATGCATTCGCCACTTGGATAATTTTGTTGGGAAATACAAATGTGCGAAATGAAGAACGGACGGACATAGGAAATGGTGGTTGGATGGATGGAAGAGGGGAACCTGCAAAGTCGGGTGGATGGATGCGTAGATGGAGAGCCATGAACAAAATGACAAGGATCAGGGTAGTCCAGAACAGCTGTCCCTCAAATGGTTCGATGTTTTAGTCTTTAACTCCCATCATCCCTGATCATTGGTTGGGGCTGATGGAAGTTGAAGTCGAAACGTCTGGAGGGGCTCAGGTTGGGGAAGGCTGGTCTCGAGAGGGACTCCTTGAAATATTAGATATATTTTTAGTTTAAATTAGGATCTTTAGTGTACGGGGTAAAATACATTTTACACAGAGTTATTAAGGCAGAAAGATGGTTCTGTGTGGTAGATTTTAATGTAACTTTTGTAATGGACGTTTTATATGGAAAGTTTAGCTGGAAGTTCCAAAGGCCAATGGCGAGTACAAGAAAATTGGCCGTTGATGATGATGAAGATGATGGTGATGTCCAAATCTGACGGTGTGATGACGCGATACTGTCACATTTCCAACGTCAGCCTTCCAGAACCTGTGCTGGATTGCAGCTCCAACCAACTCCAGCCAGAATGGCCAATTATGGTCCAGCGCAGCCTTCCTCAACCTGGGGCACTCCAGATGTGTTGGACTGCATCTCCCAATTCTGGGAGTTGTAGTCCAACACATCTGGAGCGCCCCGGGTTGAGGAAGGCTGGTCCAGCAGGAGCGTAGGGCCCCAAGTTGGGAAAGTTGTATGTAATATTGGACTGCAGAGGGTTGCTTCCAGAAGAGGCCCAGTTGGAGTTATTGTTTCTGGTTTGGTTCTAAATAAATAAATGCTGCAAAACCGCCCAGAGAGCTTCGGCTCTTGGGCGGTATAAAAATCTAATAAATAAATAAATAAAACCTGCTAATCGGGAGAAAGAAACAGGTGAGAAGGGGATGGTTTGCTTCATAAAAACTTTTGATGCCCTGAAGTCCCCTCAAATTTCACAGGTGAAAATTAACCACTGCACCTTTCTCTTTATCTCTCCATCTATCCCATCTTTATTCAGTCAGTCAGTCTGATCGTCTTTATAGGCTCTCTCCGCCCTATTCATGCTATCTCCATCATCTCTCTGTGAGGTCACCACCCACGATGGAGAAACGGAGGGCTGATTTGGGGGCCACGCCTCCTTTCCTGCACCTTTTTCTGCCATGTTTTGTGTGGGTGGGTGGAGGAAGGCGTGCGTATAAATAGCAGACCGTGCTGTAGGAGGCACGCGTGAGATGAGGCAGAGTAGGTGGGGCCTTAACTTTACACGTTGCTCTGTTGCTTGGAGGCGCCTGGGTGTAGCTCACCAGAAGGGAGACGAGCCGGTTCCTAAAGCAGATGCTTGCCTCACACGTCTAAAGAAGCTTCTCCAGCTCTACCTGCAACTCCTTCCAGGCTCTATCTCGCCCGATCTCCTGGGAGCCCAAACGTGGGCAGAATGGCTCAGTCTGAGATCTTCTCCAAGAAGCCCAGCAAACCAGTGATCTATAAGGTCCAAGTGGCCACGGGAAAAGGTCTCTTAACGGGGACCTTTGACACTATCTCCATCACTCTGGTGGGCACCAGTGGAGAAAGTCCCAAGCACCTACTGAACCGGATCGGAACCAGCTGCTCTCGCGCGTCGGTAAGGCTTCTATTTCCGGGTTCAAGGAGAAGGACTGTATAAATGATGATGATGATGATGATGGTGATGGGTTGGTTCTTGATTTAATCATACTTAGAGGAGACCCATTGAACCCAATGGGATTTAAGTTAGTTGTTTCAATGAGTCTGCTCTAAGTGTGACTAAATCTGGATCTAACCCATTACCAGCGACGATAGCATATTACTATTAGTTTTATAACTTTTGCCATGGAGAAGCAACAGGTCATGATGGCTTTGGAACGAAAATGAATTTGCAACAAAAGCTCAAAATAAACATCGAACATTGTTTTGATTCCACACGTCATGTTTGCCTTCAGAAACTGGATTTAAACCCAAGTCACTGACTTTATAGTGCGCTTTTATGTCGAACATTGAATTTTAGGGGTGAAAAGTGGTGTGTGGAGGAACTAGGGTGACCATATGGAAAGGAGGAGAGGGCTCCTGCATCTTTTGTAGCTGGTCACTCTAGCATAGCTAGGGCAGGTTTCACTGTTGTGATGAAGAGGGGATTTCACCAGGTGCTGCATGCATAGAAATGCCACCTGCTGAAGTTCCCTTTTCTATGCAACTGTTAAAGATACAGGAGCCCTGTCCTCCTTTCCATAGGGTCACCCTAGGAGGAACCATCTCTCTAGGCCTGTTTGAATTTGCCTTTTCAAATGCCAGAAATCTACCAAAATTTTGTGGGCTTTGGGGCTAAATTGATTCCACCTTGGTTTTAGCTACTGAGGCACCAACCAGTGGCTTTCAGACGGGTCCCTTTGCACCTTTCCATGCAAAACCATACAAGTGCTTTTCGGACTCTCTCACCAGTGTGTATATTGTTAATCTGAAAAGAGGGATGGTTTGAAAGAAATTGATGTACGCTAAAACAAATATGGAAAAATATTCAATAACAGGCAGAGGAATTGCAAATCTACCAGCTAACCTATTGCAATACCATCAATAAAACACTCTGTGTTGGAACACATCCATATTTACCCAACAGTAAGTCCTGCTGTGTTGAATAGGGCTTACCCAGCCTTAGGACTGAAGAAGAGTCAGGCCTTCCTGAATTGTGAAACGTAACGGTAACAGGTGTTCAGCGGTGGACAGGCTGCCGTGGGAGGAGGCAGGGCTGGTGCTACCATAGAGGCCACTCAGGCGGCTGCCTAGAGCGCCAAGGTAAGGGGGAGCGCCGAATACCGCACCCGGAAGCTGCTCTCCCACAGTGGCTCTGAGAGGGCAGCTTCTGGGCACATTGTTCCGAAGCCGCCCGCCGTCCTGGCTTTGTTTCGGCTGGGCGCCCACCCAGCTGAAGCGAAACCACGCCCGCCCACCCCACTCCAGCGTCCTGGCTTTGCTTTGGCTGGGTAGGCGCTGAAGCGAAGCCAGAACGCTGGGGTAGGGGGGCGGTTTCAGAATGGCGCGCCCGGAAGTCGCTCTCCTACAGCGGCTTCTGGCTGGGCGCGCCGTTCCGAAGCCACCCACCCCACCCCAGTGTCCTGGCTTCACTTCGGCTGGGCGAGCGAGATGGCACCCTGTGCCCAGGTACACTGGGGTGGGGGTGGGTGGGTGAGTAGGCTCACCTGCCTAGGGTGCAAAATAGTCTGGCACCAGCCCTGGGAGGAGGCTTTACTCTTCTTCGCTGGAGGTATTTCAGCAGAGGTCGGATGGGATTCAATAGTTGCAGGGATACTGTAGCTGTGTCCTGCATGGCATATCCCTGCCTTGAGCAAAGATCAGTGTACAAGTAGGGCTCCAAGGCCCGTTCCAACTCTAAAATTAATAGCTCGAGTAACGCCCCATCTCATTGGCCCACCTGGATTGGATGGGCAGGTGAAGGAATGGAGGGAGACGGTACGCTAAAAGGGTATTCAGGATGGGTGGAAACAGGAGTGCTGTTTTACGAGAGTGGGGCTGGCCAGCATCAGCATGGGGTGTTTGGGAGAGAGCACCCAAGGCCAGGAAAGGGAATTCAGCACCTCAACTGTATCTAGAAACTTGGTTCCCAACTTTATTCTCACCCCTCAATTATTTGAGAACAAGCAGCTGAATGCATGCAAGAGCATAGGAAGTCACCTTATGCATGCAAGAGTGTAGGAGGTCATCCTCAGGGGTCCTTCTCCATGAGCCCCTGCCAAAGGAAGTGAGGCAGGTGGCTACCAGGAGCAGGGCCTTCTTTGCTGTGGCACCCTTGCTGTGGAATGAGCCCCTGAAGGAGGTTCGCCTGGCACCTACACTATATTCTTTCAGGCACCAGGTGAAGACTTTTTTTATTCTCTCAACATTTTAACTGTCTATAAATTGAATTTTAACTTTGCCACAAATACCCATGGGGAATCCATTCCACAGTCTCTTTAAAAAAACAACCCTCCTTTGGAGAAAGTTGGTAATGTACCATTGGGGACAAGTGGAATGTAAATTGAGTGCCCAACATAGAGAACATCAGAAGAGCCCTGATGCTGGATCAGACCAAGGGTCCATCTAGTCTAGCACTCTGTTCACACAGTGGCCAAAGAGCCATCGGTCGGGGATGAGCAAACAGGACATAGTTCAACAGCACCCTCCCACCCATGTTCCCCAGCAACTGGTGTACACAGGCTTACTGCCTCTGATATTGGACATAGCACATAGCCATCAGGATTTGTAGCCATTTATTTATTTATTTATTTATTACATTTCTATACCGACCAATAGCCGGAGCTCTCTGGGCGGTTCACAAAAATTAAAAACATCCAAAATATAAAACAACAGTATAAAACCATAATATAAAATACAATATAAAAACTCAACTAGATAAAAACAGCAACAATGCAAAATTACAAATTTAAAACATCGAGTTAAAATTTATTTATAGACTGTTAAAATGCTTGGAGAAAAAGGTCTTCACCTGGCGTCTAAAAGCATATAATGTAGGTGCCAAGCGAACCTCCTTAGGGAGCTCGTTCCACAGCTGGGGTGCCACAGCAGAGAAGGCCCGGCTCCTGGTAGCCACCTGCCTCACTTCCTTTGGCAGGGGCTCGTGGAGAAGGACCCCTGAGGATGACCTTAGGGTCCGGGCAGGTACATACGGGAGGAGGCGTTCCTTCAGATAGCCTGGTCCCAAGCCGTTTAGGGCTTTAAATGTTAATACCGGCACTTTGAATCGGGCCCGGACCTGCACTGGCAGCCAATGAAGCTGGAAAAGGACTGGCGTGATGTGGTCTCGTCGGCCAGTCCCTGTTAGTAACCGTGCTGCCCTGTTTTGTACCAGTTAAAGTTTCCGGAATGTTTCCAAAGGCAGCCCCACGTATAACGCATTGCAGTAATCCAAACGAGAGGTTATCAGAGGATGGATCACTGGAGCTAGGCTATCTCTGTCCAGTTAAGGGCGCAGCCATTGAGAGCCTTCTCCTCCAGGAGGGCTGTTTACGGCACCTGACCCTGGTTTCTACACCTGTTTTAAATTGTGTGTGGAGGGGGGTGGCGGAGAAAAAGTGGTTACAGTGAAGCGAAAGATGAGCAAGCAAAGGAATGAGCAAGGCTGTCATCTTTGCATGGCACATGACATCGCCACTGAAGGAACTGCAAATAGCTCACACGCACAATACAAGTACAGCCTCCCCTGACCCTGGATTTGGGAAGAAGTCGTGTTTGGCCTGGTAGCCTTCGTCATGGCTGGCATCCAGGGTGGGCCACTTTGAGCACCAGCCAAAGACCCTCACCCTCTTCCCATTGCAACCTGCTTGCTGACCTGTCTCTCGCTCTGGCCTGGACCACGGTAGTGGTGAGAAGGAGGTGTAGGAGATGCCGCGGCCTGCTTGCTCCCCAGCTCTCTGCCTGACAAGCAAGCAAGTGGCAGCAATGATGAGAAAGAGCTCCATCACACCAGGCTGATAGTGTGCTTCCACGGTGAATTTCATGCAAAAGACTCCCATGACATCCACCTTTTAGTCTGCTATCGCAGCAAAGGACTCAGATGACGTTGGTTATGTCCTGCTGTGATTGCGGTTCTCTACACACACCCCTCTTGGTGACGTATTTTGCTCCTTGGAAAGTGTGATTCTTCTTGAACTCTGAGCGGCCACTGGGGACGCAGAAGGATGACAAGGCGCAGAGCCGCCTCTTTCGGCAGCCCCCAAGTGAGCGCCGCGGAGCCGGGTCGCACATTGGAGCAGGAAGACGAGGAGCAGGGCCTCCCACGGCAGCCCCCGAGTGAGCGCCACGGAGCTTGGCCCAGCCCTCCCGGGGCACATGCCGGAGCAGGTCAGAGGCATGGAGGCTGGTGTGATGGAGCTCAACAGTAACAGCAGCTTTCATACGCTATGGGATAATTCAAAGGAGAACCAGAACAAAAGTGTAGGTGGGATCAAGCTTAAAGAGGTGGAGGAGAGAGAAAGTTGACTTCAAGGCACTCCAAAACCTGAAGCCGGCACTACCTCTCCCTCTAGCAACTGAGCTGCGATGGCACAACTACTGTGCTTCTCCAGCCTTTCCCAGTAGACTTTCTATTTGACCCAGTTACTGGATCTCACTTGCACTGATGCCCCCTCTATGACTCCAGCAAAAGCAAAGCGGTGCCTCCGTGCTGGCGGAAATTGCTGACGTGACAATGCAGATTAAAGCCAATTTGGCATCACGCGGCCCTCATGGGACTGATGGACAGAGATTAAGGATGAGCTGGCCCATGGATGAACTTTGCCCATGAGTCAGCGTTGCTTCTGTGCCTCCTGCGTCGTTGGGGATTGGCTGCGCAGGTGCAGTAGGGATGCACACTCTTTGTGGCTGCCTCAAGGCACAAAGAAATTCATCGGACCCATTCCTCCGTTCTGGGAAAACAGGAACTGTTGGGTTTCAACTGCTTGTGTAATTGTTAAATGCAGAGAAGCATTACAAATCAGAGAATCCTAGAATAGTTGAGCTGGAAAGAAGGGGCCTCTAAGGTAGGGTGATGACCAGGTTTGCCCGGATTTGCCTGGGTTTTTGATGACAAATCCGGAAGGGGGAGGGAAAATCCGGATTTTTTTCCAAAGAGCAGCTCTAATGGGAATTAACAAAAATGCTTATAACTCCGTCATTTTTAAAGTTAAAGTCATGAAACTTGGCACGATGGTAGCTCTTAGGAAGGGCTTTTGTCATACCAAATTTGAAACAGATCCGTTCATCCATTGATTATTTAGGATTTTTTAAAAAATTGAGGCTTTAAAATTATTATTTTTAAAATCGTCATTTTTAAAGATAAAGAGATGAAAGATGGCACCATGATAGCTTTTAGGTAGAGCTTTAGCCATACCAAATTTGAAACAGATCTGTTCATCCATTGATTTTTAGGATTTTTTAAAAATTTGAGGATTTAATGTTTTTTTAAAATGTTATTTTTAAAGATAAAGAGATGAAACTTGGCACCATGATTGCTCTTAACAAGGACTTTAGCTATGCCAAGTTTGAAACAGATCTGTCCAACCATTGAGTTTTAGGATTTTTTTTAAAGTTTGAGGTTTTAAAATTCTTTTTTAAAAATAATTTTAACATGGCGACCATGTTGTCCTCCTTTTTGGTTTCCAAAATATGGTCACCCTATCTAAGGCCTCCGAGTCCAACCCTCTGCTCAATGCAGGAATCCACCTTAACGCATCCCTGACAGATGGTTGTCCAGCTGCCTCTTGAAGGCCTCCAGTGTGGGAGAGCCCACGACCTCCCTAGGTCATTGGTTCCATTGTCATACTGCTCTAACAGTCAGGAAGTTTTTCCTGATGTCCAACCGGAATCCAGCTTCCTGTAATTTGAGCCCCTTATTCTGTGTCCTGCACTCTGGGTTGATCGAGAAGAGATCCCTGGCCCTCCTCTGTGTGTGTGTGTGTTAACTTGACTCCGGTGTCAGTGGGGCAGTGAATCCGCTCCAGGTTTCATTCAGAGCTCTAAAGGAACTGTCCAGGGTGCAGAACCCACCCCACCCCCCGAAATAGGCTCAACGCTTTGGACAGCTCCTTTAGGGTTTGACTGGTTCTGGTTCTGACTGAAACACAGAGCAGTTTCACTTATTTATTTATTTAATTACGTTTATATACCGCCTTTTTTCCTCCCAAGGAACCCAAGGTGGCATACATAATCCTCCTCCTCTTCTCTATGTTATCCTCACAACAACAACCCTGTGAGGTAGGTTGGGCTAAGAGGCTGGGACTGGCCCAAAGTCACCCAGTAGGTTTCCATGACTAGAACCCAGATCTCCCGACTCCCAGGCCAACGCCTTAGCCACAACACCACACTGGCTCTCACTGTTATCAGAGCCACCAGCCTCCACTGCTGGTTAGGGAAAGAGGGTTCACCCTGCTGCTTCCTTCTGCAACAGGAAATCAAAAGGTATCGTACCTGAGTCTCTTGACCTTTGATGCATGTGCCTCATGCCATTCCCAGCGGCAGGTGTAGTCTGACCCAGAGTGTCTGGCATGTGATGGGAAGATAAGGCAACCACGAAATGGCAGAAGGAGAGCATTCCAAATACTTCCTTACGTTTGACTCATGGGCTGTACTTAAATGCCCGTCTTCAGCTGAGGTTTGCTAATATACATGCGAGGATTATTAAGGAGTAATGTAACAGCATCACGGGACTTGATCCTGTGATATCTCTACAGTGATTTACACATCCTAGGAGATCTGTTTCATTTTGAGGTCAAGCAGGACTGATTCATATCTCTTGGCTGGGCCAGATTTTTTTTTTATCTCTGGACTAAACAGACCAGAAAAGGGCAACTCAGGCATTTGCTAGACCTAAGGTTTATCCCGGGATCGTCCCGGGGTCATCCCTGTTCATGTAAATGACACACAGGGGATCCCAGGAGCAGGCAGGGACGACCCCGGGACGATCCTGGGATAAACCTTAGGTCTAGCTAAGGCCTATGAGGGAAGGTTACAACAGCTGGGACTGTTTAGCTTGGGGAAAAGGAGGTTAAAGGGAGACATGATAGAGGGGTACAAAATTATGCCTGGTGTGGAGAATGTGGACAGGGAGACCTTTCTCTGCCCTCTCTCATAATCTGGATAGGGAGGCATTTCTCTCCTTCGTAGGGGTCATCCTATGAAGTTGATGGGTGGGAGATTCAGGTCAGATAAAAGGAAGGCCTTCTTCACACAGTGAAGAGTTCAACTATGGAACTCACTCCCACAAGAACTAGTGGTGGCCACTAATTTGGATGGCTTGAAAAGGGGGTTAGATAAATTCCTGGAGGAGAAGGCTATTCATGGCTACTAGTCCTGATGGCTGTGCTACCTCCAGAAATAGGGGGAGTAAACCTGTGTGCACCAGTTGCTGGGGAACATGGGTGGGAGGGTGCTGTTGCACCATGTCCTGCTTGTTCATCCCAGGTCGATGGCTGGTTGTCCACTGTGTGAACAGAGTGCTGGACTAGATGGGCTCTCGGTCTGATCCTGCCTCAGGGCACTTCTGATGTTCTTATGTAATGGTTTTAATCTTTGCAAAACACCCAGAGGCCTTCAGCTATGAGGCGGTATACAAATGCAATAAACAAACAAACTGCAATTTAGATACAATTTCGATCCTGCTGACTTTTTTTAATGATTTTGTGGCTTTTTGTGTCTTACATTCTTGGGTGCGTTGTCATTATTGCTGTTTCGCATTTAATTGTTTTAATTGTTAATGTTTTTGCATTTAATTGTTTTATCACAATTGTTTTAATTGTTTTATTGGTGTTTTGGAAACTGACCTGGGTAAATGATTGAAGGGTAGAATAAAAACCCTAAAAATGAATCAGCAAACCTATTTTTTATTTTATTTTATTTTATTTATTTATTTATTTGTTACCCAATAGCCGAAGCTCTCTGGGCAGTTCACAAAAATTAAAAGCCTATGCGGCAGAGTCTTGCTATTTACTGTTTTACTCTGTACAGCACCATGTACATTGATGGTGCTATATAAATAATAATAATAATAATAATAATAATAATAATAACAACCAACAGGTTAAAAGCACAAATACAAAATACAGTATAAAAAGCACAACCAGGATAAAAACCACGCAGCAAAATTGATATAAAATTAAAATACAGAGTTAAAACAGTAAAATTTAAAATTTTAAACAGTTAAAATTAAGTGTTAAAATACTGAGAGAATAAAAAGGTCTTCAGCTGGCGACGAAAGGAGTACAGTGTAGGCGCCAGGCGGTCCTCTCTGGGGAGCTCATTCCACAACCGGGGTGCCACAGCGGAGAAAGCCCTCCTCCTAGTAGCCATCTGCCTCACTTCCTTTGGTCTGTGGCATTTCTCTCCTTCGTAGGGGACATCCTATGAAGTTGATGGGTGAGAGATTCAGAGCAGATAAAAGGAAGTCCTTCACACAGTGCATAGTTAAATTATGGAAATCACTACCACAGGATGTAGTGATGGCCACCCGTTTTGGATGGCTTTCAAAGAGGGTTGGATAAATTCCTGGAGGCGAAGGCTATCCATGGCTACTAGCCCTGATGGTTGTGTGCTATCTCCAGTATTTGAGGCAGTAAGCCTGTGTGACCCAGTTGCTGGGGAACATGGGTGGGAGGGTGCTGTTGCACCATGTCCTGCTTAGTTGGTCCCTGGTCGACAGCTGGTTGGCCCCTGTGTGAACAGAGTGCTGACTAGATGGACCCTTGGTCTGATCCAGCAGGGCTCTTCTTATGTTCTTATGTCCTGAGAACACGCCTTCCAGTACCTCCTGTTAAAATGCTCCTACAGTTAGGTTACACTGCAAGTCAAAGGGGTTGCAAGGGAAGGAGGATGGACAGCATGGAAACACGAAATATACAAAGTGGGTTGTGCAGGATGTGCTTCCAAATGTTGCAGTTAGGCTAGGAATCACTTGGCACGAGCGCCGAAGGTGACTGCATTGCGTTCTAGTTGTCATCATTTTGTAAAAAAAAAAAAAACAACCTTGTTAGATCGCAACGTGACTCCTGTGGCCCAACATTCCATTCCTTAAGGTAGCTTTGGTTCTTCATACCTGATTGACAGAGGATGAAATGTCCCATTTCCAGGCTGCCCTGATAATTGTAGCTTCTTTGGTCACGTGTGGATCAAACATCAGCTTGGTCGTGAAGGTGTGGCTTAAGCGTTTGGGAGTACGCTTCATGTTCCGCAACTTCAGGGGAAGTCGTACAGGTGCTGCTTGGCAACGATGGGAATTGTAGTGCAACTCATCAGGTGATCACCGAATGAGGATGAGGAAGGAGGAGTAGAGCAGGGTGCAACAGGGTGACAGAAAATCGCAGCATAAAATGATCCATAATAAAACATTATACAAACTACTGAATAATAATAATAATAATAATGATAATAATAGTAATAAATCAGTTCATTAAAACAACACTTTTTGTCTCTGAAAGAGGAACAGGATGCAATAAATTGAGATAAACAAATCTTAGGCAGCGCTTTAATTTGCTATTGTCTTATCTCAGCGAACACACCTTTAACTGGGCAGAGTGATCTGTTCCTCATTCCATTCTGTGCAAAGGAACTGAACTCATAATCTTTCTTGTTGCTTTTCCCAAACAGGTAGATGAACATGAAGTTCCCTGTGACCACGAGTTGGGCTCAATCCTACTGATTCGTCTGCATAAGGACCCCTACTCCTTTTTCCCAGAGAGCAGCTGGTTCTGTGATGCCGTCCGGGTGACGTCGCCAAGCGGGCGGATCTATAAGTTCCCCTGTTACACCTGGATCGAGGGTTTTTGCACCGTCTCCTTCAGGGAAGGCACAGGTGAGGCCCCCAGGGATGGGTTTGGCAGACCACACTCTGCAGAAGCCGCAGGCAAGATCCTCATATAATATCAGTGATTCATGCTGAAATGTGATTCAAAATTCAAAATGAGGGAGGTTTTGTACACTTATACAAAAAAAAAAAAAAAGTCAAGCTTGCTGTTTGAATTTGAGCTCCAAGCAATTGTCAATGAGTTTTATTTATGTATTATATTTCTATTGCGGTCTTCCTATGAGGAAGAGCATTATGCACGGTGCTTTCCCCCCCACCTGGGCTTCATTTTATCCTTATAGAATCATAGAATCATAGAATAGCAGAGTTGGAAGGGGCCTACAAGGCCATCCAGTCCAACCCCCTGCTCAATGCAGGAATCCACCCTAAAGCATCCCTGACAGATGGTTGTCCAGCTGCCTCTTGAAGGCCTCCAGTGTGGGAGAGCCCACAACCCTCCTAGGTAACTGGTTCCATTGTCGTACTGCTCTAACAGTCAGGAAGTTTTTGCTGATGTCCAGCCGGAATCTGGCTTCCTTTAACTTGAGCCCGTTATTCCGTGTCCTGCACTCTGGGAGGAATCATAGAATCATAGAATAGCAGAGTTGGAAGGGGCCTACAAGGCCATCGAGTCCAACCTCCTGCTCAATGCAGGAATCCACCCTACAGCATCCCTGACAGGTGGTTGTCCAGCTGCCTCTTGAAGGCCTCGAGTGTGGGAGAGCCCACAACCTCACGAGGTAACTGATTCCATTGTCGTACTGCTCTAACAGTCAGGAAGTTTTTCCTGATGTCCAGCTGGAATCTGGCTTCCTGTAACTTGAGCCCGTTATTCCGTGTCCTGCACTCTGGGAGGATCAAGAAGAGATCCTGTCCCTCCTATGTGTGACAACCTTTTCAGTATTTGAAGAGTGCTCTCATGTCTCCCCTCCATCTTCTCTTCTCCAGGCTAAACATGCGCAGTTCCTTGCGTCTCTCTTCATAGGGCTTTGTTTCTATATTAAGGCAGTTACATTAAATAGTAACTTGTCCAATTCCATTTCACATCAAATTTTAAAAAAATTACACCCCCTCAGGGGGGGAAATATCTACGGAGAAGGAGAAGAACATCAGTTGGAATTATTGCAAGAAAGTGAATGCAATGAGAAGTGTCCTTCTGGATCAGACCAAAAGCCCATCTAGTCCAGCATTCTGTTCCCACAGTAGGTAATCAGATGCCCCTACGGAGGAGAAGGCTATCAATGGCTAATAGTCCTGATGGCTAGGTGCTCCCTCCATTGCCAGAGGCAGTATGATGCCTGTGTACACCAGTTGCTATGGAACATGGGCAGGACAGTGCTGTTGCACCATGTCCTGCTTGTTCATCCCAGGTCGATGGCTGGTTGTCCACATGTCCTACTTTGTGGGTCCGTGGTTGACAGCTGCTTGGAAACTGTGTGAACGGAGGGCTGGATTGGATGGACCCTTGGTCTGTTCCAGCAGAAGCTCTTCTGATGTTCTTCTTAAGACCACTAGAAGGACATGAGGGCAAAAGCACATCCCCCCACCCCCACTCATGTTCCAAGCAGCTGGTATTCAGAGAAATACCAACAGGTGCCTGGCTATGACAATGGACAGGATGAGGGCTAATAAACTGAAACTCAATCCAGACAAGACTGAGATGCTGTTAGTAGGTGATTCCGCTGACAGGATTGGGGGTGTTCTACCGGTTCTGGATGGGATTGCACTCACCCCGAAGGAGCAGGTTCATAGCTTGGGGGTTCTTTTAGATCCATCATTGTCACTTGAGGCTCAGGTGACCTCGTTGGCACGGAGTGCCTTCTACAAACTCCGGTTGGTGGCCCAGCTACACCCCTATCTAGACAGGGATAACCTGGCTTCAGTTGTCCATGCTCTGGTAACCTCCAAGTTAGATTACTGCAATGCGCTCTACGTAGGGCTGCCTTTGATGACGGTTCGGAAGCTGCAGCTCGTGCAAAATGCAGCGGCCAGATTGATTTCGGGAACCAGAAGGTTCGACCATTAACACCTGCTCTGGTCCGCTTGCACTGGCTGCCTGTATGTTTCCGAGCCCAATTCAAGATGCTGGTTTTGACCTATAAAGCCTTACACGGCTTGGGACCACAATACCTGATGGAACGCCTCTCCCGACGTGAATATACTCGGTCACTACATTCAACATCTAAGGTCCTCCTCCGGGTGCCTACTCCGAGAGAGGCTCGGAGTGTGGCAACGAGGGACAGGGCCTTTTCGATGGTGGCCCACAGACTACGGAATGATCTCCCTGACGAGGCTCGCTTGGCACCAACGCTGCTATCTTTCCAGCGCCAGGTTAAGACTCTTTGCCCAGGCATATGGCGGCACATCTTAATCACCCACATGTTTAGTTTTTTAACGGTTTTTAATGCTTTATGTGTGTGTATGTTCTGTGTTTTAGAATTTTAAATTTTGTATACTTGTTTTTATCTTAATTTTAGAATTTCTGTAAACCGCCCAGAGAGCCCTGGCTATGGGAGCAGTATATAAGTGCGATAAATAAATAAATAAATAAATAAATAAATACCCATCATGACTAGTTAGCCACAGATAGCCTTCTCCTCCAAGAATTCGTCTAATCCCTTTTAAAGCCATCAGGATTGGTGGCCACCATTCCATCGTGTGGTAGAGAATCCCATAGTTCAGCTGTGCCGTGTGCGGGAAGTTGTAACCATTCCTCATAGGGGAGTTGCTCCAGACCCTTGATCAGTAAAGTTGTCCTTTTCTGCACTTTTCTTCATATCCTTTAGATGCCCAGAGCTCTGGGGCGACCACAGTATTCTGAGTGTGGCCGCGCCATAGATTTGTACAAGAGCGTTGTGAAATTGGCAGTATTATTTTCAATTCTTTTCCCAACGGTTTCGTTCCCTAGCATGGAATTTGCCTTTTTGGCAGCTGCTGGACGTGAGGTCAATGTTTTCACCAGACTCTCTGCCAGAACCCCAATGGTCAGACAACGCATGCCCCTTCTTAGAGTCAGAAGACCTAAAGACAGTTATGCACGCGCTGGTAACCTCAAGGCTTGACTTCTGCAATGCGCTCTACATAGGGCTACCATTGTACCTAGTTCGGAAAATATGGCAGCCAGGTTGGTCACCGGTACATCTAGGGGTGAGCATATTACCCCAACATTAAAATCACTCCACTGGCTGCCGATTAGTTTCCGGGCAAAGTACAAAGTGTTGGTCATTACCTTTAAAGCCCTAAATGGTTTGGGTCCAGGTTACCTGCGGGATCGCCTTCTCCCATATAGTTCGCCCCGCACACTCAGGTCCTCTGGGGTGAACTGACTTCAGTCAGCTAAAACTAGGCTGACATCAGTTTGGCCTGCCGGAGGAGATTCGTAAAATTAACTCTCTGTGTGATTTTAAGGCAGCTTTAAAGACTAGCCTTTTCCGGCAGGCCTATCCAGATCAATGTTAAATCAAGGTTTTTTTTAAGATGTGTTGATTATTGTACTAATGTTGTTCCCCGCCTTGATCCAAAGGGAAAGGCGGGTAAGAAATTATTATTATTATTATTATTATTATTATTATTATTATTATTATTATTATTACTACTACTACTACTACTACTACTATTATTATATTGGGCTGTTGGCTGGAGTAAATGGGCTCTGGATCAGGGATTCTACATGCCGTTCTTAAGCCAAGAGTAAAAAGTAGAGAAGTATTCTGGGGGAGAGGCAAGTAGAGCATGCACAGTTTTCATAGTTTCCAATTTTCTTTTAATGAAAGCCAAAACGCCTTTGGATGACGCTCACTACCTCGAGCGGAAGCACCGTCGAGAAGAGCTGGAGATGAGGCATATCAGATATGGGTGAGTCGGGAACAAACGTACGGACATGTCTGGTCCCGGCACAGTGGTTTTTTGTTTTGCTGCTTTTTGTTTATCTATCTGGGGATGATGGGAGTTGCAGCCCAACACATCTAGAGGACACCAAGTTGGGGGACGCTGCTATCTAAGTGTCAGGTATAGGTACAAGGCCATCCTTGTACCGAGTGGCTAGATTTATTAGGAAATGGTTTGAGAATGTCGGATGTTTGCTGCATGCGTATCTCTGTAAGAAGTTCCCATGGGAGTAGCTGGTTCACTCCCTGGGCAAATCTACACAGCGTACTGAAGGCGCTCGCATGCGCCCCCAGTGCGCCCCCAAAGCGATTGTGTAGATTCCGCCCTGGAAGAGATGGAGGAAGAGGCGGAGAAGGAGGAGGCTGGGGAATCCGGCCGCGTCCTTGCCGCCACCGCCGCCCACCTCCCCCGCCGGCCTCCTGCTGCCGGCGAAAGAGCCAGCTGGGTCGGAGAGCTTCTTCCGCTCTCCGCCCCGCCTTCTTCCGTCAAGCTCTCCGACCCGGTTGGCAGGGAGGTGGGCGGCGGCGGCGGCAAGGACGTGGCCGGATTCCCCAGCTGCCTCCTCCTCCGCCTCTTCCTCCATCTCTTCCAGGGCGGAATCTACACAATTGCTTTGGGGGCGCACTGGGGGCGCATGCAAGCACCTTCAGTACTCTGTGTAGATCCACTCCCTGTCTCTCGGCCTTGAAGCTGCTGGTTGTCTGGGAACTTCAGAGTGTTTTGGAAAAGGTAGGGGCTGCTCTTCGAAGTGGGTTATAACATCCCGCCCCCTTTGCACGTGGGCATGGTTTACAGGTCAGAGGACCTGTCTGTCAAGTGGCTTTGAATAGGCCTTATACGCTGGTGCAAAGCTGAGAAGGCTTTTCTTGTTTTCATCTGTCGACGCAACGCCTGACCTCCCTCCTGCTTTGGATTCCATCCTGGCCTTGGGACTTTGAAAGCACTCTGCACATGGACACTTTGCTATTTGGACTTTGGATTTCTAAGAACCGTGCCATGAAAAGTAGTGAGGCTTTTCATAGACTTGAACTTGCATATGCTGAGGATTCTGTGTTCGTGCTCAGACTCAGGTGGCAGGGAGTTCCCCAGTCCTTAGCAGAAGGATGGAACTCCTGGGCCTGAGGCTTAACCTTTCCTGAAGTCGTGGTAACGGGGTCAGCTCAGTAGTGGTAGGCTGAGACTGACAAGCACATGACAGATCTCTCTGCCCGGCTCTAGTGGCTCAGAGCAACCTTTCCTGGGACTTCATTTTAGGAGATTGGCCATGTCCCTTTGAGGTGCCAGCGTATGCAGCATCTGGAGAAGCTCAAAGCTGTTATTGGCGTGCCCTATTCACACATCCCTTCCGAGTGTTTGCCTTAAGGATCGTTTCAGAAAAGAGAGCTTAAAGCTGTCTAACCATCGTTCAGTTTAAAGTGTGTTTTGGAGACTTAAGTTTGTCTACCGTGGGATTTCCTCAATAAAAGACGTCTCACTGATGTGAGTGTCTCGTGTCAGCTTGCCAGCACGTGTGACTGCCAGAGCGAACAGGCAAGAACACGACACTAAGATTCCTCAACCCCTTCCTTCCCTCTTCTTCCCTCTCAATTTCTCCGCACAGGTGGAAGGAATATATCCCAGGAACTCCGTGGTGTGCTGATATCGACACGCCTGAGTCAATCGAGTATAACATCCAGTACTCGTTCCCCAAATCCTCCGCCTTTTTCGGGCGTGGGACCATGGCGTAAGTACGGGCCGCTCCACAACCTCTTCGCCAGGTGGAAATAATTTCGGAGGAGGAAAAGTGTATGCAATGAACCAGCTAGCAAACGCTGTACATTGGTTGCCTTGAATTCCATTAGGGAAGGAAGGTGGAATTAAAAAAAAAAAAAAGATTGTGCAGAATTATTTTGGTCCAGTTGACATTGCTTCCTCTGAAGAACACATCCTGCACAATCTTTATTTTATTTTTTTATTCCACCTTCCTCCCATAACGGAATTCAAGGCAATCAACGTACAGCGTTTGCTAGCTGGTCTCCCATCCAGACGAAACCTGCTTAGCTTCAGCAAAGCTGCTGGAGACATAGTGAAAAGGAAGGACAGAGAAAGGCCATTGAAAGACATTGGTTCATTCCTAACGGCCACTCAGATGGGACCAATGCATTTCAACCCATGCCCTTTGTTTCCATAGAATTATAGAGTTGGAAGGCATATGTTAACACGAGGCTGTTAATCGCTGTAGCTACTTTCAGTTTCATTGCAGAATTGAGAGCTGAGCTCTACACAAAGAGCTTTTCCTTTCCTGCTTTTCTGCTACATAACCTCTAGGTGGTGCTGTACTGCAAATATACAAATAGAAAAAGAGCTTTTTTTTCACTTTCAGAAGTAATACCCCATTTCCCCCGCTCTAACAAAAGAAGAAATGGGTACGTGCTTTTAAAAAATCAGAAGTGAAACTGGAGGAATGCAATGTTGTCTAAATAATAATAATAAACTGTGAGTAAGGAATCACAAGAGCACAATAAATGCCTTGTGTAGGAAATATCCACTTCTCCCTGTAGTCTTCTCTTCTCCAGGCTAATCATACCCAGCACAGTCAACTGATCCTCCAGACCACTCACCATCTTGGTTACACTTCTCTAGACATGCTCCAGTTTGCCAGTGTCTTCAAAAGTGGCAAAACTTCAAAACTTACATTATTAGATTGTAAGCCTATGCGGCAGGGTCTTGCTATTTACTGTTTTACTCTGTACAGCACCATGTACATTGATGATGCTATATAAATAAATAAATAATAATAATAATAATAATAATAATAAATAATAATAATAATAAAACGTGGCGTGCAGAACTGAGCACAGTACTCCAAATGCAACCTGACTAATGCAGAATAGAGTGAAACGAATACTTCCTGTGTTCTGGAACTATGCTTCTGTTAATGCTGCCTAAAATTGTATTAGCCTTTTTAGCCGTTGCAACGTACTTCAGGCTCATGTTCAGCTTGTGATCCATAAGATGCCCCATTCTTTTGCATTTCCCAGGTTGCTGTATCCACGTGCCTGCAGGCCAGGCTTTTTGCAGGCTTGCTACCCTGCACTGCTAATCACAGTTGATCCTATAAATGAGCATCACTGTTATTCATGGCTTCAGCATATTGCACGGTTGAGTCTTGGCCTTAAAAACACATTCTGGTTTTAATTTTTGTGAACTGCCCAGAGAGCTTCAGCTATTGGGCGGTATAAAAATGCAATAATAAACAAACAAATAAATAAATAAATAAATAATTCTGGTGCTTCGCCAGGGAAGAAGTTGCAAGGGGATTTGTCTGTGGAGGTATTGCACAGGTAGGCAGGTGGATGGAATGTGAAGATGGCAGGAGATCGGGAAGGGGGACAGCTTGGCCCATTGCCTAGGATGATGGGAGTTGTAGTCCCAAACATCTGGAGAGCACTGGGTTGGGGAAGGCTAATCTAGATGAACCTATGGCCTTTTTAAGGAAACTTTGTGCCTGCAAAAGCAGATCGAGCTGCCTGATGGTGCCCTTCCATTGAAAGCATCTGTCTCTCTGTCTCTCTGTCTCCCTATCAGGCTCTTTGAAGCCAAAATGAAAGGCTTCCTAGACAAGCCTTATTCCTGGGCGAAGCTAGAGGACATCCGCAAGGTCTTTTGGTTCTACCACACCCACCTCACAGGTCAGTGATGGTCAAGGATAATGAATTCCTTCAGATGAGGGGAACTCCCATTCCCTTACTATGGCTTTGCTTCCTGCTTCTCTTCCGCATTTGCAATGAGCTGTAATTCCACCAGGAAGAGAGCAGCGACCATGTGGCTTGTACAGCGCAACGCAGATGAATGGGACGGTGCCCTCTAGTGGGCATTTTATAGCACAACTGTGCCTGTACCTGGCAGGAAAACCAACAAATATCGGTATATCCCAGAAGAGTCGGGTTTTCCGAGGTTTATTTTTGGCGCTAAAACCGGAAAATGGAGCAGGCGATGCACAGGAGGCTGACGGTGTCATCAGAATGACCCGCAAACATCCGTGTGTGGCCAGTCACAAGGATGCTATAAAATGCTCATTTAAAGACACCCATTGTCTCTCTCTCCAAGACAACTCCTTTCCTTTCGTTCTGGTGGAAGACCGAAAGGGACCCATCTCCCAGAAATAAACCCACCTACTTCCACAGCTTTGGATCTTGAACTGGTGACATGATCTTAGGCTTCATACACAAACGTGCCATTTCTGCTGGTAATGGGTACACAGTGTGCAGCAAATCCCTTGTCTCTGAGGAATGCAGAAAAAGAACAGGGCATGCATGGGCATTTTATTCTAGTTGGCCTAGTACAACAACTACCTAGCACCCTACACACACACACACACACGATTTTCTTGCACCCCTTTCACACACACACAATGACTGGGTCTCTCAACATCATTTGAGAAAGCATTCTCATTTGAGAAATACGTACTCTAACTAATCCTTAGCCTTACTTCTGCCCTCTTGGGGCTGGTATAATTACGGTGACCATATGGAAAGGAGGACCAGGCTCCTGTACCTTTAACAGCTGTATAGAAAAGGGAAGTTCAGCAGGTGTCATTTGTATATATGGAGAACCTGCTGAAATTTCCTCTTCATCACAACGGTGAAGCTGCAGGAGCCCTGCCCTTCTTTTGTATCTGGTCACTCTAGCATAGCTCCTACAGATTTCACTGTTGTGCAGGGTGACCATATGAAAAGGAGGACAGGGCTACTATATCTTAATAATATATAATAATAAATAATAAATTTCCTCTTCATCACAACAGTTAAAGCTGCAGGTGCCTTGCCCTCTTTTAAAATGGTCACTCTAGTATAGCTCCTGCAGCTTTAATTGTTATGATGAAGAGGGAATTTATTATTATTATTATTATTATTATTATTATTATTATTATTATATTTGTATCCCGCCTTTTGCCCAATGCTGGGCCTCAAGGCGGCCTTATAAAGTTTTAAATATACATTCTGTATACAAATGACACCTGCTGAAATTCCCTTTTCTATGCAACTGTTAAAGAGACAGGAGCCCTGTCCTCCTTTTCATATGGTCACCCTACTGTTGTGATAAAGAGGGAATTTCACCAGGTGCTGCATGCATACAAAGGACACCTTCTGAAATTCCTTTTTCTATACTGCTGTTAAAGATACAGGAGCCCTGTCCTCCTTTCCATAGGGTCACACTAGTATAATTCCCTCTAATAACAAACTTGGGTGGTTGAATGCTGTCAGCATTGGAACCAAAGCAGGTCTGTTCATCCCAAAAAGGATGAATTTGGCCCTGGGCTTGAGGTTCTTCATTCTGAGTTTACAGCATCCTGGGGGAGATTCTGGATGGTTTAAACTTTGAACAACAGCACTCCTGTTAGGATATGCTGCAACATTTTGCTGCAGTGCCCCACTTGTGATAATTGCAAAGCTCAGCATGATGGTCTTTCTTTCTCCACCTCCCCAGAGTATGTGTTTGATCACTGGAAAGATGACGATTTCTTTGGCTATCAGTTCCTGAACGGAATCAACCCAGTGATGATCCGGAAATGCACTCAAATCCCAGACAACTTCCCAGTGACGCAGGAGATGGTGGCTGGGCCTTTGGGGGAATCCACCACCCTCCCAGAAGAGCTGAAGGTAACTATGACTCTTCTTTTGCCTTTGCGCTTTATAACCTTTGTGGCAAATTTTCTACTAAGAAGATTTATTGGTTTATCTTTGGATTACAATAAACAATTGATTTTGCAAGCACCAGAGCTTTTAGTCTCTCACTCACACAGAGGGTGTCCTTTGGCCCATTTTCCTGTTTAAAAGGTTGGTTTCTTCACCCCTCCACCAAAATTATCCAAGGCAGCTAATGCGACCATGGTCCGGTTCAGAAGACACCTTAAACCATGATGGTTAAAGCTTTTTTGTTGTTGTTAACAACTGTAGTTTAAGAGGTCATCTGAATAAGGCCTATGATAGGGTGACCCTATGAAAAGAAGGACAGGGCTCCTGCATCTTTAACAGTTGTATTTAAAAGGGAATTTCAGCAGGTGTCATTTGTATATATGGAGAACCTGGGGAAAATTCCTCTTCATCACAACAGTTAAAGCTGCAGGAGCCCTGCCCTCTTTTGTATCTGGTCACTCTAGTATAGCTCCTGCAGCTTTAACTGTTGTGATGAAGAGGGAATTTTACCAGGTTCTCCATATATACAAATGACACCTGCTGAAATTCCCTTTTCTATGCAACTGTTAAAGATATAGGAGCCCTGTCCTCCTTTTCATATGGTCACCTTAGCCTATGAGTGTTAATCCTATATACAGCAGACCCATTGAAATGAATGAGACTTAGGCTAGATCTACACTAAGAAGGATATGGCACTTTGAAAACGGTTTGAAAGCTATATATGGAGTGTGTCCTGGGCCCCAACAGTTGTCACTACTGTTATAAACTGTTTTAAAGCAGTAGTGTAGATCCTTCCATAAGGTAGTTGAACTGAAGTCTCATTCATTTCAATTAAGGTGACCCTATGGAAAGGAGGACAGGGCTACTGCATTTTTAACAGTTGTATTGAAAAGGGATTTCAGCAGGTGTCATTTGTGTGCACGCAGCCCCTGGTGAAATTCCCTTTTCATCGCAACAGTGAAAGCTGCAGGAGCCCTGCCCTCTTTCGTATCTGGTCACTCTACTATAGCTCCTGCGGCTTTAGCTGTTATGATGAAGAGGGAATTTCACCAGGAGCTGCATGCATAACAACGACACCTGCTGAAATTTCCCTTTCGGTACCTTCATCCCTTCCTGCTGAACTCCCCAAACCCTCAACTTCTGTTTTGCAGAAAGGGACCATCTACCTAGTGGATTACAAGATCCTAGAGGATATCCCCACCATCCTGGTGAATGGTAAAAAACAATATATTGCTGCTCCTCTGTGTTTGCTGCATGAAAAACCCACTGGAGAAATCATGCCTATCGCCATCCAGGTAAATGCATTGTTCTTGTTATTGTTACATTTGATCAGAAGGAGAATTCACTTTTTTTTTCTCCCTCTCCCATAATACGAGAACCCCAACGGGGTCCTCCCACGAAGCTGATTGGTGGGAGATTCAGGACAGATCAGAGGAAGGACTTCTTCACACAGCGCAGAGTTGAACTCTGGAATTCGCTACCCAAAGATGTGGTGATGGCCACCCATTTGGGTGGCTTTAAAAGGAGGGTGGATAAATTCCTAGAGGAGAAGGCGATCCGTGGCTGCTGGTCCTGATGTCTATGTGCCACCTCCAGTAAACCTGCGTACGTCAGTTGCTGGGGAACATGGGCGGGAGGGTGCTGTTGCACCTGCGTCTTGCTGTGGGTTCCCGATCAACCTCTGCTTGACCACTGTGTGAACAGAACGCTGGACTAGGTGCATCTCTAGCCTAATCGGGCATGGCTCTTCTTATGTTCTTAAAGCACTTCTCCTCTAAACAAATCTGGAGGTTCCCTTGTTTAAGGGAAGCCAAAGACGTTTGATAAGACATGGTGACGGGGTGGACAGCACAGCCCTTAGTAATCTTGCCTGTAAATTATAGACTGTTACCCAATGTCCCCTATCACGCCAGTCCTTTTCCAGCTTCATTGGCTGCCAGTCCAGGTCCAGGCCCGATTCAAAGTGCTGGTATTAACATGTAAAGCCCTAAACGGCTTGGGGCCAGGCTATCTGAAGGAACGCCTCCTCCCATATGTACCTGCCCGGACCCTAAGGTCATCCTCAGGGGTCCTTCTCCGTGAGCCCCTGCCAAAGGAAGTGAGGCAGGTGGCTACCAGGAGGAGGGCCTTCTCTGCTGTGGCACCCCGGCTGTGGAATGAGCTCCCTAAGGAGGTTCGCTTGGCACCTACGTTATATGCTTTTAGACGCCAGGTGAAGACCTTTTTATTCTCCCAGCATTTTAACAGTCTATAAATTAATTTGAACTTGCTGTTTCAAATTTGTATTTTAAATTTGTATTTTTGCATTGCTGCTGTTTTTATCTTGCTTGTGCTTTTAGGTTGTATTTTATATTATGGTTTTATACTGTTGTTTTATACTTGAATTGTCTTAATTTTGCAAACTGCCCAGAGAGCTCCGGCTATTGGGCGGTATAGAAATGCAATAAATAAATAAATAAATAAATAAATAAATAAATAAATATCTCTTACATCTCAGCAGCTATATTAATTTCTTTGCTTTTGATCACCCTGGCTCCTAGCTCAACCAGCATCCAGGCCCCCAAAACCCCATTTTCTTGCCCACCGATGAAGAGTGGATCTGGATCTTAGCGAAGACGTGGGTGCGGAACTCTGAGTTCCACGTCCACGAGGTGGTTGTCCACCTCCTCCGTGGCCACCTGATGGCGGAAATCTTCACCGTGGCAACCCTGAGGCAGCTGCCGATGTGTCACCCGTTGTACAAGGTGAGAGTTGGAGGGCAGAGAACGCGACGGAGTTGAGCAGGGGGCCGCAGGTTATGTTTTCGGTAGTCTTGTGAAGGGAGCAGATGTAGAAGGAGAACTGATTAGCAAGTTGCTGTTGAAAGAAGTTGCAAATGTGGCTCCTACTCTACCCAGAAGTTGTGCCTCACGGAGACACAGTAGGTGCGGTCAGTGGAGCGTCAAACCAAAACCAACCTTCTCCCGCTGAAGCACAGCATTGCAGCCCACCTGCAAGCAGGTGTGTCCACCTCTGAGCATTCCTGAATAAGCCTTCCTGTGTGTGGCCGGCAGATGGCCCTTTCTCTCTGTGTGGCCGGCAGGTGCGATGTACCTGTCCAGATGTTCACAGAGGCAAGGCTGGAGGCAACTGTTTGCAGCTGTGCGAGCGTGCCCAGATCTGCCCAGCCGAACGAACTGCACCTTCCCAGCTGTTATGGTCCACTCCCCTGTGGAATGTCCCTTGGAGTTGCCTGAATATGGAGGAAAGAAACCCTCTTCATGCAACACATCTGGATGCACGGATGTGTCTGCATTGGTGCACTCCTGTTAAAAAGACGTGGGTTGTGTGAATCAGGAAACTACCTTCTACCAAGGGCACCATCAAATGAGCATTTTATTGCACAGGCATAACTGAGCACTCACAGATTTTCACAGCTCCTATGACGACAACGTCTGCGTCCCGCCCGCCTCCTGCCCCTTCTCTTCATCACAACAGTTAAAGCTGCAGGAGCTATACTAGAGTGACCAGATACAAAAGAGGACAGGGCTCCTGCAGCTTTAACTGTTGTGATGAAAAGGGAACTTCACCAGGTGCTGCATGCATACAAAGGACACCTGCTGAAATGCCCTTTTCAATGCAACTGTTAAAGATACAGGAGCCCGGTCCTCCTTTCCCTATGGTCACCCTAGTTTGTAAGCCCCTTAGTTAGGGTGACCATAGGGAAAGGAGGTCAGGGCTCCTGTGTCTTTAACTGCCATAATGAAAGGGGAATTTCAGCAGGTGTTCTTTATAGGCATGCAGCACCTGGCAAAATGCCCTCTTCATCACCACAGGTAAAGCTGCAGGAGTCCTGCCCTCCTGTGTATCTGGTCACTCTAGTATAGCTCCTGCAGCTTTAACTGTTGTGATGAAGAGGGCATTTCACCAGGTGCTGCATGCATACAACTGACCCCTGCTGAAATTCCCTTTTCTATACAACTGTTAAAGATACAGGAGCCCTGTCCTCCTTTCCATAGGGTCACCCTACCTTCATGCCATATAAACAAATCTAAAACCAGATGCAGGAAAGCAACAGAGGAGGATGGAGACAGAGGTAAACAGGATAAAAATGTGTGATTATTTCATTTATTATTACACTGTCTCATTACGCCACCCTTTCCCATCCTGGTACTCTGCAGATGTGTTGGCCTTGCTGCCTGGGAATTATGGGAGTTGCAGTCCAGCACACCTGGAGAGCAACCAGTTTGGGGAAACCGTCAGTATACTTTGATACCACCCCAGCCTCACGCTTGTGTGTTCCCTTTTCCAGCTTTTGATCCCTCACCTCCGGTATTCGATCCATATCAACGTGTTGGCTAGAACGTACCTCATCAGCCAAGGAGGAACCTTTGACCGGGTAAGTGGGGCGCTCATGGATTTTCCTTGCAGGGATGCTGCGAATCCGTTCTGAATTGTCTTCTCTCCACTGGAGCTCGTAAGGTCAAGGGCTTAGTTAGTTTGCACACGCATTTGATTTCTCTGCACTCACAGATCCGTTTGACATCGGACGGACGGCGGCCTAATACGAGAACTGCCAGCCCAGAAAAGAATTGTTTGGGGTGAAATAGAACAGCCTGTTGGATTTGCAGTGGCGTCTTGGCACGTGCACGTCATATAAAGACCCTTGTATTATTTATGATTATGGCCATTACATTTATTATGTATTAAATGTATATCCCACCTTTTTTCCTCCTTTAGGAATCCAAGGTGGCATACATAATACTCCTCCTCGCTATCTAACAGTCAGGAAGTTTTTCCTGATGTCCAGCTGGAATCTGGCTTCCTTTAACTTGAGCCATTTAGCCATCAAAGGCTTTGTTAAGCCATGTCTTAACCTGGTGCCAAAATGTTGCCAGTGCTGGCACCAGCCGGGCCTCCAGTGGGAGGGCATTCCACAGCCGGGGTGCCACAACAGAGAAGGCCCTCTCCCACGTCCCACCATAGTGTATATCTTGCATTGGTGGGGCACAGAGAAGGGCTCCTCCAACAGATCTCAGGTGGTCTCGGGCAGGCAGGTATAAGGAGAGGTGCTCCCTCAAGTATCGAAGTCCCAAACCTTTAGGGCTTTAAACGTCATTACCAGCACCTTGAATTCCGACTGGAGATGTATTGGCAGCCAATGCAATTTCTTGAAGACCGGTGTTATATGGTATCTATTTTTTTTTTATCCTGCTTCTTAACCAAGAGGGGATGGCAATCATTGAGCTGAAAATATGGTCTCTGCCCACACACTTCCAGTCTAAAAAGACACGGCAGTGACGGCACACGAGGAAAAGGCGTTGGGGAGGGAAGAGGGAAACTTGACGTCAGCAACACGTGTAATATGAGAATGTCCTGCGTGGTTTTCCCCCCTCTCGGCTGCAGGCCATCGCGATCGGACGCAAAGGCCTAGCGGTGCTTCTGAGCAAAGCCCTCAATAACCTGACCTACACTGATCTTTGCCTCCCAGATGATATCGAGGCCCGGGGCGTCAGCTCTCTTCTGAATTACTACTACAGAGATGATGGGCTGAAAATATGGGATGCCATTAAGAGGTGAGGGAAATATTTCTTTCTTTGTGGCATTTTTAGCTTGCTTTTCAGACACTTATTTTCTTCCAAAGCAGCTCACATCAATAGAAAGAGAGAGAGACAGAGAGAGAGAGAGAGAGAGAGAGAGAGAGAGAGAGAGAGAATGAGAGAGACAGAGGCATACAAACTAAAATGACATGACACACAAGGAAAAAGGGATGGGGAGGGAAGAGAAAAAAGGAGGTATAACCAGATATTGGCTTGAATCTAAAGAAAAGAAAGAAAGACGACTTTAGGTGTACATAGGGCAGGGGTGGCAAACCTGTGGCCCTTCACATGTTGCACTCCAACTTCCATCATCCCCAATCATTGCCCATGCCAGGCTAAGGGCTTGTGTCCTCCCAGTTTATTCTATTTTATTCATTTATTTACAATATTTATATATGGCCCAATAATCAAGGTTCTCGGGATTTTATAGTAACCATTTAAAACCACAAAAATCAAATACAAATAAAATATAAATGTAAAGTTTAAACCAAAATCAAACCAGCAACAGGAGATAACCGTGCAAATGATGTAGAAAGCGCTACACAGGTTTTAAGGTTGAAAACACTGGGGTTGTGGGGTTTTTTTTTTAAAAAAAATGGTATTTGACTGGCTCAAAAAAGATCACAACGTAGATGCCAGGCGAGCCTCTTTGGGGAGATCCAGGGCCGGTCCTACCATGAGGCAGAGTGAGGCAGTCGCAGCAGGAGCTGGGAGGTGTCAGCAAGGTGCTGGACTGAGGAGAGAACTGTGTGCCACATGGCCTGGCAGCTGCTCCCCACGCTAATCTGCTGCCTTCAGGTGCAGTGGGGGACACTGTCCCGTCACCGGTGTTGAAGAAAAGTTCAACTGCCAGCTTTCACACATGGAATGGGATGGGGTGCCATCTTGTTCTTTGCCCCAGGCAGCAAAATATCTTGGGACGGCCCTGGAGAGGGCACTTAACAACGTGTGTGTGTGCGTGTGCGTGTGTGTGTGCGTGTGTGTGAGTCCCACCACAGAAGCAGACCTCAGTTTGCTACCCTAGATGGTGGGGATGGGGTTTGCTCAAGTTCTTAGAAAAATTGTGGATTACAACCCAATTAAATCAAATAAAAAGGCATCCAGATGCAGTTTCAAAAGGAAAGTTTATTTCCACCTCAGGTACCAAAAATCTCTTTGTACAAAGATCCCTCTCCCTCGTCAATGTAAGGGAAAAGGCCCGGAACGTTTCATTTTATACAGGGGGGAAACATTGTCTGCAAATAATTGGTTGCTTGCTCAGATCGTCCCAGCTGATCCTCCTCTCTGTTCTCTTGACATGCCCAGATGGGTGAGAGACCCTATTGACTTTGCAAACTCCGTTATCACATGACTCCCTCAGTGATGAATCCTGGGACCTTCCTGTCACATATTCCATTGTCTTTAACTAATCCCTGTTCACCACTCCCTCCCTGGTTCCCCACCCTGGGACATTCCGGTCCCACCTTGCCTACGTGGCAGAAACCTTCCTGCTTCACCCTCCCTTGGTGCCTGACATTTATTTTATTTATTTATTTATTTATTTATCATACTTATACCCCGCTCCTCAGCCAAAAAAGGCTCTCGGAGCGGCTTACACTTAGCAAAAAAGACAGTCCCTGCCCTCAGGCTTACAATCTAATAAAGACATGACACACAAGGAAAAGGAGTCAAGGAGGGAGGGAGGGAGGAGAGAGAGAGAGAGAGAGAGTCCAGCAGGAGCAGGCCCCGATGTTACTTCTGCCTGCTCCTGTCCCCTCGGTCCTTCTTCTTCCCCACAGGGCCAAGATGGCAGTTTGCCCTGTGGGGGGCGGGGGAAGAGTCCAGCAGGAGCAGGCCCCGATGTTACTTCTGCCTGCTCCTGTCCCCTCGGTCCTTCTTCTTCCCCACAGGGCCAAGATGGCAGTTTGCCCTGTGGGGGGGGGGGGGAAGAGTCCAGCAGGAGCAGGCCCCGATGTTACTTCTGCCTGCTCCTGTCCCCTCGGTCCTTCTTCTTCCCCACAGGGCCAAGATGGCAGTTTGCCCTGTGGGGGGGGGGAAGAGTCCAGCAGGAGCAGGCCCCGATGTTACTTCTGCCTGCTCCTGTCCCCTCGGTCCTTCTTCTTCCCCACAGGGCCAAGATGGCAGTTTGCCCTGTGGGGGGGGGGGGGGAAGAGTCCAGCAGGAGCAGGCCCCGATGTTACTTCTGCCTGCTCCTGTCCCCTCGGTCCTTCTTCTTCCCCACAGGGCCAAGATGGCAGTTTGCCCTGTGGGGGGGGGGGGAAGAGTCCAGCAGGAGCAGGCCCCGATGTTACTTCTGCCTGCTCCTGTCCCCTCGGTCCTTCTTCTTCCCCACAGGGCCAAGATGGCAGTTTGCCCTGTGGGGGGGGGAAGAGTCCAGCAGGAGCAGGCTCCGATGTTACTTCTGCCTGCTCCTGTCCCCTCGGTCCTTCTTCTTCCCCACAGGGCCAAGATGGCAGTTTGCCCTGTGGGGGGGGGGGGAAGAGTCCAGCAGGAGCAGGCCCCGATGTTACTTCTGCCTGCTCCTGTCCCCTCGGTCCTTCTTCTTCCCCACAGGGCCAAGATGGCAGTTTGCCCTGTGGGGGGGGGGGAAGAGTCCAGCAGGAGCAGGCCCCGATGTTACTTCTGCCTGCTCCTGTCCCCTCGGTCCTTCTTCTTCCCCACAGGGCCAAGATGGCAGTTTGCCCTGTGGGGGGGGGAAGAGTCCAGCAGGAGCAGGCTCCGATGTTACTTCTGCCTGCTCCTGTCCCCTCGGTCCTTCTTCTTCCCCACAGGGCCAAGATGGCAGTTTGCCCTGTGGGGGGGGGGAAGAGTCCAGCAGGAGCAGGCCCCGATGTTACTTCTGCCTGCTCCTGTCCCCTCGGTCCTTCTTCTTCCCCACAGGGCCAAGATGGCAGTTTGCCCTGTGGGGGGGGGGAAGAGTCCAGCAGGAGCAGGCCCCGATGTTACTTCTGCCTGCTCCTGTCCCCTCAGTCCTTCTTCTTCCCCACAGGGCCAAGATGGCAGTTTGCCCTGTGTGTGGGGGGGAAGAGTCCAGCAGGAGCAGGCCCCGATGTTACTTCTGCCTGCTCCTGTCCCCTCGGTCCTTCTTCTTCCCCACAGGGCCAAGATGGCAGTTTGCCCTGTGGGGGGGGGGAAGAGTCCAGCAGGAGCAGGCCCCGATGTTACTTCTGCCTGCTCCTGTCCCCTCGGTCCTTCTTCTTCCCCACAGGGAAGAAGACATTCTTTTCGATGGGCGAGCCGCCCACCTCTTATTTCTCTCCCTGGTTTCCCACTGAGCTGTGGGGAAAGGAAATAAGAGGGGGGGGTGTCAAGCACCCGGCGATCCAACCAGCGGCTAGGGCTCGTCCTTACCCCTGAGTAAGCGACCTTACTCAAATAGATAATTGGACTTTTCTCTCCTACCTGGGAGTAGGGGGTCTATTCTACTCATCCAAATCACTTAGAAATCACCCAAGGGTGACATTTTGGGAAAGGGAAATGAGGGGTCTTGGAAGAAGGACGGGAGAGAAAGAGATGGGCGAAGGGAGTAGTGGGAAATCTGTTATTTTTCCATAACAAAGTCTACATGAAGCCTGTCACATCGTTCCTTGGATCTGGGCCGTGTGACTCAGCAAGGCTTTCTAAATCTCTTCCCGCACACCTGCCCAGGCTATCCCTGCAAGTTTCCCTCAGGGAATTCAGAGTTTGACAGGTAGATGGGACTAGGGAGAAAGTACTTCCAGGTCTGATTGCGGAAAGAATCAGAACCTTTCTACACAAAGCTTTTATTATGTGCTTGTAATCTCTCACTCATGGTAGTTTGTGGGGCCTTTACGCAACATCCTCCTCCTCCGGGGCCTCTCCCATGCTTTGCAATCATTTTAGTGTGTGTGTGTGTTTCTTCCTAACGAGGAAAGTCTGTTATTTCTGTGAACGGCAGCATGAAACGCCAGTGTCTTTGTGCAATTCTGCTATACCACAGTGCCACCTAGTGGTTGTGTAACGGAATATATAGAAAGGCAGAGAAAGAAAAAGCCTGCGGAGTGGGGAAACACATGTAAAGGAGCAGATCATAGTCCCGCAAAGAATCTGGAAGCAGTAGCCTCGGCAAAGGTGCAAGTTAAAAAGCTCATGTAGAAAAGCCCATAATGGGCCCCACAGCTCCTAGGCAGGAACCTAGCTGGTTTATTCCTTGTTCAAGAATTAGGTACAGGGAACTGCTCTGCCTGTGAGTTGATGTTATTTTGTCTTGGCAGACCTGACTTCTTTCTCTCTCCCCGTAGCTTCGTCTCCGGCATTGTTGAAGTCTACTACAAAAACAATTTAGCTGTCCAGAGAGATTGCGAGCTGCAGGCCTGGGTTTCTGACATCTTCACGAAGGGTTTCCTGGCCAAGCGGTCATCAGGTACTCTGCTACCCCGAGAAATTAAACAATTTATTCCAGCTAGCCTACGATTGCTGCTTTCCTCCTTTCAGGACTGTTTATACGATCTGTCACGCTTTCGAAAGCCTTTTTAGAATATCTCCTTCCCTCTGATCGCAGCTTGTGATCGTGGTAGTAAAGTCCTCCCCAAAGTCCCCAGAAAGTATATCACATCTCAGAATACCTCCAGCGCTCGTTCCACTGTAATTCTCTGTTCCGTTGTTTTATGCGAGTGCACGCCACCTCTCAGAGGCAAGAATTTTCAGGAGTTTTCGTGTTTACTGAGGGTTCAGTTTCTTTAGAACAGGGGACCCCTAACTTCCAAATTAGATTACTGCAATGCCCTCTACATGGGGCAGCCTTTGAAGACAGTCCGGAAGCTGCAGCTTGTGCAAAATGCGGCAGCCAGATTGAAAGCTGGAACAGGGAGGTCTGAGCATATAACAGCGATTCTGGCCCGCTTGCATTGGCTGCTATACGTTTCTGAGCCCAATTCAAAGTGCTGGTTTTAACCTATAAAGCCCTACATGGCTTGGGACCGCAATAGCTGATGGAACGCCTCTCCCGACATGAACCTACCCATACAATGTGCTCAACATCTAAAGTCCTCCTCTGAGTGCCTACTCCGAGGGAAGCTCGGAGTATGGCAACAAGGGAAAGGGCTTTCTCGGTGGTGGCCCCCCGACTGTGGAATGATCTCCCCGATGAGGCTCGCCTGGCACCAGCATTGTTATCTTTTCGGCGCCAGGTCAAGACTTTTCCCTTCTCCCCAGCATTTTAACAGCATTTAACAACGTTAAGTTTGTTTTCTAATGGACCCCGGAACTGTTGTTTTTAAATGGATTCTGTTGTTTTTATACTGTTGTTTTTATGTTTTTGATGGTTTTTAAATTTTGTATACTTTTTAATGTTTACCATTTTTAACTATTGTAAACCACCCAGAGAGCTTCGGCTGTGGGGCGGTATATAAATGATAATAATAATAATAATAATAATAATAATAATAATAATAATAATAATAATAATAATACAGTTTCTTTAGAACAGGGGACCCCAGTGCAGTACTGACAGACGTCGTGATACTTGCAGGCATCTCCACTGGTGTCCACACAGCTCTTCACTCCCTGACCCATTAAAAAAAAAATTCCAATTAAAAAGTGGGAAAACGTTGGAGTGGGAAGTTCTCCTTCCTGTTCCTGAACCTGCTGCTGATCAGCTGTTTAGCAGGCAGAAGGAGAAAGCAAGGCAAAGGGGTAGAAAGGAGAGAAAGAGCGAGGCTAGAAGCTGGGAACGGAGAGAGAGTCTCAATTCAGACAACACATTTCTCCATGGTGATTTTGGAACTCCACGGTGGAGTTTTTGCACCACCATTAAGAAGTGTGTTGTCTGGTGGGAAATCTCCATGCAACAGTGGAGTTGTTGGTTTTTTAATACACTCCGTGCAGAATATCCACCCTGTGCAGAGGAGAGTTCCTGCACAATGGTGGTGTGGTGTGGTGTGTGGTGAGCTCCGTGGAGTTTTCCATTGCGTTGCGTTGACTTTTCCCACTGGCTACAGAGTTCCCTGGCAAGAGCGGTGAAAGGAGGGAGTGCCGCTCTAGGAGAGCTGCTGGGATTGGGTCTTTTGGCAGCAATGGCTGATGGGATACCGTCGGGAGGACTGGGGGGAGGAGGGACAGCGGAGGAACTGTCACTCAAACATCGCAATGGATTTTAATCTATTTATTTATTTATTTATTTATTTATTTATTTATTACACTTATATACCACCCCCATAACCAGGGCTCTCTGGGCGGTTTACAGAAATTCTAAAATTAAGATAAAAACGAGTATACAAAATTTAAAATTCTAAAACACAGAACCTATACACATAAAGCATTAAAAACTGTTAAAAACTAAACATGTGGGTGATTAAGATGTGCCGCCATATGCCTGGGCAAAGAGGAAAGTCTTAACCTGGCGCCGGAAAGATAGCAGCGTTGGCGCCAGGCGAGCCTCGTCAGGGATATCGTTCCATAGTCTGGGGCCCACCACCGAAAAGGTAGCCCACAGTCACACAACGGTGGAGTTAAAACGGTGGGGAGTACCCCCTAAAAACTCAACTGTAGAGTGGAGTGTTCACACTGCGTTGACTAACTTGTTGTCTGAACTGAACCAGAGAGAGCAAAGAGGAAAGGTCTATGTGGGCAGAAGAAGGTTGGACAGGCCAGGAAGCAACTCTTTCCATTTTCCCCTCCTTTCCGGCTCTAGCCTCACTATTTCTCTCGCCCTATCCACCGACCCACATACCTCTTGACCAGCCAGGGCCCCACAGCAGAAATTATGTGACCAGCCACTTCCTCCATGGCAGCCATTTTGTGGCAGTGCCCACAGCAGTTCCTCAAATCCCTAAATGTGCCCACAGGTCCAGAAAGGTTGGGACTCCGTGCCTCAGAAGGTGCGCACTGGAGTCTGACAGCCTTTCTGTGAGAGGATGTTTATTTACGCCTATACAGACTTAGGGCATAAGATCAGGTCTCACAACATGAACTCTCCGACAAATTCCTGTTCCCCTTTAGATTGCTAGGTCAACCACAGGATTTCCTGCAGAGAGCAAAGTCAGCACTCTGTCTCCTTTTTCGGGACCAGTTCCCACAGACCGACTTCCTTCTACACACCGAGACTTCACTCGGCTCTTCTGTTTGTATAATGGCGGGGAAGGGGGGAGAGAAAGAGAAGTAAACTTGGCCCGTTATCTATCTATCTATATCTATTTATCTATCTATCATCTATCTATCACCCATTGAAAGACATCACTAGAATGTGACTGGCTATCACAGCCTTCTCCAACGGGTGCCTTTCCAGATGTGTTGGACTGCAACTCCCATAATTCCCAGCCAGCTGGCTGGGAATTATGGGAGTTGCAGTCCAACACATCTGGAAAGGCACCCGTTGGAGAAGGCCAGGCTACCAACGGTCTTTCATCAAATCTTAAGAGTCAAGAAATGTTAGCGTCAAGAATTACCGAGTTGAAAGGGATTTTGAAACGCTGCAGTCACAGGCGCGGAGGTATAAGGGGCGTTTGAAAGCGTCTCCAAACCAACATCTAAACCCATCACAGGATATTTGTTTGTTTTGTTATAATCTTCAACTAGGTTCAGCTTCCAAAGCAACTTAGCATTTTAAAAACCCACAAAAAGCGACCATTGTAAAAGTCTGCACAGGGGTGGGATATGCGTCAAGAGTCTTCTGGTCCCTGGTGATAGATGTCAGTGTCCATGTTCCAGGCTCTTCCAGGTAGCTTGAAGAGCTGCTGATGGAGGATGGGAACAAAGGAGAGGGCCTTCTCAGTGGTGGCCCCCCAATTATGGACCGATCTCTCCGACGAGGCTCGCCTGGCACCAACATTGTTATCTTTTCAGCGCCAGGTCAAGACCTTTCTCTTTTCCCAGGCATTTAACAGCATTTAACAGCGTATGCTGATTTCATAACTGACCCGAGAATAGTTGTTTTAAATGGATATTGTTGTTTTTATACTTTTAGTAGTTTTAAATCTTGTATATCTGTTTTAATGTTCATTGTTTTTAGCTTTTCTAAACCGTCCAGAGAGCTTCGGCTATGGGGCGGTATATAAATGTATTTAAATAAATAAATAAATTGTGTCCAAGGGAGGTTCCAGGAAGAGCAAAGAAACAGGCTCAGTTCAGACAACACATTAGTCAACGCAGTGTGAAAATTGCACTCAACGGTTGAGTTTGTAGGGGGCACTCCCCGCACAACATGTTCTAACTCCACCATTGTGTGACTGTGGGCTACCGTGGAGTGGAGTAAAATCCATCATGACATTTGATTTTCAGTTCCTCCCCCCTCTCTCCTCCCCCGGTCCTTCCAATGGAATCCCATCAGCCATTGCTGCAAAAGAACAATCGTCGGCTCTCCTAGAGCGGCACTCCCTCTTTTCGCCACTCTTGCCAAGGAACTCTGTAGCCAGTGGGAAAAGTCAACTCAACACAATAGAAAACTTCATGGAGCCCTCCACACTACAGAAGGGTTGTGCAGGAACTCTCCTCTGCACAGAGTGTAGTGTTTCCCCACCAAAAAAAAATCCACCATGGGGTGGAGTTTCCCCGCCCAACAACACATGTCTCAACAGTGTTGTAAAAACCACTGAATTGAGCCCCAATCGGGTAGAATCATAGAATCATAGAATAGCAGAGTTGGAAGGGGCCTACAAGGCCATCGAGTCCAACCCCCTGCTCAATGCAGGAATCCACCCTAAAGCATCCCTGACAGATGGTTGTCCAGCTGCCTCTTGAAGGCCTCTAGGGTGGGAGAGCCCACAACCTCCCTAGGTCACTGGTTCTTTTGTCGTACTGCTCTAACAGTCAGGAAGTTTTTCCTGATGTCCAGCTGGAATCTGGCTTCCTTTAACTTGAGCCCGTTATTCCGTCTCCTGCACTCTTGGAGGATCAAGAAGAGATCCTGGCCCTCCTCTGTGTGACAACCTTTTAAGTATTTGAAGAGTGCTCTCATGTCTCCCCTCAATCTTCCCTTCTCCAAGCTAACCATGCCCAGTTGTTTCAGTCTCTCTTCATAGGGCTTTGTTTCCAGACCCCTGATCATCCTGGTTGCCCTCCTCTGAACACGCTCCAGCTTGTCTGCATCCTTCTTGAATTGTGGAGCCCAGAACTGTAATCGCAGTGTGTTGAAGCCAATGCACTGTATGATTCCTGGACACACTGAATAGCATGCAATTTCATCTGATAGCTCCTGAAGAACATAAGAACATAAGTTAGTGCCCTGCTGGATCACACCCAGGGTCCACCTAATCCAGCACTCTGTTCACACAGTGGCCAACCAGCCATCGGTCAGGGATGAACAAGCAGGACTTGGTGCAACAGGACCCTCCCACCCATGTTCCCCATGTGCACATAGGCTTACTACTACTTCCTTCCTCCCACATCGTAAATTACCACAACTTTGCGATCCCCTTGACTTTCCCTTGATGCGTGACATACTTTATGGAGGACCTCTTCCCTTGTTTCTCAACAGGCATTCCTTCCTCCATCCATTCCGTCCCAGAACTCATCAAGTTTCTGACCATGGCGATATTTACCTGTTCAGCTCACCATGCTGCAGTAAATAGTGGGCAGGTGAGTGCCTGGCGGGTGGATGTGCTGCACGCACGTCATCATCCCTCTTAAGCCCAGTGTTTTTTGGGGGAGCTTTTGCACACTGAATAGCATGCAATTTCATTTGGCTTTTTCCTTTGACACAGGAGTAGATTCGGTGGCAGTATTTAGACTAGAGTTGGGAGAGCAATTCGTTCAGTTCACATTTCAATGTGAATTGTAATGCACAAATACAAAATGCATGTATTAGGAGGTAGTATACGCAAACGTGCCTATATTAGTGAAAATTATGTTCAAAAGTGCATGCTATTAGGTAAGTTACTTGCAAAAACGCATATATTCAGCAAAATTGCCTACCAAAACGCACGTATTAGGAGAAATGCAAGCAAAAGTACCTGCGATTTTCATGCAAATTTAACAAAAACATTCTCAGAATTTGGGATGAACCAACTTTATGATTGGAAAAAGGAGAAAGTGAGAGAAGCCGAAAGGGACAGATCTGTCCAACTCTAATTTAGACCCATTATCAGCAACTAGATTTGCTGGTGGGCTGTTTGAGATGAAGCTGTTTGGTATAACCTGTTAGCAATCACTCCTCAGCTTTGGGGATACAGATGTGTACACATTCACATGAGTGAATTAGAATAAAAGGACAGCATATGATCTTCACTTTTAAATATGTATGTACATACGAAGTTCCCAGATGGGTTCTGCTTAACATGATTTTGTACTCTCTTCTCTGGGCTGCAGTTTGAACTGGGGGCCTTCATGCCCAACTTGCCTTCATCCATGAGGAAGCCTCCACCCCAAGCCAAAGCCCCAGTGACACTGGAAGAATTCCTGGACACCATTCCTGAGATGAACACCACTAGCCAGGTCCTTTCTGTCCTCTGGGTCTTGCGCAATGAGGATTTTGACATGGTGAGAACAGCCACAGTAAAGTTCCTCTACAGTTCTTAGTAATGTCTAAGCTCCATCACACCTTGGAAGAAATGCTGGCTAACGCTGGCTACCGTTGCTTCTCCGTGGACACTGTTACTTCCTGTTTTCAAACAGGAAGTAAACAAGGTCCACGTGGGCCATTCAGTCCCTTGTTGCTTCTCCCACACACAGCAGGAGAAATCAGCAATTTCGGTTTAAAAAATATTTCGCAGTTTTTCTGGTTTTTCTTGCGGTGCAAGGAAGACCAGAAAGGGCAGAAGGGGTGCGAGAGGCAAACGACGTCTTGTGAGCTACCTCCGAGGAATCCGTGAGTGCCCAGTAACGAGCGTGCAATAAAACGCTCGTCGGATGGAGCTTTTAGTGGCAAGAATTGGAGATTCGGCCGCTTCATGTGAAAGTCAGCCTTTCTCATTCCTCTGCACATCTTCTTATAGCAGTACTGCACAGCCCTGCATGTCCATGATCCCCATTTTGTCTTCTTCCTGAATCCTGATTCCTGGGCCTCCTTCTACCTATGACCTCAACGACTCTTTTCCTAAAATCCTGTGTTTCCTGAGCACTCGGCAGCTCTTACTCCGAAGTTCTCTGTGAAATGGTTCGCTCTGTCCGATTAGCCTAGATTTCTGGGTGGCTGCAACCAACCTTTGCCCCACAGCAGTTAGAATGTTGCAAATATTCTGTGACATCACAGCAGCACAGCCAATAGTAGGGTGATGTTGGCTCACAGACTGGCAATAGGTAGGTTTTGGTTACGAAGGATAGCAGCTACCATGGAGGTAATAACAGGAGGATACCTCTGTCACTCTAGGGTCAGGATGGCCATAGAGTAGAAGGAACTCCGCCTATTGCCTTCTCCTGTGGTTAATTTCTGAAAATGTCAGCAGTGAAGGAGACAGAGTAGGACAGAGACATGCTTTGTACATGGGTTAGACGCCCACACCACAATTTCCAGAGCTGAACTCTGGTGAACCCAAGTCTAGTGTAAGCTTACTCTGACTTTCTCTGTTCCCCTTTTTCAGAAACCGCTGGGCCAATACGACGAGGAGCATTACGTTGAGGAAGACCCGAAGCGGCTCATAACAGCTTTCCAAGAGCAACTGGCACACATCTCTGAGGAAATTCTGAAGAGGAATGAGTCGCTGAAGTTGCCTTACACGTACCTCTATCCTCCCAACATAGAGAACAGCACGGCAATATAGAAACCCGGTTTTGCCATCCAGTGCATGTTTCTGGACCACAGTGATTGTGCGCTGAGCTTCTTGCCCTGCCCTATTCCTTCTGAGAGGGAGGCCCTTAAGAGTAGGCCCACCACGCAAATCCCTTTATAGAGAGCTATATCGAGAGCAATGTATGATCTGTATTCAGCACAGCGCAACAGCGGAACCTGCATCAAGGCAACAGAGACTGCCAGGTTGCAACTGGAAGGTTCACACAACAGTTTTAAAATCACCCACGAAGTAGGAGATGAGGGAGTGGAGCATCTCTTGTATATTTCCCACCCTCCACCCCAGTAATTTTATCTGTTGCTTCTCCCACAGGCTCTGAAGAGAGTGGGAACGGGGTGGCGGGTGAAATGAAACCAGAGAAGAAACAATTACGGATCTCCAGGTTACAAACCGGCCATGTGGTTTATAAAGCCACATTTTCTTAAAATTTACAGGGAGGGGCAAGATGTGAGATTTTTAAACGACATGGTGAAGGCACTTTAAAAAAAAAAGAAGCTATTTCAAAAAATATAAAATGTAAATATTTCAATCCAAACAGCTTTTTTTTTTTTACCTTTGGGGAATTTTCAAATGAAAAGCTATGATTCCAAAGATGCCTTTGCAGCTCCGCTTGCGCGGAGTGTGCTGGATTGGAGCCCTGCTGTTTTCTGGCTGGGGAGGCAAAGAAAATGCCTCTAAAATAAGTAGCAGCCGTTTTCTGCCATCAATCGGCCGACATTTACTTGTCCGTTCTGAGCATCTACTGTTCGTAGCCTACCATGGTTTAAGCGCTCTGAGAATATGTAGCCTTTCCCCCACGAGACTGAACACTGGCTTCCGGGCACTAGCAATCTTTTGCCAGCTATGCATGATGAACTCTTATTTTCTGTTGTGCATCCATTTCCGTGCACGTGAAATGGGGCAGTATGTGTTTCCCTCTACATTTGCCTAAGGCGTCTTTGATCTTTTTCACTCGGTATCTGTGCACTGCATGGCGAAGTGCAGGAGGCCACGACTGTGTTACAAGAAAGTCTGAGATAAAATGTGTTGTTTTATTAGGGCAGACTCCAACAGGGTGCTTACATCCTCAGAGATTCATAGAATAGTAGAGTTGGAAGGGGTCTATAAGGCCATCACGTCCAACCCCCTGCTCCATGTAGGAATCCACCTTAAAGCATCCCTGACAGATGGTTGTCCAGCTGCCTCTTGAAGGCCTCTAGTGTGGGAGAGCCCACAACCTCCCTAGGTCACCGGTTCCATTGTCGTACTGCTCTAACAGTCAGGACGTTTTTCCTGATGTCCAGCCGACTTCTGTCTTTGAGCTCATTATTCCGTGTCCTGCACTCTGGGATGATCGAGAAGAGATCCTGGCCCTCCTCTGTGTGACAACCTTTCAAGTATTTGAAGAGTGCTATCGTGTCTCCCTTTTTCTGCCCCACTGATCCCCTTCTGCAAGTGGTGGGTCTGGCCAATTCTGTTGCAGGAGCATGACCCACTGCGTACGCAAGGCAGATTTAGTGCTCAGGGGCAGCCTCGAACCATGCAGAAATGCTCGTTTCTGGAAGGAGGCACGTCAGCAGAACTCACGATCAGTGGGGCAGAAGAAAATCACCTAGGGTATAAACGCCCGTTGGATTCTGCCTTTGGTCTTGATGATGACGATGATGATCTCATTTATCTTAGCAACTTCCTAATTTACAAGAAAATAGAAATCAAACTGCTAATCAGTAGGGATGTGCTCCGCTTCTAATCGGACCGTAGAAGCAGGAGCGGAGCGGGGGGCTTCGCCTGCCCTTAAGGCGGAGGCAAAGAGGATTGGGGGGCCGGCGGAGCGTGGCGAAGAGGATCGAGGTGAAGGCGGATCCTTCGCCTCGATCCGGAGCTCCGCCGGAAAGGTAAGTGGGGTTTACCGGGCCCTGCCGCTGTTGCCCATGCGGCGACGGCGGCAGGGCCCGGTAATCCCCCTCCTCGCCCTCCTCTCCCTTACCTGCCTCCGTCCGCGGTCTGTCGGCGTCTTCAATTGAGCCCGCGGTTCCACCAGGAAGCCTGGGCCGCTTGCGGCCCAGACTTCCTGGTGGAACCGCGGGCTCAATTGAAGACGGCGACGGACCACGGACGGAGGCAGGTAAGGCCCCCCTCTCCCTTGGTCCCTTACTGGGCTCTGCCGCCGTCGCCGCATGGGCGGTGATGGCGGCAGGGCCCGGTAAACCCCCCCCCCCCCCATGGGGGGGAACGGAGCTCCGATCCGGATCCGGAGCTCCGAGTGGAGCGGAGTGGGCATAGGCGGAGTGGGGGCGGTGCGGTGCGGCCCGATCCGAAAATCGCAGATCTGAAAGTGAAGCGGAGCGGGGGGTCCGTGCACACCCCTACTAATCAGACACCTTGACCAGCTCTTATTGACGATGTCATGCATCTGTTTAGAATCACCTGTTAGCAAATGCATAGAACAAGAATATAGGACGTTGTCATCTAGCAAGTTCAGCCAGCTCAATACTGTCTACAAATGCAAGCATCATCTTTCCAGGATTTCAGCAAGAGTCTCTCCAACCCTACCTGGAGTTCTCAAGGCTTGGACCTGTGACCTTGCCACACTGGTGGCTTGAACAGGGACAGACTTTCTACATTAAGCTTTTATTTTGCACCCATGATTCCTCACTCACAGTAATTTGTGGGTCTTTTACACAATATTGCCATCCTCCAGGGCCTCTCCCACGCTTTGCAACCATTTTACCGTGCGTGTTTTTTCCTGACCCCGAAGGTCTGGTATATTTCTCAATGGCGGCATGAAACTGTACCTAGTGTATTTGCGCAATTCCGCTATACCACAGCGCCACCTAGTGGTTGCGTCATGGAAACAAATAGAAAGGCAGAGAAAGAAAAACTCGGGGGGGGGGGGGAACATATGTAAAAGAGCCAAGCTTAATTCCACAAAGAATCCAGAAGCGGAAGCTTCAGTGAGAAGCCTCAGGTTTAAAGCCTCGTGTTGAACAGCCTGTTGTGTGTTTCACTCAAAAAGGATTTTGTGAATGGCTGCTGTTGTGGTCATTATCACGGTCTGTACTTGGTGCATTTCATTTCCCTCTGATCTCACTGTTTACAGTCTCTTCCCCAACCATGTGCATAGAAACTTGCCAGTCAAGGATAACACTTCAAGCATATGATGAAGTAGCCTGCAGTCCAAAAAAGCTTATGCCATAATAAATCTGTTCGTCTTTCAGGTGACACAAGATTCTTTGTTGTTGTTTTTCTCAGACAGATTTTAAAAGGAAGCATTTGGGCCCTTGGGAATTGTTCCAGGATCAAAGATGCATAACACATTTCAGAGATTTCTCATTGGTCCAGGAGCTGGAGCAATGTAGGGTGACCCTATGGAAAGGAGGACAGGGCTCCTGTATCTTTAACAGTTGATTAGAAAAGAGAATTTCAGTAGATGCTATTTGTATGAATGCAGCCCATGGTGAAATCCCCTCTTCATCACAACATTAAAGCTGCAGGAGCCGTGCCCTCTTGACCAGATACAAAAGAGGGCAGGGCTCCTGCAGCTGTAACTGTTGTGATGAGGGGATTTCGCCAGGTGATGCATGCCTACGAATAACACCTGCTGAAATTCCCTTTTCTATGCAACTCTTAAAGATACAGGAGCCCAGTCCTCCTTTTTTATATATAGTAACATTTTTTATTGTTTCATGAACATACATGACATAAAAGTGAGACATTATATCTAAGGAAAATGGGGGTGGGGGAAGAGAAATAAAAGAAAAAAGTAAAGAAAAAGGGGGGGGAAACACCAAGGGTAAGGTGAATTTTCGGCGCTCTACACACCAAAAATGTGAATTATATTCTCTCCTTGTTTAATACATTTAACACAATAATCAAATTCTTTTATTTTTTCTAAGTTAACTAAATCTCATACACTGAATCCACAGACAAATACATCATTTTTCTCTGTTTCTTGCAAAAATTCTATCAGAGGTTTCCATTCAGATATAAATGTGGCTGTTGATGTATCTCTCATTATTGCTGTAAGTCTTGCCATTTCTGCCATCAGTCCTCCTTTCCATGTGGTCACCCTAGAGCAATGATCATGGAGAACTCTGGGCCCACCAGAATGCGACCAGTAATAGCCGAGGTGAATTACCTTGGAGGCACCGCTTCAACATCAACTCTTGTTTGTGTGTGTGTCAGTTATTTATTTATTTATTACATTTATATACTGCCCCACAGCCGAAGCTCTCTGGGCAGTTCACAAAAGTTAAAAACAGAAAAACATTAAAAAGTATACAAAATTTAAAAACCATCAGAAACATAAAAACAACAGTATAAATCTTTTTATTTGCAGCAATACTACAACAACAGACAAACACACCTGCATCTTTCCGTATTGGATAGTTCTCACTCACTGACTGGCTAGGGCAGGGCCGGCGCTACCATAGAGGCCACTCAGGCGGCCGCCTAGAGCGCCAAGGTAAGGGGGGCGCCAAAGGCCGCACCCGGAAGCCGCTCTCCCACAGCGCTCTGAGAGGGCGGCTTCCAGGTGCGCCGTTCCAAAGCCCCCCGCCGCCCCGACTCCAGCATCCTGGCTTCGCTTCGGCTGGGTGCCCACCCAGCCGAAGTGAAGCGAAGCCATGCCCCCCCCCCACTCCAGCGTCCTGGCTTCGCAACAGTGTGCCTGGAAGTCACTCTCCCAGAGCAGCTTCTGACTGGGTGCACTGTTCTGAAGCCGCCCCCCCACCCCCCACCCCAGCGTCCTGGCTTCGCTTTGGCTGGGTGGGTGAGATAGCACCCTGCACCCAGGTACACTGGGGTGGGGGGGCGGTGAAAGCAGCTCATCTGCCTAGGGCACAAAATAGTCTGGCACCGGCCCTGGGCTAGGGATGCCATCTTGTATTCCGAGATGTCTCCTAGTCACCAGGTTGTTCTACACAGACAAGCAATTTTTAGTACTAGAAATATCTTGTTTTACTTCCTCCTTACTGGAGGACTGTATTCTTCAGTCCCGTGGCTGTTTGCCAGTAGGTGTGTGTTTACCTACGCTGTCTACAAAAGAGCTTCTGTTGGACAGGCAGACACAACGGACTGTAAAATTTTAATTTTAATTACAACCCAAACATAATGTCTTATTTTTCTTGCAGTAGATGGCAAAACCTGCATTCAAAATTCACATTTATTTATTTATTTATTTACAATAGTTATACACTGCTCCATATCTAAAATAGATTCTGGAGCGCTAAACAAAGGAATAAAACAGTCAAAAGATAAAAAGATTAAAACAGCATATTAAAATGGTTCAATTTAAAACAGAACGTGAATTAAAATGGAGGTTGGTCAGCTGAGGAATGCTTTCATGAGGTGCCAGAAGCAGCACAGTGTTGGTGCCTGCCTGACCTCCAGGGGCAGGGAGTTCCAAAGAGAAGGAGCCACCACACAAAAGGCTCTTCTCCGGGTGGACTCCAGCTGGGCACGAGATACACGTGGAACCACCAGGAGCATGTCTTCTAATGACCTCAGTGACTGGGCAGGGCGGTTAGGGAGATATAGATTCCATACAACCATTAAAAAAAATAATCCAATTAAAGTGATCAGTCAAATCTAAATTCATGCAAAAAACAAATTCTGAATGATGATAATGCTGGTGGTGGTTTTATTTTGGATGTGACAAAACTCAAAAATATTAATTTAAGAAGCCTGTAAACCTGGGAGGGGGGGGGAGCCTGGATTTTGTTAAAGCAGAGGGAAACAGGACTTGTGGAATAGGATATATTGGGTAGGTAAGATGCGGATTTAAACAATTCACAATCCATTTTCTCTCCAGCAATGGGGCAGCCTTTTCTTGTGTAATGCAAAAGCATTCTCTAGCCAAGCTGGTTCTTCTGCCAAATGTCTCTGCATTGAGTCAACCCCATGAGGTAAGCTTCCCAAATTGTCCTGGTTTGATCTCCGTCGCGCCACCTTTGATCCTCCTTTTAGAAAGGCACCGGTTCGTTTCTCTTCTCGGCTTGCAAAACGCACGGAGCCACCTGAGCGCCTGGCTGCCTCTTTCGCTCACTACGTGGATGACCTTCTTATAGCAGGAGAGGGGAATGCTTTGGGAATGGGGTGGGGGGTGGGCTGAATGACCCACCCCTGTCACAATCTGGGCAGCGGGTTCAACTGAGGCCCAGGCCTCAAGCTGGAAGCAGGCCTGCTTCCGGCTTGAGGCCTGGGCCTCAGTTGAACCCACCGCCCGGACCATGGCGAAGCCAGGAAAGTGGGGGGAGGGGGCTTACCTGGCACCGGCGCTGCCACAGTCCCTGCAGCAATGGCAGCAGAGCCAGGTAAGGGGGAGGGGGCGAGCCAGGTAAGTGAGGGGGAGGGGGCTTACCTGGCTCCATCGCGGTCTGGGCAGTGGCTTCAACAATTGAAACCGCCGCCCGGACTGCAATGGAGCCAGGTAAGTGGGGAGGAGGGGGCTTACCTGGTGCCGCCATCCACCGCTGCAGTCCGCGCTGCGGTAGATGATGGAGCCAAGTAAGGGGGAGGGGGGGCCTTATTCTGCCCCCATTTTGTCCCCCCTTTCCCTCTTACCTGCCTCCGCCGCCCACCGCAGAGGCAAGTAAGTGGGGAGGGGGGGAAATGTGGTCCAAATCTTGATCCAGACCTCTGGATCTCGCTCCGGATCCTGTTCAGGAGCGGATTGGGGGAAGGTTCAGATCGACCTGAACCAGTTCGGGCCCGATCCGGAAGGTCTGGATCAGGATCCGAAGTGTTTCTGGGTGGTGGTGCACAGCCCTACAAATCAGCATAGAAATGTGATTTTGGCTTTAAACTATAGGTTTTTGGGGTTGAGCAGGTCAGCAATGGCATTAATTTTGATGGAAAGCCAATCCTTCCGCCATTTTTAAAAATGGCACCCAAACTTTTATCCCAGCAATGGGCCATGTAGTGTGAATGTTTAGCTTCTATGGCCATTTTTTCCATGATGTATGCTAAAACATTATGGTTTATTGCTTCATTCATTTAAAAAAAAGGAAAGAAATTTGAATACATTTTATTTTGTATACTCATCAGGTGCTACTATTGTATCTAAAGATTTGCTAAAATAGAAAAAAAACCCACATCTGTGTAGAAATATTAAAGCAGTTTAACATAAGTGTTTTTGCAATTTCCCCCTAAACATTTACAGAAATTTGTGCATTCGACCACTGTGTTTCGACATGGGTATCTCATTGTACCACAAACCTTACAGTTACATGCACATAAAAGATCACTTGGCAGGAAATTCAAGAATTTTTTTGGTCATAGGACATCATTATCATTTCCCCAACTGTAATCGCATGGGTCTATTTCTGGATGAACACTCTCTAAGAGGCAAATACATCTTCTTACCAGATAAAATGCTCTTGTGATATGCCCTCTTATGGAGCATGATGTGGAAGGAAGCTCACTGATTGGTCCAGACCTTTTATATTCACTGAAACACAGACTGTCAAAAGTGTCACATTTTGAGTGAGATTTCTAGACGCGTACAAGGTCTCCAGTTCCTCAAAATGACCGTCATCAGGTGTTTCCCCAAATTCAGTAAGATATTTTGTTGGTTCCGCACTTAGAGCTCCAACTTTTGTCCTGATTTTGCTCATTTCATCATCTCCTGTTAGAAGATGAGCCTTTATGACTACTCTTGACATCTGTGGACCTAACGTTTTGACGAGGTCATGAACTGGAATGAAGCGATCATTTCCCCCTGATCCAAAACATACCCATAACTGAGACATACCTTTGGAAACCCAATTGGACATAAATCAAAGAAGCAGTTGCTGGGGAACATGGGTGGGAGGGTGCTGTTGCACCATGTCCTGCTAGTTCATCCCCGGCCAACAAGGACTTGGTCCGATCCAGCATGACACTTCTTATGTTCTGATGTTCTTAAGCAAGACGATGACATCAGTATCGTTCGAAAGCACAAAAACTCTTTCTGTATTGTTGCGAACTGCCCAGGCCACATGTGGAACAATTCTAAGGTCAGCCTCTCCAAATCTCTTCATTAGTTGTTCAAGAACATGACCTCCTTCTCTTGTGAATAGAACAGCAGGTTCCAACTCATCTTCAACAACTGAACCACTGGATATCAATGGAAGTATAGCTTTTCCTGCTTCCTTTTGCAATTTTGTTCATGCTAACTTCTGCAGATTTGTCTTGTTTGAGTTAGATGACCAGAATTTTTCAAGCTGAACAGGCATGGGTATATTGCTTTCAATTACACCCAGATCTACTGTACCAGTGGTAGATTCTCTTCTTATCCTCTCGCATTCCTTTACTGACAGCTGCAAATAGCTGTCGAAGTTCTTGAAGACAACATACAGATGTTGATACCTTAACAACTAGGGTTGTGCTCTGCTCTGTTACGGATCCCCGGATCTGAAGAGGAGCGGGACGATCCAGACCTCCGAAGCCCGGTTCTGGAGCAGATCGGGGGAGGTCTGGATTGGCTCGAAGCGGTTCGGAATGGTCCGAAGCGATTCGAACCGTTCCGAAGCTTCGGAGCCAGGTAAGAGGGGAGGGGAGTTTACCTGGCTCTCCTGTCCGCTGCTGCTGCAGTCTGTGCAGCAATGACGGCGGAGACAGGTAAGGGGGGAGAGGGCTTACCTGGCACTGCCACTGTCCATGCGGTGACAGCGGCGGAGCCAGTTAAGGGGGGAGGAGGGCTTACCTGGGTCTGTCGCAGTCCAGGCAGCAGCTTCAACTGTGGCCCAGGCTTCAGGCCGGAAACAGGCCGCAGCCTGTTTCTGGCCTGAGGCCTGGGCCACAGTTGAAGCCACTGCCCAGACACAACGGAGCCAGGTAAGTGGGGGAAAGGGGGCTTACTTGGCGGCGGACGGCAAAGCCAGGTAAGGGGGCTTATTCGGCCCCCATTTTGTCCCCGCTTCCCCACTTACCTGCCTCCGCCGTCGGCCACGGAGGCAAGTAAGTGGGGAAGAAGGGCAAAATGGGGGCCGAATATCACTCCAGACCTCCGGATCGGGAGAGTTTCGGATCGACCTGACCCGAACATCCGGATCGGGTTCCGGAGCGGTTCGGGTAGGGGCTGCACAGCCCTATTAACAACTTCTCCAAAGTTCTTCATTGCTGACATCTTAACCATTCGTACTTGGGACATAAAGTCAACTACAACAGTGGTTTTTCAATGGTGAATATGCATTGAATTCAAAACCTTCAGGGGAGAGATGCTTCTCAAGCCGTGCCATGAGAATGTGTTTTGTTGGTTTTGTAGGTGCATCAACATCAAACACCATGTTTGTTGGCAGTACATCACGCTTCGTAATTTTCTCTATTGATTCTCCCCTTTCTTTCGCAATTCCCATATCTCTGCGTGCTTGAGCAATTACTTTCTTAGTTATCAGTTTGGGTGTGGTAGGCTCTGTGATGCTTTTTGTAGCAAACCATGGTAGCTTTACTTTAGAGATTGTGACTGGCAGCTTTTTATTTATTTTTTATTTAAATCTCTCCTGCCTGAGGTGCTGATACAGGTCTGAACCATGTCTTAAGACATCAAGGCACGACAATACCTTTTGAACTTTTCTGGGATCTTTGAATGGTTTGCTCCAACTTCAGATCAGGTGCTACAGCACTGGAGCTCTGCTCTTTATCCTTCACAACAAAATGTCCTTCAATGAAGTTTTGGTATAGGAAGGAGTTCACATGCTCCAGTTTCTTTACTCTCTCCAGGGACCAGCTGCCGTACCATAGGTAATTGATGCAGTCAAGTTCACGAAAAACAGTGTGAACATGAAGATTCCAGTTACAGTCACGATCAGCAACAATCAAGTTTTTCACTAGTGAAGCTATCTTGAGGAAGATTTCCCAGTACCTACAAAGTTCAGATTTCTCTCCACATTCTTTAACAAAAGCTTCAAACTTGGTTCTCAGATATACAAACCTTCCCATTAACTGCATCAAACATTTTGTGAGCTTTTTTTTTTTATCTGTTGCCTCTCGAATGACTTCCAAAAATACTGAGTTGTCCTCTCTGTACCAAAAAGCATTCCACTGTAGTGGAATATTATTGGAAATATTAGTGGAAATATTATTCCACTCTGATATTATTATCATACCTTGGAAAGACCGAATATAATGACTTCCATTCAGGACTGACTAGATAGTTTTACGGCCAAAAATTTCTGCTTCCATAAGGACATCATCTATGCCACTTCCACTGATGTATTTTCCTGCACACCTTAATGCTACTTTTGTCATATGAAACATGCCCATCTTGGGATACAGATCAGTGAATTCTTCTGGACGAGACAGAAAAATGTCTGATTGCATATATCAATAGACATTTGGGTGCCATTTAAAAAAAAACAATTAAAATAACAGATTAACAACTGTTACCCATGGGACTGGGCTGCATTAATAGTATTAATAGCTATACATTAATAGTTATACATTAATAGTATAGCTTCCAAATCACGTGAGGTACTGGTTCCTCTCTATTCGGCCCTAGTTAGGCCTCATCTAGAGTATTGCGTCCAGTTCTGGGCTCCACAATTCAAGAAGGACACAGACAAGCTGGAGCGGGTTCAGAGGAGGGCAACCAGGATGATCAGGGGTCTGGAAACAAAGCCCTATGAATAGAGACTAAAAGAACTGGGCAGGTTTAGCCTGGAGAAGAGAAGATTGAGGGGAGACTTAAGAGGTTGTCACATAGAGGAGGGCCAGGATCTCTTCTCGATCCTCCCAGAGTGCAGGACATGGAATAACGGGCTCAAGTTAAAGGAAGCCAGATTCCAGCTGGACATCAGGAAAAACTTCCTGACTGTTAGAGCAGTACGACAATGGAATCAGTTACCTAGGGAGGTTGTGGGCTCTCCCACACTAGAGGCCTTCAAGAGGCAGCTGGACAACCATCTGTCAGGAATGCTTTAGGGTGGATTCCTGCATGGAGCAGGGGGTTGGACTCGATGGCCTTGTAGGCCCCTTCCAACTCTGCTATTCTATGATTCTATGACCTTCTCTTCTGCTGCTCCCAGACTGTGGAATGGCCTGCCGGAGGAAATTCGTCAACTTGACAGTCTTTTAGCATTTAAGAAAGCTATAAAGACTGATCTATTCCGGCAGGCATATCCAGTGAAATTTTAGAATGTTTTAAAGATGTTTTTATTTTTTAAAGATGCTTTAATCACATGTGGTATGTTTTTAATCAATTTTTAATGTGTATTTTATATCATTTTTTTTTACTGTTTGTTTTATACTTTGAACGGTTTTAGTTTTTGTGAACCGCCCAAGGAGCTTTAGCTGTTGGGCGGTATAAAAATGCAATAAATAATAAAAATAGTAATAATAATAATAACAACAACAACATATTCTTTAAACACCTCGACCCTGAAAATCTATAATTTGATACCAAAGATAGTTACTTCTGCGGTTGCCGAAAACTACTGACCTAAAGAAAATTATCCTCCATTTTGAAAATAGCTCCTAAAAGATTTCTGCGTGAAAATCAGAATGTCTACCCAAGAAATTATGTTAATCCAATACTTCAAGATCTCTAGACCTCAAAAATTTTACGGGGGTATATTGTGAGGACTGGGTTATTTTGACCCCGAGGGCTGCATTTTATGAGCTTATCTACACCTAGAGCCCTTTCAAGAGGGGGAAAGGATGATTGTGGGGCTTACAGCTTCCGGGATCGTCGCTCATAGGGCACACATGAGGGATGTTTCCTGCGAGTAAAGGAGAGCCGTTGTGGAAGGACGTGCGCCCCGTGACGGCGCTTTCGAAGGTGTATCGGGAGAAGTAGGCAGGACTGGACAGATGTATGGGGCACAGAATTGTTTTTTTTTTTAATACCTCCTCTGAGATGTGCACCAGCGTAAATACACAGAAATGTGGAGGGGGTGCATAGGTACTGTGTCGAAAATGCACTCCTGCGCATCGATACGCTTGGGTGGAAAAAAATACACACGGCCAGCACCAAAAGATGCTGGTATTGACATTTAAAGCCCTAAACGGTTTGGGGCCAGGTTATTTGAAGGAACGCCTCCTCCCATATGTACCTGCCCGGACCTTAAGATTATCTACAGGGTCTCTTCTCCGTGAGCCCCTGCCAAAGGAAGTGAGGCAGGTGAGCAGGGCCTTCTCCACTGTGGCACCCCGGTTGTGGAATGGGCTCCCCAGAGAGGTCCGCCTGGAGCCTACACTGTACTCCTTTCGTCGCCAGCTGAAGACCTTTTTATTCTCTCAGTATTTTAACACTTAATTTTAACTTAAATTTAAATTTTACTGTTTTAACTCTGTATTTTAATCTTATATCAATTTTGTTGCGTGGTTTTATCCTGGTTGTGCTTTTTATACTGTATTTTGTATTTGTGCTTTTAACCTGTTGGTTGTTTTATTATGGTTTTAATTTTTGTGAACTGCCTAGAGTAAATAAATAAAAGACGCTGATAACCAATCAAAAAAATGTGCCGAAAATGGCCGCCCACTCCTGCACATGTCCGAAACCGCTGGACACACCTCTGACAGCAGTTTGCCTGTTTGCAGAGCTGGGAGCTCGCATGGAACAGCTGCAGCTTCAGGAAGTGGGGGGACTTCGGGATCGTAGCGAAAGAGCCGGAAAAACCGTGGCAAAAGCAATCTGCGATATACCTGAATAACTGAGGGGTCGTCCTCAGAACACCGCAGGTGTAGGTGAATGTCATGTGGAGGACCTTGACATTATTCCGGAATAAACGACTGGTCTAGATTAGGCCTATGTTGGCTGGTGGCCCAGGGCCTGCATATGCACCCTACATATACACACTGTCAACGCCCCTTCACACACACACACATCTCCCATCCCTACCTGCTGAGATCCAGGGATCATTCGAAAGGCAGGGGGAGGAAAAAGGCTCTCCCATCCAACGGTAATCCACTACGGCACTTTTCATGTTGGTGACACACTTTTTAGACATGCATCATTTCGCGACACAGTAATTTAGTTTTACCAGCAAAACGGAGGTAAACTAACCCCTTATCAGAGATACGAACACATACATAAATTGTAATACGTCTGTGCGACACACCTACACACTGCAGCCGACACACTAACGTGTCGCGACACACAGCTTGGAAAGCTCTGCACGATGGTAATCCACTACTAGCAGCAGGAAAACAATGATCTCGGAAGTTAAGGAATCACTCTCCCCCCTCCCTGCAGGGTTTTTGGGGCCCACTCCATGAGCAGCCAAGGGCCACAGCCTGTGCACCCCGATGTACATGGTGCTTTACAAAGAATGAGCAAACAGATTCCTGCCCCAATGGCCATGCAATGTAAAATAAATAAATACTAGGGATGTGCTCCGCTTCTCTTCGGTTCAGAGAAGCAGGAGCGAGGCGGCCTAATTCGCCTCCGGAAAAGGCGGAGGCGAAGAGAGTCAGGGGGGCTGCGGATCGAGGCGAAGAGGATCGCCTCAATCCGGAGCTTCACCTGCAGGTAGGTGGGGGGGGAGGGTGACTAATCTGGTGCTGCTGGTGCCACCATCCATGCGGCGGTGGCAGAGGCGCCAGGTAAGGGAGCAGGGAGGAGGGACACTTACCTTCCTCCGTCGCGGGCTTCAATTGAGGCCCCAGTTGAAGGTGGAAGTGAAGGCCGAGGCCTCTTCAGGCTTCAACCGGGGCCTCAATTGAAGCCCGCGACGGAGGAAGGTAAGGGGGCGGGGTGAGTGGGTGGCTTATCTTGCGCTGCCGCCGCCGTCCATATAGTGACGGCGGCGAAGTCGGATCTCGCTCCGCGGAGCGGAAGACGGGCGAAGCGGCACGAAGAGGATCGGGCCCGATCTGGATTTTTCGGATCGGGCCACGAAGCAGATTAGGGGGTCCGTGTACACCCCTAATAAATACATGCACAGGAGTAGGCTGAGTTAAGAGAGTGTACAGGAGGCCAGCAGGGGATAATTTGGGGGAGGACACACATACATTTATACCCGCGGCAGTCTCCCCAGATAATAAATGGATCTGAGTCACAGCTGTTCAGTCAGAGCTACAGGCAGGTTACATGTTCTCTTAAATATTCCTAACAAAACTGTTTGCTAACACACCCTGTTTTAGAAGGAAGAGCGGGACCGGCCGCTGCAAACGCCAGAAATAAAGAGATCCTTTGAGTGAAATAGACAAGGCGGAAATGAACATGGGGACATTTAGCCAAGGCCACTGGGAATGATTCCAGGCTGCGAGGAAAATGCTGGCCAGATGCTGAGGGCGGCCTGATGTTATAAACTGGGGTCAGGTGTTGGGTGGGTAAGAAGCGGGTAGCCCAGGAGGCTTGCAGAATAGTTTTCTTTGCAGCTCATTAAAAAGGGCCCACGTCCTCCTGTACATGATGCAGAATTAACCTGTGGGTCTTGTCACTGCAAAATGGGGTGATGTTCACAAGTTCAGATGGCTGCAAGGGTGAGAAAGAGCTAGAAGTCAGGAAACTGCGGAATGTCTGACATTGAAACCGCAGTACATGGAGTTCTGTCTAATAGTCAAGGCAGAAAAATGGGCACATCAATTGAAATTAACTAAAAGTTAGAAGATCAGGTTTTTATACAAGATGGCTCTATTTCATGAATAGATTGGGGCTATAGCCAGCCACATCTCTTAAAGCCTTTGCTCACATTATGGAAAAAAGACGGAGAGAGCAATCCCACGGCACCTAGGCAGTGTCTGAGGGGCCATAGGACATTTTGGATTCTTGGATCCAAGGTCGGGGGCAGTGCTCTGAGCTCAGAGCTGGGAATCTGCACCCCTTGCCCTCTAACCCACCGCAGCTGGCATGAACAGAACCATGCCAGCTGCCTCTCCAAGATCACAAATCCAACCACGGAGAGGGAATAAAAAGGGGCATTCCAGTGAGTAGGGAGGGGAAGGAAGGGGACTGGAGTGGCCCAGTTATGCTGTATACCCAGGCCTTTCTAGTCTCTGTCCCTCCCCATCTGACATGCCCCAGTTAAATGGGCAACAAAGCCCATCTAACTAAAATACAGAACGGGGGAGTGGGGAAGCCTTCACGTTTGGAGGTGCTGCATGGCTGTCCTGATAGGACTACACCCTAAATATATTTTGCTATGATGAAGAATCATAAAGAAAATCTCCAAGTAGCCAATGGGATTCACCCGTATTCTTGCTTGTAATATGCAAACTGTATTACTCTCTGTCGACAATTAGGCATAGAGCTCCATCACATCAGCGTTTTAACGCACTCTCGGCATGCCTGGCGTCTGGTTTTGCAGTGCGGCACTCGCAGGACGTCGTACCCCATCCTGCTGTGATCTCGCTGTGATCCCGCCATTTCCCCCTCCCTCGTCTTCCGTTTTATTTTTGTACGGGGAAAGTCCGGTTCTTTTCTCCATGCGCGATAACATCGCAGTTCCGTTCCCGTGTAATTTCTTTTTCGATGCTATTTCGGATCACCCCGAATTTTCTGCTGGGGGCGTGTCTGTGGAGGGGCTTGTGTGTAGAGCGGTGTCACTGACGAAAGCCGAAGGAGGGGATGGAGCTCTTAAACTTGACATCTTTTTCTTGTCTCTTGTTATTGGCTCTCCCCCTTCGCCTTTGCCGTATCTGTTTCACAGGGGTGGGCAAAATGTGGGCCTCTGAGCGCTCTGCAGGCCACACCTCCTTTCCTCAGGCCACGCCCCTTCACTGGCGCTGCTTGAGGTTATCGATTGCATCAGTGCAGGCTGGTGGCTCTGATGTTAGTGGGGCAGTGAATCCGCTCTGGATTTCGGTCAGAACCAGCTTGACATCTAAAGGAGCAATCGAAGCACGTTGGAGAGCTCCTTTAGAGTTCTGACTGGGTCTGACAGAAACCCAGAGAGGATTCGCTGTGTCATATCTAACCCTACTGCCCCTGTTTTGGGAGAAGATATTTCAGGTAATCAATCAGAATCAGATTCAGAACTAGAAGCTGTAGCGCCGGACACCAGCCAGCCTGTGCCAGTGGGGGAGGAAGCTCTCACAGGCGATTCCCCAGCTGGGAGTCAGCCCTCTCCAGAGCTTATCTCCTCAAGGCCAGATCATACACACTTAGGGGGAAGTGAGCTTTCTTCCAGAGGTGAGTGTCCCAACAAGCTAGCTGATGCTAGGGTCTGCCGGAAGCTGAAACGCACGGAGCGGAAGGAAGGTGTGAGAAAGTCGGTCAGATTACACCAGAACCTGCCTCCGCACCAGGCGCTCTAAAGTTATGAGCGTTTGAGAAGTGGCTTCTTAATCTCCTTGAGCGGACAATTGTCTTGCTTAGTTTGCATAGTTTTGCCTAGGGGGACGTTTCCAAGAGGTTAGGCTCTATTCAGGTAGAACAGACGTTTGTTGCTTAATAAAAGCTTTGTGGATTACTTAGCAAGCCTCGTCATTTGCCTCCCACCGAAAGCAGGAGTGTTCTGAGAAACACGACATACTGACCCCTTACATCTGAGCCACCATCCTCAACAGGGTCGTATATTAACTCCATCCTGCTCCACCTACCCCCCAACTACAAAGCTGACAGAGGGAATCTTGCACAAACCGGGAAAAGAAAATGCCTGGATGCAAATGACTTTCCTTCTCTCTCTCTCTCTCTCTCTCTCTCTCTCTCTCTCCTGCAGAACAAAGGTAATAGTCACATCTGCAACTCCTCCCCCTTTGGACATCTGGCCCCGCCCCTTTTAGCTTTGGCTGTGTTCCCTGCTGGAATGCAGATTCCGACAGGTTTGGACGAGGTCACATAGATCTTGCCAAGGGGGGAAAAAATGCTCCCTGCCCCTGCTTCAAAAGAAAGCGAGACAAACTTCACAGAAGATTATGGGCCTATCAAACGTTGATAGCCCCAATAGCTAAATTGAGGCAGTATATATCTTCTAAACACCTGCTGGGAACGTACAGCGGGCAGAGGGTGATTGCTTTGTAAGGCTGGCCCGGTTGAGAAACTGGGCAGGGAATTCGCTGAGCCACAAGAAGGCTCTTCTCATGTTCTTCTCATCCACCAGCAGGCAGCTTTCTTGCATCAGGATGCCCCGTCATCTTTTCCATAGAATTAGGGATCGTTGTGATAGGGTGCATTGTTTATTTTTATTTTTTTCAAGCTGCCCCTGGCAGGAACTGCATTTTGAGAAAACAGAGTGGAAAGCAATTGTTAAACTGATGCTTATCGCTCGCTTCTCATCAGAGAAAGCCCAAATCTATACGGAGAGAAGCACGCTTTCAAAACCTCTCTGCTTTCTCCACCTCTCCAACGTCACTTGCTCCGCCCAGAGGCATTCTGGGGAAGTGGAGATTTGGGGGTGCGGGAGGCGGGGAGGCAGAGTCACAGCTAGCACTTTGCTTCGTTGTGCACCGGCTGCCCGGTGGAAAAGTCTGTTTGCATTTTGGTGGTTTTTAATAGGGGGGAAAAGATGTCACAGTGGTTGATATCAACCCCTGTCGGCCCTGACATTTACCCAACTGTACCGGGTTCTAACATCACCCCTGTTTCCCATTGCTGTCACAAACCCCGTCACCTGCTGCCCTACCTGGCATTTCATTTGGGAAGCTACTAGGTCCTGGACTTCCAACCTGTCTCTAGATCCTGTCTCTAACGGTGCCATGCGATGCTCTTTCTTCTCAGAAACTAAATTTGACTCCAAGCCTGGGGGATCTGCAGTCTTTGAGACGTGTCTGTCCCAAGATTGACTGAAGGGAATCACGGCCTGTGTGTGGCGCTCCGTTCTTAGAATTTCTTCGTCTGTAGCAGAGTCTTGTGGTGTTTTTAAAGACAAAATCTCGTACGGCATAAGCTTTTATGGACTACAGCCTACTTCATCAGATGCATGAAATGTTATCTTGAGATAAAGCTGTATATACAAATTAGGGATGGGGCAGGACTGTAAATAGCGAGGTCAGAAGGAAATCAAATGCAGAAAATGACAATCACGGCATTGACAGTAGATACTCACAAAACACTTGCCACTGATAACACGAACCTCTTGACATCAGGTAAGCCAATTAAAACAGGTAGTGGGAACACCTTTATCCCGATTCAGGCCCAACGAGATAGAACTGAACCTCTTCATGAATTATAGCTCATCCAGTTCTTGTTCTAATCACCCTCTGAAGTTTCTTTGTTTGATAATGGCCACTTTAAGGTCAGTGGACACGACACTGCCCTGGAGTGATATAGAGGTTTTCACTGGGAGCTATAGGTGACAAGCGGCGTTCTTTTATTTTCTCACCTAGGGCTGTCATGTAGGAATTATTCCTGGCAACCAGTCTGACCTCATCAATCTGGTTTCCCCCCCCGCCTTCTCTTCATTGGGTGGGTATTGTAATCTGAGAAACACCCATTATAAATTATTAATTTAGGACGAGTCTAAACAGATATGAATGTGATGCAGGGCTTGGCTGTAGATATTTTTTATTTATTTATTTATTTATTTATTTATTACATTTCTATACCGCCCAATAGCCGGAGCTCTCTGGGCGGTTCACAAAAAACAGATAATGAATTTTGTGGTATCCTTTGGATGGAATCAGGAAGCATTTACGTTTGTGAAGCAAGCAATAGGCGTGTGATATAGGGTGAGCCTATGAAAATGAGGACAGGGCTCCTGTATCTTTAACAGTTGCATAGCAGGTGTCATTTGTATGCATGCAGCACCTGGTGAAATTCCCTCTTTATCACAACAGTTGAAGCTGCAGGAGCCCTGCCCTCTTTTATAGAGTGACCAGTAGCAGTGAAACATTGTTCTACATCAGTCATGACGATGTTGGTCGATTGCAGTAGATCCATGACTGAAGATCCATGTCTTGACCAAATCTTACAAAATTGTGGGCAAGCACAAAGTGGCCGGGTTTGGTGGCTAGATAAATTGTAGCCCCATCACAGATGCTGTTCCTGATGGGTTGGAGTCCATTGTTGCAGGGGATATTGGTGCAGAGGTCCTCAGCATCCATGGCAGATGGGATGGTATTCTCTGAGTGATTATCAATGGGTTGTAGTTTGCTCAGGAAGTCAGTGGTGTCCTGTATCTAGCTAGGAATATTGGTGGCATATGGTCTTAGAATGGAGTCCATGCCACATGCCCAACTGTGTTGCTGCTAATGCCTGAAACTATGGAGCCACCAGACTGAAAGAACTGGGCATGTTTAGCCTGGAGAAGAGAAGATGGAGGGGAGACATGAGAGCACTCTTCAAATACTTAAGAGGTTGTCACACAGAGGAGGGCCAGGATCTCTTCTCGATCATCCCAGAGTGCAGGACACGGAATAACGGGCACAAGTTAAAGGAAGCCAGATTCCAGCTGGACATCAGGAAAAACTTCCTGACTGTTAGAGCAGTACGACAATGGAATCAGTTACCTAGGGAGGTTGTGGGCTCTCCCACACTAGAGGCCTTCAAGAGGCAGCTGGACAAGCATCTGTCGGGGATGCTTTAGGGTGGATTCCTGCATTGAGCAGGGGGTTGGACTCGATGGCCTTGTAGGCCCCTTCCAACTCTGCTATTCTATGATTCTATGATTGACTGGTTTGTGTATTTTGCGTACCTGATAGAAGACAAGGACCCGGTTTGGGGTTTGTGGGCTGTGTCTGTATAGATACGTCCTGCACATCAGTAGGGAATTCCTTCGTCAAGCTGTGTAGCTCCATCTGGGACTTCTTGGAGGAGCCTGGGCATTGGAGCCTGTAAAATGTGGTTTTGGAAAACTGTCACTCAGACTCTTGGACAGAAGTTTCTTAAGAAATTCCACCAGGACTCCCATAACTTTCACCCCACCATCAACCTGAGCCTAGATCAGTCCATGGAACAGGTTTTCTGGATACTAGTATTTTCTGGATACTAGTATTCATCTCCACAATGGATACATAAGCACCATTTTCTATCAGAGACCTCCTGGCCTCTACACTTACATTCTTCCAACTTCTACCCGGAACACATCACAACATCATTATCTACAGCCAAGCCTGACAATACAATTGCATCTATTCAGACATGTCAGACAGAGATTCCCAACTTAAGGATTTATAACAGCAATACCCACCCATCTAGAGTACCTACCCAATGAACTGCGGTGGATAGCTGGAGAAAAACAGATTGACAACGTCATACTGGTAACAAGGAATAATTTACTGCAGGACAACCTTAGAAGAGAAAACAACAGAGCACAACATGTTGTCTCCTGTAGCTCCAAGAGAAAAACAACAAAACATTTTATCAATTAGCTATAACTCATCTTGAACAATGAAACTTACCTCCCACAGGCCTGTGCTTGCTTAGAGGTACACCTCCACCCCCCATCCAAACCAAAAGCAGCTACTCACTAGCAACAACAACAAGCCACATAATAAAGAGGCAAACAGAGAGATCATAAACTTAGATGCTACTGCTTAGGGTGACCCTATGAAAAGGAGGACCGGACTCCTGTATCTTTAACAGTTTCATAGAAAAGGGAATTTCAGCACGTGTCGTTTGTATATATGGGGAACCTGGTGAAATTCCCTCTTCATCACAACAGTTAAAGCTGCAGGAGCCCTGCCCTCTTTTGTATCTGGTCACTCTAGTATAGCTCCTGCAGCTTTAACTGCTGTGATGAAGAGGAAATTCCACCAGGTTCTCCATATATACAAATGACACCTGCTGGAATTGCCTTTTCTATGCAACTTTTAAAGATACAGGAGCCCTGTCCTCCTTTTCATATGGTCACCCTACTTACTGCTCTCCCAGTATTTGCTGTGCCGACTAGGGTGACCATATGGAAAGGAGGACAGGGCTCCTGAATCTTTAACAGCTGTATTGAAAAGGGAATTTCAGTGGGTGTCATTTGCATATATGGGGAACCTGGTGAAATTTCCTCTTTATCACCACAGTTAAAGCTGCAAGTGCCCTGCCCTCTTTTAAATCTGGTCACTCTAGTATAGCTCCTGCCGCTTTAACTGTTGTGATGAAGAGGGGATTTCACCAGGTGAAATTCACCTGCTGAAATTCCCTTTTATATGCAACTGTTAAAGATACAGGAGCCTTGTCCTCCTTTTCATATGGTTGCCTAAAGTGCTTGAATTACTCAGGACAGAGGGGCCCTTGGTCCTGATATTTGGTCATGGCCTCTGTTAGCTACTGTTTTTTTTTTAGAAAGCTGTGGGGAGGGGGGCAGTCTGTGCTAAAACAGGGGGGAAACCAGGATGGGTCTTGTGGGTTTCATTATTCGCCCCACTCCATTTGAGACCTGTGTCCTGCCGTGTCCCTCCACAGTGTCTTGAGAGTGTTGCACGTAGTCCCACCTGATTCCACCCAATTTGGGGGTAGGGGTTAACCCTGCACAGTCAAAACCGCAGGACAGGAACCTGTACCCAATGTGCAACGCGCCTTTTGCAAATCTTTCAAAGGATAAGAGTTGATCTGCAAGGCAAATCTCTCCAGCGGATCTCTGTGGTTTGGCTTAGCCTTCTGCTCTTTTGTAGTTCAAGAGATGGGAACTCTTTAAATAAAAACCACACACGGTATGCCTCCGTGACAGCTCTGTGGTAAGTTTGCTCACTGTTTTGCCACGAGACCGCTACTTTCCTGTGCAAGATCTTCTCCCTGCTGCTGTGAGGACCCTCGCCTATAGCTGGTGATTCGCAGGTGGCTACTGGTCAAGGCGCAGGAGCAGGTAAGTTGGCAACTTTACCTAGGGTGGCCTCAAGGCCATGGAGCCTTGTGGCTCCCTTCTTCTTCTGTCCCCTTCCTGCTTGAGGGAAGCCCAATTGCTCCCTGTTTTGGAATTCTCCAGCCTGCAAGGGGTCAGTTCTAGGGTGACCCTATGAAAAGGAGGACAGGGCTCCTGTATCTTTAACAGTTGTATTGAAAAGGAAATTTCAGCAGGTGTCATTTGTGTATATGGGGAACCTGGTGCAAATTCCCTCTTCATCACAACAGTTAAAGCTGCAGGTGCCCTGCCCTCTTCTAAATCTGGTCACTCTAGTGTAGCTCCTGCAGCTTTAACTGTTGTGACAAAGAGGAAATTTCACCAGGTTCTCCATATGTAAAAATGACACCTGCTGAAATTCCCTTTTCTATGCAACTGTTAAAGATACAGGAGCCCTGTCCTCCTTTTCATAGGGTCACCCTAGTCAGTTCCCTGGAATCGCCTGCTTCGCCCCACGTGGACTTCCTCTTAACGCGAATGAAAGCGAAGGGCGGACTCTCTCCGCGCCACTCCCAGAGCTGGAGCAGCTTCTCCCGAAGAGGAAGCCACTTGAAGAGGCCGAGCTAGAGCGCGCACGAGAGAGCGCACGTACTTCAAATCCCCGAGCCCTGTCTTTGCAGCTTCAGAGGAGAGATCGCCGGTTGCTTTGGGCCGGCCGGTTGCTGCTCCTGGTGACAGCTGGAAGGCGGTAAGAGGCTTACCTGGGGGAATGAGGGCGAGTAGGAGGGAGGTCCGTGTGGTCCCCAAAACAAGGGCAAAGCCGGCATCCTTGCAGCCAGAGAAGGCACCAAGCGAGCCCCACTGAGGCTTGGGCAGAGGAGAGGTCGCTGGGGACCATGGATGCTGGTGGCTCCGATGTCAGTGGGGCGTTGAGTCCGCTCCAATTTCAGTCACAACCAGTCAGAAGTCTAAAAGAGCTCTCCAAGGTGTGGAGCAGAGAGCCACCTCTTCGCTGTCACCGGTGAATAGCTCCTTTAGATTTCTGCCTGGTTCTGATGGAAATCCAGAGCAGATTCACCGCTCCACTAACCACAGAGCCCTCCGCCTCCTCTGACACGGAGCACCATGGTGAACCTAGCAGGGCCAGCACTTTTTCTGCAGACAGAAGCCCCGTGACTTTGCAGGGCAGCCAGGAACTCAACAGGTGCAGCTTCCCTGCTCCCTGCATCTCTGGCCGGATCTACACTACTGCTTTAAAGCGCTTTGGAACAGTTTTGACGACGGTTCGGGCCCAGGACACACTCCATATACAGTTGTCAAAACTGTTCTAAAGTGCTTTAAAGTAGTAGTGTAGATCCAGCCTCGTGGTGTCATATCTTTTCATAAGAACATCAGAAGAGCCCTGATGCTGGATCAGACCCTAGTCCAGCACTCTGTTCACACAGTGGCCAACCAGCCATCGGCCAGGGATGAACATGCAGGACATGGTGCAACAGCACCCTCCCACCCATGTTCCCCAGCAACTGGTGCACACAGGCTTAATGCCTCTGGTACTGGAGGAAGCACACAACCAGTTAACAACAGGGCGTTGCAGTGCAATCCAATGCATGTTTTGCTCAGAAGTAAGTCCCACTGTGATTGGTGGGCTATGCTTCCCAGTAAGCGTGTGGACGATCACAGCCTTCATCAACGAAAAGCCGTCTGGAACAGATCCAGTCCGACGCATCGTTCTTTTCACAAGGCTCAGGACTGACGGCCTCATAAGACAAGCGTTGCCTCTACACCACATTTGTGATTTTTCTGCACCAGCTGCGTGTGCAAACCAGCATTATTGTAAAAGCATCTTTTATTTTTATATTTATTTATTTATTTTACAATATTTATATACTGCTCCCTATCTGAAGATCTCAGTGCGGTGAACAAATAGAATACCGTAAAAGAATTTTAAAACACCATTGAAATTACATGTTTTTTAAAAAGAATAATGTTCAGAAAGCACCTCAGACAATCATTTAATCCAAACTTTTTAATCTTTGTAAACAGCCCAGAGAGCTTCGGCTATGGGGCGGTATATAAATATAATAAATAAATAAATTTAGGGAAAGCTTCCTGGAACTGAACTGTTTTCAGGAAGCGCCGAAAGCAGTACAACACTGGTGCATGCCTGACCTTAAAAAGACAAGGAATTCCAGAGGTAGGGGGCCACCACCCGGAAGGCTCTTCTCCTGGTGCACTACAATCGGGCCATAGGTACATGTGGAACTACCTGAAACATGACCTCAGTGGCCGGGCAGATTGGTAAAGGAGAAGGCGCTTTCTCAGGTATCCTGGTCCCACATTGTTTAGGGCTTTGTATACTAGTACTAGAACCTTAACCCTGTCCCGGTAATGAACAGGCAGCTAGTGCTGTCACCTCAGCAAAGGAATTGCATGCTGAAAAGGGGCACCTCCCGATAAGAGCTGAGCTGAAGCACTGTCAAAGAATCCGTGTCCGTGACAGGCCCATCACACATGCTTCTCAATGCTTTGCCACCAGCACGACATCTTCATTTCAAAATTGACATTTGGAAAGAAAGAAAGAAAGAAAGAAAAAAGCAGGTTCCCGTTTTATTTTTTTTTATTTTTTTTTGCGAAGCGGGGGAACATGCAACGTTTTCCCTTCTGCTCGTCCTAGTTTCTCAACATTATTCTCCCCCTTTTCCTTTGTAAAGGACGGCGAAGATGAGGTTAAAGGCATTCTGGGAGCTGCAGGAGCGTTGGAAGATCTCGGGCGGCGTCTGCAGAGTTTTCTGTCTCAGCAGGGCTCCGGCGACAGGTGACGGTCACTCATGCACACGGAGGGGCATTGTGGTGAATGTGGAACCGCGGGCACTCATCCTGACATCCCCCATGGCCATGCCCCCATGGAGATTCCAAAAATGCAGCAAGCTGCATTGATCCATATCAGCAAACCAGGTCTAGCGGGTTTGTAATCTCCATCAGAGAGCACAGAGCAAAATATTAGTGGTATTCCTTCCTCCAACTCCAGTGAGGATTGCAGCTAAGGTCAGAGGGAACCGGGTGGGGTGGGGTGGAGGGGACATTACCATCCCTACTCATCAAGAAGTCCTAGCTCTGAGACCCTGTCTCTCTACTGACTAGGGTGACCACATGGAATGGAGGACAGGGCTCCTGTATCTTTAACAGTTGCATAGAAAAGGGAATTTCAGCACATGTCATTTGTATGCATGCAGCAGCTGGTGAAATTCCCTCTTCATCAAAGCAGTTAGAGCTGCAAGAGATACAAAAGAGGGCAGGGCTCCTGCAGCCAAAGGGCCCTCAAAAACCTGGAGCCGGCACAGCTCCTAAAGGAGGCTTTTATCCTGTAATCACCCCACCTCAAGAATTTGTTTGCTTAAACATTCTTTATTTAAAATAGTTCTTGGCTGCATTTCAGGACAGAAGGCTTCCCAAGGCAAGCGTACAGTTGTAAGTGCATAAAACCGGTACGATATTAAAAGCGATAAAAACAGGAAGAAAACAATAAAAGCAGCAATAAAAACCAACAGGAAAGGTGGCAATAAAAACAGAAACTATAGTAATCGTTTCAGGAGAAGGCCAGAGTAAAATAATATGTTTTCAAGGCCTTCTTAAAAGCCTTGGAAATGATGGAGCATGGCAGACCCCTGTGGGCAACTTATTCCAGAGGTGTGGGGCCAGTACAGAGAAGGCCCTTCCACATGTGTTCACATGTGTTGATTTGTTCTCAAGGCAAATGAGACAGGCCTCTCTTGCTGATTTTAAAGTGTGGGCAGGCTGATATGGGTGATATTGTTGTCTTCCATTATAAACCTTCCACCTTCTTCTGGGTTGGATCCAGGATCTGCCTTCCATGGTTGAAAGGCTCCGCTCACAGAAGAGGCCTCTGCTTGATTTTCAGGGATCCCTCCCCCTCTGGCACCGTAACTCACCCCATTCAACAAGTACCCCCGACGCTTTCCCTCCATTCCCCCCCTTTCACTATTGTTCAGAATATAATTCCCCCCTTCCCAAGATAGTCTAACTCAAAAGGTGCATTCCAAATAATATGCATATAATATTGAAAATCTTTTATTTTTTTTCTATATTAGTCCTATTTAAAGGGGCCATGCAAAGCATTCTCAGCTCCCATGCTTTGCGTTGCCCTTTTAAATGAGAAGCTTGAAACTTCTAGGATTGCGAGGGATTGCAACGGAGGGAGGGAGGGAAAAGAGAGCAAAGGCCTGGCTTTTGCAGACAACATGACACTTTTCTGGGATGTTTTTAATAACATGTGTAGGAAGACATAATCTACAGGACATCATACTTTGCTGAATAGTGGTCCCAATTCCCCCTCCCCGGAACCCTAAAATCCCCTCCCCGGGGGGAATTCCCCCCTTGTTGAGAACCCATGGCCTAGCATTTCCAGGGGACTAGATATGCTGATGGGGTAGGGATGTCCACTTCAGTTTGCCCATTTGCACGAGCGCCTACACCTGGATCCATCTTCTCTCTTTCTTACCTGAGAAGGTACAAGTTCCATCAGACGAGCATTTTATTGCACGCTCATTGCTGGGCAATCACAGATTTTCGTCTGCATCCCGTGCGCCTCCTGCCCTTTCTAGCCATTTTTGCACGACAAAAAAAAACACCAGGAAGGCCAACTTATTTTTAAAGACAGAAGTTGCCGCTATCTCCTGCTGGGTGCAGGAGAAGCAGCAGGATCAAAACGGCTCATTGAATGGGCCATGTGTACGTTGTTTACTTCCTCTTTCAAAAGAGGAAGTAGTGAGGGACACACCTAAAAAAGGATATTATAGAGCTGGAAAAAGTGCAGAAAAGGGCAACGAAAATGATGAAGGGGCTGGAGCATCTCCCCTACGAGGGAAGGTTGCATCAACTGGGATTGTTTAGCTTGGAAAAAAGGAGGCTGAGGGGAGACATGATAGAGGTGTACAAAATGATGCATGGTATGGAGAATGTGGACAGGGAGACATTTTTCTCCCTCTCTCAAAATACTAGAACCCAATGGGGTCATTATCCTATGAAACTGATTGGTGAGAGATCCAGGACAGATAAAAGAAGTAATTCTTCACAAGTTAAATTATGGAACTCACTACCACAAGATTTAGTGATGGTCACCCATTTGGATGGCTTTAAAAAGGGGTTGGATAAATTCCTGGAGGAGATGGCTATCAATGGCTACTAGCCCTGATGGTTGTGTGCTATCTCCAGTATTCGAGGCAGTAAGCCTGTGTGCACCAGTTGCTGGGGAACATGGGTGGGAGGGTGCTGTTGCACCGTGTCCTGCTTGTTCATCCCTGGCCGATGACTGGTTAGCCACTGTGTGAACAGAGTGCTGGACTAGATGGACCCTTGGTCTGATCCAGCATCAGGGCACTTCTTACGTTCTCATGTTCATATGTAAATGCGCTGGTGGAGAAGCGACGGTAAGCGAACGCGATTTCTCCCCGTGTGATGACGCTTTACGTTAAGGGGAAAAGACAGAAGAGGTGCACAGTGCCCTGCGTTTTGACCGGTAGTACTCTCCATCTGGAAGCAACCTCGGAGATGAGAGGATTTTTTTCAGCCTTTATCAATATGACTGAATTTGCTAAGCATAGTAAAGTCATGGATTGCAATGTTTTGGTCACTGCTAAAATAGAGTGTGCTAAGCAATGAGGTGGGGGGGGACTTGATCTCTGGCTGTTCAGGCATGTTTAGATTTGGCAGAGGCAGAGAAACTAACAGAAGGAACTCAGAGGACAGAAAAGTTGCCTCACCCCAGTAACGCTGCCAAAAAAAATAATAATTAAAAAATGGATGAATTTTATAGTTGGGACTCACACTGCCATATTAAGTTAGAGAGAATTTTGTTTGTCTTTTCCTTATGTTCAGTCTACTTGTTTTGTTTTCAGTCATATTTTTTTAAAATAATAGCAGTTTAAAACAACCACATTAAATGGGGAATTAGAAGTAGGTCGGAGTCCCCAGTCTGAAATGTGCTGCAATTTCTTCAGACACTTCAGAAGTTAAAAACAGCAACAAAAGGGAAAATTGATTTCGTCTGGAATAATCTGTAAACATGGAATGATTTACAGCTGATGGAAGAAGAGGCTAAAGAAGTTATCAGTGACCCGTTTCTGTTCCCGGAGAGCCGAGGGAGCATTTAACGATGGATTTCCGCTCTTTGGTTTTTTTGTCCTCTTTTAACAGTGAAATGGCACTGTTTCGTTATTGAAAAATGGGAAGGAAAAGTATGAGAGGAAGGCTGCAATCCGGTGATCCCAGAGAGGTCATCCAAGGGTCTGTAGAATAAAACAAGCCTGCCTTTCCAAAGGCAGAGCAAGAAACCCACCCTTGCAGAGGGAGATCTGATCTCAGATGCCTCCTGGAGAACCCTCTGAGCCCCCTGCATCTTAGACGTCAGAGGCAGGGTGGGAGGCAGGATCCAAAATCCTCCCCAGACCCACACGACACTTATCCTTCCTCCCTTCACGGCTTTGGACAAGGCTGTTCCCAGGGCCGGCGCTACCATAGAGGCCACTCAGGCGGCCGCCGAGAGCGCCAAGGTAAGGGGGCGCTGAACGCCGCTCCTGGAAGTCGCTCTCCCACAGCGGCTCTGAGAGGGTGGCTTCCAGGTGCGCCATTCCGAAGCCGCCCACCTGCCCCAGCGTCCTGGCTTTGCTTTGGCTGGGCCCCCACCCAGCCAAAGTGAAGCCACGCACGCCCCCCCCCCACTCCAGCGTCCTGGCTTTGCTTTGGCTGGGTGGGTGCCGAAGCGAAGCCAGAATGCTGGGGTAGGGGAGTGCGCGGGCAGCTTCGGAACAGCGCACCCGGAAGTCGCTCTCCCAGAGCGGCTTCCGGCTGGGCACACTGTTCCGAAGCCCCCCACCCGCCAGCCCCCCACCCCAGCGTCCTGGCTTCACTTCGGCTGGGAGGGTGAGATGGTGCCCCACGCCCAGGTACATGGGGTGGGTTTGGGTGGGTGAAAGCAGCTCACCTGCCTAGGGCGCAAAATAGTCTGGCACCAGCCCTGGCTGTTCCTCTGCTTCTGGATCTTCCCTTTCCCTTGGGCGTGATTGCTCTACCCATGACTATCCCATCCCCCATGGGAAGAGAAACTGACATCGGGGCAATTCAGGGAGGCGGTTCACGGGGCAATTAAGACGCCATTCATCACGAACCACCAGCCACGACCAACAGCAAACAATAAATAAAATTGGCATTAGGGCCTGCTAAGCCGAAACTTTTGATTCATGTCAGAAAGGACCTTTGCTGAATGGGACTTCCTTATGAGTAAATGCTGTGGAAGGATCTTTGCCATGGATAAAAGCATTGCTGAATAATCTAGCTCAGCCTTCCCCAAACTGACAGCCTCCAGATGGGTTGGACTACAAGGCCCATCAGGATGGGTTGATGGGAGCTGTAGGCCAAGACATCTGGAGGCTGCCAAATTGGGGAAAGGTAGGGTGACCATATGGAAAGGATACAGGGCTCCTGTATCTTTAATAGTTGCATAGAAAAGAGAATTTCAGCAGGTGTCATTTGTATGCCTGCAGCCCCTGGCAAAATTTCCTCTTCATCGCAACCATTAAAGCTGCAGGAGCCCTGCCCTTCTTTTGTATCTCCTGCAGCTTTCTCTGTTGTGATGAAGAGAGAATTTCACCAGGGGTGCATGCATAATAATAATAATAATAATAATAATAATAATAATAATAATAATAATTTTATAGCACCATCAGTGTACATAGTGCCGTACAGAGTAAAGCAATAAAATAGCAAAACCCTGCCGCATAGGCTTTCATAATAATAATAATAATAATAATAATAATAATAATAATAATAATAATATTTATTACCTGCCTCTCTCCCTGGATTGAGGCGGGGAACAACATTAAATACAATAAAATACATAAAACTAGTTAAAAGAGCTTATAAAACCAGTACAAATGACACCTGCTGAAATTCCCTTTTCCATGCAACTGTTAAAGATACAGGAGCCCTGTCCTCCTTTTCATAGGGTCACCCTATTCCGAAAGACTGGGTGGAAGTGGTATATTTCTTTCCATTTCCATGCAATTCCCCAAAAGACAAAAAGCCCAGGAAGCATAACAGCGCTCTGGTGTGGATGCAGTTGTAAAGTGCCTTCCACATGTTGGCATCACACGGATTGTGGATCAGATATCAGGGTTTACCTGCAAGTTCCTGTTAAGCGATTACTCAAGCCGTGCCTGGGTTTCCTGCCATGCAGCATGTAGACAGGACTAAAGTTCCTGTCTCTTCCATTCTTCAAATCAATACGCTGAGTGTTCTCTTGAACCAAGAAATGCTTGCCAAACTTTTAGGAGGGTTTTTAAAAAAATCTGTTTCCACAGCGTACGATAGCCAGCATTGGAAAAAGGGATTTTTCTTTGGGACCTGGGGCCTGAACCGAGTCAACCCCGCAATGATTCGCAAATACTCTACGATCGCAGAGAGTTTCCCAGGGCTCCAGGGATGGAGGGCCGCTTCTCTGGGGAGGTCCACTCATCTCCAGAATGAGCAGCAGGTAACTCCTCTAGTTTTCCAGAATGGGAGGGGGCACTGTTGGAATTGCTTAAATGTATAGCTTCATCACACCAGGGTTATACTGTGCAATCACAGCAAATTGCGTGCAAAGGACTCCGAAGTTTTCTAGTTTATAATCTGCTTTGACTGTGAACTACTCCCATGCATCATGTCATCCAGGGGAGACATGAGAGCACTCTTCAAATACTTAAAAGGTTGTCCCACAGAGGAGGGCCAGGATCTCTTCTCGATCCTCCCAGAGTGCAGGACACGGAATAACGGGCACAAGTTAAAGGAAGCCAGATTCCAGCTGGACATCAGGAAAAACTTCCTGACTGTTAGAGCAGTACGGCAATGGAACCAGTTACCTAGGGAGGTGGTGGGCTCTCCCACACTAGAGGCCTTCAAGAGGCAGCTGGACAAGCATCTGTCGGGGATGCTTTAGGGTGGATTCCAGCATTGAGCAGGGGGTTGGACTCGATGGCCTTGTAGGCCCCTTCCAACTCTGCTATTCTATGATTCTATGATTCTATGATTCTATAAAGCCAAAAGACCCAACCTATTTTAATACCTCTTTAGGAGCGAATCTTTTGTTGTTCTCTGCGCAGCCACTGGGAGCACAGGAGGATGATTTGATATGTTTAAAGTATAAATTAAACAAATGCTTACATCTGTGTCAGTTTTAAAGGTAAAGGCATCAAAATTGGCACAGTAATAGATATTAAGGAGGGCTTTAAGCATACCAAATTTGAACCGGATTGGGTCATCCATTGATTTTTTTAAATGATTTTTTACATTTCTCCCCCTTAAACCCTTTCCTGGTATGCAAAGGATCTTAGGAGCGCTGCTGTCCAGGGTGTGATTTAGCTAATAACAACAATAACAACAACAGCTTCACGCTATGGGGATAATTCGAGGGAAACGGGTACGTGGGATGAAGCCCTTAATTCCAGCAGAAGGGCTGCTTCTGTGAGTTGGCACCTTGACTGTCAGCCCATCCCTAAAGTCCTTAAGCAGTTCCTTGTGGCTCCACAGTCTGAGAGGAAGAGTTCAGAAGCTGGGTTAGGGGATCAACTGCCAGCAACCAAAAGACTCCAGTTATTTTAGCATTGCAAATCTTGCACTGAACAGGAAACTGGACTTTGAGATGAATGACAGCGAATTCTATCATTCTTTGATTCTGTTGTACGTGCTATCCGTATTATAATTGCATACCTATTTGTGCATTGTAAGTTGCTAGTGTTGAAGCTGGAGCTCAGATAGAGTAACAGCAATTGCCTTTGGCTCCAGATTTTAGAATCATAGAATAGCAGAGTTGGAAGGGGCCTACAAGGCCATCGAGTCCAACCCCCTGCTCAATTCAGGAATCCACCCTAAAGCTTCCCTGACAGATGGTTGTCCAGCTGCCTCTTGAAGGCCTCTAGTGTGGGAGAGACCACAACCTCCCTAGGTAACTGTTTCCGTTGTCGTACTGCTCTAACAGTCAGGAAGTTTTCTAACAGTTTTCTAACAGTTAGTCAAGAATCTTCGGTACCATTGATTGATTGATTGATTGATTTCATTGCATTGCATTTTACTTGTCTCTTCAGCCAAAAGCCTCTAGGAGCCTTATTGATCTTAGAAGATCAATAAAAACAAGAAAGCGCCCCCAGCCATGTCCGTTCAGGTTTACAGTATAAAAAAGACATGATATAAAAGGAAAAGGCGCAGGGGCGGGGAGAGGAATACAAGAACAGTCCGGCACCAGTTCTTAAAGTTACCGAGTTGGGATGGAAGCTGGGATGGAAGCAGTTCAGGGGGGAATCAAATGGATCCAGCCTTGCTTCTCAGCTCCTTTACCTCTGCTGAAGACCGCGGCGAACGTGTCTCTCTGAAACAGCGTGCACGCTGCAACTTTTGCAAGAGCTGATGGACTGTCACAACCCTCTTGCATCTTGCAAGAGAACATCCCCCCGCAGTGGATTATTGCCCCACGCTAATCAGCATGCTGTTTGGAGTTTGCACCCCCAGGCACCCTGCTTTATGGTCACACCATAGCACAAACCAGTTAGACTCCCATGTGTGACTCTCTGCTCTTTGGTGTTATTCTCCGGGTCACCTCTGACATGCAGCCCCAAGCCTAGATTCTCCAGCACATCGGTATTAGGGACTTTTTGCTGCCTCTTGGTTTTGAGTGAAAACTCCTGTTGGGCGAGTCTCTCCTTCCTCACGTGTGACCTCTTTCTGGTCTTATCTCTAGCCTCCGAAGAATCCAGAGAAGGGCTTTTGGAGAAGCCAGCAAGCCGGATCTGGCGGTGGAGCAACTCCAGCGGTTTCTTACAAAGTCCGAGTGGCGACCGGGAGTTCTTGGGGGTCGGGGACCTTTGACTCAATTTCCATCACCCTAGTGGGCTCAAAGGGCGAGAGCCCCAAGCAGCCGCTCAACAACATGGGGAAGGACTTCATCCCAGGCGCGGTGAGAGGAGCTGGAGGGTTCGGGGCTGGAGTGGGGGGGGGGGCCAAGGAGAGGAGGTGAAGTGGCCCTGACACTCCAGGAGCAGTTCTCCAGCGTAAGCGAAGGAGAAACCGTGGAGCAGCCACAGACCAAAAGTTAGGTTTGCTGATTCATTTTTAGGGTTTTTATTCTACCCTTCAACCATTTAGCCAGGTCAGTTTCCAAAACACCAATAAAACAATTACAATATAACTGCGAAAACAGCAACAATGACAACGCACCCAAGACCGTAAGACATGAAAAGACACGAAATCATAAAAAAACAGTCAGCAGGATTGAAATTGTACCTAAATTGCAGTTAGTTTGTTTATTGCATTTGTATATAGCGCCCCATAGCTGAAGGCCTCTGGGTGTTTTGCAAAGATTAAAAACATTAAGAATACAGTATACAAAGTTTTTTTGAAAAAAAAAAAACCATTTACATAAAACATACAAACCGTCAGTACAGAGACAAAATATATCTAAATCAGCCGTTTTGAGCAATCGACAGCAACCATAAGACAAATCCAGGATCGAATAAATCTCATCCTATGCCTGCTCTGCTGCCTGAGAAAAGAGAAGGTCCTAGTTAGTTGTGATCAGAATTATTTTATTAATCATAGAATCATAGAATCATAGAATAGCAGAGTTGGAAGGGGTCTACAAGGCCATCTAGTCCAACCCCCTGCTCAATGCAGGAATCCACCCTAAAGCATCCCTGACAGATGGTTGTGCAGCTGCCTCTTGAAGGCCTCTAGTGTGGGAGAGCCCACAACCTCCCTAAGTCACTGGTTCCATTGTTATACTGCTCTAACAGTCAGGAAGTTTTTCCTGATGTCCAGCCGGAATCTGGCTTCCTTTAACTTGAGCCCATTATTCCGTGTCCTGCACTCTGGGAGGATCGAGAAGAGATCCTGGCCCTCCTCTGTGACAACCTTTCAAGTCCTTGAAGAGTGCTATCATGTCTCCCCTCAATCTTCTCTTCACCAGGCTAAACATGCCCAGTTCTTTCAGTCTCTCTTCATAGGGCTTTGTTTCCAGACCCCTGATCATCCTGGTTGCCCTCCTCTGAACACGCTCCAGCTTGTCTGCCTCCTTCTTGAATTGTGGAGCCCAGAACTGGACGCAATACTCTAGATGAGGCCTAACCAGGGCCAAATAGAGAGGAACCAGTACCTGACGTGATTTGGAAGCTATACTTCTATTAATGCAGCCCAAAATAGCATTTGCCTTTCTTGCAGCCATATCGCACTGTTGGCTCATATTCAGCTTGCGATCTACAACAATTCCAAGATCTTTCTCGTTTGTAGTATTGCTGAGCCAAGTGTCCCCCATCTTGTAACTCTGCAAGAGTTAGACCCAATAAAATAATTGGGTCTAACACCTGGTTATTGCAAGTCCCGTGATCAGCGCTTGCACCGGATTTTACAGTGCAAACCTCTCCATGTCTCCTCAGAAGTAAATCACACCAAATTCTGTAGGGCTTACTCCCAGGTAAGGGTATAGGATTGCAACAGCCTAAAGCCTTTCCCAACTGTGGGTCCCCCCAGATGCGGGCAGACTACAACCCCCATCATCCCTGACCACTGGCCACGCTGACTGGAGATGATGGGAGTTGCAGCCCAACAACAGCTGAGAACCCAGTATATGAATCTGCCCCTGCACCGGCCCACATCCCATAAAGGAGATTTGTGGCCTTACACTTGGGCATATCAGCCACACGTCAGCTTCTTGCCACGCTCCCTCGTTTTTTCATTGAGAGCGTGGTGTCCCCAGCAGCTGCCTGACAAGCTGAAATCCAACAGGTGCTGTGTTCTGCCGGCACGGCGAAGCAGTGATAGGGTCTTTCTCTCTTCTTTCTCTGTAGGTGGATGAGTACAAGGTGTCCAGCGACCAAGAGCTAGGCCCGGTCTTGCTGATCCGTCTCCACAAGGAGCCCTACCAATTCTTCCCAGAGGACAGCTGGTACTGCAACTTCGTCCAGTTGACCACGCCGCAAGGAGAGACCTATCACTTCCCCTGCTACCAATGGATCGAGGGCTACCGAACCCTGGAGCTGAGGGAGGGGACAGGTGAGATGCTAACAGCCGGGCTGGCATCAAGGGTAGGCAGGATGGGGCACTGGCCAAGGGCCCACAACCCAGCAGGGCCCGCTGGGAAGACTCCCTTAGAGTTGTTCCTCGTCGTCATTGCATCCTGCTTGTTCACCTGCCTCTCGCTCTGGCCCACACAATGGTGATGATGAGAAGGAAGAGCAGCTAGGTATGTTTCAGGCGCCTGTCTGGGTCCAGTAGGATGACCACATGGAAAGGAGGACCGGGCTCCTGTATCATATATATATATATATATATATATATATATATATATATATATATATATTACATTTCCATACCGCCCAATAGCCGAAGCTCTCTGGGCGGTTCACAAAAACCGCCCAGAGTTGCATAGAAAAGGGAATTTCAGCAGATGTCATTTGTATATATGGAGAACCTGGTGAAATTTCCTCTTCATCACAACAGTTAAAGCTGCAGGTAGGGCACCTCTTTTAAATCTGGTCACTCTAGTATAGCTCCTGCAGCTTTAACTTTAACTAATCATAGAATAGTAGAGTTGGAAGGGGCCTATAAGGCCATCAAGTCCAATCCCCCTGCTCAATGCAGGAATCCACCTTAAAGCATCCCTGACAGATGGTTTTCCAGCTGCTTCTTGAAGGCCTCTAGTGCGGGAGAGCCCACCACCTCCCTAGGTCACTGCTTCCATTCTTGTACTGCTCTGGCAGTCAGGAAGTTTTTCCTGATGTCCTGCTGGAATCTGGCTTCCTGTAACTTGAGCCCCTTATTCTGTGTTGATCACTCTGGTATGATCGAGAAGAGATCCTGGCCCTCCTCTCTGTGACATCCTTTCAAGTATTTGAAGAGTGCCATCATGTCTCCCCTCAGTCTTCTCTTCCCCAAGCTAAACATTTATACTGTTAGTTTTACTCTCCCCTGTGCCTGTTTGGTGCATTCTCTTCCCCTTCTTATTGTTTTATTATGATTTTATTAGAATGTAAGCCTATGCGGCAGGGTTTTGCTATTTTATTGTTTTACTCTGTACAGCACCATGTACATTGATGGTGCTATATAAATAATAATAATAATAATAATAATAATAATAACAACAACAACAACAACATTTCTTTCAGACTCTCTTTATAGGGCTTTGTTTCCAGACCCCTGATCATCCTCGTTGCCCTCTTCTGAGCACTGTACATAAAGAATTAAGTGAATCCTCTCTCTTGCACGTCAATTGTTTCTAGTCCTTGGATGGCCACTGGTCTGTTGACATCTTGAAGCATGTGTCAATACCTGCAAAATGTGTGGCCTTCATTGGCTCAACTGCAGAAGGGCTACGGAGATGACTGTTAGAGCAGTACGACAATGGAATCATTTACCTAGGGAGGTTGTGGTCTCTCCCACCCTAGAGGCCTTCAAGAGGCAGCTGGACAGCCATCTGTCAGGGATGCTTTAGGGTGGATTCCTGCATTGATCAGAGGGTTGGACTCGAGACCCCTTCCAACTCTACTATTCTATGATTCTATGATCATAGAGGAATACGCTTGTATACGTGAAAATTGCCTTTCCTCCAAATAATGACAAGAATCCAGCAATGGCGGGGGCGGGGGCAGGTTCCTTGTTTGGGAGTCACTGCCCCACCCCACCCCCTTTTGCACCCCCCCTGCCAATGGGAGCCAGATTCACCCTCAGGACCTGGGGTTCAGCACCTCTGCTTTAGATGGTCACATGTATTGCTTCACTGACTTCAAAAAGCGGTAAGTCACAGACCTGCTGTGGTTGGGGCGCTTCCGTCTCGTTCTGATGAGTGGGGTCTAGACCTCTGCCCCATACTCCTGCCCTGATGGTACCAGTGAACATTCTGTATACAAACTTTAAAAACAACAACCAACTTTTCTCTCACTTCTCTCCTTCCAGGCAAACTGGTTTGCGACGATGGAGATATTCCATTGCTTCTGAATCATCGGAAGGAGGAGGTCAAGGCGAGACAAGGCGCTTACAGGTGAGGAATCTGGAATAGTCTTCTTATCTTTCGGCAGGTTTGCAAATGGTCTGCCTACTTTATCCTGAGTAAATATTTTCCAGCGAAAACCCTTCCAAGTAAAATCTGCTTGCCAAATGCCATTTAGTTTTAAGTTTTTAATTCTTCTTTTTAAAATAATAATAATAATAATAATAATAATAATGATAACAACAACAACGTGGGAAATATATATGGTGCTTAACATAAACGTATAACAAATATTGCAAATATACATAGTAGAAATCATACTCAGTTCATACATAAATAAAGAATATGAACGTACATTTTTCTTTGACCCATCATTCCAGAACATGATAAACAACATTCCGTTTTATATGCTTCCAAATTCAGTTCTCTTTGACAGCACTGAAAGCAGCAGATGTGGCAGGATTTAAGGAGTTTCCAAAAGGAAAAAAGAGGGGTGGGGGAAAGAGTTACCTTTGTAAGGGAAATAATACTTTAAAGGCACAATCTTATGCATGTTTGGACAGAAAAAAAGTCCTACAATTCCCAGCTTTCCCCAGCCAGCCATTTTTCCATCTAAAACTGCATAGGATTGTGCCCTAAATGTCTTACCTAAATACTTGTCAGCAACTGGTTCTTACCCCCAGAGAAACCGCCCCCCCTTTCTATCTGGACTGTATTACTTCCTTCTGCAAGTAAGGTCCTCATGATTCCATGGGAAAGAGAACTATTTTCACATGGAACACTTACACTCTGGTAGGGTGACCCTATGAAAAAGAGGGCAGGGCTCCTGCATCTTGAACAGTTGCATAGAAAAGGGAATTTCAGCAAGTGTCATTTGTATGCATGCAGCACCTGATGAAATTCCCTCTTCATCACAACTGTTAAAGCTGCAGGAGCCCTGCCCTCTTTTGTATCTAGTCAAGAGGGATTATCTATTTCTGGTCAAGAGGGATTATCTATTTCCACTTCAGGTGGTGATTGCTGTTGCTTACGCAGCCACAACTGTATCACCTGTGCACAAGAAGGAGATATACCCCACAGTTTGCAGAAGTAGAAAAAAAATATTTAGGAGGAAATACCCTAAGTGAGGGATCTCTACACAGAGACATACACACACCCCAGCTCACTGAGGACTGAGCATGCTTAATTGTCATGGAATGGTGAGTGTCTGTGGGTGGGGGAATGGAGTTTCCTGGAAGAGAGCACTGACCAGAACACTGAACAGGCGTGTGCTGGACCACAACATTTTGTTGCAGCTAGTCCCAGTTGCTACTATTGTTACTTGTATGAAGGAACATTAAAGGCACAATCGTATGCCTGTTTAGACAGAAAAAAAGTCCTACAACTCCCAATGTGCCCCAGTAGGATTTTGTTTCTGTCTAAACACGCATAGGATTGTGCATTTATCCATTCACTGAATTTATGAGTTGTCTCCAATTTATTTCAATGGGTCTGCTGTATAGCTGAAGCACTCAGGGACTGAGCGAACAATATTATTTAAAAAGATAATAAAAGGACATGACAAGAAAAAATTAAAAGAATTTAAAAGCGGCATCAACAACAATAATTTAAAATAATTTTAAAAGTTACGCTTGTAGCTTGAAGTGGTACAACTCAGGCACATGTGAGAATGAAGGAGTTGTTTGGGGGGGGGGAGTATAATATGAAAGTTTCCGCCAGAATCTATTCTTTTTCCCCCCAAACCAGGTGGGCTGTGTTTGCTCCGGGGATGCCTCGGTGCCTGGCGGTGGAGAGCCTTGAGGAAATGGACACCAACATTAAGTTCTCCTTCACCAAGCTGAGTAACTTCATGTTACGCTCAAAGCTCACGTGAGTCTTGAAGACTTCAGAGAACTAGCATGTGGCTGCCAAGATCTTCTTGTCTGTCTATCTATCTATCTATCTATATATCTATCTATCTATCTATCTTTTCTAGCCTTTCCCAACCTGGTGCCCTCCAGATCTGTTGGACTACAACTCCCATCATTCATAGAATCATAGAATAGTAGAGTTGGAAGTATCCTATAAGGCCATCAAGTCCAACCCCCTGCTCAATGCAGGAATCCACCCTGAAGCATACCTGACAGAGGGCTGTCCAGCTGTATCTTCAAGGTCTCTAGGGTGGGAGAGCTTACAACTTCCATAGGTAACTGGTACCATTGTCATACTGCTCTAACAGTCAGGATGTTTTTCCTGATGTCCAGACGGAATCTGGCTTCCTGTAACTTGAGCCCGTTATTCCGTGTCCTGTACTCTGGGAGGATCAAGAAGAGATCCTGGCCCTCCTCTGGGTGACAACCTTTTAAGTATTTGAAGAGTGCTCTCATGTCTCCCCTCAACCTTCTCTTCAACATGCCCAGTTGTTTCAGTCTTCCTTCATAGGGCTTTGTTTCCCTTTGATTCCAGCCAGCAAGGGTTTTAAAACCAAAATTGCCACCTTTTTTGCCATTACGACAGCAAATTCAACAGCAGGGGCAGCAGACAGCAGAGGCCTCTTGTCTATACGCCGTATATACTCCATGGCGGCTGCACAGTTGCGCTCCATTGTGTATATGATGCAGCCGCCCACTCGCAGCCCACGTCACACTATTCCCTGCAAACCTGCGCATTTTCTATGTGTCGTTTTGCCGTGAGTTTTTACTTTGCTCCGATGTCACCACGGTTCTTTGTGATCGTGTCGGTGGTGGCTTCAGTTCGGATTAAGAGTGTGGCCGTAGTTATGGGGCGGATCCCAGTGCAGGGTAGGTGCGTGAATACAAGGCAGGGGGTGGGTTCCAAGTGAGTAACGGCCACCACGGAGACAGTAAAGTCTCATTGTGGAACGAAAGTAAGGACATTTATTATGTATAACGCATAACTTCAACAAACTACAGGCATTCAGTGCTATAATGTTGGGCAAAGTTGCCAGAAAACAAATAAAAAATGGTTTTGGCAGTTTTCAGTGGCTCAGTATTTGCTGCCCATTGCCACCATGTGACAACAGCATTGCGGATTTTCCTAGCTGGATAGCCCTTGCTTACTCTTGCCAGGTAACCCTATTGATGCTGCAAGTTTTTGGGGAGAATCAGGAGGTCAAATGGAGCCGTATGATCTATAAGGAGGATTCCAGTTCAGCCAGCAGAGAACTAGCATTGCGAAAGCCAAAGCCAAATTGGATTGCTATGACGTAATATACAATATAGAATTGCTATAACATAGGCAAATCGCGTTCTTAATCAGCAACTTCCTGCCCTCGCTTGTTATTTGCTAATGCAAATTCAATTATGGCCTGAATCAGCCGTAGATAGGGATGAACGGGTTTTCTTAAATCTCGCTCTGTCTGTGTTCCAAGGATTGCCAGGCGTCTTCATTCTGTCATCTGCACATTGAAAGAACCAGATATTTTTTTAAAGGTGTGCAAGAATTTTGTTCCGCTTGCACATGTGCGCATTACAGTAGGTGTGAATTTGCGCAAATCCACCTCGCCCAACCCCACCCAAACAAAAAACTGGTCTGCAAGGCCTCACAATCTGTGCAACTTGGAAAAAGCTGCTCTGCTACTGAATCCACAGATTGGATTCATAGACATGCAAACTCATTTGAATTTTTTGCAGATTCCTCCGAAATCCCTAGCTGTAGACACGTACACACATGCCCTGGGCTGACACTGATTTTCTCACCCGGGTTCCTTTTTGTCCTCAGGGTGCTGGAGATGAAGTTAAAGGGATTCATGAAGTGCCAAAGCTCCTGGAAGAAACTGGAAGACATTCGCAAAGTTTTCTGGTTCAACAGGACCCCTGTTTCGGGTAAGCTTGCCTTCCCAAGTCCGTGATGAGAACAGAAAATACGGAAGGATAATTTCGAATTAAACAAAACACTTAGTCCAGGATAGAGATGCTGCGTTTTATTTTATTTTATTTTTTGGCCATGCACTAATGGCCTTTAACAGTGCAACAAGAGGCACAGATTCAACCCATGTGGTTTCCCCCAGCATGCAGCTCTCACATTTCTGCTTCTTGTGTCACTGGAAAAGATACAGGAGCTTTGCAAGATGGACTGAGCAAACAGAGTCCAGGGCTGCTCATTCCTCAGAAGGCCCCGGGGCAGAACTGAGGAGATGACTGGGATTTGCCAAATATTGGGGTCCAAAACCTTTTGGGCCTATTTGGAAATTTGAGAGAGTGTCGTGGGTGCTCTCACAAAATGGCTTCCTTGGGGGGCATCTGTGGGAACATGGGTGACCATGGGAACCATCTTGGAGACCTGGAGATGGTTTTGCTGCCAAGGGACCCGGTTCTGTAGCCAGGCCTTTGGTCTCCATACCGGACCTCTCTCCCCTCCCCAAACTCTGAACGGAACCCGGGGTTCTAGGTCCACAATCCTTCCACTTTACCCCACCAGTCCACACTTTGGTCTGAAGATGAGTAGACTGGACACAAGATCTTGGGACCCTGGTTTTCTCTGTTACAATGCTCTGGCCTTTTCCCTCTTCTAAGACAGTGAGATCAACATACACACACACACACACACACACCCATCCTCTGCATTACCAGGTCTCCCAAACTGATCAAGACCATTTCTACATCTCTAGAGTACGTTGCTGACCACTGGCAAGAAGATGCTTTCTTCGGCTACCAGTATCTCAACGGCGTCAACCCCGTGGTGATCGAGAAATGCACAGAGATCCCGTCCAACTTCCCCGTCACCCAGGAGATGGTAGCTGGATCCCTTGGGAAATCCATCGCCCTCCAAGAAGAGGCACAGGTGAATGGGGCAGGGGAGGGTTGCCCTTTATTTCCCCCCTCCCTATCTCACCACAGCGGTTGTTGGAACGTCCCACCCTAGAGGTGGCTGCCTCTCCCAGCAAACAGAGAAATCTCCCCCATCCAAGGCGTGTTACATATCCGCTTGCTCTGGGCCCAGCTCCTTTTCCCATCACAGTGACGATACCACCGGCCCTAATTCTCTCTTTCCGGCACTTAAAGAAGGGGAACATCTACATTGTGGACTATAAGATCCTACAGGACATCCCGACGAACACGATCGACGGCCAGCCCCAGTACATGGCAGCCCCGCTCTGCCTCTTCTACCAGACACCTTCCGGGGATCTTGTTCCCATAGCGATCCAGGTAAGAGAGCAGCGCCAGCACAGGAAAGTCGAAATCTGGCCAATTTGGTGTGCGTTGGAAGTGGTCAGTTCCTTGAACCTTGAAAAACGGAGGGACCCATGCCGAGATACACCAGTCTCTCTCCTTACGCAGGAAGCGGCTTTGTACTACTGAGTCAGGCAGCGGAGGCTGGTGGCTCTGATGTCAGTGGGGCGCTGAATCCACTCTGGGTTTCAGCCAGAACCAGTCAGAACTCTAAAGGAGCTATCGAAGGTGCATCTTGGGTAGCTCCTTTAGAGCTCTGACTAGGGATGTGCTCCACTTCTCCTCAGAGTGGAGAAGCAGGAGCGGATTAGGGGGCTTCGCCTCCCCTTAAGGTGGCGGCGAAGAGGATCGGGGCAGCCGCGGAGCGTTGCGGAGTGGATCGAGGTGAAGGCGAATCCTTCGCCTCGATCCGGAACTCCGCAAAAAAGGTAAGTCGGGTTTACTTGGCCCTGCCGCTGTCGCTGCTGCCCATGCAGCGACGGCGGCAGGGCCAGGTAACCCCCCTCCCTCCTCTCCCTTACCTGCGTCCGTCCACGGTCCTGCGGTTGCTTCAGAGTCCTCGGGCTCAATTGAAGCAGCCGCAGGACCGCAAACGGACGCAGGTAAGGGAGAGGAGGGAGGGGGGTTACCTGGCCCTGGCGGCGGCGACGCCCATGTGGCGGCGGCGGCAGAGCCAGGTAAGGGGGCAAGGGGGAGGGGGGTCTTACCTGTGTCTGTCCGCGGTCCCGCGGCTGCTTCAACTGAGCCCTAGGACTCAAACAGGAAGACTAAGCCGCAACTGTGGCCTAGTCTTCCTGGTTGAGTCCTCGGGTTCAGTTGAAGCAGCTGTGGGACCGCGGACGGATGCAGGTAAGGGAGAGGAGGGAGGGTTTTTTTACCTGGCCATGCTGCTGCCCGTGCGGCGACGGCAGCAGAGCCAGGTAAGGGGGCAAGGGGGAGGGGGGGGGGTCTTACCTGTGTCCGATTACCTGTAATTGGGGCCTACAGTTCCTGGTTGAGCCGCAGGCTCTAGTGAAGCTGGGATGGGCTGCAACAGACACAGGTAAGGGGGAGGAGGGAGGGGGGCCTTACCTGACGCAACTCCCCCCCACTGCGGAGTTCTGATTCGGAGCCGGAGCTCCGCAGCGGAGCGGAGTGGCCCCCAGGCGAATCGAGGCGGGGCGGAGCGGGCGCGATCCGCAATTTGCAGATCGGGCGTGAAGAGGATCGGGGGGTCTGTGCACATCCCTAGTTCTGACTGGTTCTGACTGAAACCCAGAGCGGATTCACTGCCCCACTGCACACCTTTAGAGTTCTGACTAGTTCCGATGGAAATCCAGAGTTGATGCACCACCCCACTGACATCGGAGTCACACACACACACCCCGCCGTGGCGTCAGACCCTTGGTCCATCTAGCTCAGTGTTACTGACACTGACTTGCAGCAGCCCTCTGGGGTTTCAGGCGGGATACTTTCCTAGCCTTACCTGGAGAATCCTGGGATTGAACCTGGAACCTTCTGCACAGGCTCAACCATTGCGCTACGGCCCCTCCCTAGACTCTGCCTATGGCTGTGCGTCTCTTCTGGTTTCTAAGTCTTGAAAGAGCCTGTCCCCATATATTATTCCATTACTTCTCTTCTGTCGTTCTATGTTCATGGTCGGCGACTGGTGTCCCCTGGCCAAATTGCCCCATTCCTCTGCCAACCTTGTGGCAAAATTAAGAAGGAGGGAGGAAAATGTTCACAAGGAGAGGGAGGACTCATGCCCCAAACACCCTTCTTTCTCCCTTAGGGCTGTATTCAGTCATGTCATGATGCCAGCGGAAGGGAACCCCTGGCAGAATGGATTTCCCCCTTCCCTCGGGCATCCCCTCCCCCATCTGCTACTGAGGATTTGGGACTCTTCGGAGCAGATTCGGGGTGCAGATGGGGGCTGCAAGGGGGTGGAGAAGAGGATGGGGAAGTCCCACTGGGAAGAGGACTCTACTCGCACAAGTGTTGGGATCCAGTCCTCATTCTCCTCCATACTTGAGTCCATTGGCAGTGGGGAGATTTGGGTCACCACCACCGATGACTTCCCTGGGCAAGGCAATTAGTAGCCCCAAGGGGCTATAAAATAAATCCATTAGGTTGCCACCTTGTTCAGCCCATCTCCCTTGGACATGTCAACCCACCTCCTGATGCCCCGTTCTCATTCCCCACCACCAGCTCACCTGTTCCAGCCATCAGCGTCTCTCCTTCCTCTCCTCAGCTCAGCCAACGCCCAGGCCCTGAGAACCCCATCTTCCTTCCCAGTGACCCCATGTGGGACTGGACGCTGGCTAAAATGTGGGTGCGGAACGCCGACTTCCACGTCCACCAGAACATCTCCCACCTCCTCCGGACGCACCTGATGGCCGAGGTCTTTACTATGGCCACTTTGAGGCGTTTGCCCATGTGCCACCCACTCTTCAAGGTACGGCAGCAACAGGGAGGGTGAAAGGGGAGACGGCGTCCTGTCTGGGGCCTGTACTGACTGGGAAGGAACGGCCATATTGGGGTACCCAGCCAAGATTATTGATTTCACTGGTTGGCCCTATTTACATTACTTCTTGAGAACACACGTTCTGTGGGCGGCTCAGAAAACAAATACAACATTAAACTACAATATAAAACAATAAACACAAAGCCCTATGAAGAGAGACTGAAAGAACTGGGCATGTTTAACCTTGAGAAGAGAAGATTGATAGCACTCTTCAAATACTTAAGAGGTTGTCACACAGAGGAGGGCCAGGATCTCTTCTCGATCCTCCCAGAGTGCAGGACATGGAATAACGGGCTCAAGTTAAAGGAAGCCAGATTCCAACTGGACATCAGGAAAAACTTCCTGACTGTTAGAGCAGTACGACAATGGAACCCATGACCTAAGGAGGTTGTGGGCTCTCCCACACTGGAGGCCTTCAAGAGGCAGCTGGACAAGCATCTGTCAAGGATGCTTTAGGGTGGATTCCTGCATTGAGCAGGGGGTTGGACTCAATGGCCTTGTAGGCCCCTTCCAACTCTCCTGTTCTATGATTCTATGATTCTAAGTAAAGTCTGGGAGAGTTGGCAAGAGAAATCCCAAGGGGACAAAAAAAAAGGGGGTTAATGGGTTGATTCGTGCTGTTTATTTCTTTTATGGTTGTGTTTTTAATTTGATTGTTTTTAACGTTATGTTTTAATCATGAGCTTGCGTTGCTGTTTTTAATTGTTAGCTGCCTCAAGTGGCCTTTTTTAGTGGAAAGGGAGGTGGGTCATAAAATTAAGAAATAAGGAAAGGACAAGATAATTTTATTGATTTCCCCTTCCTCTTGCCATTACCGGACTCACCCGAAGGCAAACAAGAGTGCCTCCATCTTGGAAAGTGCTACATGGGTAAGAGGGAGACGCCACACAGGGCCAGTACAGTTCAAGTTGGCTGAACCCTCCCATAGTGCCGTGTTTGTTGATAGCCTTCAAGAATTAAGAAGACTAAGGCAGGATCTATACTACTGCTTTAAAGCAGTTTATAACAGTAGTGGCAACTGTTGCGGCCCAGGACACCCTCCACATACAGTTTCCAAACTGTTTTGAAAGAGTCGAATCATTCTTAGTGTAGATCTGGCCTTGATGTAGGTGGGCTGGGTGGGGGTTGTTCCATGAAAAATGAAGAGGACATGTGTCCTGCCAAAGGATCTTGGAACACGGGTGAGCAAAGTCTCGCCAATGGCTCCAATCTGGTCTGCAGAGGTTGCACATCTGGCCCGCAAAGGCTTGGTGAATCAAGCACAGCCCGCCCATTCATGTACCATGAGTTGCATCGTTGCTGCCTGCCCATGGGCTGAAAAAAAAACCAGAGTTTGTTGAGTACTTGCTGGGCCACGGACCATGCCTGGTCAGCCTTGTTGGGTCACCAGCAGTGGAGGCAGGTCTGGAATGGCCCATAAAGACCACTGGATCTCCAGAGTCTGTGTTGGAGATTGATGCAGGGCGTTTGCCTCTCTCCCACGCGAAGGGCTCAAGGACTTAGAGGACTCTCCCCCCCCCCCCCCGCTTTGCAGCTCCTGATTCCTCACTTGCGATACACCCTCCAGATCAACACTTTAGCCCGGGTGAGGCTCATCAGGGAAGGTGGCATGATGGATCAGGTAAGAGAGGGGAGCGATTCCCTGTTCAGTTTGTCCGCCCAAGGCATTTTCTCGCCTACATCTCCCCATGTTGGATTCCAAGACCAAAACAGAAGAGGAGGGCAGAGACTCAGTCCTCCTCGGCTACCAGTCCAGCCCTCTGACTATCCAGTTCCCCCAGATAGCCCCGCCCCTTCTATTCCCTGGCCCCGCCCCTTCCCTTCAACCACTGGATTGTTTAGTGGTCTTTCAGCTTTTGTAGAACTTCCCCACCTGCGCCCAGAGATTGAAATGCAGTTCCTAATGAACATCAGAAGAGCCCTGATGCTGGATCAGACCAAGGGTCCATCCTGTCCAGCACTCACAGGGGCCAACCAGCTGTCGACCAGGGACCCACAAGCAAGACATGGGTGCAACAGCACCCTCCCACCCATGTTCCCCAGCAACTGGTGTACATAGGCATACTGTCTCTGCTACTGCAGGGAGCACAGCTGTCAGGTAGCCTCCTCCTCCAGGGATTTATCCAACCGCCTTTGAAACCCATCCAAATTGGAGGCCATCACTACATCTGGTGGTAGCGAATTCCTATGCGCTGGTTCTGACTGAAACCTGGAGCGGATTCACTGCCCCATCGACATTGGAACCACCAGCTTTCACCAGCACTTTTTATTAACAGGGCTGCTGATATCACCTGCCCCCACCCACGCCACCCCCAATATTCCCTGTTCCTCTGAGCTTAACTGCAATCCTCAGAGTAGCTGGCAGAAAATGAATTCCCCCCCCCAGCAACAGTCTCTATCCTTCCCTGTTATAATGCAAAGTATTTTGGGGATGGCCTGGTCTAGAATGTATTTATTTATTTATTTATTTATTTATTACATTTCTATACCGCCCAATAGCTGGAGCTCTCTGGGCGGTTCACAAAAGTTAAAACCATTCAAAGTGTAAAACCACAGTATAAAACCATAATATAAAATACAATATTATAAAAGCTCAACCAGATAAAAACAGCAGCAATGCAAAATTACAAATTTAAAACACCAAGTTAAAATTTATTTATAGACTGTTAAAATGCTGGGAGAATAAAAAGGTCTTCACCTGGCATCTAAAAGCGTATAATGTAGGTGCCAAGCGAACCTCCTTAGGGAGCTCATTCCACAGCCGGGGTGCCACAGCAGAGAAGGCCCTGCTCCTGGTAGCCACCGGCCTCACTTCCTTTGGCAGGGGCTCGCGCAGAAGGACCCCTGAGGATGACCTTAGGGTCCGGGCAGGTGCATACGGGAGGAGGCGTTCCTTCAGATAGCCTGGCCCCAAGCCGTTTAAGGCTTTACATGTTAATAAAAGCACTTTGAATTGGGCCCGGACCTGCACTGGCAGCCAATGAAGCTGGAAAAGGATAACTGTGACCCACTAGATTTGCAAGAGAACTGCTCCTGGTGGGAATGAGGACTGCTAGTGCTGGCTTGTTGATATGGGTCCACCCAGTGGTTTGCCATTTTGGGGCTCTCCCTGGGGGTGTGGTGACCCTGACCCCCTGACCCACACACTGACCATGCCTGCCCTGCCCGCCCCCCCCCCGCCCCCCCACACTCACACCACGAGATGCACTGTGTGATTCAAACCCTCTCTTGAGCTTTCTTTCAGGCCACCTCGGCAGGTTTCGAAGGGATCGGGCCCATCGTGGAGAAAGGCATGCGCGCGCTGACCTACTCCTCCCTCTGCCTCCTGGAGGACATAGAGGCCCGCGGAGTTGCCTCCGTCGCCAATTACTACTACCGGGATGATGCGACGAAGATATGGGCGGCCATAGAGAGGTGAAGCCAGGCTTGGGATTTGGGGTGGGGGTGTGTGGTCAAGGCAGGGCTGTGATCAGGAGGCTGAAGCCAAGGGGACGGAGCCCCTGGTAATTCCAGCGAGAAGGATCTCAGGTAGCAAAGGTGAGACCTGAAATCCTGGAAGGCAACAGCCAATCAGGGCAGCCAATACTGGGCTGGATGGACCAATGAACTGACTCCTTATAAGGCAGTTTCCTCTCCTCTCCCATCAAGGCGCACAGGTGTGGGGGAAGGAGACGCCAAAGTCTTTGCAAAAACTTTGCAAGTAAGAATGTAGTGCCTGAATTTCCTTTCCTTTCCCCCTCCTCCTCCTCCCTCCCAATCCCCTTTCCTTTTGTGTCATGTCTTTTAGATTGCAAGCCTGTGGGCAGGGACTGTCAAGAAATACTTTTGTAAGCCGCCGTGAGAGCCTTGGTTGGCTGAATGGCAGCATCAAAATCCTTAAATAAATAAATAAATAAAGTCCAATTCACACATTAGGCAGAGCCAAACCTGGGTTTACCACCGTGTGAACGCAGAGCAGGGAGCTGAATACAATTACTGCACCCTAGTGGGCATACCTGTATATTACAGGTGTGCCCCATTTCTACGTTGCATGTTTGGGTATCGTGCCTCTAGAAGAGTCCTTGAGGTCCTACTCAAGGGGTGAAGAACCTTACGATCTGCTGATTAGGCATTTTGTGATGGCGTCCACAGCACTTTCTCAAATTCCCAAATGGGCTGATGGATCCAAAAAGTTTGAGGACCCCTAGGCTAGATGGTTCATGTGTGCCCCAGTTGCTGGGGAACATGGGTGGGAGGGTGTTGTTGCACCATGTCCTGCTTGCTCATCCCTGGCCGATGGCTGGTTGGCCCCTGTGTGAACAGAGTGCTGGACTAGATGGACCCTTGGTCTGATCCAGCGTCAGGGCACTTCTGAGGTTCTTATGTTCTTACTATCTGACCCAGTATATGGCAGTTTTCCACGTTCCTAATTTGGGGGCATTATTTCTTGATTTTGCTGCTTTTCTGGCAGCTGTTTGGGATGGAGTAGAACATGCGTGCAGAACCTCTTTCACCCCAGGGCCAAATTCCATTTTGGGAGGCTCTTAGGAGCCCGCATTCCAGTGGTGGGGGACGGGTGAAAGCAAAAGTAGGGTGGAGAAACTCACCTCCGTCTGCACTGCTGGGCATTCGCCGAGCTGTCCAGCAGCTGGTTGACCCTCAACAAGCTGCCATTTTGTGAGTGGGGGAAAGGATGGCTTCATTTTTTCTATAAATGTAGTGTTGCGTGAATGCCCCCTTTACGGCTCCTGTTCTGTATGGAAAAACCCAAGCTGCCAGTTTTTCACAAAATGGCGGCTTATTGAGGGGTTAGGCAGCTGCCAGACGCTCGCAGACCACATGGCGTCTTGGCAAATAGGACCCGGTAAGTGTGGCGGTTTGGCAGATAGGGTCCAACAGGCCGAGCGGGGTGGGGGTTGGAATACGCCAGACTCCACCACCCCCTCTCAGACTCCCACAACATCCCTTGGGACAGGAGCAAAATGCCAGCATCTTTTGGCTTGAAGTTCTTTCTGCCAGCAGCTTTGCTTTAGAAGGGTCGCTTCAACGGCGCGGGAGATCTTCCATCAAGTGGGGGTTTTGTGTTCCAGCTTCGTGAGAGGCGTGGTCAGTTTCTACTACCAGAACGATGCCCGTGTCCAAAGCGACCCAGAGCTCCAGGCTTGGGTTCAGGAGATCTTCAGGGAAGCCTTCCGAAACAGAGAAACGTCAGGCGCCCCCTCGTCTCTGGGGACAATGGAAGACCTCACAAAGTTCCTGACAATGATGGTTTTCACCTGCTCAGCCCAACACGCCGCTGTCAACAGTGGTCAGGTGAGAAAGGAAGTCCCACAAACGCACACATAGACAACGATTGTCCATCCCGCCAGCAAACATAGATATTGCCTCTTCTTTGGCACAGGTGGAAGGTAACGAAATGACTTATTTATTTATTATTTTATTTATTTATTGCACTTATATACCGCTCCCATAGCCAGGGCTCTCTGGGCAGTTTACAGACATTCTAAAATTGAAATAAAAACGAGTATACAAAATTTAAAATTCTAAAACATACACACATAAAGCATTAAAAACCGTTAAAAACAAACAAACTAAACATGTGGGTGATTAAGATGTGCCGCCATATGCCTGGGCAAAGAGGAAAGTCTTAACCTGGTGCCGGAAAGATAGCAGCGTTGGCGCCAGGCGAGCCTCATCAGGGAGATCATTCCATAGTCTGGGGGCCACCACCGAAAAGGCCCCGTCCCTCGTTGCCACACTCCAAGCCTCTCTCGGAGTAGGCACCTGGAGGAGGACCTTAGATGTTGAACATAGTGACTGGGTATATTCACGTCGGGAGAGGCGTTCCGTCAGGTATTGTGGTCCCAAGCCGACTTAGGGCACAATCCTATGCATGTTTCGACAATTTGAAAGTTCTAGAATTGGCTGGGACTTTTGTCACAGGGCTTTTTTCTGTCTACATAAGAACATCAGAAGAGCCCTGAGGCTGGATCAGACCGAGGGTCCAGTTAGTCTAGCAGTCTGTTCACATTGTAGCCAACCAACTGCTCACCGGTAAGCCTCAAGCAGGACATGAGTGCCACAGCACCCTCCTACCCATGTTCCCCAGCAGTTGGTGCATACAGGCTTATTGCCTCAGATACTGGAGGTAGCACATAGCCATCAGGATTATTATTATTATTATTATTATTATTATTATTATTATTATTATTATTACTACTACTATTATTATTTATTGCATTTTTATACCACCCAATAGCTGAAGTTCCCTGGGTGATATAATAGCCTTCTCCTCTAAGAATTAACCAACCCCCTTTTAAAGCCGTCCAAATTGGTGGCCATCACTACATCTTGTGGGTAGTGAATCCCATAGTTTAACTATGCGCTGTGTGAAGAAGTCCTTCCTTATATTTGTCCTGAATCTCCCACCCATCAGCTTCATGGGAGGACCCCACTGAGTTCTAGTAATATGGGAGGGGGAGAAAAATCATAGAATCATAGAATAGTAGAGTTGGAAGGGGCCTACAAGGCCATCGAGTCCAACCCCCTGCTCAATGCAGGAATCCACCCTAAAGCATCCCTGACAGGTGGCTGTCCAGCTGCCTCTTGAAGGCCTCTAGGGTGGGAGAGCCCACGACCTCCCTAGGTAACTGATTCCATTGTCGTATTGCTCTAACAGTCAGGAAGTTTTTCCTGATGTCCAGCTGGAATCTGGCTTCCTTTAACTTGAGTCCATTATTCCGTGTCCTGCACTCTGGGAGGATCGAGAAGAGATCCTGGCCCTCCTCTATGTGACAACCTTTCGAGTATTTGAAGAGTGCTCTCATGTCTCCCCTCAATCTTCTCTTCTCCAGGCTAAACATGCCCAGTTCTTTCAGTCTCTCTTATAGGGCTTTGTTTCCAGACCCCTGATTATCCTGGCTGCCCTCCTCTGAACACGCTCCAGCTTGTCTGTGTCCTTCTTGAATTGTGGAGCCCAGAACTGGACGCAATACTCTAGATAAGGCCTAACCAGGGCCAAATAGAGAGGAACCAGGACCTCACGTCTCCCTATCCACATTCTCCATGCTGTGCATAATTTTGTACACCTCTATCATGTCTCCCCTTAAGCCTCCTTTTTTCCAAGCTAAATCATCCCAGCTTTTGTAACCTTCCCTCCTAGGGAAGATGCTCCAGCCCCTTAATCATTTGAGTTGCCCTTTTCTGCACTTTTCCCCCCAGCTGTATAACATCTTTTTTTAGGTGTGGTGACCAGAACTTTTAGGTGTCTAGACATGCCAAGGATTGCATCCTTAATCTCTTGAAATATCCTCGCAACTCAGTTCCGTTCCCTGGCTAATCTTTCACCAGGTGTTGGCTGCTACTATCACTTGTAATGGAAGGGGCGGGCGGGCAGGCAGGCAGATTATTCTGGTGCCTGGAGTAGAAAATCCAAATGACATTCCCCTTCCCTTGCTAACCAACACTAGGTTGGATCCTGCCCCAGCCATACTTAGAGTAGATCCATTGTAATCAATGGGACATAACCATTTCCGGAGGGCAGGCGTGTTAGTCTATTGAAACATAAACATCAAAGAGTCTTGTGACATTTTTAATGGCTAACAGATTTAAAGTATGACTTAACTTATGTCCCTTTCATTCCATTGGCTATGACTAAGTTTGGATCCAACTCTTCTTTCCAATGAGTCTTGCACAGGAGAGCTTCTTGGCGGATCGTGTGTGGGTATCTTTCCCATTTGAAGGATTGGCTTAATCTGGTGCTGCTTCCCTTGTCCACAGTTTGATTACGGGGCATGGATCCCCAACATCCCGCCCACCATGAGAAGACCCCCGCCCACCGTGAAGGGCACAGCGACCTTGGAGAACATCCTTGATACCATTCCTCAGGTCAACGTCACCTGCATCGCCCTGAGTTCCCTGTGGCTGCTTAGCAACGAAGTGGGAGACAGGGTAAGCATTTGGAGGGAATGCAAGACTTGGTTTGGTGACATAGAATCACAGATTAATAGAGTTGGAAGGGACCTCTAAGGCCATCGAGTCCAACCCTCTGCTCAGTGCAGGAATCCACCCTAAAGCATCCTTGACAGATGGTTGTCCAGCTGCCTCTTGAAGGCCTCCAGTGTGGGAGAGCCCACAACCTCCCTAGGTCATGGGTTCCATTGTCGTACTGCTCTAACAGTCAGGAAATTTTTCCTGATGTCCAGCCGGAATCTGGCTTCCTGTCACTTGAGCCTCTTATTCCGTGTCCTGCACTCTGGGAGGATCGAGAAGAGATCCTGGCCCTCCTCTATGTGACAACCTTTTAAGTACTTGAAGACTGCTATCACGTTTCCCCTCAGTCTAATCTTCTCCAGGCTAAACAGGCCCAGCTGTTTCAGCCTCTCTTCATAGGGCTTTGTTTCCAGACCCCCTCCGGCTTGTCTACATCCTTCTTGAAGTGTGGTGCCCAGAACTGGACGCAATACTCAAGAAGAGGCCTAACCAGGGCCAAACAGAAGTCACATGGAAGGATGGGGGAAGCGCCAAAAAATCAAGTTTAAGAGTGACCAGATTTAGTAAAACGTTTAATTTCAGTCTAAAAAATGAGATTTTGCAAAATTGTAAAACTTGACTTGGCCTTGAATGTCATTTATTCCACCCCATTGCCCCAATATTTCAAAACACAGCAGCCTTCCTCAATGTGACGCCTTCCAGATGTGTTGGACTGCAACTTCCATCATCTCCTATGGCTGGCTGGGGTTTTCTGGGAGCCTTAGTCCAACACATCTGGAGAGCACCAGGTTGGGGAAGGCTGAAAGACAGAATGCCCGTGCAGTTTAAAACTTGGACTTTAGGAAAGAGGTGGGCAAATTGTGACCCACCCAGATATTTTGGCCTACAATTCCCATCAGCCCTAGCCAGGAGAACCAACAGTGAGGGATCACACAGGAGTTAGGGGCCAAAACATCTGGAGGACCACAAGTTGTCCATCTATTTGAGGACTTTGAGTGTGAGTAATCTTCTGTAATTTATGTCAATCAAATGTCAATCAAATGTCAATCATGTATGTCAATCAAATGTAAATCAAACTGGACCTCCTCATCGGAGCTTTCTCCCAACTCCTATCCAGAGACCTCTGGGAATTTTTCCAGACCAGCATTTCACTGAGGAGGAGCCCAAGCGGCTCATCGGAGTCTTCCAGAATCACCTGGCTGAGATTTCAGAGGGAATTGACAAAAGGAACAAAGCACTGGACCTGCCGTACACCTATATCAACCCCCTTCTCGTCGAGAACAGCGTCTCTATTTAGGTCTCGGGCGATGATCAAGCCTCATCACGAAACTCTGCCGTGTGCCTGGCTCCAAGGATGGGTTTGTCCACCGTACTGTGCTCAGTAGTGCAATGCCTCGACCCCTCTTTCTCTCAAATGTTCTTCTCCAGCTCAGGATGTCAACTGAGATGTTCGGAGATCCTTCGTGGCTGGGTTCAGCATTTAGTAGATGGGGCATGGAGGGACAGGTGCCGGCATTTAATTCCCTTTACCAGCTGTGAAACTCTGTGAATGAAAAGCCAGCTGCTTTATAGACTGGCAAAGTTCTCCCATGTTCAACCCTCATTCTTTCTCGCTGAAGGTCTTGTGAACTAAGAGCTCCGTCAGAGAAGCGTTTTATTGCATGCTCATTACTGGGCGCTCACGGATTTTCATGGTTCCCTCTCACCACGACGTCTGCCTCCCGCGCGCCTCCTCCTTCTAGCCTTCTCCACACTCCAAAAAAAACCACCCCAGGAAGTCAGACTTATTTTTAAAGATGGAAGTTGCTGCTATCTCCTGCTATGTGCAGGAGAAGCAGCACAATCAAAACGGCCCCCTGAATGGGCCATGTGCAGGTTGTTTACTTCCTCTTTCGAAAGAGGAAGTAATGAGGGACAAACGCGTGGGCAGAGAAGCGACGGTAAGCAAACGCGATTTCCCCCTGTGTGATGATGCTCTTGGTGTCCAGAGAGTCTTCATTATTTGGGTCCATTTCTCGTTTTATGTGTTCATCTGTCTCTCATCCATTCCTAAAAATCCCTGTCCCCAGTTTGTTTGAGTAAGAGGGACGGTTGGTTATCCAAGCAGCTCTGTGCCACGGCTGATGCTAGGGAATGCAATTCCCAATATGACAAAGCGCATGCTACCATCAGCACACATGCGCCGCGAGCTCTTCTCAAGAATTCTCCGTGGAAGCATCGAAATGATTCGTAATTAAGCTGAAAGTTCACCCGTCACTAACTGTGATATCTCGACTGTGAATTCTTAAAAGCACTTTGGGAATAATAATAATAATAATAATAATAATAATAATAATAATAATAATAATAATAATTTTATTTCTTACCCACCTCTCCATTTTGATCAAGGCAGGGAACAACAGTAAATTATAAAATACATAATACTGAATTAAGAACATAATACACATTGTTAAAACATCCTAAAAACATTCTAAAAACATCCTAAAATTCCACCTGATAGGCCTGCCGGAAGAGATCAGTCTTGATAGCTTTCTTGAATGCTAGTAGACTGTTAAGTTGACGAGTCTCCTCCGGCAGGCCATTCCACAGTGTGGGAGCAGCAGAAGAGAAGGTCCTCTGGGTAACAGTCGTTAATCTAGTTTTTGCTAGCTGAAGTAGATTCTTCCCAGAGGACCTGAGCGTGTGGGGCGGATTGTACGGGAGAAGGCGATCCCGCAGGTAGCCTGCACCCAAACCATGTAGGGCTTTAAAGGTGATAACCAACACTTTACACTTCACCCGGAAACAAATTGGCAGCCAGTGAAGAGATTTTAAAACTGGTGTCATGTGGTCGCCCCTAGGTGTACCAGCCTGAGGTGAGCACCTTCAGGGGTTCCAAGTAGCCATTCAACCCCCTGGAGCTCTTTGGGGAATGCCCCCACACTGCCACTGCTGTGCATCACCATATTTTGGTACCAGCAGTGGCAAAAGAATCAGAATTTTAAAACTGAATTTGGCCTTTTTAGGGGGGCGGGCATCACAACTGTTGGTTGTTGCGCTGTTGTTGCCACCGTAACAAATTCAACTGGTGGGGTGCAGGGAACGTACATAATGCCCGCTGCGTGTTTCCCATCCCTGTTTTGAACAGCGTGCCCAGCTGCAACGCTCACCCGTTTCGTCGTGCGATCCCTTCTTGCGCTTTTCGCCGTCCTCGTTGTGGTTAGGGTGGGAATAAAAGGTCATGGGGTCACGCTGTATCACATACAGAATCCAAATAAGCTTTGATTAAGATCGTGGTGAGATATTTTATAGGGACGGAGCTGAGCTTGCCGTTACAGCCGGCCCATTTGGATAAGAGTCAAGTTTTCATGGCCACCCGCCACCATCAAAACAAAACCGTGCCTTTTCAGAGCATTTGGCGAGGTTCATTTTTAAACCCCCATTTTCATCATGATTAAGTCAGCCTTCTATTTTAAGGGAAGGGATTTGTACCTTTGGCACGCATAACCAGTATATAAACCCATTGGGGTGCAATCCTATGCATGTTTAGACAGGAATTCTGGGCGTTGTAAGACTTTTTTCTATCCATACATACATAGGGTTACACCCTTCATCACTCAGCATGATGATCCAGTGAGTGACCAGAAATAGAGGAACTGGGGTTGATGGCAATTGTAGTACAGAACTTTCTGGAGGGCCCCAAGTTATAGAGATAAAACTCTAGAAATAAACTATTTATTCCAGGATGACGCAGCAATCCTCCTTTCATCCTTGTTTCAATGCCGGGTGAAAACCTTTTTATTCTCTCAGACATTTTCATTTTTCAGTTTGTTTTACATCTGGCGTTTGTATTTTACATTTTGCACTGCTGCTAACTTCTGTTTGATTGTTTTTTGTTTTGTTTTGTTTTAAATATAATGTAGTTTAAAACTTTTACATTGTATTTTATCATCTGTATTTTATTGTCTTGCATTTTATGGTTTTAATTCTTCTGAACTGCCCAGAGATCTTCAGTGATTGGGTGGTATAAAAATGCAATAAAAAAATAAATCCCTGCATACACTGACACAACTCAAACAGCATCTCTGATTAGAAAATGCCGCAGACAATGATGAAAAGATACATCTGAATGTTTGTAAGCTGATTCAACTTGAATTGTTCTGTTTTCGCTGTCTTAAGAGCTCTACCTTTACAGGCACTCAAATCCATGAGTTTCCCATCACTTCTGTTCACCTTAGTAATGGGCCTGTTCAGACAACATGCTAAGCCATAATTAGGCGTGGGAAAGAGTGGAAAAAGCACCACGAATGCACTGCAAAAAACAATTGATACTTTAAACTTTACGATCAATAAGAAAAACATTGAGCAAACTTTTTTAAAGAACAAATTGGTAACGCTGAACACCGTGACCACCAAAGATATATATGTATCCCCAATGCATTAATGTATGGACTGACCTGAAGAAAGACGCAAGTTACTATAGTCTGTTTCCGGGCACAATTCAAAGTGCTGGTTATGACCTATAAAGCCCTATATGGCTTGGGTCCAGGTTATCTGAAAGACCGTATTCTCCGTTATGAGCCTGCCCGTGCTTTGAGGTCTTCTGGAGAAGCTCTTAGAATCATAGAATCATATCATAGGATTAGGGTGACCATGTGAAAAGGAGGACAGGGCTCCTGCAGCTTTAACAGTTGTATTGAAGAGGGAATTTCAGCAGGTGTCATTTGTATATAGGGAGAACCTGGTGAAATTCCCTCTTCATCACCACAGTTAAAGCTGCCCTCTTTTAAATCTGGTCACTCTAGTATAATTCCTGCACTTTAACTGTTGTGATGAAGAGGGAATTTCACCAGGTTCTCCAAATATACAAATGACACCTGCTGAAATTCCCTTTTCTATGCAACTGTTAAAGATACAGGAGCCCTGTCCTCCTTTTCATATGGTCACCCTAATAGAATAGCAGAGTTGGAAGGGGCCTACAAGGCCATTGAGTTCAACCCCCAGCTCAGTGCAGGAATCCACCCTAAAGCATCCCTGACAGATGGTTGTCCAGCTGCCTCTTGAAGGCCTCTAGGGTGGGAGAGCCCCCAACCTCCCTGGGTAACTGATTCCATTGTCGTACTGCTCTAACAGTCAGGAAGTTTTTCCTGATGTCCAGGAAAAGATGGTCTTCTTTCAATCCCACCATCTTCACAGACGTGCTTGGTGGGAACATGGGAGTGGGCCTTCTCGGTGGCTGCTCCAGTGCTCTGGAACTCTCTTCCCAGGGAAGCTAGGCTGGCTCCCTCCTTGATGGGCTTTCGGAAGCAGGCTAAAACTTGTTTGTTCTAGCAGGCGTTTGGAGAATAATCTGGCCCTCCATCTATGCTAAAGTCTTATAATTTTGTTGTGTATTTTAAACTATGTTCCCCCCCCCACGTATGTTTTAAACTTTGTAAGGCCGCCTTGAGGCCCAGCATTGAGCAAAAGACGGGATACAAATAATAATAATAATAATAATAATAATAATAATAATAATAATAATAATAATAATAATGCATACTAGTAAAAATAATGATAATAGTTAAAAGTCCTCAGCTTTTTCTTTCTCGTTTGGGTGTCCCCACCAAGAGCTGCATTACCTGAGAGAATTCCCGCTCATACTGTGGAGTCAAAGCCAGATAACGGCTGTTGGAGTTAATTAAACAGCGGCCAGCAGCCGTGATAGTGTTGTGTGTAGGGTGACCCTATGAAAAGGAGGACAGGGCTCCTGTATCTTTAACAGTTGCATAGAAAAGGGAATTTCAGCAGGTGTCATTTGTATATATGGGGAACCTGGTGAAATTCCCTCTTCATCACAACAGTTAAAGCTGCAGGAGCCTTGCCCTCTTTTAAAATTGGTCATTCTAGTATAGCTCCTGCAGCTTTAACTGTTGTGTTGAAGAGGGATTTTCACCAGGTTCTCCATATATACAAATGACCCCTGCTGAAATTCCCTTTTCTATGCAACTGTTAAAGATACAGGAGCCCTGTCCTCTTTTTTATATGGTCACCCTAGATTAGGCCATTAAACCTCTTGCAGCAAGGGGCATGTGAGCGTGTTTAAACTGTGGTTATGTAGCAGTCATGATTAGGAATGGTTCACATGACGCACTAAGCCATAAGGTTTCACCCCAAACGCTTCACCATCATGGTTTAGCGCTTGTCTGAACATGGCCAATGTATCTTCTTCAGCAATCTTGGTCTTGAAATCAACATGTCTGTTCCAAGAAGGAGTGGTTCCCCACCCTCAACACCTCCTCCCCGACTTGTGGGCCTGATCTGATCCTTTCCCCTGATCCTCCGCTTCTCTTTTCTTAAACTTGGGTGTTTCACAATGGAGAGTTCTGCTCACGAGGCAGAGCAATGGCGTGATGAGTAGTGTGACCCTATGAAAAGGAGGACAGGGCTCCTGTATCTTGAACAGTTGCATAGAAAAGGGAATTTCAGTAGGTGTCATTTGTATATATGGAGAACCTGGAGAAATTCCCTCTTCCTCCCAACAGTTAAAGCTGCACGAGCTATACTAGAGTGACCAGGTACAAAAGAGTGCAGGGCTCCTGCAGCTTTAACTGGTGATGAAGAGGAAATTTCACCAGATTCCCCATATATACAAATGACACCTGCTGAAATTCCCTTTTCAATATAACTGTTAAAGATACAGGAGCCCTGTCCTCCTTTTCATATGGTCACCCTAGTTATGAGAGACTCAGGTGGAAGCACCCCCTGATTTAGGGCGGCCACTTCCACATTGCCAAAACAGAGGGATTTCATACCCAAAGAAGAGGGCTTCAATTTGCATAACACTTGGAAAGGAAAGGAAGGAAAGGAACCTCTCGTGCAAGCACTGAGTCATTGCTGACTCTTGGAGGGACGCCAGCTTTTGCTGACGTTTTCTTGGCAGGCCTTATAGCGGGGTGGTTTGCCGTTGCCTTCCCCGGCCGTTATTACCTTTCCCCCAGCTAGCTGGGTACTCATTTTACCGACCTTGGAAGGATGGAAGGCTGAGTCGACCCCAGCCGGCTGCCTGAAACCAGCTTCTGCTGGGATCGAACTCAGTCCGTGGGGAGAGTTTCGGCTGCAGAAACTGCTGCTTTACCGCTATGCAAATATATATGTATAAATGCAAATTTAGGAATAACCATAATTTAAACAGAAATAGTACAGCTGTACTTCTATACAATCATTTACAGCAATAACAAAAATAGCTGTAATGATAGCTAATTTCCGAGTGGAGAAGGCACCTTAAAAAGAAGAAATAGGAACAGAAAACTAATACATGTAATGTAGAAGATTACAACCAGGTGACCTTCTCAGTCTGTTGCCTACATGTTCTTACCGATGGGCAGTTTCAGGGCACCTGAATTCCCTCCCTATGGTTCTTCCACCTTAAATCAGAGATGGGGGCTGCCTTGGGAGACCGTTGGAAATGTGAAGAACAAGAAGGAACCTTCTACCATATGTGGTGGTCCTGTAAAAAAAGCAAAATCTTTCTGGACCCATTTGTTAATGCAAAAAATATTAAAGACAAATCTACAAATGAAACCAGAATCATTCCTGTCGGGACTTATGGACGAGCAACTTAAGAAAAAAGGAGGAACGCTGTTTTTGTACATGACAACAGCTGCCTGACGCTTCTGTGCGCAATACTGGAAAAAGACTCAAGTACCATCAACGGAGGAATGGCTGCTGAAAGTTTTGGCGTTGGCGGAGATGGCAAAACTTACGGCGCTAGTAAGAGAAAAATCAACAACCTCGTTTGTATCGGACTGGAAACCTCTGATAGAATATTCGCAAGAGTTGGGAAAAAATGATTTATATGTTTGTGGATTCCACATATAATCTGTGGTCTTAATACACAATAGTGTGCTGCTGAAAGTGATGTAAAGTTACGGTATTTAGGGAACTGACTAGTAAGAACAGATAGCCCACATATGTCTGCCATGAAGAATGCCTTAAATGGAATATGGCCTTATATGTTTTGTATGTGTGCTTTTATAAGTTGTATTGTATTGTTTGTGGAGTTTTGTTTCATCTTTTTCTGTAGAAAAGAATAAAAATGGTAAAATTCAAAAAGAGTTGGGGGCTGTCTTCACAGGGTGCAGCTTGGGTGCGTTGTGATGTCATTTGTGACACATGACGTAATGGCCAGCATGCTTCCAACCAGCCACTTCCGCCTGGAGAAGCCGCAGTATCGAAGAGTCCTTTCAGTAAAAGTGGCTCCCAGGAACTTGCTCTGCAAGGCATCCCCATGCCTCCCCATTAAATCCTGGACATGCCTTGAAGCTGGCTGTGACATGGATGGTGCCTTCCCATATTCACTCCTTCTCCTAGCATTCCCATTGAGAAATGTTTTATGTGCTTCCTAATTGCTGCGTTAATTCAGTTCTCTGATGTAACTGCGGAGCTGCGCAGTTCCAGAGTTGCGAACAGGGAGTTGCATTAATTCAGTTCTCTGCTGTAACTGTGGAGCTGCGCAGTTCCAGAGTTGTGAACAGGGAACTGCATTAATTCAGTTCTCTGATGTAACTGCGGAGCTGCAAGGTTCCAGAGTTGCGAACAGGGAGCTGCATTAATTCAGTTCTCTGATGTAGTGTTAGTTCAAAAGCTGCACACTTAAAGAATTGGGAGCTGCGTTAATTCAATTCTCTGTTGTGGTGCTGACTCCGAAACGGGGTGGTGCAATACTTTTTGGCGTGAGGCTTATTTGTGCAGGTGGAGTGCACTCATGAGGAGCCAGTATTGTGGGTTAGTAACGAGCCTCTCTCATTGATGACGTTAGTGCTACCCCCACCTCCAGAGGTATGTTTTTTCTGGCATTTTTCTGGCATATTTTAGGGAGGGAGGGCTCCGCCATGTAACACTGATAGAGCAGAACCAATTTCAGCATACTGCGGAGAATGACAACAATACCCGCCCCTCCTATGCTCGTGAAGATGGGGCTTGGACTGGGCAGCCCATCAAATTGAGGACACCTTCAAATAGAGGAGTGCCAACTCTCCAAAATAAAGGACTGTCCTCTACAAAGTAGGACACCTGGCTAAATATCAACTGCCACCCTCCCCCCACCTTTCAGAATTCCCTGTGAAGTTAGACGCAATCCCGGGAAGAAACAGATTTTCTCAAAATCAAAATGATCAAGGGGCTGGAGCATCTCCCTTAAGAGGGAAGATTACAACAGCGGGCGTTGTTTAGTTTGGAGAAAAGGCAAGTAAGGAGGGACCTGATAAGAGATGTACAAAATGATGCACAGTGTGGAGAATGTGGATAGGGAGACATTTTCCCCCCTCTCTCATAATACTAGAACTAGGGCTGTGCACGGACCCCCCGTTCCGCCCCGCCTTGATCCGCCTAGGGTCCGCTCCGCTCCGCTGTGGAGCTCTGGCTCTGAATTGGAGCTCCGCAGTGGCAGGGGGCAGCGCCAGGTAAGGCCCCCTCCCTCCTCCCCCTTACCTGCTTCCATCCCGGCCCGCCGCCAGCTTCACTAGAGCCCGCGGCTCAACCAGGAACTGTAGGCCCCGCTTGTGGCCTACACTTCCGGGTTGAGCCGCGGTCTCTAGTGAAGCCAGCAACGGGCTGAGACGGACGCAGGTAAGACCCCCTGCCCCTTGTCCCCTTACCTGTCTCTGCCGCCATCGCAGCACAGGCGGCGGCAGGGCCAGGTAAACCCCCTTCCTCCTCCCCCTTACCTGCGTCCATCCGCGGTCCCGCGGCTGCTTCAACTGAGCCCAAGGACTCAAACAGTTTGAGTCCTTAGACTCAGTTGAAGCAGCCGCGGGGCCGCAGACAGACACAGGTAAGACCCCCCCTCCCCCTTGCCCCCTTACCTGGCACAGGCGGCGGCAGCAGGGCCAAGTAAACCCCCCTTACCATTTTTGCGGTGCTCTGGATCGAGGTGAAGGATCCACCTTCACCTCAATCCGCTCCGCAACGCTCCGCTGCTCCCCCGATCCTATTCACCTCCGCATTAAGGGGAGGCGAAGCACCCCGATCCGCTTCTGCTTCTCCGGTCTGAGGAGAAGCGGAGCACAGCCCTAACTAGACCCCAATGGGGTCATCCCATGAAGCTGATTGGTGGGAGATCCAGGACAGAGGAAAGGAAGTCTGTGATGTTACATGTCCGTCGATATGGAATCTGTTGTAAGTCAATGGTTACGTATTTCTGTTGTGTCTCTGTATTTTACGGTGAGTATTTTCAAGGGGAGAGTGAGATGAGTAGCTGGAAGAATGGTGGATTTGCGTATGTGTGATGATTGGCTGAATGTATGAAGGAGGTGAAGGAGGTGAAGGAGCCCAGTATGAACTGGGCTGGGCTGTACTGTGTGAGTCAGACAGGGATTGGAGTTAGAGAGAGATTGGATGAGTAGTGATTGATGGAGGGTGTGGTTCGGAGACAAACATTAATAGAATCTTTGAGCATTACTTATTTACTATTCAGAAGTCATTGCTGTAATTAATAAAGTTTTGTTTATTTATACAATTCCTATGCCTTTTTCTCTTGGCTATGCAAAGGGGCAGTAATAAAAGAAAACTATCCAAATGAAAATATAAACAAGTGTGTCCTCACAGCTCGAGGACAGAGTCAAGGGTTGGACCGGAGCCTTAAAGGTCCTGGTGACTGCGTGACTGTGTGTAGGGAAGGTGTTTCGTGCTGGGGTGAGAAAGGCCTTAGAGAAGGGGAATTCCCACTGGAATAGGTGGGAACGCCACAATGGACTTCTTCACACAACATATAGTCAAACTATGGAATTGGCTAACACAAGGCGTAGTGATGCAATGGCTACTAGTCATGGTGGGCATATCATACCTCCACTATCAGTATCAGAGGAAGAATACCTAGTTCTAGTATTATGAGAGAAGAGAAGATTGAGGGGAGACATGAGAGCACTCTTCAAATACCTAAAAGGTTGTCACACAGAGGAGGGCCAGGATCTCTTCTCGATCCTCCCAGAGTGCAGGACACGGAATAAGGGGCTCAAGTAACAGGAAGCCAGATTCCAGCTGGACATCAGGAAAAACCTCCTGACTGTTAGAGCAGTACGACAATGGAATCAGTTACCTAGGGAGGTGGTGGGCTCTCCCACACTAGAGGCCTTCAAGAGGCAGCTGGACAACCATCTGTCAGGGATGCTTTAAGGTGGATTCCTGCATTGAGGAGGGGGTTGGACTCGATGGCCTTGTAGGCCCCTTCCAACTCTGCTATTCTATGATTCTATGCACACGAGCTGCTGGGGAACATGGGTGCTGTTGTACTTGTGTCTTGGTTGTGTGCTTCCTGGGCAGCCATTGTGTGAATCGAATGCTGGAAGACCCTTCGTATGTTATGTTTCGTCTCTTCGGGTGGGGGTGCACCTGGGAACTATCAGGATGAGTGCCTTCACTTCCAAATTCACCACCACATCACTGGACGGAGGGCTTCTAGCGCCACCGTTCAAACGAGATTGTGCAGCTCTTCCGACTTTTCCTCCATAATAGATTTTGTAGCGGTAAGAAAAAAGACAGAAGACACGGGATGGTTACAAACAGAAGATGGCACGTGCCCACCCACCACCCCCATGAAATTTATTTATTATGTATTGCATTTATATTCTACTTTTTTTCCTCCAAGGAACCCAGAGGACCTTTTCTTCTGCCGTTCCCAGTTTGTGGAATGACCTGCCGGGAGAGATTCGTCAACTTAACAGTGTTCCGGAATTTAAGAAAGCCATAAAGACTGATCTCTTCCGGCAGGCCTACCCAGTGGAATTTTAAGATGCCTTTTTAATAATGTGCTGCTTTTCATAATGCATTAGTTTTAAATGTTTTAATTAGTTATATGTATTTTATGGTGTTTGCATTTGCGTTGTACCCCGCCTCGATCCAGAGGGAGAGGCGGGTAATCAATAAATTATTATTATTATTATTATTATTATTATTATTATTATTATTATTATTATTCTCTCTGGCATTCCTTCGTCTCACATCAGTCCGCTGGTCTCTGTCCACCACTCTGCCGCTAAGATCATCTTCTTGGCCCGCCGCTCTGACCATGTCACTCCACTTCTGAAATCTCTTCATTGGCTTCCAATTCACTCCAGAATCCAATATAAACTTCTCCTGCTGACCTTCAAAGCTCTTCACGGTCTAGCTCCTGCCTATCTCTCCTCTCTCATCTCACACTATCGCCCCGCTCGTGCTCTCCGCTCCTCTGATGCCATGCTTCTCGCCTGCCCAAGGACCTCCACTTCCCTTACTCGGCTTCGTCCTTTTTCTTCTGCTGCCCCTTACGCCTGGAACGCTCTTCCAGAACACTTGAGAACTACAAACTCAATCACTGCTTTTAAAACTCAGCTAAAAACTTTTCTTTTCCCTATAGCCTTCAAATATTGAGTTTGTTCTGACTCTATACTGTTAGCTTCTCCCTACCCGGTGCCTGTTTACACTTCCCTGTGCCTGTTTGCATTCTCCTTCCCTCTTTATTGTTTACTACAACTTATTAGATTGTAAGCCTATGCGGCAGGGTCTTGCTATTTACTGTGTTATCTGTACAGCACCATGTACATTGATGGTGCTATATAAATAAATTATTATTATTATTATTATTATTATTATTATTATTATTATTATTATTATTATTATTGCAGTGTACACAATCCTCCTCCTCTCCATTTTATCCTCACAACAACAACACTGTGAGGTAGGTTGGGCTAAGAGTCTGTGACTGGCCCAAAGTCACCCAGTGGGTTTCCATGGATGTGTGGGGACTAGAACCCGGCTCTCTGGACCCCCTGTCCAACACTTTAGCCACTACACCACACTGGCTGTGCTGTGAATAAGGCAGGTTGATGGCCGGACAAAAGCCTTCTTTGGAAACACCCCTTGTTTTCCGCCTCTTCTGTGCTTTGCCTCCATGTCTCATTTTCCCAGGTGCAACAGGGCAAATGAAGACAGCGACAGACCTGCGTCCCCAATCCAGTCATCCACGTGCCTCCGTTTGCACAACTTCGTGGTTCTGTGGGTGCAACCGGTTATCTTCTGAATATTTTTGCATTTAGCAATCAAAAATTGCAACATAAAATTGCTGTCTCACCGTGCTTTGAGATCAGTGGAGGTGGGGGTGTGGAGTTTTTTCTTTGAAGCATCTGATGAACAATGAAAGGGTGATATTTTCAGGAGACAGAGAAAAAATACATTTTGCTTTCATTATCAAATAAACAAACTTTAAATTAAAAAAAAAAAGCTTTCTGGTGAGGATGTAATAACTCAGGCTTCCTTGTCCTGGTGCTGTCCAGATGCTGGTTGTGAATGATGGGAATTGTAGTCCTAGAGAGGATCAACTGAAGCAACCTGCTGTATTACTCTCCGAGGCCTCCAGGTGATGCCATTGCACTCCCCTGTGTGGGTGGTGGAATTTGGATTGGAGGGGTTGGAACTTGTTAGCGTTTGGGTTGAAAGGGAAATTATATTTCTTCCCAGGCAAATGAGCAGTCAGGGGCATTGTAGCAGAGCTGGAGGCCAGAGGCCTGTAGTGGCAAATTTTCTCCACGGTTATGTAGTGGGAATTTGTGAAACAAAGGCACTCACCACGACAGCTTTCTTTTGTATATATGGAGAACCTGGAGAAATCCCCTCTTCATCACAACAGTTAAAGCTGCAGGTGCCCTGCCCTCTTTTAAATCTGGTCACTCTAGTATAGCTCCTGCTCTTTAACTGTTGTGAGGAAGAGGGAATTTCACCAGGTTCTCCATATACACAAATGGCCCCTGCTGAAATTCCCTTTTCTATGCAACTGTTAAAGAGACAGGAGCCCTGTCCTCCTTTTCATAGGGTCACCCTACCGTAGCTACACCCTCAAGAAGAGTCCAAGAATGCAGGCAGCCCCTTCGATCCATATCAACAAACTAGTCCTAGCAGTTCTCACCTTTTGAAAAGCTAATGAGATTTAATTGGCTATTCAAGAACACCCAGCCGCCCACAAAATACTTTGCATGATATCTGGGAGAGCGCAGAGCGCTATTTTCTTATTTGAAGGACTGCCTCCTCCCATATGTAGGGTGACCCTCTGGAAAAGAGGACAGGACTTCTAAGTAATTTTAACAGTTGTATTGAAAAGGGAATTTCAGCAGGCGTCATTTGTAGGCATGCAGCACCTGGTGAAATCCTCTCTTCATCACAACAGTTCAAGCTGCAGGAGCCCTGCTCTCTTTTGAATCTGGTCACTCTAGGGCAGTGGTTCCCAAAGTGGGCAGTACCACCCCCTTGGGAGAGGTGGGATTGCATAGGGGGTGTTAAGTGGCAAGGGGGCGGCAGGGGGGCGCTCAAGGTGGCCTTTTCCAAGAAGCACCTCTCCAGAAGGTCTTAAAACCCAGGGACATTTTTATGGGAGAAGGTAGTTTGGTCCCAAGCCATATAGGGGAAGAATCCACACATGTATTAATACCGTTTAAGAAGAGTCCTTTTAGCGGTGAATTGAAATGTTTTAAAAGCACCAAAACGCTAATGAAGAGACATATCCTGCTTGATGTGCCCCGCCACGCCGGCTGCAAAACAGAGGCGTTCGCTCTCTTTTCCCTCCCTCCCTTGGCAAGCCTGCAGCGGGTGCTTCGGATTTTGAATAAATATTCAATTAATTGTTACTATTTTGAATTTTATTGTTATTAACTTTCTTAGTGGGTCGTTGAAAACCGCTATTCTGAATAATGATTGTTATAGTGTAGGGTAGCAGGCACTGGGCATGAGTTTGTGGAACCAAGGGGGTGGTTACCTGAAAAAGTTTGGGAACCACTGCTCTAGGGCAATATGGCGCCAACAAGGTGCAGCAGATGTCCTGGAGGTTGATTATGTAAAAAGACCCACAAACTTCCGCGAGTGACCAGTGCAATAAAGTCGCTCATGTAAAAACACCCCCTGATACGTTTGCCAGTGTGGTTTCTGCACGGGATGGCTGATGCAGAACCTGCAGAGCTAAGCCTCAGCTCTTTCCTGTTACATAACGTCCTTCCCATTTCACCGCACCAGCAGCCTCCAGGCCGAAATGCACATGAGAGGAGGCCAAATTGGCTGAGTTTGGTGGTGCAAGCAACTATCTTTGGGGAGGAGCAGGGAAGGTTGTCATAACCTGCCCTGAAATTGACAACATGACTCAAATCTTCTCTTCTTCCTGGCAATCAGACCTTTCTCTCTCTCTCTCTCTCTCTCCTTTTCCCAAATGGCCCTTTACAAGGTTCAGGTGGCCACCGGAGACATCTTGCTGGCAGGGACATACAGCAGCATATCCATCACCCTGATTGGGGCCCGAGGTGAAAGCCCCAAACAGCTTCTGGATCACCCCGGAAGGGATTTTATCCGTGGGGCTGTGAGTATGAAACTGAATCTCCACAGACTAAGCGAGAGATTTTCAGTGGGTGGGAAGGGGAACAGGCTCTACAGCAGCGTTCTGCAACTTGCCGCCCTAGAGATGTGTCGGACTCCAACTCCAGAGCTGCCTGTGGGATTATGAGAATTGGAGTCCAACACATCTGGAAGGCATGAGGCTGGGAGAAACTGTTCCACTGTGCTGCGTTTAGTTCTTGACGTGTATGAAACGCTGACAAACATATTCGGCCCCGGGGCTATCTCAAGCAAAGACTCCTAAACACTCAAGGAAAAAGAGAAGAAAAGCTTGCAATTATTTTCTTCCCAATCGGGCTTACGAAGCATTCACTTTTAGGAATGCTGTTATGGGTTGAGAGTTCATAGGAATGAAACCGGAGGTACCATTAACTTAGGGTGACCATATGAAAAGGAGGACAGGGCTCCTGTATCTTTAAAGTTGTATAGAAAAGGGAATTTCAGCAGGTGTCATTTGAATGCATGTAGCAGCTGGTGAAATTTTGTCTTCATCATAAGAGTTAAAGCTGCAGGAGTCCTGCCCTCTTGACCAGATACAAAAGAGAGGAGGGCTCCTGAACCTTTAACTATTGCTATGAAAAGGGAATTTCACCAGATGCTGTCTGCATACAAATGACACCTGCTGAAAATCATTTTTCTCTACAACTATTAAAGCTACAGGAGCCCTGTCCTCCTTTTCATAGGGTCACCCTAATTAACTATGGAAAGGAGGACAGGGCTCCCGTATCTTTAATAGTTCTGTAGAAAAGGGAATTACAGCAGGTGTCCTTGGTATGCACGCAGCACCTGGTGAAATCCCCTCTTCGTCACAATAGTGAAAGCTGCAGGAGCCCTGCCCTCTTTTGTATCCCCTGCAGTATGACAATGGAACCAGTTACCTAGGGAGGTTGTGGGCCTCTTCAAGAGGCAGCTGGACAGCCACCTGTCAGGGATGCTTTAGGGTGGATTCCTGCACTGAGCAGGGGGTTGGACTCGATGGCCTTGCAGGCCCCTTCCAACTCTGCTATTCTAGGATTCTAGGATTCTAGGATTCTCTCATAGTCCATAGCCAGCTTTGGCAGATGCACAAGTCAAGATGCACTAGAAAAGGAACTGAAAATCAAACTGCCAAGATTAGAAAAGGGATTAAAATTAGAACGTAAAATTGCCAGGAGCATACTCCCCCTATACAAATCTATGGTGCGACCACACTTAGAGTACTGTGTCCAGTTTCATCACCGCCAGTAATAATAATAAAAAAGATATTGTAGAGCTGGAAAAAGTAAGAAAAGAGCAATTAAAATGATCAAGGGGCTGGAGCATCTCCCCTAGGAGGGGAGGTTACAACAGCTGGGATTGTCTAGCTTGGGGGGGAAATGAGTCTAAGGGGAGACCTGAAAGACATGTACAAAAGGATGCATGGTGTAGAGAATGTGGGTAGGGAGACATTTTTCTCCCTCCCCCATAATACTGGAGCCCAGTGGGGTCATCCTACGAAACTGATTGGTGGGAGCTTCTAGACAGATCAAAGGAAGGACTTCTTCACACACTGCAGAGTTAAATTATGGAACTCACTGCCACAAGATGTAGGGATGGCCACCAATTTTGATGGCATTGAACGGGGGTTGGATAAATTCCTGGTGGAGAAAGCTATCAGTGGCTGCTATATGCTACCTCCAATATCAGAGGCATGTACACCAGTTGCTGGGGAACATGGGTGGGAAGGTGGTGTTGCACTCATGTTCTGCTTGTGGATTTCCCATCAACAGTGGGTCGGCCACTGTGTGAACAGTGATGTCCCCTTGGTCTCATCCAACATGGCTCTTCTTATGTTCTTAATTAAAAAACAACCACAACTTGAATGGTTTGCTCCCCAGACTGCACGCCCCAAGGCTGTTTCTGGGTTTATCCCCTGCTGGGAACTTAGTGCCTCTCCCCCAGAACCTTTAGTGATAATCTTTCACCTTGATCAAGGCTAGAGCAAACAACATTCCCATTGGTATTAGGAAGGAATAGAGGAACACATTTGTGAGTAGACAGGACGTAGTTCAACCTTGCAAAGAAGGCTGACGAAGCTTCTAGACCACCTGCCCCCACACCCATAAAGTAGGTTAGTCATCTAGAAGAGATGAAGATGATTTAAACTGGGGCATGCTAGGAACTGTAAGACTTTACCCCCCGGTCTCAACTTGCCTAGGATTGTGGCCTAAGAGACCTTCAGGAAAGATAGTTGTCCCTTCCTGGTCATTCAAGCACTGGCCAGGACTTGCCCGAAACCATTTTGCTGTCTGGAGAGAAGCACAAGATGGCACCTGCTCCCATTCCATGTATGAAAGCCAACTGGCATGCCCGATGAACCTCTCTTCAACACCGATGGTGGGACAACATCTTCCACTGCACCTGAAGGCAGCAGGTGAACTTAATGGGCACAAAGCAGGCTGCAGGGCACACAGGTTTTTCTTCTAACACCTTGCTGACAATTCCCCAAATCTGCCACCTGAGGCAACTGCCACCCTCTGCCTCATGTGAGGGCCGGCCCTAGCACCATGAACCTGAGGGGGCAGCGAGGAAGGGCCGTATCTGTCAGCTACAGGTACAAGGCTACCTTGTACTTAGTGGTTAGATTTATTAGGAAATAGTTTGACAATGCCAGATGTTCTTTTGCAAGCTAATCTCTGCAAGAAGTTCCCATGGGAGTAGCTTCTTCACTCCCTGTCTCTCGGCCTTGAAGCTACTGCTTCTCTGGAAACTTCAGAGTGTTTTGGAAAAGGTGGAGGTGGGTTATAACATCCCATCCTCTTGGCACGTGGGCATGGTTTACAGTGGCTTTGAAAAGGCCTTAAAGGCTGGTGCAAAGCTGAAAAAGCTTTGCTAGGTTTCATCTCTTGACGCAACGCCTGCTTTGGATTCCATCTTGGCCTTGGGACTTTGAAAGCACTCTGCACGTGGACGCTTTGCTATTTGGACTTTGGATATCTAAGAACCGTGCCATGAAAAGTAGTGAGGCTTTTCATAGACTTGGACTTGCATATGCTGAGGATTCTGTGTTTGTGCCAAGACTCAGGTGGCAAGGAGTTCCCAGTCCTTAGCAGAAGGATGAGAGTCCTGGGTCTAAGGCTTAACCTTTCCTGAAGTCGTGGTAATGGGGGCAGCTCAGTAGTGGTAGGCTGAGACTGACAGGTGCGTGACGGATCTCTCTGCCCGGCTCTAGTGGCTCAGAGCAACCTTTCCTGGGACTTCATTTTAGGAGATTGGCCATGTCCCTTTGAGGTGCCAGCGTATGCAGCATCTGGAGAAGCTCAAAGCTGCTATTGGCGTGCCCTATTCACACATCCCTTCCGAGTGTTTGCCTTAAGGATGGTTTCAGAAAAGAGAGCTTAAAGCTGTCTAACCATCGTTCAGCTTAAAGTGTGTTTTGGAGACTTAAGTTTGTCTACTGTGGGATTTCCTCAATAAAAGACGTCTCACTGATGTGAGTGTCTCGTGTCAGCTTGCCAGCACGTGTGAATGCCAGAGGGAACAGGCAAGAACACATCAGTATCTTTTGCAGTCTGTCCCACGTGGAACTTTGGAAGCCTGACGGTCCCTCCTTTGTGTGTCCAGGTGGGCGAGTACGAGGTGTTGTGTGAGCATGACCTGGGCCCCATCCTGATGATCCGACTCCACAAGGAGCCCTACCTCTTCTTCCCCAGCGACAGCTGGTTCTGCAGTTACGTCAAGGTGAAGACCCCGCAGGGCGAGACGTACCACTTCCCCTCGTACCAGTGGCTGGAGGGTTACAGCACCCTGAGCCTGCGGGAGGGCACAGGTACAGTCCCCCTGTCCTCTCCTGGGATCTGGTCTGTGAGCCGTTGGGGGAAGGGAGCCAAACCTTCGTGGGATGGCCTGCTCAGAGGTTACCATGGAGAGAGATGCAGGAGCCACTAGGGAACTTCAACGGCTTGCATCAGTGCTGGTTTGAGAAGGATAACCCAGATTACAGACAGTAGACAAACCCAGCCCACGTTGGGTCCAAATCCACACCCCAGGGTTGCCCAGGCGCCCTTTTCAAGTGGGGTGATGAATCTGCATTTCACCAGTCAGAACTCAAGGTGCTTCCACACCTTGGAGAGCTCTTTAAGAGGTCTGACTGGCTCTGGCTGAAACCCGGAGCGGATTCGACGCCCCACTGACATCAGAGCCACCAGCCCTCACTGATCATAGAGCCACCTCATACATCTTTCAATAGTTTCTCAGGTTTTGCACATTCCCACCCCCCCATTGCGATACTATCTAGGGTGACCCTATGGAAAGGAGGACAGGGCACCTGTATCTTTAACAGTTGCATAGAAAGGGCATTTCAGCAGGTGTCTTTTGTAGGCATGCAGCACCTGGTGGAATTCCCTCTTCATCACAACAGTTAAAGCTGCAGGAGCCCTGCCCTCTTTTGTATCTGGTGATGCTATGCAGGGCTCCTGCAGCTTTAACTTTTGTGATGAAAATGGAATTTCAGCAGGTGTCATTTGTAGATATGCAGAACGTGGTGAAATTCCCTCTTCATCACAACAGTATTGAAGAGGGCAGAGCTCCTGCAGCTTTAACTGTTGTGATGAAGAGGGAATTTCACCCGATGCTGCATGTTAAAGCTGCAGGAGCCCTGCCCTCTTTTGCATCTGGTCAGTTTAACTATACTCCTGCAGCTTTAACTGTTGTGATGAAGAGGGCATTTCTCCCGGTGCTGCATGCATACAAAGGACACCTGCTGAAATTCCCTTTTCTATGCAACTGTTAAATACACAGGAGCCCTGTCCTCCTTTTCACCCTATGCAATGCATCTCCTAAACCTACATTACTGGCACTAAGAGCTTTAAGCTACAAGGTGCTGGTATTTTGGCTCCACCCCCTTCTGCCTTTGGCCCCTCCCACCACTGAAATGCAGCCCCCCCCCCCCCAGGGTTCCTCTGAAATGGAATTCGCCCCCTGGTCTGAAAGATGGGATGGAGAGGTTACCTCTGGGCATGCCGACCCTTCAAGCGCAGCGACAGCGCGTTCTGCCAGGGAAGGGCTTTGATATCAAACGCCGCGGCTCATAGGCCAGCTCACCTAATTTGTAATTAAATTAAATTAATTAACATCTCTTCTAAGGCTGTCCTGTCCTCCTCTTCTCTCTCTAGCCAAAAGGGTAGCGGATGACTCAGGAAACCCACTCCTTCTGGAGCATCGAGCGGAACAGTTGAAGAAGCGGCAGGAATGCTATGGGTGAGCAACTCCATCCCTGCAACGAGCACTGAGATGTGGGGCACAGCTGATCATAAGAAAAACAAACAAACCCAAAGGGATTTAACACCCCTCCCTGCAACACCATTTTAGAAAACTAGCCCTCAGGGAAAGCGTTTCTCGCCCAGCCTTCTCCTTGACAAGCTAGTTTTCCAGGTGCAGGGAATTTTTGCTCTCTGTGCAGGAGGATTCCATATTGTGACCCCTAACTCACCCCAACCAGCCACTTTTTGGGCTGAAGGGCCAGAGGTTCAGCCCAGCGTTTGTGCAGCTTTTCCTTCCATCCTAAAAGGTTGAAAAACGGCTCTCCTCGGGGTTAGTTACGGGCAGGAGGCCCTTAAGGGAAAATATGCTCAGGGTGACCCTATGGAAAGGAGGACAGGGCTCCTGTATCTTTAACATTTGTATTGAAAAGGGAATTTCAGCAGGTGTCATTTGTATATATGGAGAACCTGGTGAAATTTCCTCTCCATCACAAGGTGCCCTGCGCTCTTTTAAATCTGGTCACTCTAGTATAGCTCCTGCAGCTTTAACTGTTGTGATGAAGAGGGAATTTCACCAGGTTCTCCATATATACAAATGACACCTGCTGAAATCGCCTTTTCTAGGCAACTGTTAAAGATACAGGAGCCCGGTCCTCTTTTTCATATGGCCACCCTAAATATGCTGGCATTTGGGGGTTGGCTCCTCCTCCCTTTGCTTTTAACCCCACCCCCCAATACACCCCATAAAGCGTCTCCGAAATGGGATTCAACCCTCGGTTGGAAAAAGCTTCCGCACCCCTGTTCGGAATAATACTCTTATTTCATCGGAAGCCATTTTGGATAGCAGCCCTCGCAGCCTCCTGTGGCGGGGAGTTCCGCACTTCCCGCCTGTGGGTACCTCAAGATGAGCTCACTTTTGGCTGAGCCCTCGCTGTTCTTCCTTGCCGCAGTTGGAAGGAGTACGCCCCGGGCTGGCCAAGGTGCCTCGACGTGGCCACCACCACCGATCTAGATTCCAACTCGAAGTACCTGTTCACCATGACCACCGTCTTCGCCATGCGCACCGCCAAGTCGTGAGTCTCTTCGGCCGCGGGGCTTGCCCGGGGCTGCGGTTTGGGGCAGGGGGTTCGCAAATGCATCTGCAACGTGGGAGTTTTCTCCCCATGGGAAAAGGAGCACTCCGCCACCAAGGAGGGGCCGTCGACCAGCAGTAGAACTCCTACTTTGCCTGCAGAAAGCCCTGGGTTCGATCTCCGGCATGTCCAGGTAGGGCAGGGAAGGAATCCTGCCGGAAACCCTGGAGAGCCGCTGCTGCCAGTCAGTGTTGACAATACTGGGCTAGATGGACCAAGGGTCTGGCTCAAGATAAAGCAGCTTCCTATGATTTTAGACCCAAATTTGACATGCTGATTTTGGCAGGCTTTTGCCTACCAAAAGCCTCCATTTGCAATGGAGGCTGGTGGCTCTGATTTCAGTGGGGTGGTGAATCCACTCTGGGTTTCACCCAGAACTCTAAAGGAGCTATTCAAGGTGCTGGTGGCTCTGATATCAATGGGGCACTGAATCCGCTCTGAGTTTCAGTCAGAACTAGCCAGAACTCTAAAGGAGCTCCTTTAGAGGTCTGGCTAGTTCTGGCTGAAACCCAGAGCGGATTCACTGCCGCATTGGTATAGTACACCTTGGATAGCTCCTTCAGCATTCAGACTGGTTCTGACTGAAGCTTGGACTGGGTTCACTGCCCCATTGTGGACTCTGGATCACTCCTTTCGTGTTCTGACTGAAACCTGGAACGGATTCACCACCCCACTGGCATCAGAGGCACCAGCCTCCACTGCCATTCTGTATGATATGTGTGTGTGTATGTGTGTGTGTGTTTGTCCACTGGATTTATACGCCACCTTTCCACCCAATGGCACTGAAGGCAGCTAACACTACAAGAACTATGCAATGAAATACAGCATCACAAAATGCAAGATTAAAGACAATATAGAAGAATAGAATCCGGTGAACAGCAATAGACTATGAAGGTGGGGTGGGGGGGAACGTACATTTATCAAGGCAGGTAAAAACAGCAATAAAAAGAGTGAGAATAACCAGTTTAAAAACAATTACCACATACTTATATCTCAGTTTATGGGCCGAATTTAAAAGTTTGTTTCCGCTGGTGGAAGGTTATCAGAGACCGGGCTACAAGCCAGGCCTCCCTTGGCAAGGAATTCCAAAGCCAGTGGGCCACCTGCAGGAAGCATCTTAAAGCCTAGAGACAACACAGCCTCTAACCCAGGTTGTTGCTCACCTGCACCAGCCTTCTCCAACCTGGTGCCCTCCAGATGTTTTGGACTTCAACTCCCATTAGCCCCAGCCAGGATGGAGAAGGATTCTGCCTCCCCTCCCCCTGGCCCCTTTTCAATGGAGGTGCCGGGGACTGAATCACAGATCATAGAATCATAGAATAGCAGAGTTGGAAGGGACCTACAAGGCCATTGAGTCCAACCCCCTGTTCAATGCAGGAATCCACCCTAAACCATCCCTGACAGATGCTTGTCCAGCTGCCTCTTGAAGGCCTCTAGTGTGGGACAGCCCACAACCTCCCTAGGTCACTGATTCCATTGTCGTACTGCTCTAACAGTCAGGAAGTTTTTCCTGATGTCCAGCTGGAATCTGGCTTCCTTTAACTTGAGCCCGTTATTCCGTGTCCTGCACTCTGGGAGGATCGAGAAGAGATCCTGGCCCTCCTCTGTGTGACAACCTTTTAAGTATCTGAAGAGTGCTCTCATGTCTCCCCTCCATCTTCTCTTCTCCAGGCTAAACATGCCCAGTTCTTTCAGTCTCTCTTCATAGGGCTTTGTTTCCAGACCCCTGATCATCCTGGTTGCCCTCCTCTGAACACGCTCCAGCTTGTCTGCATCCTTCTTGAATTGTGGAGCCCAGAACTGGACGCAATACTCTAGATGAGGCCTAACCCGGGCCGAATAGAGAGGAACCAGGACCTCACGTGATTTGGAAGCTATACTTCTATTAATGCAGCCCAAAATAGCATTTGCCTTTCTTGCAGCCGTATCGCACTGTTGGCTCCTATTCAGCTTGCGATCTACAACAATTCCAAGATCCTTCTCGTTTGTGGTATTGAACTCACAACTCTCCATGCCACGCAGGGGCTGTGTCACCACGCTACGTGGAAGGGCACGTCAACCGAAGGATGGAGCGATGGAGATCAGGCAGGAGGGCCAATAGCAAGTCAGCTCAAGTGACTTGCTATAACAAGGAGGATGCAGACGGCTGGGTTGCAAATCATGAGGACCAGTATCTTGAAGCTGGGTTAGAGCATGAGTATAGGGAACTAACGCCAGAGGGGAGAGGAGCTGAGGGCAGGCCGAGTACTTCCATTTGAGCTCTGGCGCATCATGTGCTGAAGTCATGCCACGTCCTCCTGCCCAACAGGAGTGCTGCGAAGGTGGCCTGAGAACCCGCCCTGCCAAGTCACTGCAGCAGATGCAAATGAAGCATCCCTGCAGCCCAGGAATTCCCCTTTCACAATCCCTGGCCATCAGCGTTAGTTGCACACACCTACACACACCCGCCGCGTTATCATTTTACCATCACTGGCAACACTTCCCACAGCATAGGGCCAGTTTAACCTGTCCACCAGGATTGGAGTTATGAGCAGCGAGAAAACCTGCATGATTTTCCCACGCACGTGGCAGACGTTTGGAACTCGCAGCCACAAACTGCATAGGGAGAGCCCCTCCCTCCATTTCCCCGGAGCGGCCCCTTCGTTTCCAGCCTCCTGGAAGTGGGGGATAAATGCTTGAAGCAGGGCCGGCCGTTAAAAGCAGGCAGAGCAGCCGGGCACCTGTCAAGGGACCACACCGGTGCGGGCTCCAGGTTTCTGAAGGCTTCTGAGTAAGGCTCCATTAATAAAAAGGAAAAGAAATAATTCAAAGATTGTTGTTGTTGCTGCTGTTTTTAAAAAGTTGCCACCAGATAAATAAAGTAAGGACTAGAAACTTGAGGATTAGTTAGTTACACTAGCAACTTGTCTTTCCAGAGAGCGACAGAGAGAGAGAGAGAGAGAGAAAGAGAGATTTTCTCTGCTCTATTTCTGGTTGAAAGGTGCTGAACCATTTTTCTAGGAAGCAAAACTAGCCTCTTGCTTTTCCTGTGGATGGCTGAGTGCTCATGTTCAGGGCCGGTGCCAGACTATTTTGCGCCCTAGGCAGTTGAGCTGCTTTCATCCACACCCACCCCAGCGTACCGAGGTGCAAGGTGCCATCTCGCCTGCCCAGCCGAAGCGAAGCCAGGATGCTGGGGTGGGGCGGCGGCTTCGGAACGGCGCACCTGGCCGGAAGCCGCTCTGGGAGAGCGACTTCCGGGCACGCTGTTCCAAAGCCGCCCGCCCACCCCAGCATCCTGGCTTCGCTTCGGCTGGGCGTTCACCCAACCGAAGCGAAGCCAGGACGCTGGAGGGGGGGGCAGGCGTGGCTTCGCTTCAGCTGGGTGGGCGCCCAGCTGAAGCAAAGCCAGGACGCTGGGGCAAGCGGGTGGCTTTGGAATGGTGTACCCGGAAGCCGCCCTCTCAGAGCCACTGTGAGACAGCGGCTTCCGGGTGCAGCGTTCGGCACCCCCCCCTTACCTTGGCGCTCTAGGCAGCCACCTGAATGGCCTCTATGGTAGCACCAGCCCTGCTCATGTTTGCACTTTGCATGTCAAGGATCCCCAGTGAGGTCTTCACTTAGAGAGATCTTACATAGAAGGGCTGGAAAAAACCCGGACAACCTCTTCCCAGTCTGAATTTACATACTGTTCTAGATGGGGCAAAGATATAGTTCAGCGTTCCTTGGCTCACACCTCCCATCTTCCCCAGTCATTGGTCATGGTGACTGGGGATGATGGGGTTGGTAGCCCCACCCATTTCCAGAGCACAAGGTTGGCAAAGGCTGATACAGATGGACCGCAAAGCCCTGGGTTATTCCTGGGTCCATTTTTCTTCTTCATCACCAGAAAATGCCTGGCTGAAACAAATAATAATAATAATAATAATAATAATAATAATAATAATAATAATAATAATAATATATTTATTTATTTATGTATTTGTTACCCGCCCCTCCCTCTGGATCGAGGTGGGGTACAACACAAATAAAAACACCATAAAGTTCAGAAAACTAATTCAAACATTTAAAACCAGTGCATCATTAAAAGCAGCACACCATTAAAAAAAAAAGGCATCTTAAAATTCAGCTGGGTAGGCCTGCTGAAAGAGATCAGTCTTTATGGCTTTCTTAAATTCAACAACTGGTAAGTTGACGAACCTCTCCCGGCAGGCCATTCCACAAACTGGGAGCGGCAGAAGAAAAGGTCCTCTGGGTAATAGTTGTCAGCCTAGTTTTTGTTAGCTGGGATACGTGTGTGTCTCTCCCCCTCTGCAGAAGCGAGGTCCGATATTATTTCTGCATCATGCATGAATGTATTAACATTACTTTTTTAAATAGTAATTTAATTTTTTTAAAAAAAAATTATTTACATTTTATTTTATTTTATTTAAATTTAATTTAAATTTTTTAAATTTAAATTTAATTTTAAATATATGCAATAAAGCAGCTTGCTATCCGGACCACAGTGTTCAAAATTTGGGGTGATTCAAAGGCACATCGCGTGTTTGCGTCAACATGTGGACCCATTGATGTCTATTGATGCCTTCTATTTCCTCAGGTATTTAGGGTGTAATCCTGTGCATATTTAGACAGAAAAAAAGGACTACAACTCCCATGGCTGGCTGGGGAATGCTGGGAGTTGTAGGACTTTTTTTTGGTCTAAACATGCACAGGATTGGACCCTAAATTACCCAACCATTTTTTAAAAAAATCTCAGGTTCATGCTTCTGCCCTGCAGGCTGTATTGAGCAGCGCCACATGCTGGTGTCTTTTGGAACTGCAGCTCAATAGTATGTGGTACGAGTTGTGGTTGACTGGTGCAATTGACTTGATTTTCTAAGTTGCTCCAGCGTCTATTGTGGTCCTTGCCCTCAGGGAATTCGAGCTGAGGCTGAAAGGCTTCTCCAACCTCAGAGAATCGTGGCAAAGCCTGGACGACATCCGCAAAGTCTTCTGGTTCAACAAAAACGCAGTCTCAGGTGGGTCTCCCTTTCCGGAGCAGATGGCAGCTGGGATGCCCCACAATGGACAGTTAGCAACCTTGTCTAACGCGCCATCCACTCCCGTGGTCCACCAGGTGTCCCACTACAGAGCCCACGAGCAGGACATGAGGGCCATAGCTCTTGCCAGCTTTTGTTCATAGGCGTGCACAAAGGGTGTGCCAGGTGAACCCAGGCACACCCTAAAGTCTCAATCAATATGTGCCAAATTGTGGGGGGCATTGAGTAGAGATCTAGAGGGGGATCCAGATGCAGTGGGAATGTTTCCCCAGCTGCCCTCCTGCTGCTCCACTGCTTCCACTCCATACATCATGCCAGTTCTTCCGGCAGCAGGAGCGAAAAGGAATCACTCTTCTGGGAGCCACACTTCAAAGAGGCCAGGAAGAGGGGCCCTGAAGTCTAGTATCACCTCTAAAGCCCTTCCTCTGGTCAGTGTCACCACAAAGCCCCACCAATGCTGGGTCTTGAGGAGTATCTCCTCATTCCCCACCACCACCTGCAACGCCCCTGCCACAGTCAGGCAAGCAGAACGTGCAATAGGGCATCAGTGACTACAGTATTTAATAATGAATGAATAAAAATAATGTCCGTTATGCCTTTTAAAAAAAAAAATCCTTGGGTGCATTGCACACCTTAATGGAATGTGCTGCGCACGCCTATGCTTTTGTTCCTAGCTGACGGGACCCAGGGTCGGTGCTACCATAGAGGCCACTCAGGCGGCCGCCTAGGGCGCCAAGCTAAGAGGGGCGCCGGGCACAGCGCAGCACTCACGCGCGTTGGCTGTGGGCCGGGCCAGCCCGAGGATTCAGCTGGGCATGGGCGGGCGAGATGGCGCCCCGTACCCGCCCAGCCAAAGCGAAGCCAGGGACGCTGGGGTGGGGGTGGGGCAGCTCCATGTTCGGACTTCTGGAACGTGCTCGGAAGAGAGAGAGAGAGAGAGAATGTATGGGTGCATGGGGTGCATGGGGTCTTTGAGTGAATGCATGTGTTCATGTGTGTGTTTGTTTGGAGTGAGTGATGCTGAGTGTGTGTGTGCACGTGTGTGTGAGTTGGGAGGGGGATGATTTGGAGGTGATATTCCTATTAAATAATGCATTTTAGACCCATAGACGTTCCTTTCCAATTTGTTTGCTATAATTGGCCTGACGTATTTCTTGCATTTTTAAATAAATTTAGCAGTTTCAAGTTTTGTGCTTCTTATTTTTTCAAGGAAACATCTGTTCTTAAAAATCAAAGTTGGCGTGTGTGTGTGTGTGTGTGTGTGTGTGTGTGTGTGTGTGTGAAAGTAGCTCACCTTGCCTAGGGCGCAAAACAGTCTGGCACCAGCCCTGACGGGACCTTAATGCATACTGTCTCTGATCCAGGAGATAGCATAGAGCCACCAGGACTAGTAGCCATTGAGAGCCCTGACCTCCAGGGATTTGAACCCCCTTTCAAAACCATCTAAATCGGGTGCCATCACTGTGCCTTGTGGCAGTGAATTACGTCGTCTGAGTTCGTACTGTGTGAAGAAGTCCTTCCTTTTCTGTACCCAGGATCTCTCACTAAGCTTCATTGGACGCTCCTGGGTTATGAGAAAGGAGAAATATTTCCCCCTGTCCTCTTTCTCTACACCATGCGTTACTTTATACACTTCTGTCATATTTTCTTCCCCCACCCTAAACTAACAAGCCCTGAAACCTTTCCTCATAGGTTCCAATCCACTGATCAGTTTGGTTGACCGATTTTGCACCTTTTCCAGCGTTCCAATCCTCTTTTTGAGATGAAAGATCGATCGATCTGGTGGTTCCAATATCAGTGGGTTTCAATCAGAACTCTTGTCATGCCTCACCTCGAGGAAGATCCTTCTGATGAGGAAGAGGAGGGAGAGAGCCAGTCCGAAATGCGGTCAGCCAAAGCTTTCAAACCTCCATCTGGCTTTGGGTCTCGCTGCAGCACGTTGGACTGGGTCTCTCCTTCCTCTTCCTCATCAGAGGAATCTTCATTGAGGTGAGGCATGACAGCTCTAAAGGAGGAATCCAAGATGAAGACCTCCTTTAGAGTTCTGACTGGTTCGCGTTGAAACCCAGAGCGGATTCACCGTCCCACTGACATCGGAGCCACTGGCCTGCACTGATCATAGGGACACTTCTCTCTCTCTCTCTCTCACACACACACACACACACACTCCCCTGTCGTTGCATGTTCTTATAAAATCACTCCCAATGTGTAGATTTTGCCACATCTTGCTGCATCTCACAACATTGTGGTGCCGATTTGAGAATGATCAGCCCCAGAAGAATTGCAAATATTTCTCACTCAGTAAAAATTAAAAAAAAAAAACACACACACACACAAAACAACAACTCACCAATCCAAGAATTAACATAATGCTCAATAATAATAATAATAAAAAGATATCCATCATGGTTATTTTTCAACTGCAGAATACGTGGCAGATCACTGGATGGACGATGATTTCTTTGGCTCCCAATATCTGAATGGAGTCAACCCTGTGATAATCCAAAAATGCACCAAGATCCCAGAGAACTTCCCCGTGACCCAGGAGATGGTGGCTGGTAGCTTGGGGGAATCCACCAACCTCCAGGAAGAGCTGAAGGTAAACTAGACAAATACCTAGAATCATAGAATAGTAGAGTTGGAAGGAGCCTATAAGGCCATCCAGTCCAACCCCCTGCTCAATGCAGGACTCCATCCTAAAGCATCCCTGACAGGTGGTTGTCCAGCTGCCTCTTGAAGGCCTCTAGTGTAGGAGAGCCCACAACCTCCCTAGGTAACTGGTTCCATTGTCGTACTGCTCATACCTGATGGACTCCGAAGGCAGCCTGGAAAGCATAATCAAATGTGTAGGAAGTAAATTTATTCACTGGTTGGCATGCCAGTTTGACTCTTCAGGCAGCAAGCAGAGGCACCTGGAAATCTCAGAACTAGATTTCGTCACAAGCATGTCCTCTCCCTGGCCTTGTAACACAGTGGATGGGAAAGTGTACTCGGATTTAGGACCTGTGTTCAAGTCCTACTTTTGCCATGAATGTGTTGTCCAGAGAAATCTTTCAGTTTCTGTTTCCCCTGCAATGTGAATGATTTAAAATTCTAACATGTACAAACTATGTATATTGATTGTACATCCATATCTGTAATCTCAACTGTTTACTGTTGTCTGTAAATTGGACCATGGTTGAGAGTTATTATATTCACTGATTAGTGTGTAAATACACAATATTGAACAAGAATTTTTGAGTTCAATAGGAAATTGAACCAAATTTCTTAGGTCCTTTTTCTTACCTTCTCTACGTGAGGGCTACTCCCCTTTCTTTTTGTCGTTCCCCTGCCTGTAAGACAGCAAACATGCCACATCAGGTTGTTGCGAGGACAAACGTGCCCCCTTTTAAAGCTCTTCTATAAATTAAATGTGCGATGTGAATGATTTAATTCTAACAGGTACAAGCAGAGCTGTATACCCAATGCACTCTCTGTGTTTCACTTGGCCTAATCTCTCTCTCTCTCTCTCTCTCTCTCTCTCTCTCTCTCTCTCCTCCCACCCCCAGAAAGGAAACATCTTTATTGTAGATTACAAGATCCTTAAGGATATCCCCACCTGTGAATTGGACGGGGAGCAGCAGTACATTGAAGCCCCGCTCTGTCTGCTGCACCTGAATCTGAAAGGGCAAATGATGCCCGTGGCTATACAGGTAACAGGAGGATGCAGGTGGCTTCTCATCCCTTGTCCCAGATGCTTCTCATACAGACCCCAGTCCATCCTGGGCTGCTGCTTAAACCTCCAACTAGCTCAGAAGCATGGGAAATTTGCTTGGGAAAGACCAGTACCCCTTCCCCATCCTGAACACCTCTGTATTTCCACTCCCAAAGTTGGAAGCCAACCAATCAGGGAGCCCAGAGACCGGTGATGAGGACACAAGGTGCAATTGCATCCTTCGTGCTGGGCAGGCGTCAGGTCTATATAACAATCAAGAAAATGGGGGGGGGGGGGAAGCTTAATTGATTACAGAACAATGTCATCAACTACCCTATTTCTTCGATTCTAAGACACACTTTTCCCCCCATATAAACATCTCTAAAAACGGGGTGCATCTTAGAATCGCGAGTGTGTCTTAGGGTTTTTTTTTTCCTGTTGGTGGTACTGAAATGAGTGTGCGTCTTACTATCGATGGCGTCTTACAATCGAAGAAATACGGTATCTACAAGAAGCAGTAATAAAGGGTAGTCACTCAGAAACTGAACGGTGAAAAAGGAAGTCCTGGGTTCAAATGTCTTATTTGCCATGGATTGTCTAGGTCACCCTTCCCCAAATGGGTGGCTGGGGATGATGGGAGGTGTAGTCCAACACATCAGGGTGACGTCAGGATGGGGAAGGCTGCTTTAGAGCCTGCCGTGGAGGGCAAGTTATTGTTCTAGCCTGTTTTCAAGTTTTCCAGCTGTTTTCACAGTAAGGGCCACAGAAGAACAAGTTTTTTTAGGACAGGAGCAGAATACTTTTGGCCCTCCAGATGTGTTGGGACTGCAAGTCCCAGCAGCCACAGCCAGGGTAGCAAATGGTGAGGGATGAGCCTCCTTTTCCCTATCCCTGCTTTCGGGACTTCACTTCAGCAGGACTTATGTAAGGCCGGCGAATCTGTCAAAATATAATGAAGACCAGGAACTTGACGACTAAGTGAATCAATAATAATAATACAGGACTATAGAAAGTCACCATAGCTCAGGTCCGACTAATTTCTGTTTTGCCTGATCTGGGCCAGATCTTCACCAAGCAGGACTTGACACTTTGAAAACGGTTTGAAAATTGTATGTGGAGTGTGTCCTGGGCCCCAACAGTTGTCACTACTAAACTGTTTTAAAGCCATAGTGCAGATCCTGCCAAAGTCTGCTCAGATCAGGAGAGGCTGGTGGCTGTGATGCCGGTGGGTCAGTGAATCCACTCTGGGTTTCAGTCAGAACTCTAAAGGTGCGATCCAAGGTCCTTTAGAGTTCTGAATGTTTCTGACTGAGACCCGGAGTGGACTTCCCACCCCATTGACATCGGAGCCACCAGCCTCCACTGTCTCTGATTGGCAGTGACACTCCAGGGTCTTAAACAGCTGGAGATGCCTGGGACCTTCTATTAGGGTGACCATATGACCGGATCTGCCCGGATTTGCCCGGATTTTTTATGACAAATCCAGGAGGGGGAGGGGAAATCCGGATTTTTCCAAAGAACAGCTCTAATGGGAATTAACAAAAATGCTTATAACTCCATCATTTCTTAAGCTAAAGACATGAAACTTGGCATGATGGAAGGGCTTAGGAAGGGCTTTAGTCATATTTGAAACAGATCCGTTCATGTATTAATTTTTTAGGAATTTTTTAAAAATGGAGGTTTTAAAATTATTATTTTTAAAATCGTCATTTTTAAAGATAAAGAGATGAAAGTTGGCACCATGATAGCTTTTAGGTAGAGAGATAGCCATACCAAATTTGAAACAGATCTGTTCATCCATTGATTTTTAGGAATTTTCTAAAATTTGAGGATTTTAGAAAAAAAAAAATGTTATTTTTAAAGATAAAGAGATGAAACTTGGCACCGTGATTGCTCTTAACAAGGACTTTAGCTATGCCAAGTTTGAAACAGATCTGTCCATCCATTGAGTTTTAGGATTTTTTAAAAAAAGTTTGAGGTTTTAAAATTAGTTTTTAAAAATAATTTTAACATGGCGACCATGTTGTCCTCCTTTTTGGTTTCCAAAATATGGTCACCCTATTCTATATGCAACCCACAAGACAATGGTCCCATGGGTGCAGATAGCTTCTTCCTCCCACACAGAGCTGTGTGGCACCTACCTCCAGTCCGCTGCTGCCCTCTCCTGCCAGCTCCTGCCCTTGCAGGCATAAAGCAGGGCTAACTAGCTGAGCTTCCTGTGACCTCTTCCTTCCGAGCAGATTAGCCAGACCCCGGGCCCCGAGAATCCAATTTTCCTGCCCTCTGACTCCCAATGGGACTGGACGCTTGCCAAGATCTGGGTGCGGCTAGCCAACTTCCACGTCCACGAAGTCAACACCCACCTCCTCGAGGCTCACTTCCTGGGCGAGGTCTACGCCATGGCCACCCTCCACCAGCTACCCATGTGCCACCCGATCTACAAGGTAAGGGTCTTGCAGATGACGCTCCCAGCGATGGTCTCCTTGGCAGGGGAGTGTTAAAATGGCCAGCGAGACCACATCACGCCAGTCCTTTTACAACTTCATTGGCTGCCAGTCCAGGTCCGGGCCTGATTCAAAGTGCTGGTACTAACATTCAAAGCCCTAAACGGGGCCAGGTTATTTGAAAGAACGCCTCCTCCCACATGTACCTGCCCGGACCTTAAGATCATCCTCAGGGGTCCTTCTCCGTGAGCCCCTGCCAAAGGAAGTGAGGCAGGTGGCTATTAGGAGGAGGGCTTTCTCTGCTGTGGCACCCCGGCTGTGGAATGAGCTCCCCAGAGAGGTCCACCTGGCGCCTACACTGAACTCCTTCCGTCGCCATCTGAAGACCTTTATTTTCTCAGTATTTTAACACCTAATTTAACTTAAATTTAAACTTGCTGTTTTAATTCCGTACTTTAACCTAATGTATATCAACTTCCGCTGTGTGGTTTTATCCTGGTTGTGCTTTTTATATTGTATTTTGTATTTGTGTTTTTAGACCAGCAGTCCCCAACTTTTTTGGCACCAGGGACCGGGTTCGTGGAAGACAATTTTTCCACGGACTTGGGGGGGGGGGCGTTGAGGGGATGGTTTGGGGAAGCCCACCCACCCACTTCCACTCCAGCGTCCTGGCTTCGCTTCAGCTGGGCAGGCAAGAGGGCGCCCCGCGCCCAGGTACGCTGAAGTGGGGGGTGGAGGTGGGGGCCTGAAAGCATCTCATCTGCGTGGCCCGGTTCCTAACAGGCCACAGACCTGTACCGGTCTATGGCCTGGGGGTTAGAGACCCCTGTTTTTAGACTGTTGGTTGTTTTATTATGCATTTCATGGTTTTAATTTTTGTGAACTGCCCAGAGTGCTTCAACTATTGGACAGTATAAAAATGTAATAAATACATAAATAAATTGCAAGAAAAACACCTACCAGCTCACTAGGGCAATTTGGACTGAGCTGCAGATTATTCTTAGGTGACTGCAAAATACCAGCATTCTTTTTCTTTGCTTCTTTAAACAAGCAGGACCTCAGTCCACGTCGTTGCCCTAAAATGCACCTGAAAACATGTCATCATCAATGTCCTGGAAAGCTGCAGAAATAGCAGAACCCTCTATCTTCATTTCCTATAATTTCCTGTTTTATGATTCTGAATGTTTGTGTCTCAGAAGCAAAACATAGCAGAAAATTCAGAAATTCTGCCAAAAGGTTACACTCCAGAAAGTTTGGATTTGGGTGTGGGGAGGAAGGTAGAAGCAAGTGCACTTTGAAGGCAAAGCCCATTCTTAGCCTGGTATTTCCCTCCCCCCTCCTTCCTCTCTTTCCACCAGCTCCTGATACCCCACACCCGTTACATATTCCACATCAACACTCTCGCTCGCACCGGTCTTCTCCAAGCCGGAGGGTTACTGGATAAGGTAAGATGTGTTCACAAAAGGAGGATAGTTTGAGAGTGAGGCTTCCTGGTTTCTAAGAATAGCCAGTAAACAAAAACCCACATAGGTACAGCCTGGGTTAAGACAGGTGGCTCGTGCTGGGTTGAGAACCATTTATACGTCATGGGGCGTACAGTATATGCAAATCAACAATCTATGGACCAAGCAGACTAAGCCACAGTCCTGCATCCAAGAAAGGCATTCACAGCTGTAGGAGGAGTCAAGAATGAGTGAGTTCTGATGGACAGGAAGTGCTGCCATGTTGGCAGGAAGCCAGTGGAATGTTCAAGCCCGTCAGAGGTGGGAGCCTTCCCTAGCTGAATATGAGCCAACAGTGCGATATGGCTGCAAGAAAGGCAAATGCTATTTTGGGCTGCATTAATAGAAGTATAGCTTCCAAATCACGTGAGGAACGGGTTCCTCTCTATTCGGCTCTGGTTAGGCCTCATCTAGAGTATTGCGTCCAGTTCTGGGCTCCACAATTCAAGAAGGACGCAGACAAGCTGGAACGTGTTCAGAGGAGGGCAACCAGGATGATCAGGGGTCTGGAAACAAAGCCCTATGAAGAGAGACTGAAAGAACTGGGCATGTTTAGCCTGGAGAAGAGAGGATTGAGGGGAGACATGATAGCACTCTTCAAATACTTAAAAGGTTGTCACAGAGGAGGGCCGGGAACACTTCTTGATCCTCCTAGAGTACAGGACACGGAATAACGGGATCAAGTGACAGGAAGCCAGATTCTGGCTGGATATCAGGAAAAACTTCCTGACTGTTAGAGCAGTACGACAATGGAATCAGTGACCTAGGGAGGTTGTGGGCTCTCCCACACTAGAGGCCTTCAAGAGGCAACTGGACAACCATCTGTCAGGGATGCTTTAGGGTGGATTCCTGCATTGAGCAGGGGGTTGGACTCGATGGCCTTATAGGCCCCTTCCAACTCTACTATTCTATGATTCTGTGATTCTAAGGCTCACAGCCAGGCTGGGAGCCAATCACGTCATAGTAGGAATGAGCAGTGAAGGGGGAGCGGCATATACTGCTCCTGCCCAGGGGGATGTCCATTCAGCTACTTTACCCCAACCTAAACATGAAGATTCACGTTTCAGCATGACGCAGCTGTCCATTCGCTGCAGTGGCGGGTTTTTAACCGGAAAATGCGCAGATTCGTAGTTGCAATTTACCGCAGCTTTTAGATCAACCTTCGAGTTTGCACCGCATTATAGTTATGTGTCGTTGGGGGAGTTAAATTGTATTTTGAAATGTGTGCGTGGCTTTGAGGGCAGGACAAAGTGATTGGCCAATTTCCCGCCTTCCCACCTATTGCGTCCTCCTCTGGCTGCCTCGTTCTTTCCCGCCATTTTCATTTTTGATTATATGAATCTGCGGAGCTCCGCAAATAGAGCTTATAAAATTAAAACAAAGAGGGGGGAACGGGCAGTCAGAGGGAGGAGACGTGTTCAGCCCTCCTCTCTCATTCTCCTCTGCTTCCTTGTTCCTCCCCCCCCCCATTTTTTCTCTTATATGAATCTGCAGAGCTCTGCAGATAAAATATTAGGGTTCTGTAGCTTTGTATGTGCGTATGTGCGCATTAATAACTGCACCACCAAAAAAAAAAAGTTTCATGCCCAGCGGAGCGACTTTTCTCCGCAAGGGCTCTCCTATCTGCATATTCTGAGCAGTAAATTCAGGAGATAAATCACTGTTGCTGCTGCAGTGTGATGTTCTTTGCCTAGATCCGAATCAACAAAAAATCGGGTTTATATTCAATGAGGACCAATCCCGTTGTCGTATAGAGTGAGATACAGCTTTTAGCTGCCTGCAGTCCAGCAACATAAAAAGAGCTGTTCTGGATCAAAGCAAAGGCCTAGCTAGCCCATTCAGCCTGTTCGCCCAGCGGCCAACGAGATACCCCAACTGGTACTGGAGGAAATCTATAGGGCCACCTATAGTGGGAGCCAGTAGGCTATAGCAGAATCAACTGTCTCATTGATTCTAGTGGGTGGAACGGTTCCATACGCTGGAATTTTGCCTCCTTGGTCCTTGACCTCTTCTCTCTCGCTCCGCAGGCCGCCGCGACGGGCCGTGACGGGATGTTGGAACTGCTAGCAAGAGGCACCCAAGCCACTACCTACACTTCCCTTTGCCTCCCGGATGACTTCAAAGCCCGGGGAGTCGACTCGCTGCCCAATTATTACTACAGGGATGATGGCATGAAGATCTGGACCGCCATAGAGAAGTGAGCATCTGAGAGCCGGGCCTTGGGACCTGTATTCCGAAGCAGCTTGTGGGGTGACTCCGGGGTGCAGAAGCAAGCCGACTTGCGCCCCTGTTGAAAACAGAAGCATCCACTGTGCCAAAGTTATTCCCACTTCTGCATGCACAAAGCTTTGGGCATTTGGAGGCAGAACGGTGGCTGGGCCGTCTTCCCCCAGATCTGTAGACTGTCAGGTTCAAGGCCAAAGAACATGCAGGGCTTAACTACAGGCTATGTTAAATGTGTAGAATCTTGCTGATCCTAACACTTTTTAATTTATTTATTACACTTATATCCCGCCTTTTTTCCTCCAAGGAACCCAACACGGCCTATATAATCCTCCTCCTCCTCCTCTCCATTTTATCCTCACAACAACAACCCTGTGAGGTGGGTTGGGCTGAGAGTCTGTGACTGGCCCAAAGTCACCCAGTGGGTTTCCATGACCAAGTGGGGACTAGAACCCGGATCTACTGACTCCCAGTCCAAGACTCTAGCCACTGCACCACAAGTGTGAGCATGCAGGGACCTGATCTGGATTGGGAACACCATGTGTAGGGTGACCATATGACTGGATTTGCCTGGGTTTTTGATGACAAATCCAGGAGGGGGAGGGGAAATCCGGATTTTTTTCCAAAGAGCAGCTCTAATGGGAATTAACAAAAATGCTTATAACTCCATCATTTTTTAAGATAAAGTCATGAAACTTGGCACGATGGTAGCTCTTAGGAAGGGCTTTAGTCTTACCAAATTTGAAACAGATTTGTTCATCCATTGATTTTTAAGGAATTATTTTAAAATTGAGGTTTTAGAATTATTATTTTTAAAATTGTCATTTTTAAAGATAAAGAGATGAAAGATGGCACCATGATAGCTTTTAGGTAGAGCTTTAGCCATACCAAATTTGAAACAGATCTGTTCATCCATTGATTTTTAGGATTTTTTTAAAATTTGAGGATTTAATTTTTTTTTTAAAAAATGTTATTTTTAAAGATAAAGAGATGAAACTTGGCACCATGATTGCTCTTAACAAGGACTTTAGCTATGCCAAGTTTGAAACAGATCTGTCCAACCATTCAGTTTTAGGATTTTTTAAATAGTTTGAGGTTTTAAAATTATTTTTTTAAAATAATTTTAACATGCCGACCATGTTGTCCTCCTTTTTGGTTTCCAAAATATGGTCACCCTAACCATGTGCAGATGAGTTTAGGTTTTCCCACCCAGTCATTCCAATCACCACCCCTACTTAAATTTATCCCCATTAGTCCTGATGCAGGGATTCCTCCCCCCTTTAATCTCTTTGCTTGCAAATTTAGGCATGATAAAAGTAGCTGAATGAGAAGGTTTTACACAGCCTACCCATGCATGGTGGCCCTGATCCCACTGGGTTCTTAAATAGAGAAAAGTTAGGGTCAAATTCTTAAGAAGTTTGCTCATTAGCTTGGTTCCCCAAATAACAATGAGGCAGGGAGAATTTGCAGTCCTTCTCTGAGCTTTTGGGAGGGAAGGAGTTAATTGTGGAAGCCAAATTCTACTTTTAAGATCAAGTTCTCTCCCTTCACCCACCCCTGCCTTTCTAGATGTGCTTCCACTTGCTCAGCTTAAGTGATCATCGCCCTGAGCCAAAACTGGAAATTAGATCCCCCTCTTTCTTAATTAGCGGGGGTGCTAATTAAGAAGAGAAGAGCATCTGCTAGACTATCAAAACAAAATCTGAACTCTCAAACCAGTTTTAAAGATCTTCTTGGAATGGCTTTTCTCCCAAGGTACCCCGAGAGGAAATGTAGCTTAGCCAGAAGATGCTCTGGACGTCTTCCAAAGATCTGCCTGCTAATGTTGCCTGCTTTTCCCTACGGCGGGTCTCTTGTGCCGTTACGTAAAGCAGGAAGGGCAAAGCTGAAACTTTTCTCAACCCAGAGATGCAGTCAAATTTCTGTGCGTGATGCAGCCATTAGCAAAAATAAACAATGCCCCCCCCCCAAAAAAAGCACTACAGGGTGTTATTGAAGAATTGCAAGCATTCTTTTTGAAGAAGGATACTGCAAGAAACGTTTTTGGTCTCAGTAGCCCAGTCTCCTCTAAAGGTTAAAACTAAGGAGGATGCACACAACTTGAGAATTATCTCCCTATGGAAGGTTTTCTCCAGTAGGGTGACCATATGAAAAGTTGGACAGGGCTCCTGTACCTTTAACAGTTGCATAGAAAAGGGAATTTCAGCAGGTGTCATTTGTATGCATGCAGCACCTGGTGGAATCCCCTCTTCATCACAACAGTTAGAGCTGCAGGAACCCTGCCCTCTTTTGTATCTGGCCTCTCTAGTATAGTTCCTGCAGCTTTAACTGTTGTGATGAAGAGGGAATTCCACCAGGTGCTGCCTGCATACAAAGGACACCTGCTGAAATTTCCTTTTCTATACAACGGTCAAAGATACAGGAAACCTGTCCTCCTTTCCATATGGTCACCCTACTCTCTAGGGAGTTTCATCAAAACCATGAGGTTAACCCTGAGCTCACTGGAACCAACTGAGAGTAATTGGAATAAGAACTGTAAGAATTGCAAAGAAGAGTTTTTTTCTGGCGACAACTGTAAAGACGTTTTTTCTGGGAAAGTGTTTGAAACAAGTTATAAACCAGTATACTTGTAAATTCCATATTCCTAATTCCTTTGATATCCTTTGATCTTTCTTTTGAGGTACCGTATTTCTTCGATTCTAAGATGCACTTTTTTCCCCATATAAACATCTCTAAAAATGGGGTGCGTCTTAGAATCGCGGGTGCGTTTATTATTTCTTAGAATCAAAGCTTTTTTTTTCTGTTGGTGGCACTGAAATTAGTGTGCGTCTTACAATTGATGGCTCCTTAGAATCGAAGAAATACGGTACTTATATCTGTTTTTTTTTTTTTTTTAATAATTTTTATTCATTTTCAACACTATATAAACATAAATGAACATTTCCAAAATATAATTGAAACAAACACAATAAGAAAAAGAAATACATCAAATATCTGCTTCATACATATTGAATAATTGTTGAGTACAAATATCAAAAACTATTACATATACCTTATCACACTACAACATTTTCATTCTTAACATAAAAGTGCACCCCCCACCTCGGGATCATTCTTGAGTCCAAAATCTAATCGTTTCTTCTGATGGTGGTTTCCCATTTCCCTTAGTAAACACGAACACTAGGAACTGTTTCCAAATTCCTTCGAACTCATTTATTTTAGTTACGCCTTTTCTCCACTTAATATTACATGTCAGTTTATCATTAATGGCTATGTCCCATACTACTTTATACCACTCCTCAATAGAATATTCCCCTTGGATCTTCCAGTTCCTAGCTATCATCAATCGTGCTGCAACCAACAAACTCGATATCAGCTCTATAGTTCCTTTTCCACACTTTATATCTTCAAATAGTGACAGCAATGCTATTTTTGGTGTTTGTTCTATTTTCATTCCCACTATTTCTTCAATTTCTGAGAACACCATCTTCCATAATCTTTGTACATATTTGCATTGCCACCACATATGTAAATACGTTCCTTTTTCCCCACATCCTCTCCAACAATTTGCTGAATGTTGATCACTTATCTTGTTCAATCTAACCGGGGTTAGGTACCACCTCCATACAATTTTAAAATAATTCTCCTTTATTCTTACTGATAAACTTCTCAACACTCTTTGTTTCCATAGTCCCTCCCAGCTCTGTCGCCCTATTTGTATCTTCAAGGTACTTATATCTGTACTGAACTCAAACGTATTCACTTTCGCAAATGCTGTCGTGCAATTCTTCAGTAACACCTTTTTGCATTGTTTGTTTTTGCTTAGAGCAGAGTTTACTAAGCTGTAGCCCTCCTGATGTATGGGACTCCATCTCCCAGCATGCACCAGCCAGCTTGGGGAAACCTGCATGAGATTTAGGGTGACCATATGAAAAGGAGGACAGGGCTCCTGTACCTTTAACAGTTGTATTGAAAAGGGAATTTCAGCAGGTGTCATTTGTATATATGGGGAACCTGGGGGAATTTTGTCTTCATCACAGCAGTTAAAGCTGCAGGTGCCTTGCCCTCTTTTAATTCTGGTCACTCTAGTATAGCTCCTGCACTTTAACTGTCGTGATGAAGAGGGAATTTTACCAGATTCCCCATATATACAAATGACCCCTGCTGAAATTCCCTTTTCTATGCAACTGTTAAAGGTACAGGAGCCCAGTCCTCCTTTTCATAGGGTCACCCTAGATTTACAGGAACTCCCTGTGGATTACTAGGGTCAGGAAAAACCCCATTTCTCCTCTTCCTTTTCTACACATTCAGGTACGTCTCTGGCATTGTCAAGTTCTACTACAGATGTAACAAGGCTGTGAAGGACGACCCCGAACTACAAGCTTGGGTTCATGAGATCTTCACGGAAGCTTTTTTGAGCAGGACATCATCAGGTAACACTCTCATCTAGCTCTCTATTTCGTCCCTCTCTTATCATAGAATCATAGAACCATAGAATAGCAGAGTTGGAAGGGGCCTACAAGGCCATCGAGTCCAATCCTCTGCTCGATGCAGGAATCCACCCTAAAGCATCCCTGACAGACGGCTGTCCAGCTGCCTCTTGAAGGCCTCTAGTGTGGGAGAGCCCACAACCTCCCTAGGTAACTGATTCCATTGTCTTACTGCTCTAACAGTCAGGAAGTTTTTCCTGATGTCCAGCCGGAATCTGGCTTCCTTTAACTTGAGCCCGTTATTCCGTGTCCTGCACTCTGGGAGGATCGAGAACAGATCCTGGCCCTCCTCTGGGTGACATCCTTTTAAGTTTTTGAAGAGTGCTGTCACGTCTCCCCGCAATCTTCTCTTCTCCAGGCTAAACATGCCCAGTTCTTTCAGTTCTTTCTTATCCACCTCTCTATTTAGTCCTTGTGAGGCAGGGTGGGATATAAATCAAATAAATGAGTAAACTTCCTGTACGACCCCAACAGGTGCCCCTTCCAGCCTGGAAACCTCATCCGAGCTCATCAAGTTCCTCACCATGATCATCTTCTGTTGTTCAGCCCGGCATGCCGCCGTCAATAGTGGGCAGGTACGTGGAGAACCCATTTGCAAGGAGGGTCTTCTGCTGTAGTTCAACTTCTGGACCGTGCCATGTCCGTTCCCAACGCTGGTTATCATTGCAGGGGAGAGAGGGCAGCGCCTGCTGATCAAGGACAATGGTAACCCTTGATCGGCTAGTCCAAACCAACATGGCTTGCTGCCCTAACTATTTTTTGCCCCTACCAGGGCCGGTGCTACCATAGTGGCCACTCAGGCGTACGCCTAGAGCGCCAAGCTCAGAGGGGCGCTAGGCACCGCACAGCACTCACAGTGTTGTTGGCTGTGAGCCGACCCAGCCCGGCCCGAGGATGCCACCCCGCGCCCACCCAGCTGAAGCAAAGCCAGGGGCACTGGGGTGGGAGGGGGCTCCACGTTCGGACTTCCGCCTGGAAGCCACCCTCCCAGAGCCGCTCTAGCTGCCCGGAAGCTGCCCTCCCAGAGCTCGGAGGCCACCGCCGCCAGAAGAAGAAAAAGCACGTGGCAAGCTCGACCCTGGCCCAAGCCAGCCTCTGCCTTACTCCCGAGGAAAGGGCACCGGGTCGCCTCGCCTCTCTCCTCAAACAGGCTGCGATGTCCAGGCAAGCGGGACTCCCTCTCCCTTCCCCCAGGAAAGCTAGGGACTTGTGGACTCCTCGCAAGGCAAACTCTCCTGCCTCCCGATCCTGCGCGTGTGGATCAGCGGGACTTGCATCCGAGATAGCGTTGCACCGGGAGGCACCAGTGCGGCCCGATCCGCCTATGCCTCTTTACTCGGAAGCCTTATTCCCCCGAGTAAACGTGCGGAAGGGATCGGGACGCCAGGCTGCATAGTGGGTTGCGTTCGCACGGAAGTAAGTCCTGGTGAATTCCAGACGTCTCGGTCCCAAATCGAAGTGAGCCAGTCCCAGCTCTCCACTCGGCGCACACGTTCGGACTTCCGCACAATTTGGAGGGGCTGCAAGTAGCTCATCTTGCCTAGGGCACAAAATAGTCTAGCACCGGCCCTGGCCCCTACGAATTGATGCCAGTCCTAAGCCAAATCCTTACAAATCCTGCAAACTTCACCATTTTACAGTCTGGCAGAACAATGCAAACATAAAATCAGGCAGAGATAGATAGCTAGGTCTTTCTTGTTTCAACCGCTGGTTACAGCAAGCATAGTAAAAACAATGATAAAACAAATCATACATTCTGCAAGGTCAGAAATTTTGCTCTATACGTTTGGGCTGTAAGAGGCGAAATTGATCAATGCCAAAATAGGACTGTCTTGCTATTGCATGTAAACAAAAAGTACCCTATTTCTTCAATTCTAAGATGCACTTTTTTCCCCATATAAACATCTCTAAAAACGGAGTGCGTCTTAGAATCGCAGGTGTGTCTTAGGTTTTTTTTTCTGTTGGTGGTACTGAAATTAGTGTGCGTCTTACAATCGATGGGGTCTTACAATCGAAGTAATACAGGTATATTCTTTCTGAATCGGACCAAGTGGACTTTTTCTCAAGAAAACAATCTAAATGTTTAGAACAAATTTGGGAATAGAATCATAGAATCATAGAATAGCAGAGTTGGAAGGGGCCTACAAGGCCATCGAGTCCAACCCCCTGCTCAATGCAGGAATTATTATTATTATTATTATTATTATTATTATTATTATTATTATTATTATTTATATAGCACCATCAATGTACATGGTGCTGTACAGAGTAAAACAGTAAATAGCAAGACCCTGCCGCATAGGCTTACAATCTAATAAAATCATAGTAAAACAATAAGGAGGGGAAGAGAATGCAAACAGGTACAGGGTAGGGTAAGCAGGCACAAGGTAGGGAAAAACTAACAGTAGAAAGTAACAGTAGAAGTCTGCACAACATCAAGTTTTAAAAGCTTTAGGAAAAAGAAAAGTTTTTAGTTGAGCTTTAAAAGCTGTGGTTGAACTTGTAGTTCTCAAATGTTCTGGAAGAGCGTTCCAGGCGTAAGGGGCAGCAGACGAAAATGGACGAAGCCGAGCAAGGGAAGTAGAGGCCCTTGGGCAGGCGAGAAACATGGAATCCACCCTAAAGCATCCCTGACAGATGGCTGCCCAGCTGCCTCTTGAATGACTCTAGTGTGGGAGAGCCCACAACCTCCCTAGGTAGCTGATTCCATTGTCGTACTGCTCTAACAGTCAGGAAGTTTTTCCTGATGTCCAGCCGGAATCTGGCTTCCTTTAACTTGAGCCCGTTGTTCCGTGTCCTGCACTCTGGGAGGATCGAGAAGAGACCCTGGCCCTCCTCTGTGTGACAACCTTTTAAGTCTTTGAAGAGTGCTGTCATGTCTCCCCTCCATCTTCTCTTCTCCAGGCTAAACCTGCGCAGTTCTTTCAGTCTCTCTTATAGGGCTTTGTTTCCAGACCCCTGATCATCCTGGTTGCCCTCCTCTGACCACGCTCCAGCTTGTCTGCATCCTTCTTGAATTGTGGAGCCCAGAACTGGACGCAATACTCTAGATGATACCTAACCAGGGCTGAATAGAGAGGAACCAGTACCTCACGTGATTTGGAAGATAGGGCTGTGGAAGACAGATAGAGCTGTGTTGAAATAGACACACACACATTGCACACAACACAACCAGCCTTCTGATGCTTTGTCACAAGGCAATATTCCACACACATCGTATTAAATGGGGGATCGCGCCTCCTATTTTGGGGGTTGCCCCCCCTTATCTAGACTCCAACTGGGTCTTTCTTCCCACCCCCTCTAGACTACTGCAATGTGCTCTATATGGGGCTACCCCTGAAGAATGGCCAGAACCGGTTGTCTTGCCACAAACCTGACCAACTGTTAAGGCTTGCAAGAGAGGCCCTTTTCTTCGTGTGCCCGAAAGGGCTTTCTCCTGTGTTGCTTCCAAACTATGGAATGTATTCCTTCAGGAACTAGGAAAATACAAGAATTTCAGTGCAATTCGCAGATCATGCAAACGTGTTGGGTAAACATGTCCCATTCACATCGCCGATGCAATTACAAAGACGAGCACATGTCTCCGGAAATGTTTATTTATTTATTACATTTATAATATCTCTTTTGTATCTGGTCAAGAGCGCAGCTTGAACTGTTGTGACGCAAGAGGGAATTTCACCAGGAGGGGATCTACACAGCGTCGTGAAGGCTCTTGCGTGCGCCTGCAGTGCGCCCCAAAACTCATTGTGTAGATCCTGCCCTACCTGGCCAGAAGAGATGGAGGAGGAGGCAGCGGCGGCGGCCCCGCATCGCCCCTCGCGGGGACAGGGCGAAAAGTTTCAGGGCTCGGCGGCTTCGCTGGGGAATCCGGCCGCGGAATCTTGCCACTGCCGCCGCCGCCGCCGCCGGCCTCCTGCTGCCGGCGGGGCGGCGGCTTCTTTCGCCGAGCTCTCCGACCCGGGTGGCTCTTTCGCCGGCAACAGGAGGCCGGCGGGGAGGTGGGAGGCGGCAAGGACGCAGCCAGATTCCCCAGCGAAGCCGCCAAGCCCAGAAACTTTTCGCCCCGTCCCCGCGAGGGGCGATGTGGGGCCTCCTCCTCCTCCTCCTCCGCTTCTTCTGGCCAGGATAGGGCAGGATCCACACAATGAGTTTCGGGGCGCACTGCAGGCGCATGCAAGCGCCTTCACGACGCTGTGTAGATCCCCTCCTGGTGTGGCATGCATACAAAGGACACCTGCTGAAATTCCCTTTTATATTCAACGGTTAAAGATACAGGAGCCCGGTCCTCCTTTTCATATGGTCATGCTAGCAGAGAAGGCACTATATAAACGTTACTGATGATGGTGGTGTTGGCGGTGAGGATGATGTTATTCTGTGCCTTGTGACAGTTTGATTTTGCTGTCTGGATGCCCAACACTCCGTCTACATTGAGGCAGCCGCCTCCCAAAGTCAAGGGCACTGCCTCCTTGGAAAGCGTCTTGAACACGCTCCCGGACGTCAGCTCCACCTGTGCTCTTTTGGTGGTCCTCTCCGTTGTGAGCAGTGAACTGGGTGACCTGGTGAGTGTAAAAACAAATTTCTTGTTTTTATGTCTCGGATGGTTTTTAAATTTTGTATACTTTTAATGTTTACTGTTTTTAGCTTTTGTGAACCGCCCAGAGAGCTTCGGCTGTGGGGCGGTATATAAATGGAATAAATAAATAAATAAATAAATATGGGGTCCAGGGGAAGGCAGCATCCTAGGAAAGGGTTAAATGGGAGGCCGTCAGGATATAAACTAAAGCACAAGGAGGAATGGTTGATCAGAGGCCGTGTTCTTCAGGCTTAAACATAAATCAAAACACTGCACCTGGCAAGCCAAATTTTGTGGCCTTTGTAAATTAGTAAATGCTGCTTCCAAACGAGAACCCGCTAGCATTTCTGAGGCATTGTGTTCCTGCTGAATTAAAACAGTGGTTCTACAGCACTGAAATTAGAAATACATTATCCAGCACTGCTCTCTCCCATGGCCAAAAGCTTGCTGTCATGTTTCTGTAATGGGAAAGACCTGTTGAGTTAAGGTCCCCTGCAATGTTAATTACAAGTTTTCCCCTTGTAACTTTTGCACTTGTTCTTGCTTCCTGTTTAATTGCTGATGAATTGCACTATAGTGACGGAAGCTTTAATTGCTGATTCATTTTTCTTAACTTTTCTAATTAACAGCCAGGCAAAAGACAATTCATCAGTAATGCCCTAGGTGCTCTGAATAGGAAGCAATTACAGCAGTTTCCCCCAACACAGCGGCTTCCAGATGAGTTGGACTCCAACAACCTCAGCCAACATGAGCTACAAAAAGGAAGCTTCTAATGAAAGGCACAGTAGCCTTGACAAGCCTTGTTGGTATTTTGCTAGTTCACCCTGGATAGGATGGCAGGCATTTTAAATGAAAACATCAACCAGAGAGAGGGCTGTGAAAGGACAGGATAGCACAGATAACAGTGGAAGGCAATGGACATACAATATCCAGATTCTCTATAAAGTAACAATCCCAGATTGAACTGCTAGTGAGGAAACAGTCAAATTTATTGGCATTCAAAGAAAAAAAATGCTCTTCCCATTATATTACAGGCCAAAATATTTTCCACTCCTTCTTGTTGGTTTACTCATAATTATTACAATTAGATACTGCAGTTCATTTATAACAGGGGGGGGGCTTTTTTGCATCCCCTGCTGACCCCTGACTGCTGTCACGTCAGCAAATTTTTTAGGCAAAATTCAGTGGTTCAGCAGCAAAAAAAAGCAGCAATTTTCCTTTCAGCGCAGTGCGGAAGGAGCTAAATTTGGAAAGTAAGATTTGAACATTTTCAACAACAACAAAAAAGTTTTAAAATGTAGCAGCCTGTGAAATGTCAGATGTTGAAATTGTGCATCGTAGATACACACAGGGTCTCCAGAGGGGAGTTTTCATCATAAAAGTGGCCTGCCACATTTACACCGGGAGAGAAAGTAGCGATATAACTTCCTCCACCAGATTTTCTTCCTGCTTTTTCCATCTTTTTTCTTTACACACACACACGCACATGCAGGGCTGGGCAGAGGGGGTGCCAGTTGGCATGGGCCTACGATTTTGAGGGGGGTTACTCCAAGTCCCCCTGGTAGAGGCAAAGGGGGGACCCTTTGGTAAAGATGTTGTTGATGATGAATTTGCCCCTAAAAAAGCACATAAAGCATTTCTGAATGTGAAGAAGTGATGCCTTATATACATCTTGAATAAAAGTGCTTGCCATTAACTTTATATATATATATATATATATATATATATATATATATATATAAATCATTCTAGTTCATATGTATTTAGAACTGATTAAAAAATACTTAATGAGCAGTTTGAATTGGGGCCTACATTTCCCATCTGGCCCGGGCCTATGACCAGCTTTGCCCAGCCCTGCACACGTGTAAAGGAGGAAAAACCAGACTAGCTGCACAATGTCGTCTGTTGGAGAGCACCAGGGGCAGATCTACACTAAGCAGGATATAACACTATCAAAGTGGTATATGAAAGCGGTATATTCAGGCAGGATTTACACTACTGCTTTATAACAGTATCGAAGTGCCCTGACAACTGTTGGGGCCCATGACACATTCCATATGCCGCTTTCATAGTGTTATATCCTGCTTGGTGTGGATGCATCATGCACCCCAACGGTTGTCAGTGCACTTCAATACCACTATAAAGCTGTAGTGTAGCTCCTGCCCAGGAGATGTCCATCTGAAAGCCCCCTTCCCTCTGTTCGCATCACCATGTGACGTGTGCTTTCTCCCCCTGCTCTGTCTTTTAGAGACGCCTGGGCAATTATCCGGATGAGCACTTCACGGAAGAAGAGCCGAAAAGACACATCGCTACCTTCCAGGCACGCCTGGCAGAAATCTCTAAGGAGATTGAGGAACGGAACCAGGCACTGCCCATTGGCTACTTGTACATGAATCCAGCTGAAGTCGAGAATAGCATCACTGTCTAACCTCGAAGAAAGGGCCTTGCCTGCCTCCCTTTCTGTAAGACAACCCACAGCCCCACAAGGTCTCGCACAAGCCTAGAGAGTATTTCACTTACGACTGTGAACCCGGAATGAATAGTTTCTAAATACCGCATTTCTTCCGATTCTAATTCGCCTTCGATTGTGAGACGCACACTAATTTCAGTACCACCAACAGGAAAAAAACAGCTTTGATTCTAAGAAATAATAAACGCACCCGCGCTTCTAAGACACACCCCGTTTTTAGAGATGATTATATGGGGGGGGAAAGTGTGTCTTAGAATCGAAGAAATACGGTACTTGTTTTAATGAACCCTTCAGCCTCATGAGGGCTAGGCACTTACTTTTTCGGTAAACGAAATGGTCCTATGAGCCGGGGCTTCAAACATGAGATTCCGCATGGCACAAGATGAATAATGGAATGACACCTAGGCCCCCCGTCTTTAAAAATTTGTATTCGTCATCCTCAGGGTAGCATTTTGTATCCTTTGAGTGGAACTTAATCCAAAGCTACCGCTAGGGGTATCCCACAGGAACAGGAAACAGAAGGGGAGATGCAGCAAGAAAAAGCAAATTTCTTAATGTTTCGTTTCCACCCCCCCATATCCCCCTGCAGAAGAGGGGAGCAGAGAATGTTTTGATGGAAGCCTTTAACCATTTATTTCACATAAAAGCTCACTCTCACTTGTCTGCTTTCACCCCTTCTCTTTGTCTGCGTATTTAATTGCAAAAATTAAGAGTGTAGTTCCGGTGCTATTAAACATTTTAACATTTGAATTCAAGTCTATTGAAACAAGCTTTCTTTGGCCGGGGCTCCATTTTTTTGTGTGTGAGGAAGATAGGAAGATTATTACAGCATGCCTGGGAAATTATCTGGAATGTTTTGGCTCATCTACACTAACCCAGAAAGGTGGTGCGCTCTCCCACACTAGAGGCATTCAAGAGGCAGCTGGACAAGCATCTGTCAGGGATGGTTTAAGGTGGATTCCTGCATGGAGCAGGGGGTTGGACTCGATGGCCTTATAGGCCCCATCCAACTCTGCTATTCTATGATTCTATAACTCAAAAGAGGGTGGTGAGAGGAAAAATATGGCCGATGTTCAAGTCATGGAGACTTGTTTGGTCTGCTTTGCTTTTAACTAGACACCCAAGGTCCAGGTGCAAAAGAGGCACATATGCACATAGAATTAAAGAGCTGAATTGAGTAAATTCTGAGCCCAGGAATGTGTTTCCAGTACCAGAATTGAACTGAGCTCACAATCATTTCATACAAAGGACCACTCCTAGTCATAGAATCATAGAATCATAGAACAGCAGAGTTGGAAGGGGCCTACAAGGCCATCGAGTCCAACGCCCTGCTCAATGCAGGAATCCACCCTAAAGCATCCCTGACAGAAGTTGTCCAGCTGCCTCCTGAAGGCCTCTAGTGTGGGAGAGCCCACCACCTCCCTAGGTAACTGATTCCATTGTCGTACTGCTCTAACAGTCAGGAAGTTTTTCCTGACTTCCAGCCGGAATCTGGCTTCCTTAAACTTGAGCCCGTTATTCCGTGTCCTGCACTCTGGGAGGATCGAGAAGAGATCCTGGCCCTCCTCTGTGTGACAACCTTTTAAGTATTTGAAGAGTGCTATCATGTCTCCCCTCAATCTTCTCTCCTCCGGCTAAACCTGCCCAGTTCTTTCATTCTCTCTTCATAGGGCTTTGTTTCCAGACCCCCGATCATCCTGGTTGCCCTCCTCTGAACACACTCCAGCTTGTCTGCATCCTTCTTGAATTGTGGAGCCCAGAACTGGACTCAATACTCTAGATGAAGCCTAACCAGGGCCGAATAGAGAGGAACCGGTACCTCCCGTGATTTGGAAGCTATACTTCTATTAATGCAGCCCAAAATTTCTTCGATTCTAAGACGCCATCGATTGTAAGACACACACTAATTTCAGTGCCACCAACAGAAAAAAAGCTTTGATTCTAAGAAATAATAATCGCACCCGCGATTTTAAGATGCACCCCGTTTTTAGAGATGTTTATATGGGGGGGGGGGAAGTGCATCTTAGAATCGAAGAAATACGGTAATAAAGTAGGAACCAGAAGGGGCCTTGCCAATTCTTGTTTAAGGATATTAAGGCACAACCCTATGCATATTTAGACGGAAAAAAAGAACTACAAGTCCCAGCATTCCCCAGCCAGCCCTCCTGACTGGGGAGTACTGGGAGTTGCAGGACTTTTTTTTGGTCTAAACTTGCACAGGATTACATACGATGTGTTCCTTCACCCGCCACTGCCCTCGCTCCTTTGCTCCTACTTTTTAATTCCACCGTGTTTCTCTTTGCAGCATTTGTCATTTACACAGCACTGGTTGCCCTTCTCTGGAGCGTGTTCCGAGGAGGGCAACCAGGATGATCAGGGGTCTGGAAACAAAACCCTATGAAGAGAGACTGAAAGAACTGGGCATGTTTAGCCTGGAGAAGAGAAGATGGAGGGGAGACATGATAGCACTCTTCAAATACTTGAAAGGTTGTCACACAGAGGAGGGCCAGGATCTCTTCTCGATCCTCCCAGAGTGTAGGACACGGAATAATGGGCTCAAGTTAAAGGAAGCTGGATTCCAGCTGGACATCAGGAAAAACTTCCTGTTAGAGCAGTACGACAATGGAACCAGTTACCTAGGGTGGCCGTGGGCTCTCCCACCCTAGAGGCCTTCTAGAGGCAGCTGGACAACCATCTGTCAGGGGTGCTTTAGGGTGGATTCCTGCATGGAGCAGGGGGTTGGACTCCATGGCCTTAAAGGTCCCTTCCAACTATGTGGAATTAGAATCATTTATTCTATGATTCTAATCCACAAAGTCATTGCAGTCATTGGTTTATTTGTTACCACCTGTAGCTTATTCCCATTTCACAAAATGGCAAACCGAGGTTGGGAGCATGACTTTGGTCTAGGCTACTACTTTATTTATTTATTTATTTATTTATTACATTTCTATACCGCCCAATAGCCGGAGCTCTCTGGCCGGTTCACAAAAATTAAAACCATTCAAAGTATAAAACAACAGTATACAACAGTATAAAACCATAATATAAAATACAATATAAAAGCTCAACCAGTTAAAACAGCAGCAATGCAAAATTACAAATTTAAAACCATGTTATTTAAAATTTATAGATTGTTAAAATGTTGGGAGAATAAAAAGGTCTTCACCTGGCGTCTAAAAGCATATAATGTAGGTGCCAAGCGAACCTCCTTAGGGAGCTCATTCCACAGCCGGGGTGCTACTATCACACACACAGAGAGCCTCACAGCTTTCAGCAGAAGATTCCTGTTGAATCTGGAGCTCAGAAGTGCAGGAATGCTCCACTGCACTGTGCAAGATCCCCCCCCAGTCAAAACAACGTACTGCATGGTGCAGAGGAAACTTCAACATCAAGTCCCTGGACTGCATGAACACCACAAACAGAAACAGCTACTTTTCTCTTCCTGAGTTTGACAGGAAGTGAATGGTGACTCAAGACTTGACCCCCACCTCTTTTTCTGGAATAACAAAAAGATAAACACACACACACACCCAAAAAATAACCCTGTCCATTAAGGAATCACACCATTGCTTCCCATATTTTGTTTTTGTTTTTTTTTGTTTTTTTAAAAAAAACCGCTTAATTTTGTTTATTTATTTATTCTCTACCACCGAATAGCCGAAGCTCTCTGGGTGGTTTATAATAATTATCTTATTAGAGATCAATTTAGGCAGAAAAACTAATTGGTACCTTCCAGTAAAAGTATAACCTGTATTTAAATAACTCACCATTTGCCACCCTTTAGTGGTTGTGGAATTTGCCACCTGAGTGGACCACTTTATGTACTTGTTCCCTGTATTCCCGATGTTCGGGCTGTGAGTGCCATTCCTTATGCAGCCAAGATGGCACCACCCAGGCACAAGAGGGAGGAGTCAGCCAGTCTGGGAGGAACCCCAGGATTTGTTCAAAAAAATCTTTAGCAAACAACCCTAAGGGGTCCATCACACCTAAACGTTTGCCCTTGTATTATCCCCCCCATTTACGTAGCGTTTGAAAGCCTTACATTTCATTCATCCTTACACCTCTCCTCTCCTGCCCACCAGCGAATCGCTGTCCTGTCCCCCCCACCCCAGATCTCCTTTGTACTTCCCCTTAACCAGTGATGTGCAGACTGTCAGGGGGGTGAAGCGTTTCACTTCTGCAGAGCATGCACAGAGTGCAAATAACGCAAGCTGAACCAGAGGATCCAGGTAGCAATTGAATAGTCCAATGAAGAAGGAAGACTCAGACACAGTAGCTTTAAACTACTTATCTAAGTTTACTGTACAAGTATATACGGAGAACAATACACAATAACGCTCCAGCAAAACTCCATCAGACTCTCCATTTCGATTCATTATCATTAACATATTGATAGAGATAAGAACCAATCACAGTGTTCTCATGCATCGCGAACACTGGATTGCATCAGCTAGTTTTGCTGTTGCTAGGCCTTTGGTCACTGTTCTGCCCAGAGACCCTCCACCTGCGTATCCTCGCCTCTTTCCAAGGCCTTGAGATGAATATCCCAGTTAACCCTTCTTAGGACTCTAGTTCCAGTAAAAACTTACACAGGCCAAAAACCTGACACAGACAACAGGTTCAAAGGGTTCAGTTGAACACCCTAAGCTGCTGCCACTGCCATGTTGCAGTAGCAGGGCCGGTGGAAAGAGCGACAAATTCAGCTGCTCCCCACCCGTCTCCTCCCCCGGAAGGCTTTTTTCACCACCACCACCACCACCTGGCTCGCTCTTTCACTCACTCACTCACTCAGCCGCTCCCTGCTCCCAGCTGCTCTGCCTGACCTGTCCCGCGACAGTTGCTGAACAAGGTGGGAGCAGCAGCCACGCTGGGGCCAGGAAGCAGCACGTGGTGGAGCCGAGGAGGGGGCTGTTTCTATAAGGAGTAAGATTGCCCGGAGCTGCGGATTGGGGCCCTCCCCCCTTCGGAGCTGCCGCCCTCCTCTCATCATCAGCCCTGCAGGTACTGTAATGTTTGGGAGAAAGAGAGAGAGAGAGAAGCTGTCTGTTTATGTGCCTCCTCTCCTCATCGCTGCCCCACCCACCACCCACCCCAGTCTGGCCTCCAGCAAGAGAAAAGAAAGGGGGAAGGGGGGAGAACTGCAATGCCCCCCAGGACTTCCTGGCTAAGGAGGGTTCATTCAGCAGCACCTTTTTCAGAATGTTTGCTAAAACAATTCCTATCTGCCCTTGCTTATTTCAGGGTGTCCAACCCCCTTTTTTCAAGCCGTTCTTTTGGTAAACATGGGATGTGTGTATGTTGTGTCGCTTTAAAACAGAGCTGCAGCACAATCCTATGTATGTCTACTCAGAAGTAAGCCCCACTAACCTCAATCGAACTTACTCTGAGGTAAATGTGCATAGGATGCAGCCTGAAAATGAAGAGAGGATGAAAAAAAGACAGGAGAAAAATAATTGTAGAACAAGAATAGCAAGGTAACTGTGGGATATTTAACCATATTTAAAGACAATAAGTACAGTAAAATTAGTGCCCCTCTACTTCAGTCCCAATCAAATAATTACAACAGTGCAGTACAGATTACTTGTTAATTAAAAAAATACAGTTTACTTCAGTTTTTGTTTATTTCGTTTGTTTGATGAATGAAAAAAGAAGTCCTTTATTACTGTATATTCAATCAATGTTTACCTTAAAAAAAATAATCCCTGGCCGAACCACCTAATGAAATGTGCTGCGCATGCCTATGCTTACCATCTATTGGTAGTTCGCAGTTGGACACCTCACCCTCCCCAGTGATCGACATGGCACGCGGGGGAAAAGGTACTCCCCTTCCTTTCATCAGCAATACCGCCCCTTTAACACACACCCTCAGAGTATCGGATTGAGTACAATTGGATAAAAATACATGTTGAGGGTCGAGCGCATTGCCAGAAAAAACGTTCTTTCCCCTACACTAAGAAACCTCGCAAAGAGAGGGGGAAGAGGCAAGATCACGGCAGGACATGGACGACGTCATGTGAGCCATCGGGAAAGAACGCACGGCGAGAGCAGGCTAGGGCCCCAAACAGTACAATGAGGCCATGGAATGGCGACTTCCAGAAGATTCTCAGAGACTCAACTCCAAGCAGGGATATTCTTGGCAAAGAGATTGCTGAGGGAGATCACATAGCCAGTGCAACACAATGCCCAGGTCCCATCTTCATAGCTGTGGGGCTTGGGTTCCCTGTCTTACAGGTGAAGCGGCAAGCAGCAAGGGAACTGTCCAGCCAGAACCCACACAGAGCTTGGAGCTAAGAGGAACGAGGTGCCGCACATCAACAGCCAGGAAGAAAGCAATGGTGCACAGCGCATGCGCTCTACTGCCCCAGCCCTGATCCAAAGTACATATTGATTCATTGTTTCTCCTTCTGAGTAAGCGGTCTCATGATAAGGATATAAGCAGAGCCCTGCTGGATGAGCCCAACGGTCCATCTAGTCCAGCGTTTGTTCACACAGTGGCCAAACCGCTGCTCATGGGAAACTCACAAGTAGGACGCAGTGCAACGGCACTCTCCTTACACGGCTTGGGACCACAATATGTGACGGAACGCCTCTCCCAACATGAACCTACCTGCTCACTGCACTCTTCATCTAAGATCCTCCTCCGTGCCTACTCTGAAGGAAGCTCGGAGGATGGCAACAAGGGAGAGGGCCTTTTCAGTGGTGGCCCCCCAATTATGGAATGATCTCCCTGACGAGGCTCGCCTGGCGCCAACATTGTTATCTTTTCGGCACCAGGTTAAGACCTTTCTCTTCTCCCAGGCATTTAACAGCATTTAACAACATATGCGGAGTTTGTTTTTTTACAAACCCCAGAATAGCTGTTTTTATAAGGATACTGTTGTTTTTATGCTTTTTATGTTTTTACACTTTGTATATTTGTTTTTAATGTTTACTGTTTTAAACTTTTGTAAAACGCCCAGAGAGCTTCGGCTATGGGGTGGTAGATAAATGCAATAAATAAATAAATAAATAAATTCCAGGACGGTCCTTACCAGACGGTGGTGCCACAAGACACAGGACAGCGTTGCCAATAAGGGGCATGTGTCCATTTACACTAACAAGAACCGATCTCCCTGTGGGAATCTGTGCCAGGGACTGTAATTATGTCACCTGAAACCCCATTACACAGCAAGGTACGTCTTCTCCATCCTGCCCAACACTAGCTTGTTTCAGCAGTTTTCTGTGAGAAAGCCCGTGAGAATTTCATCTATCAGAATTGCAGAGTCAAACAACAAAGCCTGTCAGTCTAGTTCAGGAACTCTTCCCATGCTGAAGCTGTAATAATGTTTCAGGCGATGGGGTGGAGCTACAGTGGGGTGAGCAACTGTATCCCAAAAGGGCTCTGTCTCAACTTTTTTATTTAAAAAAATGACTTGGACGAGGGAGTGTAAGAGACGCTGATCAAATTTTCAGATGAGGCAAAGATTCAAAATGTCCTGGAAAGGAAGGAACACTCGACCAAAATCAACAAGAGATACATTCAATGGAGATACATGTAAAGAATGGTATATAGGTGTGTTAGTGGATCACAAGCTGAACATGAGCCCGGCAGTGTGGTGCAACTGCTCAAAGGACTAATGCAATCTTAGGCTGCATTAACAGATTAATGGCATTCAGATCACGGGAAACAATCATTCTGCACCTTGGACAGCTCCTTTAGAGTTCTGATTGGTTCTGAGTGAAACCCCGAATGCATTCTCCGCCCCATGGACATCAGAGCCACTAGCTGGTATTGAACAAGGTGTCGGACTAGAAGATCTCTAGGATTCCTTTCAATTCTTCAGTTCTAGATTGTAAGGAATTTCTTATATTTCCCACAGTAAAGTGTATGTGCTTAGCTGTACCCGGAGTAACATACGCCGTTGTAGCATATCTTAAAGTTTATTAATTAAATATCATCGCGGGGGCGGGGGCTGCTTGGAGGCCTCCGATACAGCACCGTCTGGCAGACCTGGGGGGCACGGAGGTTGGGGGAGGGGGAGCAGGTGTCCCCCTCTCCCTGGGGTTCCTGTCAGCCTTGGACCGCCCGCCCAACTTGCATGAGATTAGGCTGGGGCCTGGGCTCGCAGCAGGTGAGGGGCCTCCCACCTGGCCACCAAGGGCCCCGGCCGTGCCTTGCTCATCCTCCTGACCATGGCGCTGCCCCCTTCGTGGGGGGAGGAGCAAAGAGGCAGAAGGGAGGGTAGGATTACCTTGGAAAGCCCGGAGGAATCGGGCGAGGGGCTTAGCAACCTGTATCAGCTGACATTACAAGTTTTTACTGTTGCTTAGCAACCTGTATCAGCTGACGTTACCCATTGTTATTGTTGCTTAGCAACCTGTATCAGCTGGCATTACACGTTGTTATTGTTGCTTAGCAGCCTGTATCAGCTGACGTTACACGTTGTTATTGTTGCTTAGCAACCTGTATCAGCTGAAGCCTGTACGGAAACATACCTAAGCATTTTATATATATAGATAATGCCTGCCCAACATTTGAGATCCGTTGGAGGAGCCCTCCTCTGCGTCCCACCAGTGCGAGACATACATTATTGTGGAACATGGGAGGGGGCCTTCTCTGTTGCGGCACCCCAGTTGTTGAATGTCCTCCCCTTGGAGGCCCGACTGGCACAGATACTGGGTTTGTTACAGTGCCCAGTTAAAACGTGGCTTTTTTTTTATCAAAGCCTTTGAGGGCAAAATTTGTCTAAAAGCTGCACATAGTTTTATTTGTTTTTATTGTTTAATTTTTTTACTGGTATTGGTTTGTTCATGGTTTAATACACTTTTAGCTGTGTGGATTATTTATTATTTTCATAGAATCATAGAATAGCAGAGTTGGAAGGGGCCTACAAGGCCATCGAGTCCAACCCCCTGCTCCATGCAGGAATCCACCCTAAAGCATCCCTGACTGATGGTTGTCCAGCTGCCTCTTGAAGGCCTCGAGTGTGGGAGAGCCCACCACCTCCCTAGGTAACTGGTTCCATTGTTGTACTGCTCTAACAGTCAGGAAGTTTTTCCTGATGTCCAGCCGGAATCTGGCTTCCTGTCACTTGAGCCCGTCATTCTGTGTCCTGCACTCTGGGAGGATCGAGAAGAGATCCTGGCCCTCCTCTGTGTGACAACCTTTTAAGTCTTTGAAGAGTGCTATCATGTCTCCCCTCCATTTTCTCTTCTCCAGGCTAAACCTGCCCAGTTCTTTCAGTCTCTCTTCATAGGGCTTTGTTTCCAGACCCCTGATCATCCTGGTTGCCCTCCTCTGAACACGCTCCAGCTTGTCTGCCTCCTTCTTTATATTGCTTGAATTCATTTTATGTGTACGCTGCCCTGAGATCTCAATAAAATAGGGCGGGAAACAAATGTTTTAATAAACTAAAGCAATAAAACAGACTGCTGGCAAAACTCCCAGCCAGTTTTTTTTTTCTTTTTCTTATGTTCCACTTTGAACCCATGATCGTCTGCCTTCCAGTATATCGTCTCTGAAAAATGATGAGTCTGTCTACCTACGTAGATTTGCATCTGCCACTCAACTGTGTGGGAGTCGGGCAGCGCCTCCCTGGCTTCCTTGTGACTTCTACCTAAATCTATCATTAGCCTCAGCTCTCCGATGCAGAGCAGTGAGCAAATGGGCTAGTCTTCTCCTCTCCGTACAGCCAGATTCCAGGAGGCAGAGGGAGGGAGGGAAAACTCTCCAAAGATTGAAGCCACCATGGCTGCCACTGCCGCCACCGCTGCCGCCACCACCTACAAAATCCGAGTGGCCACAGGCAATTATCTTTGCGGGGGGACCATGGATTCCATCTCCGTCACATTGGTGGGATCTCGAGGGGAGAGTCCCAAATTCCAGCTGGATAAATGCGGCAAAGATTTTTCAGCCGGAGAGGTAAGTGCTTTGGGAATGGAGGGTGCCTGTTGCACTCTGGTCCTGCTCGTGGGATTCCCGTGGGCAGCTGGTCGGCCACTGTGAGAACAGAACGCTGGACCAGATGGACCCTTGGCCTGATCCAGCCTCAGGGCTCTTCTGATGTTCTTATGGAATGTAGAAACACAGAAAGCTGCCTTATTCTGAGCCAGAGTACTGATCCCTTTAACTCAATTTTTTTTTTTGCACTAGTTGTGGGGGAAGCAGCTGTTTTTGGACTACAACTCCCATCATCGCTGGGGGCTGATGGGAGTTGGAGTCCAACATCTGAAGGACCACAGGTTCCACACCCCAGTTTATATTGTCCAGGAATTTGGGCAGGGACCATTTGCGTATGGAGCAGATTTGTCCAGGGTTTTGATGGCAAATCCGGGAGGGGGAGGGGGAGGGGAAATCCGGATTTCTTTTCAAAGAACAGCTCTAATGGGAATTAACAAAAATGCTTATAACTCCGTCATTTTTAAAGATAAAGACATGAAACTTGGCACAATGGTAGCTCTTAGGAAGGGCTTTAATCATACCAAATTTGAAACAGATCCGTTCATCCATTGATTTTTTAGGAATTTTTTAAAAATTGAGGTTTTAAAATTATTTTTAAAATCACTTTTAAAGATAAAGAAATGAAACTTTGCACCATGAAAGGATTTAGGGAGAGCTTTAGCCACACCAAATTTGAATAGTTCATCTATTGATTTTTTAGGATTTTTTTTAAAAAATGAGGTTTTAAAATTATTATTTTTTAAACTGTCATTTTTAAAGATAAAGAGCTGAAAGTTGGCACCATGATAGCTTTTAGGTAGAGCTTTAGCCATACCAAATTTGAAACAGATCTGGGGCCAGTAGCAAACCCTGTTAACAACAACAGCAGCTTGCAATGAGTGAGGATACAGCCAGAAAAGATATTTGAGGGAAGGGGAGAATGTAACACACAGAGTATAGCAAAAGCTTCAAAGTACAGCAAAACCTACAAAAGTAGGAGTGAGTGAAGTTAATTTCAGATACATTGAATCTCTCACTTGTTCTTTATTTCAGTGATTTTAACATTAAGATGTTATGTAGAACAGATTTGTCTTAAATGTGTGCTGTAAAATCAGACATGTGACAAAGGCTATGTTCGGGTGGACACGCCCCCTTGGTACTGGACACGCCCCCTTGGGGGGCGACCATGTTGTCCTCCTTTTTGGTTTCCCAAATATGGTCACCCTAATAAAGAGCCCTGAGGCTAGATCAGACCAAGGGTCCATCTGGTCCAGCACTCTATCCACACAGTGGCCAACAACCTGTCCCACAAGCAGGACAGGAGTGCAAGAGCACCCTACCATCCATGTTCCCCAGCCATTACATAGCTATTACATAGACCTCTGATAGTGGAGCTAGCCCATAGCCATCAGGGTCGGTGCTCTCCCATGGAGTTATACCCCAACCCCAATATCTGGGCAGAGACTACAGATGACGCTCAGGGCTTACGTCATTCATAAGGGGTCCTTCTCCGTGAGCCCCTGCCGAAGGAAGTGAGGCAGGTGGCTACTAGGAGCAGGGCTTTCTCTGCTGTGGCACCCCGGCTGTGGAACGAGCTCCCCAGAGAGGTTCGCTTGGCACCTACATTGTTTTCTCTCCCTCGCCAGCTGAAGATCAGGGGTCTGGAAACAAAGTCCTATAAGAGAGACTGAAAGAACTGGGCATGTTTAGCCTGGAGAAGAGAAGATGGAGGGGAGACATGATAGAACTCTTCAAATACTTAAAAGGTTGTCACACAGAGGAGGGCCAGGGTCTCTTCTCGATCCTCCCAGAGTGCAGGACACGGAATAACAGGCTCAAGTTAAAGGAAGCCAGATTCCAGCTGGACATTAGGAAAAACTTCCTGACTGTTAGAGCAGTACGACAATGGAACCAGTTACCTAGGGAGGTCGTGGGCTCTCCCACCCTAGAGGCCTTCAAGAGGCAGCTGGACAACCCTCTGTCAGGGATGCTTTAGGGTGGATTCCTGCATTGAGCAGGGGGTTGGACTCGATGGCCTTGTAGGCCTCTTCCAACTCTGCTATTCTATGATTCTATGAATCTAAGACCTTTTTATTTTCTCAGTATTTTAACTCCTAATTTAACTTAAATTTAAACTTTGTTGCTTTACTCTCATATTTTAACCTATATTAATTTTTGCTGTGTGGTTTTATTCTGGTTGTGCTTTTTATATTGCATTTTGTATTTTTGTTTTAAATTTGTTGGTTGTTTTTACGCTCTTCACAGTTTTAATTTTTGTGAACCGCCCAGAGAGCTTCGGCTATTGGGCAGTATAAAAATGTAATAAATAAATAAATATTTATTTAAAGTATTTATTTTAAATATTCTTGTTTACTAAGAATACTGTTCCCCATTTTTAGGGCCCGGGAAAATCACTTTCCCTTTTTGAGTTTTTTTTTATTATTATTATGTGAATGTGATTTGCTAGTATTCCCATTCTACAACAGCTTCCCTCCCACAACCTGGTGTGCTCCAGGTGTGGACGACAACTATCATCCTCCAACTCCCATGTCGGGTAAATGTTCGCTTCTGGTGCACATCAGGGCCAGAGCCAAAATTCTCTATGGAAAACTTTCCGCTCAAATTTCATGGGCTGGGGAGGGGGGGAGATAAAGATGATTCCCAGGAAATGGGAGGGGGGGTTAGGAGGTGAAAAATTAATTGGAGAGGAAGAAATCACTGACCATTGTGTAAGTCCTCGTGGTGGCTGCGCCCTAGGCAAGGCAAGCTACTTTCACACACACACACACACACACACACACACACATACACGCCAACTTTGATTTTTAAGAACAGATGTTTCCTGGAAAAAATAAGAAGCACAAAACTTGAAACTGCTAAATTTATTTAAAAATGCAAGAAATACGTCAGGCCAATTATAGCAAACAAATTGGAAAGGAACGTCTATGGGTCTAAAATGCATTATTTAATAGGAATATCACCTCCAAATCATCCCCCTCCCAACTCACACACACGTGCACACACACACTCAGCATCACTCACTCCAAACAAGCACACGCATGAACACATGCATTCACTCAAAGACCCCCTGCACCCCATGCACCCATACATTCTCTCTCTCTCTCTCTCTCTTCTGAGCACGTTCCAGAAGTCCGAACGTGGAACCACCCCACCCTGGCTTCGCTTCGGCTGGGCGGGTGCGGGGCGCCATCTCGCCCGCCCAGGCCCAGCTGAATCCTCGGGCTGGCCCGGCTCACAGTCAACGCGCGTAAGTGCTGCACTGTGCCTGGCGCCCCTCTTAGCTTGGCGCTCTAGGCAGCCGCCTGAGTGGCCTCTATGGTAGCACCGGCCCCGTATATTCCAACCAGTTCCTGTGTTCACCCCTCATGTGGTGATGAAGGCCATAACTTGCCAAGACCTTGTCCTGTTAGTTAGATCCGTTGTAGTGTAGCACCACTTTACAGGCGCCAGTGGCAGTAACCAAAAGCCCAATCCAATGAATATGGTACCCATAAAATTGCTAAAATACAATATCAGATTAAAAATTAACCAAATACCTCCTGAACCCTTTGCAAGTGAATATGGAAGGCTGCAACAGATGCTGCGATTCTTGTACCCCAGAAGAGGGAATTCTGGAAGATTTTCTTTAAGAAAATGTACATTTAAGTATTATATTTATATGTCATGTTTCCTCTGAAGAGCCTAAAGGTATTTCTGCATGAGGTTTTTATCCCGAACCTTTACCAGGGTTTCTGCTTCCGGATTCTTTGCGGGATGACGATTGGCTCTTTTACACGTGCTTTTTTTCCAGGGGGCTTTCTTTCTCTGCTGTTCTATATTTCCATTATATAGCCTTTAGATGGTGCTGTAGTACAGTGGAACTGCAGAAATACACAGTCCTTTTATAGTGGCGTTGAGAAAATGCCGCACTTTCAACGATCCTTAAAAATAGGGGGAGGGGATAAAGTTTACAAAGCATGGGAGAGACTCTTGAGGATGACGACGTCATGTAAAGGACCCACAAACTACCACCAGTGAGCAATCATGAACACAAAATAAAAACCTTGTGTGGAGATGTCCTGGGGTACTCTGCCCATCCATTTTAACCACAAAACAACCCTGTGAGGTGGCTTAGGCCGAGGAATAGTGACTGGTCCAAAGTCACCCAGAGAGCTTCATGTCTGCCTGCAGATTTGCACCCTGGTCCCTCTGATCCTAGCCCAATTCTAGCCATTACGCCACACCAGATCTTCAATTTGCCTCATCGCGTTGAACCTTTGCTTCTACTTCCCAGGTGGACGAATTTGTGGTTCAAAGTCCACAAGACTTGGGACCCATCCTACTGCTCCGAGTGTACAAAGAGCGCTACAGCATCTTTCCCCAGACCAAATGGAACTGCAGCTTTGTCGAAGTGGTGACTCCCCAAGGGAAGACCTACCGCTTCCCTTGCTACCAATGGCTCTTGGGATACCAGACCCTTGAGCTAAGAGAAGGGGCAGGTAAGACCTCATCAGCCTCACCAACATTTCTCAGAGGAAACGGGGTGGGGGTGGGGGTTATATTGATCTTCTCAGGCCATGATTCACTTGCCCAAGGCCTCCAAGGCCTCGTCTTCAAAACTCATTGCTGAATGCTCAATTCCAGCAGATCTCTAGCTTTTATTTTCATGGCCCACTTGAAAATTCTCAGCACACCACTTAGGGAGCAATCCTATGACTCCTAGACAGAGTGGGAGGGGGTGGGTACAGGAAAATTTGGATTCCTGGATCCAAAGTTGGAGACAGCGTTCCAACTGCCAATCCAGGAATCTGTGCTCCTGCCTGCTCCCCCTCGCAGCCAGCACAAAGAGAACTGCACCAGCTGCCTCTCCTTTACCTCCAAGGGAGTAAAGAAGGTGTGCCAGTGAGCAGGGACGGGAGGGGATTGGTGAAGCCAGGCTACTATGTAACCCCAGGTCTCCCCAGTCCCCTTCTCTCCTGCTCTGCAGAGTCCCAGCTAGACGGGCAAAAATAAAAAGCCCATCTAGCAAAAATGCAGAACGGGAGGAGAACAGAGGCAGAGCTCTGTGCCGTTACTCGTCCTACTCTGCATAGGATGCCCGTAAGCTTCTGACTTCACAGGCTTATGGCATCGCCATAGGATTGCGCCTTAATAAACTTTTGTTGCTACAGCTGTTGTTGTTCTCCAAATCAAACACGTAAACTGATATTTTAATAATTGTAGCCTTGCCTTTAACTCGTCCATTTTTAGACAAAGAAATAGTAGACTGCACCAGCGCTGTATTGTGAAAACCCTGCGGCACGGCCTTGTCACTCTGCTGCTACCCCCGGGGGCTGTCTATATGTCTTCTAAGCTCCGAAGTGGCTGCGCAGTGGCGCCGGGTCGGTTATACGACACAGCCGCAGTCTTGCAGCCACCGTTGGGCGTTTCATCAAAGCTGCACAGTAAAAAAAAAAAAAAAAGTCAGGAACGTGCCCCGACGTTTTCCTTCAAAGTGAGATCACCGCAGCCCTTCCGCCGTGTGGCCTTGCTCCGGGATCGAGCCGGGGTGCTCACATAGAGAGAGCGCCCACCCATTCCACCCCATTCCAGCAAACTGTCAGGGAACCAGCAGATCCCTATTTTCATAAACTGGAGACACTCAGCTGTGCATCAGCAAAGTAAAGGCTAAAAGTCCCTCCGCAAACGCACAAATCCTCCTTCAGATCCTGCCCTGGATAACTTAGGATGTTTCTTCTCAGAAAAGTGATAATAATGGGGGGAGTGGGAGCTATTTATTATAGTACTTTTATTTTTGGGAGCTATTACTCCCACACCCCACCCACACCCAGAAGTATATTTTTCCCGGCACTGAAAATCTGGGGCCTTAGCTAGATCTACCTGTTAGCCCACGATGGAGGAGGGAAGATCTCGCGTTGTGTTTAACGCGAGATCCCTCCTCTGTTTACACACGACGTGCGACAACTTCAGAAGGAGAGGCGTTGCAACCGCCTCTTTTTGGGGGGGGTTAAAGGGCCAGCAGCGCACGAACGCTCGTGCACAAAAGGTAAGTATTTTTTAAAATTTAAATTACTTTATTACTTTCCCCACTCCCCCACCCTACCCCCGATGGGTGCAGAGTTCCTGAGGAGCGCTGCACCCCGTGCGCAGCTCCCAGCTCCTCGCGAGGAATCGCACGGAGCCGGGTCAACCCGCCACACCCAGCCACACGTTCCACGGTCTCAGGCTCAGCCTGGGACTGCGGAAAAACTGGGGCCAATAAAATAAATAGGGCAAGATCCTGGGGCACGGGAAGGATCATCCCTCCCTGATCCCGGGATCTCCTGTGCGTCATGTGGATGCACAGGGACAATCCCGGGGATCACCCGGGGATAAAGCTCCATGTAGCTATGGCCCAGGTTTTAGGGACAGCTAGCTCTGCTGTATAACACTGACGGAACAGGGCAGATTTCATCATACTGCAAAGAAAAAGAGCAATCTGCTTTCCTCCTGTGCTAATCAAGATGAAGTCCCTTTGTAGGCAGAGGTGCTGTGCCTGCCACAGCAGCTGAGCAGGCAGGAATCCACCGGGGAAGCGTCACGATGCAGAAAGATTCCCTAGTTGAATTTCTTCTTTTCACAAAAGGCATTCCAAAGATAGCGCTTCTGCCTAGAAGCAGGTCCAGGGTTCAAACAGACTTCACAGTTACAAACTGCAAAAATAAAATAAAATAAAGTATCCAAGTAGGAATCGATCCAAGTAGATATGGGTGCATCCATCAATTTCAGGTTCATCCCAAACACTGAGATTTTCTTTTAAAGTTCACCTAAAAATTAGAAGCAATTTTTGTGCACATTCCTCCAAATGCATGCATTTTTCTACGCATTTTTGTCTGATGAAAAATAATTGCGTGCAAGCATTTTTTCCTAATATAATGCATTTTCAATGCAATTCCCCCTGATGTACGAATTTGGGTGTGCATTGTTTGATTGGAGAACTCCACTTCAAAATTTTGGAGATGTGCGAATTTTGAAGGATAACTGAGTTCTGCTTCACATTGCGGTTCGAAAGGGCAAAATTAGATGTGCTCTCATTGAAATGCGACCTGAATTAATTTCTTCCCCACTCCTAGATTCAAGTGAACTCAACTTCTTTCAACACGGCGGGGAACAGCACCAATGTGAGCGTGTTCCATAACATTTCATGAATCGTTCCACAACCGCCACTTTCTCTCTCTCCCCTCCCCTCTTTGCAGCCAAAACCATTTGCATGGACGCTGATAACCACATGCTCTTACAACATCGGAAAAATGAGCTACAAGCAAATCAGGACGTTTATAGGTAACCAATTATGTCTGTAACTGTAATAACAGCAGTGGGTACTTAAAAGGATGCAATTCATTGCTATAGTGTTTGCGTTTGCGTTTGCGTGCGCGCGGCGGACGAGTTCAGCTCCTGCCTCTCGCTCTCCCCCGCGGTGTCATCTCCCCGGGACTCTCTTCCGTGTGTGCTCGCACACGCGCACGCAAACGCAAATACAAACACACCGAGGGAGAAAAGTGTTTTGCAGGAGGAGCCGCCGCCGCCGCCGGGACGCGCCAGAAGAGCCGCCGGGTGGGAGGGGGGACTATTCGAATGGAAGAACACGCGAGGGGGAAGCGGACAGAGCAGAGCAGCGTCTTTAAATGGGGTAGAGATTCTTACGCAGGCGGCGCTGCCTAGCTCACAGTACACACAGTAAAGAAAGAGGCGCTTCTTTTAGGTACGTCTTTAAAAAGGTGCACGGAAGCGCCTTCGCAACCACGTGTAGATCTGGCCTAGTTCTAGTTATTTCGTTATGTGCCTTCAAGCTGGCTTCGATTTATGGCGACCCTATGACTCAGCAACCTCCATTCACATCTGTTTTTAACCACCCTATTCAGATCTTGTAACTTCATGTCCCGGATCTTCCTTTATGGAGTCCATCCATCTCTTGTTTGATCTTCCTCTTTTCCTTCTACCTTCCGTTTTTCCCAGCATTCGTTTCTAATGAGTTAGTTGTTGTCATTATATGTCCAAAGTATGACATCCCCCGTTTCAACATTTCCGCTTCTAGTGAGAGTTCTGGATTAATTTGTTCTAGAACCTACTCATTTGTCTTTTTCGCAGTCCACAGTCTCCAAAAAAGTCTCCTCCAAAATTATTTCTAGCCAGCCGTTAAGGCTCAAACCCTCTCAAGGTGGTGGACAAGATTTTTTAAAACAATAACACAGAGTTGATACATTTTTTTAAAAAAAATAACAGCAAGCATAAAACATGTTTCAATAAAATCCATTAAAAACGATTGCCAATAAAAATCAATAAAAACAAAACCAGTAAAAACCAGCAGCCCAGGATTAAGGGAAGACCAATGAAAACAGGTGGCCTTCAGAGCTTTCCTAAAGAAAGGGCCTGAACACACTCCAGACGGAAGTTGATTCCAGAGATGTGAGGCCACCACTGAGAAAGTCCTCGTCCTTGTACAGTGCTTCATAAAAATATAAGAACATAAGAACATATAAGAACATAAGAAAATATAAGAACATGAGAACATTGTCGTACTAGAGCAGTACGACAATGGAATCAGTTGCCTGGTGAGGTTGTGGGCTCTCCCACACTAGAGGCCTTCAAGAGGCAGCTGGACAACCATCTGTCAGGGATGCTTTAGGGTGGATTCCTGCATTGAGCAGGGGGTTGGACTCGATGGCCTTGTAGGCCCCTTCCAACTCTGCTGTTCTATGATTCTATGATTCTAAGTGCCATGCTGGATCAGACCAAGGGTCCATCTAGTCCAGCACTCTAGGTCACACAGTGGCCAACCAGCCATCGACCAGGGATGAACAAGCAGCACATGGTGCAACAGCACCCTCTCACCCATGTTCCCCAGCAGGCAAGGGGGCAGGCAGGCAGGTAATTACCTCTGCAAGGTAGTACACATGGCCGCCCGAAGACAGTGAGCCTTGTTACAAGCTGGGGCTGAATCTGGAGGGATCTGTGCTCAGCTCGTAACGTGGTATGAAATTCTGAACCCGACACATTTGAAGACCAAATTCCTCTGAATTCACCCCAGTTCCTAATTCCTCTCAGACATCTTTTCAGCCAGGCTGCATCACAAAGCACAAAATAAATTTAGTTCTTAAATTGCCACTGTTGATGTCCCTTTTTGGTGTCCTTGGTGCAGATATAAAGAATACCAACCAGGCTGGCCTCAGTGCCTGGACGTTGACACTGCTGACCACTTGCATCTGAACGATCGATATTCTGCCACCAAATACAGCGCTTTCCAGGTGCAAATGGCAGCTGCGTAAGTACCATGTGGGATGCGGCAGGAGAGGTGTAAGTACTGGGATAAGACAACGCTGGGCGGAATAAGTGATGGCAGCATAAATTTCCCACCCGTTTCATAATTAAGAACATGAGAAGAGCCCTGATGCTGGATCAGACCAGAAGTCCAACGAGTCCAGCACTCTGTTCACACAGTGGCCAACCAGCTCTTGACCACCAGGGACCTACAAGCAGGACATCATGCAACAGCACCCTCCCACGCATGTTCCCCAACGACCGATGTATAGAATCTTACTTCCTCTGCTACTGGAGGTAGCACATAGCCATCAGGACTCATGGCCGTTGATAGCCTTGTCCTCCAGGAATTTGTCCAAACCCCTTTAAAAGCCATCCAAGTTGACAGCCATCACTATATCTTGTTGTAGTGAATTCCAACCTTTTCATCTGGCTTCTCAACAGACGAAGTTTTCCTGCCACAACCTGTTTCTCAGTTGGAGAAAAGTTATACCTGTTGAAATTCTGCCATCTCTTAAAAGCAAGGGAGCCCTGGCATGGGAAGAGAAAAAAATAAACCCTTCAGCAACCCCGCTTTTTCACACTCAACATGCATTTTTATTTTCCCTTTTTCACGCCAGTGAGGTTGAGTTGAAAATGAAAGGTCTGCTGGACTGCAAGAATTCTTGGGGGAAACTGGAAGACATCCAGAGGGCCTTTTGGTTTTACCGATCGCCTGTCTCAGGTTAGTATGTTTGTACAGCCTTGCTTTCCATCTCTGCTTGTTTTAACCCCGAGGTAGAACAGAATAACGGAATAACGGGCTCAAGTTACAGGAAGCCAGATTCCAGCTGGACATCAGGAAAAAACCCTGCTTCATGCAGGAATCCACCCTAAAGCATCCCTGACAGATGGCTGTCCAGCTGCCTCTTGAAGGCCTCTAGGGTGGGAGAGCCCACAACCTCCCTAGGTCACTGATTCCATTTACCTTATAAAGGTCTTGACCTGGTGCCAAAAGAAGTAAAACGTAACTGCGAGGCAAACCTCTCAAGGGAGGTCATTCCATAGCCAGGGTGCCACGGCAGAAAAGGCCCTCTTCCTGGGAGCCTCACCCCCAATGACTGGACATTCTTCTTCTGCTCCTGAGATTTCAGTCAGCATTGTCCATACAATTCCAGGCTTATTTCCCCAGTCATAAGGACTAGTAGCTTGCTTTTTTTTTTCTTTACAAAAGAAAAGAAAAAATAGAGATTCTTATGCACACATGACCACGTTCTAAGCTTATCCTATGGCCGAAAGAATCCTGCAGGCCTAGGATTAGACCCAATTTACAGGTGGGGAGGAATTGAGGGATAGACATACCACTTTGTTCACGACCCATTTCACCACCACCACTATATGCCAGAATGATTCCACTAGCCATGTCTCTCCCCTACCACCCCCCAGGGGCAAAACGTTAGCCTCTCCGTTACCGTTCAAGGACATCTCTGTGTCTCCAGAATACGTCTCCAAGCACTGGGCTGAGGACACTTTCTTTGGCTACCAGTATCTCAACGGCGTGAACCCCGTTGTCATCCGGAAGAGCGTGGACATTCCAACCAAATTCCCTGTCACACATGAGATGGTGGCTGAATTCTTGGAGAAGGACACAACCCTTGACAAAGAGCTGAAGGTAAGGTGACAATTGTGCTCCTCTAACTTCAGTCCCACAGTGGTCGCCAACTGTTATGATGAGGTCTTTTGGACCGGTAGGGCCAGTGAATTGAATCTGTCCATTTCCTCTGGGGCACCTGCTGAAACCGCCCCTTCCTGGGGCCAAGAGATGTGCTCCTGAGACAGGAAATCCAAAATGGCGTCTCTCTCATTCACATTGGGGGGCAATCTATTTTAGCTCTTGTTCATGTCAAAGCATGGGAGAACTTTCTGGAAGATTCGGCCCCATACATCAGATTTGTCTGTGTCCCTCCCTCCACAGTGCCCAACTTCAGCCATCTCAGGACCCTTGGGGCCATGTCTGCTACACGGAACAGAATAGCAGGTGGTAACAAGGTGCCTCCAATTAAATTCCCTTCACAAACAAGTCGGTGGGTTTGCTTGTTGTTGGTCATGGATGATAGGAATTGTAGTCCAATGCACCTGAGGACAATCATAATATTTGGTTCTGAAATTTATTTATTTATTTATTTATTTCACTTATATACCACCCCCATAGCCAGAGCTCTCTAGGCGGTTTACAGAAATTCTAAAATTGAGATAAAAACAAGTATACAAAATTTTAAATTCTAAAACATAGAACATACACACGTAAAGCATTAAAAACCATAAAAAAAACTAAACATGTGGGTGATTAAGATGTGCCGCATATGCCTGGACAAAGAGGAAAGTCTTAACCTGGCACCGGAAAGATAGCAGCGTTGGCGCCAGGCGAGCCTCATCAGGGAGATCGTTCCATAGACTGGGGGCCACCACCGAAAAGGCCCTGTCCCTCATTGCCACACTCCAAGCCTCTCTCGGAGTAGGCACCCAGAGGAGGACCTTAGATGTTGAACCTAGTGACCGGGTATATTCACGTCGGGAGAGGCGTTCCGTCAGGTATTGTGGTCCCAAGCCATGTAAAGCTTTATAGGTCAAAACCAGCACCTTGAATTGGGCTCGGAAACATACAGGCAGCCAGTGCAAGCGGACCAGAGCAGGTGTTATATGGTCGAACCTTCTGGTTCTCGAAATCCATCTGGCCGCTGCATTTTGCATGAGCTGCAGCTTCCGAACCGTCTTCAAAGGCAGCCCTACGTAGAGCGCATTGCAGTACTCTAACTTGGAGGTTACCAGAGCATGGACAACTGAAGCCAGGTTATCCCTGTCCAGATAGGGGCGTAGCTGGACCACCAATTGGAGTTTGTAAAAAGCACTCCGTGGGTGGGGAGGGAATTATAAGGTTTTTAAAAATTCAAATGCACATTTGAATGAGAGAGAGAGAGAGAGAGAGAGAGAGAGAGAGAGAAAGAGAGAGAGAGAGACGGTCTTTCATTTGGTGTGTACTATTTGCTATGCATTAGTCCCCAAACCCACCATATTAATGCACACTCTCTTCTGATTTCTAGAATGGCACCATCTTCCTTATAGATTGCCAGATTCTGGAAGGCACCCCAGCCACTGAACTCAACGGATCCCTCCAGCACATCTCCGCCCCTCTCTGCCTTCTGCACCTTACTCGTCGGGGTGACATGATCCCCATAGCCATCCAGGTGACATCTTTTTCTACGTTGTTGAATTCCAAACCCAGCCCACCTGAGCCAAAATATGTATTTCTCTTCCCTGCCTTCTCCAGGTATCTCCTTCCCTTTGGGGCTCAATGATAGGCATAAAAGTAGGGTGACCCTATGGAAAGGAGGACAGGGCTCCTGTATCTTTAACGGTTGTATAGTAAAGGGAATTTCAGCAGGTGTAATTTGTATTCCTGCAGCACCTGGTCAAATTCCCTCTTCATCACAACAGTTAAAGCTGCAGGAGCCCTGCCCTCTTTTGCATCAGGTCACGCTAGGCAGGGCTCCTGCAGCTCTAACTGTTGTGGTGAAGAAGGGATTTCACCAGATGCTGCAAGATACAGGAGCCCTGCCCTCTTTTGCATCAGGTCACACTAGGCAGGGCTCCTGCAGCTCTAACTGTTGTGGTGAAGAAGGGATTTCACCAAGTGCTGCAAGATACAGGAGCCCTGTCCCCCTTTTCATATGGTCACCCTACATAAAAACAAACTCTGATCAATTGAATGTCCTTTGGGCCTGTCTCTGCTTCCATCTCCTGGCTTGGTTAATTTTGATTTATTAGGTCAATATCGCTACCAACCAACAAATATTCTCTGGGCAGCTTGCAGGGGAAGACAAATGAAATAAAATTGTAATCTATTTACAAAACACCTTAATGAAAACAACAAAAGAAATTAATAAGCACCAGTTAAAAAAAATTGTGGGGGGGGGGGAGAAAAGAAAAACCCTTCCTCCTAGGATAACATCAAACAATCTGTAGCTTAGATAAAAAACCATTCTAAAATCAGCGAGAGCCCAAAGGTGAATCAAAAGGTCTACGCTTGTTACCCAAAAAAGCATAAAGATGGTGCCAGGTGGGCTTCTCTCCAGAAAGCTATTCCACAGCTGCAGCCACCATGGAGAAGACACCTCAGTTCTTGCACAAGAGTTATTAAGGCTCTTCTAGCAACTGTTAACTATTTATCTTGTAGACATTAATCACCTCAATCGCCCATTGCTCATTGCTTAACCTGTCGCCCCCAGGTTGTGGAACGGCCTGCCGGAGGAGATTCGTAAAATTAACTCTCTGGGGCGGATCCGCACGTCGGCCCCAGAGCGCATTTATGCGACCCCAGGGCACCCCGAAAACGATAGTCTGTACTTGCCTGTAAAAAGAAACGAGGAAGAGACGCCGCCGATGACGCCGCCGACCCCGACGCCACCCAGCTTCCTGCTCCCCAGCGGCTCGGAGAGCTCTTTTTGAAGAAGGCGGGGTAGAGAGCTTTTTCCACTCTCCACCCAGCTCTCCATCCCGGCCGGGAAGCAGGGACGCAGAGCTGGGTGGAGAGCGGAAAAAGCTCTACCCCGCCATCTTCAAAAAGAGCTCTCCGAGCCGCTGGGGAGCAGGAAGCTGGGTGGCGTCAGCGGCGTCAGCAGCGGCGTCTCTTCCTCGTTTCTTTTTACAGGCAAGTACAGACTATCGTTTTCGGGGTGCCCTGGGGTCGCATAAATGCGCTCTGGGGCCGACGTACGGATCCGCCCTCTGTGTGATTTTAAGGCAGCTTTAAAGACTAGCCTTTTCCAGCAGGCCTATCCAGATCAATGTAAAATCAAGAATTTTTAAGATGTATTTATTCCTATTCTAATGTTGTTCCTCGCCTCGATCCAAAGGGAGAGGCAGGTAAGAAATAAATAAATATATATATTATTATTATTGTTATTATTATTATTATTATTATTAATCCAAAGTCCATTAGAGGTAACTGAACAGCATCGCCTTGCCCTGAAGTACATTGTCTGATTCCTTAATCATCAATAGGTTTGTTTTGCAATTATACTTCTCATTTGAAACAAGTTATTTTGCTTTATATAACTTTATAAATTACAAATTTTTATTCATGGCTACCCTGAATGGGTTTTAGCCGAACACATATTATCACACATTATTACATAAAAAATTAAAATGAGCCGGACTCTGTACAACAATTACTCCCATCAGCACACATCTTCTACAGCAGCCTTCCTCAACCTGGGGCGCTCCAGATGTGTTGGACTGCATCTCCCAGAATGCCCCAGCTGGGGCATTCTGGGAGTTGTAGTCCAACACATCTGGAGTGCCCCAGGTTGAGGAAGGCTGTTCTACAGTAAATACATCCTAATTTCTCATTGTACTCTGTATATCTATGGTATATCTATTGTTTACAATCATCCTGAATATATACTTTATATATTCTTAATCCTCTCTGGTGTAGAGGATTAATAATAATCCTGTTGTAGTGTCATTGCTTCATGAAGGAGGACTGGTTGGATGAATAGTCCTGTGTAACATAAAAGCCTGTACATTCCTACAGCACCCTAATGGTGATCTGACGAGTGATATGGTTTCAATAGGCGTATGTTTGTTTTATTTAGTGCTGGGCATTGCACACTCTTTCTACATATTTTCTATCTCCTCCAGAGGGACTAGTAACTTAGTCTTTTAAAAAAGAAAAATAGAAGAGAGCCTCAATAATGTGTGTTTTTCCCCCCTTTCTCTTTCTAGCTCACTCAGCAACCTGGACCTGGGAGCCCCATTTTCTTACCCACTGACTCAGAGTGGGACTGGACACTGGCAAAGTTTTGGGTACGGAACAGCACCTTCCACATCCATGAGGTCCTCACCCATCTGCTTTATACACACTTGGTGGTGGAAGTCTTCATGTTGGCCACGCTTCGGCAGCTGCCAATGTGTCACCCTGTGTACAAGGTGTGTCTGGGATTCTAATAGCGGTGGAAGGGGTAATATTGGAGAGAAATACAACTTTATGGCCTTAAAAGGGGGTTGGATAAATTCCTGGAGGAGACGGCTAGCCGTGGCTACTAGTTCTGATAGCTATGTGCTACCTCCAGTATCAGAGGCAGTCAGCCTATGTGCACCTGTTGCTGGGGAATATGGGTGAGGGGGTGCTGTTGCACTGTGTCCTGCTTGTGGGTTTCCTGTGGGTTGCTGGTTGGCCTCTGTGCGAACAGAGTGCTGGACTAGATGGACCCTTGGTCTGATCAAGCAGGGTTCTTCTTATGTTAACCACAAGAGGGGCTCAGGCCTTCTGACAACGCAAGGGGCAGATAAAAGGGGTGGAATTAAATTCTTGCCCCCTGCATGAGTGCACATGGATGCACATGGACGGCAAAAATGTCAGCCTTTCCTATGACTACATGGGTGCAGAACTTTTTCTACCAACCCCCCCCCCACCCCCCAAGGGCCACATATGATGTTGGTTTAGGGATTGGGAAGTGTTTTTATCTTTTCCAGCATTTCTACACAAGGCTCTTATTGCACACTCGTGATTGTTCACTTGTGGAACTTCTGGTTCCTTCACATGACATCGTGAACCTCCAGAGCGTGTCCCTCATTTTTTTGAGCATTATCTCGCTTTTTAAAAGATCAGAGATAAGCTGAAATGAAAGTTAATGGCGGCATATAGGCAGTGTGTGTAATGCCAGCATTACACTATAATACAACCACTAGATGGTGCTACAGTACAACCACTTAGATGGCAGTGTTTCATTGAAGATATAGAGCATTTTCAGTTCAAATCATGTGTCCGCGGTCTAAACAAGCCCATCGTAGTTCTGGAAAAGAAACAGGAAGCAGCAAGCTCCAGTAAGGATAAGGGATTTCTGCCTGGTGTGATGAAGCCCTTTAGCTTTTATTGTTCACCGCTCTAGATTCTTTAGATATGGAACAGTATATACATATTTATTTATTTATTTATTTATTACATTTCTATACTGCCCAACAGCCGGAGCTCTCTGAGCGGTTCACAAAAATTAAAATCATTCAAAGTATAAAACCACAGTATAAAACCATAATATAAAATACATTATAAAAGTTCAACCAGATAAAAACAGCAGCAATGCAAAATTACAAATTTAAAACACCAAGTTAAAATTTATTTATAGACTTAAAATGCTGAGAGAATAAAAAGGTCTTCACCTGGCGTCTAAAAGCATATAATATAGGTGCCAAGCGAACCTCCTTAGGGAGTTCGTTCCACAGCCGGGGTGCCACAGCAGAGAAGGCCCTCCCCCTGGTAGCCACCTGCCTCACTTCCTTTGGCAGGGGCTCACGGAGAAGGACCCCTGAGGATGACTTAGGGTCCGGGCAGGTACATATGGGAGGAGGCGTTGTCAATAAATCATAGAATCATAGAATAGCAGAGTTGGAAGGGGCCTACAAGGCCATCGAGTCCAACCCCCTGCTCGATGCAGGAATCCACCTTAAAGCATCCCTGACAGATGGTTGTCCAGCTGCCTCTTGAAGGCCTCTAGTGTGGGAGAACTCACAACCTCCCTAGGTAACTGATTCCATTGTCATACTGCTCTAACAGTCAGGAAGTTTTTCCTGATGTCCAGCTGGAATCTGGCTTCCTTTAACTTGAGCCCATTATTCCGTGTCCTGCACATGCACTCCCACACCTACGCATGTGCACAGCCCAGAAATCCAATGGCAACATGGCCTTGGGGGGGGGGGCATGGGCCTGTGGGCTGCATGTTCTGCACCTCTGCCTTATAAGAAACTTGAGATTTTGTTCAGTCACCAGAATCATCTGTCACAGATGCTCAAGGCTTTCTAGAATTACTCGTTTTCCAATTTCCAAGATGTTTGGGCACGTGCGCCAAAGGGCCATGGCTCACACCCCTCCGCCTGCCTGCCACGCTGTCTTCTGCCTGCTCTGGGCAGATATATTTGGCCCGACCAGGCTTTGGAGAAGGCCGGAGGGGGGGTGTGGCTCTCCCACCTCTGCTTTACGCTCACCAGGCTTCTGTCTTCCTCTGATGTCAGTCTTTCTCTGACGTCATCGCTTTGTTCTCTTTCTCACACTGGCACAGCTGTTAATCCCACACTTCCGAAATACGCTGCACATCAACGTCCTCGGCAGGTCATATCTCTTCAACCCAGGTGGGCTCATAGACCAGGTAAGTGCTGGTGTTCGACCATTTTTGTCTGTCTCTTCTGCCAAGACTCTCGTTCACGCACTGGTTATCTCTCGGTTGGACTACTGCAACCTTCTTCTCTCTGGCCTTCCTTCGTCTCACATCAGTCCGCTGGTCTCTGTCCACCACTCTGCCGCTAAGATCATCTTCTTGGCCCGCCGCTCTGACCATGTCACTCCACTTCTGAAATCTCTTCATTGGCTTCCAATTCACTTCAGAATCCAATATAAACTTCTCCTACTGACCTTCAAAGCTCTTCACTGCCTAGCTCCTGCCTATCTCTCCTCTCTCATCTCACACTATCGCCCCGCTCGGGCTCTCCGCTCCTCTGATGCCATGCTTCTCACCTGCCCAAGGACCTCTACTTCCCTTACTCGGCTTCGTCCTTTTTCTTCTGCTGCCCCTTACGCCTGGAACGCTCTTCCAGAACACTTGAGAACTACAAACTCAATCACTGCTTTTAAAACTCAGCTAAAAACTTTTCTTTTCCCTATAGCCTTCAAATATTGAGATTGTTCTGACTCTATACTGTTAGCCTCACCCTACCCGGTGCCTGTTTACACTTCCCTGTGCCTGTTTGCATTCTCCTTCCCTCTTTATTGTTTACTACAACTTATTAGATTGTAAGCCTATGCGGCAGGGTCTTGCTATTTACTGTGTTATCTGTACAGCACCATGTACATTGATGGTGCTATATAAATAAATAAATTATAATAATAATAATAATAATAATAATAATAATACTTTGCTCACGCATCACGATCCCAATTCTATGGGCGTTGGCCCATAAGAAGCAGCCGCCCCGTGCATGGGAAAGAAACCCCACATGCATTAGATATGAATAAACCTTCACTCTGTGGGAAAGACAGGCCATGTGCAATCTCCTTTTCTTAAAAGTTGTCCAATGAGCCTGCCGTGTCTTTTGGGGTTACCTGAAAAGATTTTTAATCACTTCATGCAAACAATTAACTGATGAATGAACATAGCCCTGATGATAATACCTGTTGTGTTGTAAAATCCTTCAGATGGCCTTTCACAACCTCTAGATGTGTTGGAATACAACTCCCACGGAGGCTGGGGGATGATGGGAGTTGAAACCCAACACACCTGGAGGGCATCAGGTTGTGGAAGGTTCCCCAATCTCAGGGCCTCTGGGGCATTAAATATATATTATCAGAGCAATCCCATAAAATAAGGGCCTGTCTATACCTGCTTAAAGCCCAGTGGTGGCAGCAAATCTGCGCTGCGTCAGATATATAACGCAGCGCAGATTTGCAGCCACCGTGGGGCTTTTCTGCAAAGTTGCGTGGTAAAAAAAGCTGGGGACTTCCCCCGACATTTTTGGTGTGAGCGAGGTCACCTCGGTTCTTCTGCCATCTGAACCTCTCTCTGTGGTCGATCCGGGGGGGGGGGGGCGGTCCTGGCAGATGGCAAGCAGCGATTGGTCACCGGAAGCCAGGAAGAGGGCAGGGTGTGTGGCCCCAGTTACCCAGATGACCAACAAAAACCCACGTTCCCTCCTTGGTGCGGGGATTACCCGATGCTGCCCTGGGTCAGCGAAACCGCGGGATTTAAGAAACCCCCTTGGTCAGTATAATCGTCCCCATATCACAAATGGAGGGTTGGGATTGGGAGATCAGGGCTTCCCTGAAGCCACCCAATGAGCTCACAGCAGAGGGACTTCCTGTGGAACTAGGGACTTCCTGTTTCAGAGGTCAGCGCCTGACCCACAATGCCAGATTCCCGACTACCGCCCCGTTACCTTTGCCTGTGCCGTTCTGCTCCAAACGGGATGTTTCTTCCTTCCAGTCCACGGGCACCGGCTTCCACGGTCTGTCGCACTTGTTGGCCAAGGGCCTTTCCACGCTGACCTATTCCACGCTCTGCCTCCCCGACGACCTCCGGAACAGAGGGGTTGAATCGCTGCCAAACTACTATTACAAGGAGGACGGCATGAAGCTCTGGGAAGCGATTGAGAGGTGTGCCATCTCAGGGGATGCTGGGCTATGTAGTCCAAAAGGACGAGTTGGGTTAAGATTTGGTTGCGTGCAACTGGGCTGGCAGAAGTGGACTTTTCACCTCCACCCCACCTTCCAACGGCAGCCTGCAAAAATGTTGCACAGAGTGTCAGGGGCCCTGCTGAATGGAGTTAGCTGTGGCGTAGGGGCACAGAGGGTGTCCTTGAAAATCACCCAGAGGCACCTTCTGTGTATGAAGCTCTTCCATCTGCAGAATGCAGATCCTGGATCCAACCCAATCTTGATTCCTGTTTCCCTGCCTTTTCTCCATTTTTCTTTTGTCCATGAAGTCACTGTGCTCTTCCCCACCTCTGAAGAAAGTCAGGCTACAATCATGGGGGGGGGTGCATTTCTCACAATTCTTTGTACCTTCGTTTTCCTTGACAGTTCACATTTATTCAATCCAATCACTACGGAAGAATTATGGGGAAAGGGGAACTTGGGATCATGTTTCCCCCATAAAGAGGGAGACAAAGAGGGTCAAAACGGACAATTTCAGTTTGTCTCACTTTGTCGTTTCCCCAATATTAAATTTGGTTCATCTCGAAGTTTGGGAATGTCTCCAGTGAGAAATTTGGTTCAATTCCAACTTGGAGAATTATTATTTTTTTAGGTTCTCAAGAAAATTGATATGCGTTCTTGGACACATTTCTCCTAACTAACATACACATGTTTTCGGCAAGTACTTTTCCTAATGTAGTGCGTTTTTAATGCCATTTCCTCCAATATATGCATTGCAAAGCTCCATTGCAAAATCTGAAGACGTGCGTATTTTCAAAGATAACTGAGATTCGGGTTGCGTAATGGTTTGAAAGTGAGAAATTCAGAACGTTCGCATTCAAACGGGAACCCAACCCATTTCTCCCCCATCAATTTACTCAAAGGTGAGTGGCGTTCAGTTCCTCCCCCGTTCGTGGTGGCCGACCTCTGCCTTTACTTTCCCCCCCCCCCCTCGTCTGTCATCCCTGCAGCTTCGTGTCTGGAATCCTCGGTCTCTACTACGGGAGCGACCGTTCTGTGAAGGAAGACCCCGAGCTCCAGGCCTGGGTGGCCGAAATTTTTGACAAATGCTTCTTTAAGTGCGAATCATCTGGTAATGGTCGCCTTCCTACAGCTGGTCCACCCTCCACTACAGAAGGGTTGTAAGATCCAGTAGCACCTTAATCCTCCTCTTGTGTGTCTGTGTGGAAAGTGGGGGGCAGGGGTGGGGAGAGAGACCGTGAGCCCAAATGGGTGGAGTGACGTGTTTTTCCCCGTGTTTCCGATTTTTCCTGTCTCCCCAGACTTCCCTGAACATCTTGAAACAACCGCTGAGCTAACCAAGTACCTAACCATGGTGATATTCACCAGCTCCGTCCGCCATGCCAGCGTCAACAATGGGCAGGTTTGGAGACTCCTCTTCCCCTACTTTCTTGTTCTTGAACTTCATGGATGTCGCTCCCAAATCACAATGGCAGCCTGGATGCAGGATAGGGCTGGGCCATACGGTTGCCATATTGGTTTCTGGCAAAAGGCTTTGAAAAAATTATACGGCATGAATCAAGCACTGAGTGCTGTGCTTGGTGTGGTGTAGCGAATGCAGCCCCAGGGCGTCTTCATTACCACCCCCTCTCTGATGTGCCTATTCTCTCTGAACGTAGATGCATTTTTCACAGTAGCTGGGGGGAAACCAGTTTTCCTAACAACAAGGCATGGTTCCCTGTTGCAATGCAAAGTATTTGGTAGGTGACTTGGTTTTGAATGGGCAATGATGAGCCGTTCGCGTTACAAAACACCGGCTCCGGGGGATGAGAAGTGCCAGAACCGGTATGTTGATATGGAGCCACAGAGATGCCTGGATTTTTGGACTCTCCCAGGGGGCAGGGGGACTGTTATAATGAGCGCCTGCCCTTCGGAATTTACTACCACCCCACTGCCGGTCTGTCACACAACTGTTAAAAGCACAGAACCTCTGCTAGAGGGGAGAGAGAGAGAGACAGAGAGAGAGAGAGAGAGGGACCTGGCAGTCATACTGCCCTCTCCCCCAATTCTACCCCACTACTGCAGTATGACAGAGGAGGGCCAGGATCTCTTCTCGATCCTCCCAGAGTTCAGGACACAGAATAACGGGCTCAAGTTAAAGGAAGCCAGATTCCGGCTGGACATCAGGAAAAACTTCCTGACTGTTAGAGCAGTACGACAATGGAACCAGTTACCTAGGGAGGTTGTGGGCTCTTCCACACTAGAGGCCTTCAAGAGGCAGCTGGACAAGCATCTGTCAGGGATGCTTTAGGGTGGATTCCTGCATTGAGCAGGGGGTTGGACTCAATGGCCTTGTAGGCCCCTTCCAACTCTGCTATTCTAGGATTCTAGGATTCTCTGACTGCCAGGAACAGACCAAGGCTCCATCTAGTCCAGCATTCTGTTCCCACAGCGACCAATCAGCTGTCAACCAGGGACCCACAAGCAGGACGTGGTGCAACGGCACCCTCCCACCCATGTTCCCCAGCAACTGGGGCACATAGACATACTACCTCTGATAATGGAGGTTGCAGTTAGCCATCAGGACTACTAGCCATGGATCGCCTTCTCCTCCAGGAATGTATCTAACCCCTTTTTAAAGCCATCCAAATCGGTGTCCATCATTACATGTTGTGGTAGTGAGTTCCATAGTTTAATTCTGTGCTGTGCGAAGAAGTCCTTCCTTTTCTTTGTCCTGAGTCTCCCACCCATCAGCTTCATGGGAGGACCCTGTTGGGTTCTAAGATTATGAGAGGGGGAGAAAAATGTCTCCCTCTCCGCATTCTGCAGGGCACCCGGTTGGGGAAGGACATCCTTGAGCCCTCTAACCTGCTGACTCTGCTCTCCCCCAGTTTGATTTTGGGGCGTGGATGCCCAATTACCCTTCCTCCATGCGAAAGCCGCCACCGAAATCCAAGGGCTCCGTGACTTTCATGGACATCCTGGAGACCTTGCCGGATGTCCGTACCACCTGCAGCACTTTGCTGATCTTTTGGCTACTGAGCAGGGAACCAGGAGACAGGGTAAGAAGAACCCAAACTTTCACACACACACCCATTTTTATCTGTGGCACACAGAAAACCGGCCTGGTGGATAGCCAAAGCCAACGAGCCCTCCTTGGCTTGTTGTTCTTGCTACAAAGCAAACTAAGAGTCAAACTACACAAGGCAACGTGGTGTGGCGGCTAGAGTTTCGGACTAGGACTGGGGAGAGACCCAGGTTCAAATCCCAACTCAGCCTGCTAAAGCTCTCCAGGTGACCTTGGGCTGGTCGCTGTTTTTCAGCCTCGCAGGATTGTTGTGAGAATAAAATGGAGGGCAGGGGATTGGAGGACCAGGTCTGCCATCCCGAGCTGCTCAGAGAATGGTGGCATATAAACGTAGTGATATAAATATAATGTGAAATGTGCAATTTCATTTCGTGTGTGTGGTTTCATTTCAAGCAGCTGCAGAAAAGCCTGTTCACAACTGAACATGGGGAGGAGGGTTAATTCTTCCCCCCCCACTCCGCCCCCAGGCCAGAGTCCCAATGAAAAGCACCCCTAGCTAGTTACTCTGTGCCTCAAGAGTGCAGCTGCAATTAGTGGTTCAAGAAAGCTGACCCACAGATCCTGGAACATCTCTCCTCGAGAGGGCTGTTCCACAGATCCCGGGACATCTCTCCTCCAGAGGGCTGTTCCACAGATCCCGGGACATCTCTCCTCCAGAGGGCTGTTCCACAGATCCCGGGACATCTCTCCTCGAGAGGGCTGTTCCACAGATCCCGGGACATCTCTCCTCCAGAGGGCTGTTCCACAGATCCCGGGACATCTCTCCTCCAGAGGGCTGTTCCACAGATCCCGGGACATCTCTCCTCCAGAGGGCTGTTCCACAGATCCCGGGACATCTCTCCTCCAGAGGGCTGTTCCACAAATCCCGGGACATCTCTCCTCGAGAGGGTTGTTCCACAGATCTCGGGACATCTCTCCCCGAGAGGGCTGTTCCACAGATCCCGGGACATCTCTCCTCCAGAGGGCTGTTCCACAGATCCCGGGACATCTCTCCTCCAGAGGGCTGTTCCACAAATCCCGGGACATCTCTCCTCCAGAGGGCTGTTCCACAAATCCCGGGACATCTCTCCTCCAGAGGGCTGTTCCACAGATCCCAGGACATCTCTCCTCCAGAGGGCTGTTCCACAGATCTCGGGACATCTCTCCTCCAGAGGGCTGTTCCACAAATCCCGGGACATCTCTCCTCCAGAGGGCTGTTCCACAGATCCCGGGACATCTCTCCTCCAGAGGGCTGTTCCACAGATCCTGGGACATCTCTCCTCCAGAGGGCTGTTCCACAGATCCTGGGACATCTCTCCTCCAGAGGGCTGACCCACAGATCTCGGTGCCTATTCCGGCTATCATCAAGATAAGCCCTCAATATACCTTCTCCTCATCTGCTTCCAGAGGCCCCTGGGTTGCTACCCTGATGAACATTTCACCGAGGAGGGAGCAAAGACGCTCATCGCAGCTTTCCAGAACCGCCTGGCCCAGATCTCCAAGGAAATTGAGGCGCGGAATCGGCACCTGGTCCTACCGTACAATTACCTCAACCCCCCTGAAGTAGAGAACAGCACCTCCATCTGAGGGTGCCGTCTCCCAGCCTGCTCCGGGGAACGACTCCATGAAGACAGGAGTTCCTCAAAGGACAGAAGCAGAACTGGCAACAGGAAGTGAATGGCACCGCCATGGTCATCAGTTTGCACGCCCTGCGCTGTTGACTGCATCGGCTGAGGTGGGCCTGGCCTAACTATATCCTGAAATTTGGCTAAAACTACTCACAATGAATGACGATCAGCTACAGCATCGTTAGTTCAAGTTTCTCGGACTCTTTGTCGATACCCCAGTTGTGTGTAGACAATGGTGCCATCGTAGGACATGCTCATGTAAGCCCAGCGGTCACTCAGAGAATATGGCTGTAATCCTGTATGCAGTTTCCTGGGAGTAAGCTCCATTGACCTCAATGGGACTTACTTCTGAGTAGATGTGCATAGGATGGCATTGCAGGCCACAAATTACGAAGGGTCGGACCAGAGACTCAACTTGCCAATCTGCAAAATAGGGATAATAATATTTGCTTTCGTTACAAGGTCGTCGTAAAGGTGGACATGAATCCTCCTTTACAAAGGACAATTCTCCGTTTGAAGGACTGGCCTGCCAAATTTAAATATGAAGAGCTTAAGAACTGTTGTCCAGCTAAGAGTTGCCCAGTTGGGCAGCAGACTGAGTAGGCAGGTACACCAGACACCTGGGAAGGGTCTCCCACACCATAGTGAGATGTACTCTATTCCTATTTAAATTATAATATTCATAATAATATAAATTAGCATGCACACATTTTGTGCAAACGGGTGTTGTCCCTTGCCCTATCTCTTAGTGCTGCGTTTCCACTTTCTTTGCTGATTTGTAACTGGCCATACCTAACTGCATCTGAAAAGCTTTGAGCGTTCAAAAGCACCATATAAAAAGCTCACAAAAAATGGTACGGAATTGGGTCGGCCCACTAAAACACCAGGGATGTTAGAGGAATCCATCCCACGATGGGCAGTTGGGGAGAATCATAGAATCGTAGAGTTGGAAGGGGCCTCTAAGGCCATCGAGTCCAACCCCCTGCTCAGTGCAGGAATCCACCCTAAAGCATCCCTGACAGATGGTTGTCCAGCTGTCTCTCGAAGGCCTCCAGTGTGGGATAGCCCACAGCCTGCCTAAGCAATTGGTTCCATTGTCATACTGCACTCTGGGAGGATCGAGAAGAGATCCTAGCCCTCCTCTGTGTGACAACCTTTCAAGTATTTGAAGAGTGCTATCATGTCTCCCCTCCATCTTCTCTTCTCCAGGTTAAACATGCCCAGTTCTTTCAGTCTCTCTTCATAGGGCTTTGTTTCCAGACGCCTGATCATCCTGGTTGCCCTCCTCTGAACACGCTCCAGCTTGTCTGCGTCCTTCTTGAATTGTGGAGCCCAGAACTGGACGCAATACTCTAGATGAGGCCTAACCAGGGCCGAATAGAGAGGAACCAGGACCTCACGTGATTTGGAAGCTATACTTCTATTAATGCAGCCCAAAATAGCATTTGCCTTTCTTGCAGCCATATCGCACTGTTGGCTCATATTCAGCTTGTGATCTACAACAATTCCCAGATCCTTCTCGTTTGTAGTATTGCTGAGCCAAGTATCCCCCATCTTGTAACTGTGCCTTTGGTTTCTATTTCCTAGATGTAGAACTTGGCATTTATCTAGGGTGACCATATTTGGGAAACAAAAAAAGAGGACACCTAGTGTGTGTGTGAGGAAGCAGCTTTCTGAGTCCTGCAGAAAGTACGTTATTCCCCCGCCACCTTAAAGAACCCGATTGGAGTGGAGGAGGGGAAAGGATTTCATTCTGCATCACCACCATCCACTCCAATTGGGGCCTTTTCTATAATGTCCACGAATGACCCACTTTCCCCTTTAAGACCTCAATTGGAGCTCGGGGTGGGGGAATGATGTGCCTCAAGAAAGCATGTCATTCCCTCCTGCCATGCTAATGGCAGCCTTAAAGGGGAAGGTGTGTCATTCCAGGACATTATTGAAAATTATAGAAAATCCCCCCTGACACCATGGAAAGAACAAAAATCAGGACAAATCCAGGGAAATCCTGACAGTTGGTCACCCTAATTTATCCCTATTCAATTTCATTCTGTTGTTTTCAGCCCAGCACTCCAGCCTATCAAGATCACTTTGAAGTTTGTTTCTGTCTTCCAGGGTATTAGCTATCCCACCCAATTTTGTGTCATCTGCAAATTTGATCAGCGTTCCCTGCACCTCCTCATCCAAATCATTCATAAAAATGTTGAAGAGCACTGGGCCCAGGACTGAGCCCTGCGGTACCCCACTCGTTGCCTCTCCCCAGTTTGAAAAGGTTCCATTGATAAGTACTCTTTGAGTCTGATTCTGTAGCCAACTGTGAATCCACCTAATAGTTGTTCCATCTAGCCCACTTTTAGCTAGTTTGTTAATCAGAATATCATGGGGCAATTTGTGAGTGACAGGATCTTTTCAACGGTGGCACCAAGTCTGTGGAATTTCTTGGCCAAGGAAGCCTCTTTTGCCCACATGACTCTCTTTAAGAGAGTTTGGCCTGATTTAATTGCCGTTGCACATTAGGTGTCCTGAGGCCTTGACTTTGCTCCTTTTTTCTCTTGGGGCTGTGCGTAGAGTTCCCTCCCCCCTGTTTTTAAAGTTTGTGGTGTTGAGGTGTCTTGAGTGTAAGGTTGGTAGTCAAAAGAGGGTGTCTCCCATGGCTCTTTGCTGGGTAGGATGGGCTCTGGAAGGCGTAGTTCATACAAGGACATTTGCAATTGCACGAGTCCTTGAACGTACTACACCTCCCAGAGTCATAGATTCGAATCAGAGAATCATAGAGTCTTAAAAGAGAGAGAGAATCATAGAATAGCAGAGTTGGAAGGGGCCTACAAGGCCATCGAGTCCAACCCCCTGCTCAATGAATCCATCTCAAAGCATCCCTGACAGATGGTTGTCCAGATTTTGTGGGTGCTCAGGAGAAGTTTGGGTGGATGGGTTGGAAGGCTCTCCTCCCATTTTAACTTGATTCCCCAAACTTCCTTGGTTTTCAGCAAACTCTCGTGCCATTCCTAGGAATATCTCTCGTAGTGGAGTGTTTGGCAATATCACGACCAGGCAGCAATTTAGGAATTTCCGTGCCAGAAAGGTTTGCGCAAGATCTGTGTCAGGACGCTTGTGCAGTATCTGTAACACATCTTACAGTGCGAGACTGACGCGGGAACCTCCTGGAGGCTGGAGCCAAGGTCGGCGGGTTTACCTGGATGGCGTTCGCCCCATCTTTCAGGTCTCTGGGTCAAGGGGAAAACACCCTGATGGTGCTCTCTCTCTCTCTCTCTCTCTCTCTCTCTCTCTCTCACACACACACACACACACACACACACACACACACACCGTGAGTGAATCAATGTGTCCAAAACACCCTGTTCTACATTGTCCGAAGATTTCCACTCCCCCAAACGGTGACTAGCCCGAGATCAAACATCACCGGATTCATTTATTAGAGATTTAGTGGAGACGGATGGCGCATTTTGCAGTATCGGTTTATTCACACGCTGAATATGGAGGGGCGGCCTAGACACCCCCCCCCCCCACAGCATGAATCCCTCCAAGCAGCCTCCTCCCACAGACAGCAAGCAGTGGGGTTTCAGAGCCCCCACACAGACCCAACTCACACCAGCTGCACAACCTCTTCCCGACCAAAGGACGAATCCCATTTCGGAGAAGCGTTTGGGGGCTGGATTCCCAGGGTGGGCAGAGCCACAATACCACCATATTTTAGATTAAAGCCCTTATCGCCAGTAACTAAAGCTTTAGGAGAGGTAAAGGGGACAGGAACTGCACAAAAGCCGTGAAACCACTAAATTATTGGTCATTGAGGGGGGATAGGGGAGGGACCAGGGACCTACTGGGAACGCCTCGACTGGCCCCAGCTTCTACATAGGTATGATTTTATCTGTGCGTCACCCTGAGATCCTTGCAATACAGGTCGGGATATAAATGTTTTAATAAAATAAATGTATACACCCTGATTTATTTGGAGGGTTGGTGTCCTGTCCAATTCCAATTCCCATCTAAATAGGGTGACCATACGGAAAGGAGGACCAGGCTCCTGCATCTTTAACAGTTGTATTGAAAAGGGAATTTCAGCAGGTGTCATTTGTATTCCTGCAGCACCTGACAAAATCCCCTCTTCATTGCAACAGTTAAAGCTGCAGGAGCCCTGCCCTCTTTTGTATCTGGTCACTCTAGTAAAAGCTCCTGCAGCCTTTAACTGTTTTGATGGAGAGGGGATTTCACCAGGTGCTGCATGCATAAAAACGACACCTGCTGAAATTCCCTCTTCATCACAACTGTTAAAGGTACAGGATCCCTGTCCTCCTTTCCATAGGGTCAGCCTAGATCATCTAAACTCAGATAGGGTGACCCAATGAAAAGGAGGACAGGGCTCCTATCTTTAATAGTTGTATAGAAAAGGGAATTTCAGCTAGTGTCTTTTGTATGCATGCAGCACCTGCTGAAATTCCCTCTTCATCACAACCATTAGACCTGCCCTCTTTTGTATCCGGTCACTCTAGTATAGCTCCTGCAGCTTTCACTGTTGTGATGAAGAGGGCATTCCACCAGGTGCTGCGTGCATAGAAATTGACACCTGCTGAAATTCCCTTTTCAATACAACTGTTAAAGAGACAGGAGCCCAGTCCTCTTTTCCAGGGCATCACCCTACATCTAAACTCAGAGAATCTTAAAAACGGTTGCCCATCTCCCATTAGTACCTGGAGAGGCATACTTTGGGCAAAATGTCAATTGCAGGACTTCAGTTAAGGGGAAACAGATTGACGACATCTACTCCGGAGGAAATAAGTCCCAAACAACCGCATATCTAGTGTGCTTCCAGGGGAGGCCTTCCTTGTGCCCTCGCCCTGTTTCATTCATGGAATTTTACTGGGGGTCCGAATGACCCCATCTTTCACTTGTAACTGTCCCACGTTTTCCCACCATTCCACTCCTTTCTTATCACAGTATATCCATTAAGGAGGAAAAGACAGACTAGGGCCGGATCTACACTACTGCTTTAAAGCGCTATAAAACTGTTATAAACTGTCAGACCAACTGTCTCTGCAGAGGCCACCAGTGAGGGAGGAAGCAGCAGCCAGGCACCTCTCCACCGTGCCTGGGTCCAGCTCCAGCTGAGAGCCCCCTCCTTCCTGCTACCAACTGTCTCTGCAGAGGCCACCAGTGAGGGAGGAAGCAGCAGCCAGGCACCTCTCCACCGTGCCTGGGTCCAGCTCCAGCTGAGCGCCCCCTCCCTCCTACTACCAACTGTCTCTGCAGAGGCCACCAGTGAGGGAGGAAGCAGCAGCCAGGCACCTCTCCATCGTGCCTGGGTCCAGCTCCAGCTCAGAGCCCCCTCCCTCCTGCTACCAACTGTCTCTGCAGAGGCCACCAGTGAGGGAGGAAGCAGCAGCCAGGCACCTCTCCATCGTGCCTGGGTCCAGCTCCAGCTCAGAGCCCCCTCCCTCCTGCTGTCACCTGTAACTGCTGAACTTTCCAACTAAGATTGTAGTGCCTGAATTTGCTTTCCTTTTCCCCCTCCTCCTCCTCCCTCCCAATCCCCTTTCCTTTTGTGTCATGTCTTTTAGATTGTAAGCCTGTGGGCAGGGACTGTCAAGAAATACTTTTGTAAGCCGCCGTGAGAGCCTTTTTTGGCTGAATGGCGGCATAAAAATCCTTAAATAAATAAAATAAAATAAAATAAAATAAAATAAAGCGCTTTAAAGCAGTAGTGTAGATCCAGCCCAACTGACGTGTCGCCTGATTGGCCCTCCGTCTGAAGGCACCCCCTACAGATCCATGCAAGCCACGCCAATAGCCCATCCCCAGCGAAGACCGGCAGACAAAGCACGGCAGGAAAGTAGCTGGGAGAGTAGAGCAGTGCTCAGGGAAGGGTTTCCACCGCACTGCTTATATAGAGATGCTGTTCTCTATCTTAGGGGGGTAGAGGTAGAGGTAATGGGGCGGCAGCGCCTCCTTCCTCTCGGCGAGAGAATCGTTCCTCTCCTCGATTTCCTTGGAGATTTGATCCAGGCTGTTCCGGAAGGCCGCAATGAGCCTTTTTGGCTCGTCTTCCGTGAAATGCTCATTCGGGTAAACCCCCAAAGGGATCTGTTAAAACAATGAAGGAGAAGAGACATGAAGTAAGATTGCAGAAGCGAGAGAAAGGGCCTGATCCTATGCATGTTCAGACAGAGAGAAGTCCTACAACTCCTGGCATTCCCTGGTGGGTGGGAAGGGTGCATGGGGAGCCCTGGATCTGGGCCATGACGTTCATCACCTTTGCCCAGCCATCCTCTGCCTCTTCCCTGCGCTGTGTCAGGTTTATATCAATTCCTGACAAAACACCACACTTAGGGGGATTCCACATGTCGTACCGAGGGCGCTTCCATGCGCCCCCAGTGCGAGCCCAAAGTGATCGTGTAGCTTGCCTGTTCAAAGAGACGAGGAAGAGGCATCCTTGCCGCCGCCGCCACCACCCACCTACCTCCTCGCCAGCCGGCTCAAAGAGCTCGGCGGAATAAGGCGGGGTGGAGAGCCTTCTTCCGCCGAGCTCTCCGACCCGGCCGGCAAGGAAGTAGGTGGGTGGCGGCGGCGGCGGCAAGGACGCCTCTTCCTCGTCTCTTCTCCAGGCAAGCTACACAATCGCTTTGGGCTCGCACTGGGGGCGCATGGAAGCGCCCTCAGTACAACGTGTGGAATCCCCCTTAGAAGAGCATCATGTATTTGCAGGGCACCTTGAATGTAGCCCAGTACTGTCGACACTGACTGGCAGCAGCTTAGTCGGGCGGGTTTTTTTCCTGCCCTACCGGGAGATGCCGGGAATCGAACCTGGGACCGCCTGCCTGCAAAGCAGGTGCTCTACCCTTGAGCCACAGCCCCTCGCCTCGATATCAAAGGTCAGTAGCCCCTTTGATGCGGACTTGCTCAGCATTTTCTTATAAATAGAGGACAAGTAAAAATGAATGATTGCAATGGAGGGAGGAGCTGTCGAGGTTGGACCAGGGGTGCTGAAGCTCTTGTGGGCCGAGGGCCGAATTCCATTTCAGAGCAGCTCTCGGGGGCTGCATTTCAGTGCTGGGAGGGGCGAAAGGCAAAAGGGGCGGAGCCAGAAATACCAGTATATTGCAGTTAAAAGGTTCTGTACCCCCTGGGCTAGAGGATGGGGGATCGCTCTGTCCTTTGTCCTAGAATCATAGAATAGCAGAGTTGGAAGGGGCCTACAAGGCCATGGAGTCCAACCCCCTGCTCCATGCAGGAATCCACCCTAAAGCATTCCTGACAGATGGTTGTCCAGCTGCCTCTTGAAGGCCTCTAGTGTGGGAGAAGCCACAACCTCACCAGGCAACTGATTCCATTGTCATACTGCTCTAACAGTCAGGAAGTTTTTCCTGATGTCCAGCTGGAATCTGGCTTCCTTTAACTTGAGCCCGTTATTCCGTGTCCTGCACTCTGGGAGGATCGAGAAGAGATCCTCTGAAATAGCTCCTCCCAGTCTCATCCACAAACCCCAACTATGTTACGGGATTGGATGGAATGCAGAAAGCTGCCTTCTACAGAGCCGTGCCATTGGTCCAATGAGCTCAGTAGGGTCGATAGGGTTTCAGACAGGAATTCTTTCCAGCTCCTACTTGGAGAAGCTGAAGATTTCACCTGGGACCTTCTGCATGCAGAGTGGGGGGGGGGGGGCACCACCAAGCTATGCTAGGGTGCAGGGCACCTATCACCCTCTTCTTAGCATTTGTCCAAGCAGTTTTGGATACCACCCAAACACTCACCATGTCTCCTGGATCGGCGCTGAGCACCCACAGTGTGCTCAGGATGGTGCAAGTGGTGTTGATCTCCGGGATGGTGTCCTTGTAGTTCTCCAGGGTCGCTGTGCCCTTGGTCTGAGGTGGGGGCTTCCTCATGGATGAGGGGAAGTTGGGCATCCAGGCACCAAGTTCATACTGTGATCAAAAATCCCAAATATTCAGAATGTAAGAAGACCAAAAGGCCTATTTAATTCACCATCCTGTTCCTCTCTCTCTCTTTTTCTCTCCATATAAACACCACATCCTTCTTGCAATGAGGCAGTGCTTATTATCAGAAGAACGATTCTTCACGCCTCCATTGCACATGGTTACACTCATTAACCTGCAGACCATCCAAAGTCCTTCTCTAATGGTCTTTGGCCCTTCCTTGTGTTTCCTAGGCCATTGTTTCTCTGCTAGTTGCTAGGCGACGTTCAAAAGGAGCTCCTGCATCCCTGTCTCATGCTGGTTGCCAGGCAACAGCAGCCATGCTGCTCCGCCCTTCCCATGATGCTCCTTCTGCTTAGTAGGGCTACACAGAATCCGTGCCATTCATCCCACCACCATAACAGGCAGAAGCGTATGACTGCTACTCCCACGGCAGCCATCTTGAAGTGGCCTGTGACATTAGAATGACCATGCGTCAGCCTTAACTGAGGCTACCCAAAAATCTGGGGCGGGGGAGCATAACACAGGACTTATCACATGGCACATGACCCATTTTTAAGCACCCTCTGTCATGCGTGGTGATCTGCTTCTAGGCTTCGCATAAACCAAGGCCCTGCCCCACACAGGCAGTCAGAATTACTATTAGGACCTGTTTATATCACAACTTTAAACTGGTTTAAACAGTCATTTTCTGTCCTCAGAGAACCTTGGAAACTGTAGTTGGGCAGGGGACACGTCTAGGGATCTTTCCCAGAGAGGAATCCCATGGCAGTGCAAACTATTATAAAACCAAATATTTGTTTATAGTACAAATATTTGCCAAATTTTGCAGTTATTTGACTCGTTGGTCGAAACTCATGTGTTCATAACTTTTGGATCACTTAGCTTACGAATTCGTTACTGATTTTGGAAGAGATTGCGAGTTTTGGAGTTTGTGAAGTTGAAACTAATCTAAACTATGGCACTTCTGCGCAGGTGCCGAGTTGGTTGATTTAACCCTTCTCCTTTCAGGAGGAAGTGTGATCATGTCAGTTTAACCCTTTAGGGAAAGGTTAGCATTTCAACTCTTTCCACAAACCGATCACATTCGAAGAAACAGACGCTTAAGTCGGATGTAACTCCAGGTACTGATCAGCTATGCCGACAGTGAGTAAACATTACATAAGAAGGCCACATGGAAACAACCAATCAAGATGGGCTATATGACATGGTGATGCATGACATCATGATGCCATTGTTTGGGACAGGGTTGCACTCTCCCTAAAGGATTGGGTCTGTAGTTTGTGGGTGCTCTTGGATCCAGAACTGTCACTTGAGGCTAGAGATGTAAAATTTCTGGAAATTTTGAAGCCATGGAAAAAAACATTTTTTTCCCCATTTTTGGGGGGGAAACGGAAATTTTTGGGAAAACTGAAATAATGCAATATTAGCACTCTTTACAGATTGAAAGTCACTTTGTTACTTTAGGAACATAAAATGTAATTATGTCCAAGTTGGTTTGGCATAAAATTATTACATTTGGTATATTAAAAGTAGTGTATTTAAACAATTATTACAAATTTAATTTAATTTTTTTTTCAAAAAAAAATTGGTAACAAATGGAGCTACAAGCTCCTGAACTGTTAGGAACACCTCAACTGTAAGGAACCATTTTGGTTCTGCCAGTTTATGAGGCGCAGGCAAAAAACAATTTTAAAAAACAACAGCTGAAGAAACCACCAATATTAGTAACAAAGAAAATTGTTTATGTCTCTGCTAGTCTTCCAGCATCAAGACATAAAGCCCCCATTCCCATAAAAAGAACTGAGAAAAATGGGGGGGGGGAACCAAGATTCAATGAATATGCATGAAATTTAATCAGACTCATTTTCTGACCTATAGCCTATCGCTATTGTAGTTTCAGTCTCTGCTTCCATGGAAGTGCTGCCCCCTAGAGGCAGAAATGCATCTTCCGCTTGCATTTGAGAGTTGTAGTCTCAGTTTGCAATCTATACTAGGACTTGCTTGTCCTTGGTGCACAGACATTGTAATAATCCGATACTGTACATTTTTTAGAAATCATTTGGAGAAGTAAATATCTGAACACCTTGTCTTAAACATTTTATTCATCATGCTAAAATAAAACATCCTGTAATCCGTTTTTTCTTCATTTTTTTCAATTTGTCCAATTTTTCGGAAAAAACCCAAAAAAGGCTTCGGAAAAAAACGGAAAAAACCCAGTTTTTTTCTGAATTTTTCCAGGGGTTTTCTGGGCCCAATCTCTACTTGAGGCACAGGTGAATTCAGTGGCAAAGAGCACCTTTTATCACCTTAGGCTGATATACCAACTACGCCCTTATCTGGACGGAGATAGCCTAGCTACAGTGATCCATGCTCTGATAACCTCTTGTTTGGATTACTGCAATGCGTTATACGTGGGGCTGCCTTTGAAAACGGTCCGGAAACTTCAGCTGGTACAAAACAGGGCAGCCCGTTTACTAACAGGGACTGGCCGACGAGATCACATCATGCCAGTCCTTTTACAACTTCATTGACTGCCAGTCCAGGTCCGGGCCCGATTCAAAGTGCTGGTACTAACATTTTTTGTGAACTGCCCAGAGAGCTCCGGCTATTGGGCGGTATAGAAATGCAATTAATAAATAAATATAAATAAATAAAATAAATTCAAAGCCCTAAACGGTTTGGGGCCAGGTTATTTGAAGGAATGCCTCCTCCCATATGTACCTGCCTGGACCCTAAAGTCATCCTCAGGGGTCCTTCTCCATGAGCCCCTGCCAAAGGAAGTGAGGTAGGTGGCTACCAGGAGCAGGGCCTTCTCTGCTGTGGCACCCCGGCTGTGGAACGAGCTCCCCAGAGAGGTCTGCCTGGCACCTACACTGTATTCCTTCCATCGCCAGCTGAAGACCTTTTTATGTTCTCAGTATTTTAACACCTAATTTAACTTAAATTTAAACTTGCTGTTTTAATTCCATATTTTAATCTATATCAATTTCTGCTGTGTGGTTTTATCCTGGTTGCGCTTTTTATATTGTATTTTGCATTTGTGCTTTTAGACTGCTGGTTGTTTTTATAGTGCTTTACATGGTTTAAATTTTTGTGAACCGCCCAGAGAGCTTCGGCTATTGGGCGGTATAGAAATGCTAATAAATAAATAAATAAATAAATAAATAAATAAATAATAAATTACATGATTACAGACCACAACTCCCAAGATGCAGTTCGATACTGCACATGCACACACACAAAAAACACACGTATGCACGGAATGAGATCTTGAATGAAAGGAGAATTGTCCAAAATTACACTGATGAATCTGTTACTTTCTAAGGAAATAACTAATTCATTTGGGGTACATTTGCCCATCACTAGTAAGTATGGCCCAACTGGTTTGTATTAACTGATCTTTGGAAGGAGGGAGACCGGCCTCCTACCTGCCCACTATTGACCGCAGCATGTTGAGCTGAAGTAGTAAAAACAACCATGGTCATGAATTTTTTTAGCTCCTTCACAGTGTTGAACGAAGAAGGGATACCTGGGAAGGGGAAAAGAAGAGCTAAATTCACAACAGATATTAATCAGGTCTTTAGGGCACACACATCTGTTTTATCACATGCCTGCAGCCGTTCAATATCCATTGCACTCAGCAGATTTCCAATAGATATCTCTCTCTATCCAATAGATATTTCTCTCTACAACAATGGAACCAGTTACCTGGTGAGGTTGTGGGCTCTCCCACGCTAGAGGCCTTCAAGAGGCAGCTGGACAACCACCAGTCAGGGATGCTTTAGGGTGGATTCCTGCATTGAGCAGGGGGTTGGACTCAATAGCCTTGTAGGCCCCTTCCAACTCTGCTATTCTATGATTCTATTAATGGATCTGGACCCTCCAAGCATTGAAAGGCAGGTGTTCTCACTCTTCACAGCCTCCTTTCTATGGGACCTGATTCTCACCGTCCAGCGCATATATCCCATTCCTTTGGGGTTTAGAGTTCATTAAACAGCATTCATGTGCATTGAAGAGCATTGTGTAGTTACAATATCAAATTGGTAGCTCTCCCAATTGCTATAGGAAATATTGGCCACAAAGGGGACTGGAACGTACCGGAAGACTTTCGTTCCAGGAAGCCTTTGGAGAAAACCTCCTTTATCCACGACTCCAGTTCAGAATCTCCTTGTACATCTTGATCAGTTTTATAATAAAAGTCGACAATGCCATAAACAAAGCTAAAGGGAAGGAAGAAAGGAAAAAGAAGACGGTCAGCTCACAGGGTGGGGTCTACAGGAAACACTCGGTCTGCCACCCCATACACCAAGGAGGGGAGTGCTGAGTGTCACCTATGTGTACACACATACACAAATCTGGCAAAGTAAAATGGAAATAAGGAAGAAACCTGGATTAATCGCAGTGTTCCCCAACCCAGTGCCCTCCTGATGCTATGCTGGCTGGAGGATTCTGGGAGAAGGTTGGAGGAGGCAAGATTAAGGCTACTTTGATGCAGGACTCCACCTTAAGAAATGCGATGACATTTATCAAGCGTATTCAGGCCTCTCAGAATTTCTCGAGAGGTTCCACCGTGGGAGCCGCCCACCCGATCTCGCCTTGTTAAAATCCCACCCACCCGCTCCCCGCCTGACCTCTCAATGGCTGCCCAGATCTTCAGACCATCTTCTTGGTAGTAATAATTTGGCAACGAGGACACCCCGCGGGCCTCGAGGTCCTCCGGGAGGCAGAGGGAAGAATAGGTCATGGCGCCTGTGCCTTCTTGCAACAGCTTCACCAAGCCCTGGAAACCGGTGCCGGTTGCCTGGAAAGGAGGTAGGAAATGGGGGGTCCCATTTATCAAGGAGGCAGTAGAGCAGCCTTTCTGAACCTGGGGCGCTCCAGATGTGTTGGACTACAACTCCCAGAATGCCCCAGCCAGCTCTGCTGGCTGGGGCATTCTGGGAGATGCAGTCCAACACATCTGGAGTGCCCCAGGTTGAGAACCACTGCAGTAGAGGCTGTTAAGACCAAGGTCAGTAGGGCATTGAATCCGCTCCGGGTTTCAATTAGAACCAGTAGAGTCCTGACTGGTTCTGACTGAAACCCAGAGCGGATTCACTGCCCCACTGACCTTGGACTTACCAGCCTCTACTGCAAGGAGGACCCATAGCTGACTTATCATGTCCCACCAGAGGGGTAGTCAAATTCCAGGTCAGCTTACCTTATCAAAGACGCCATCCTTTGATATGAGTGTCAACCGAGCCACCGTGTTGATGTGAAGGTTGTAGCGCGTGTGGGGGATCAAGAGCTGATGAAGCAAAGGACGAGAAACCAAGACTCTTCACATAGCGGAGGTATCTGTCCTACAACAGAATCACCCTGTACCTGGGGTCTCCCACATGGGGTCCATGGACAACTCTCTAGGAAGCCCACCTGGCTCCGTGCCCCTCCTGATTTTTTTAGATTTATCTGTTGTTTTTAGCTAGGAGGCTGACCTGCTGCAAGGCGAACCGCAGGTCTCCAGCACCATCTTTATTTTCCAGAATGCCTCTGGGCCCCACGTGTCTCTCAGCCTCACTGGTTTGTGCAGAAAGCGAGGGGCGCAAAAGAGCATTTTTGGATTAAGCAACTCAGCCCCCATCTCTGCCTTGAATTTGTTCTCGCCTGACTTACTTTTATTTTATCCTCACCAGTAGGGTGCTTTTATGTGCTTTTAACATGTTGCTTTTAACACGTGCTTTTAACATGTTGGTTGTTTTATTATGGTTTTAATTTTTGTGAACTGCCCAGAGAGCTTCGGCTATTGGGCGGTATAAAGATGTAATAAATAAAATAAATAAAATAGGGTGACCATATGAAAAGGAGCACAGGGCTCCTGTATCTTTAACAGCTACATAGAAAAGACAATTTCAGCATGGGTCGTTTGTATATAGGGAGAACCTGGTGAAATTCCCTCTTCATCACAACAGTTAAAGGTGCAGGAGCTATACAAGAGTGACCAGATCTAAAAGCGGGCAGGGCACCTGCAGCTTTAACTGTTGTGACGAAGAGGAAATTTCACCAGGTTCCCCATATATACAAATGACACCTGCTGAAATTTCCTTTTCAATACAACTGTTAAAGATACAGTTGTCCTCCTTTTCATATGGTCACCCTACTCACCAGTTTGCCTTCTAGGAAATGGTTGTTTTGTGACCACACCCACCATGGAAGCCATTTTGTGAGAGAACCCAGGACTCTCTCAAAATTCCAAATGCTCCCACCGACTCAAAAGTCCAACTTTGTGTGTGTGCTCTGCATTTAATCCAAATTCCACACCAAGGAAAGATGCAGAATTGTACCGCTTGAATTTTGCATGCAGAATAATTTCTGCAAGTTACATTCCTTTACCTATTTATGCCTGTTTGGAAAAAATTGTGCTGCTTCCGCTCGTCACAAGGAGAGGCAAAGAACTACAGTGCTAAAAGGACCAGTCACTGATGATTATCAATCCTGCTCAGCCTCTCCACTCTAGGAAGTGTCCACATATGTTGCAGTCTTAAGGACTAGAAACTTGCTGTTGAAAAAAACAAAACGAAAGCTGAGCTTCCCCTGCTTGCACTGCAACGGGAGGCCACAATACAAACAGCCCTATGCAAAGCGCCCCCAAGGGGGGAAAATGCGTGCCGTTTATTCAATCTGGAATCCTAACATTTCCCCCAACCCCAATTGATTACATTGAAATGTTTTGGGGATGCTTTTCTTCTGAGAACAATATTTGAAGCAGTTTGCAAAAGGATTAAAAAAAAAGTATGCCGTAAAACAAAACTAGGAGCAAAGATGGCAATAAAAAAAACTATTATGTAAAGCGAGGAGGAGCTGAGGAGTCTTATGACGAAGGTGAAAGAAGAAAGTGCAAAAGCTGGGTTGCAGTTAAACCTCAAAAAAACCAAGATTATGGCAACCAGCTTGATTGATAACTGGCAAATAGAGGGAGAAAACGTGGAGGCAGTGACAGACTTTGTATTTCTGGGCGCAAAGATTACTGCAGACGCTGACTGCAGCCAGGAAATCAGAAGACGTTTACTTCTTGGGAGGAGAGCAATGACAAATCTTGATAAAATAGTTAAGAGCAGAGACACCACACTGACAACAAAGATCCGCATAGTTAAAGCAATGGTATTCCCTGAAGTAACCTATGGCTGCGAGAGCTGGACCATAAGGAAGGCTGAGAGAAGGAAGATAGATGCTTTTGAACTGTGATGTTGGAGGAAAATCCTGAGAGTGCCGTGGACTGCAAGAAGATCAAACCAGTCCATACTCCAGGAAATAAAGCCAGACTGCTCACTTGAGGGAATGGTATTAAAGGCAAAACTGAAGTACTTTGGCCACATAATGAGAAGACAGGACACCCTGGAGAAGAGGCTGATGCTAGGGAAAGTGGAAGGCAAAAGGAAGAGGGGCCGACCAAGGGTAAGATGGATGGATGATATTCTGGAGGTGACAGACTTGACCTTGGGGCAGCTAGGGGTGGCGACAGCCGACAGAAAGCTCTGGCGTGGGCTGGTCCATGAAGTCACGAAGAGTCGGAAGCGACTGAACGAATAAACAACAACAAATTATGTATAAGAATAGAATGGATGAGTGAGGAGGAACCCTAGATAAGATCAATATAGCAGCAATATGGAAAAAAATCACAGAAAACATCAAAAACTACTAAAAGCCATTAAAAGCCTAGAAAACAAAAGGACTTTCAACTTGTCTTCTGAATGATGAAACGTGTTGGTATCTTCCTTCCTGTCCTGTTGAGGAAGATCATTTTCTAGCCAAAGGGGTTTCTCACAATGAAAAACCTAACCTCACCCTGTAGGCAAATTCGTGCCTACAAAGGAGGTGGGCAAATTCGTGCAGGAGACGGTTGCTCTTCAGGTAGCCCTGGCCCCAAGCCTTGCAGGTTATAAAGAGCTAAAAAGGACAGCTTTACCTTGAAGAGCGGGTGGCACATGGGTAGGTGGCGGAGAGTGGCCATGGTGAACACCTCCCCTAGCAGGTGTGTCCGGAGCAGGTGAGTGACAGCCTGGTGAACGAGGAAGTCGGCGTTGCGCACCCAGGTCTTGGCCAGGATCCAGTCCCATTCGGAGTCACTGGGCAGGAAGATGGGGGCTTTGGGTCCTGGGCTCTGGCTGAGCTATGGGGAGAAGGAGTAAAAATTATTAAACATGGCCCAGGTAGCCTGGGATGCTAAAGCCTTCCAGTAGGGGGCAGCAAGCAGTCAACCAAAACGTTAGCGACACGCAACAGCTAGCTCTGTGTTTGCTACCTTTTTTGCGTGTGGCAGGGCTCAGGTTCCTTTAAGAAATACGTGGCAGGCAGAAGTGTAAGCAATGTTTACCTGGAGGCCTTTGGGCACTGATCTAATCTGCAATCAATGACACAGACCGTTTTTCATAGAATCATAGAATAGCAGAGTTGGAAGGGGCCTACAAGGCCATCGAGTCCAACCCCCTGCTCAATGCAGGAATCCACCCTAAAGCATCCCTGACAGATGGTTGTCCAGCTGCCTCTTGATGGCCTCTAGTGTGGGAGAGCCCACAACCTCCCTAGGGAACTGATTCCATTGTCGTACTGCTCTAACAGTCAGGAACTTTTTCCTGATGTCCAGCTGGAATCTGGCTTCCTTTAACTTGAGCCCGTTATTCCATGTCCTGCACTCTGGGAGGATCGAGAAGAGATCCTGGCGCTCCTCTGTGTGACATTTGAAGAGTGCCATCATGTCTCCCCTCAGTCTTCTCTTCTCCAGGCTAAACATGCCCAGTTCTTTCAGTCTCTCTTCATAGGGCTTTGTTTCCAGACCCCTGATCATCCTGGCTGCCCTCCTCTGAACATGCTCCAGCTTGTCTGCGTCCTTCTTGAATTGTGGAGCCCAGAACTGGACGCAATACTCTAGATGAGGCCTAACCAGGGCCGAATAGAGAGGAACCGGTACCTCATGTGATTTGGAAGCTATACTTCTATTAATGTAGCCCAAAATAGCATTTGCCTTTCTTGCAGCCATATCGCACTGTTGGCTAATATTCAGCTTGCTATCTACAACAATTCCAAGATCCTTCTCGTTTGTAGTATTGCTGAGCCAAGTATCCCCCATCTTGTAACTGTGCCTTTGGTTTCTATTTCCTAGATGTAGAACTTGGCATTTATCCCTATTAAATTTCATTCTGTTGTTTTCAGCCCAGCACTCCAGCCTATCAAGATCACATTGAAGTTTGTTTCTGTCTTCCAGGGTATTCGCTATCCCACCCAATTTTGTGTCATTTCCTTAGCACTGGGCAGGTTACGGTACTGTTCATAACCTCTAGAGGTGTCCTCCAGTGTATGATGGCAGCCAACGCTGCCTTCCTCCTCCTCTTCCTCTTCCTCCCCAACCCATCACCAAGAAAGCCCTCAAGGCAGGTCCGCAGCATCTTCCCATCATCCCAAACCTGTTACCTGGATGGCGAGAGGCAGGAGATGCCCTTGAGCCGACAGGTGCAGCAGGCACAACGGGGCAGCTATGTACTGCTGGCGTCCGTTATTCAGCCCTGCGGGGATCCCTTCCAGGATGTGGTAGTCAGCCAGGAAAATAGCCCCCTTCTGCAGAAAGGAAGAGCGCAAACCTCAGGCAAAGGGGAAAGGCAGAAAGTGCAGACGTCAGGCTAAGGGGAGGGGCCAAAATGGGAGGGGGAGGGGTGCGGCTGTGCCTTCCTCCTGTGGTGCTGCGGGGTCACCCCCCAAAAAAGCACTCCGGCAAATGACAGCTCCTGCTTTCCTACCTCCAGCTCTTCCTGCAGTGTGGTGGAATCCCCAAGGGACGCGGCCACCATCTCCTGGGTCACGGGGAAATTAGGTGGGAGCTTTGTGCACTTCCGGATCATGGTTGGGTTCAGTCCGTTCAGGAACTGGTCCCCAAAGAACGCGTCTTCCTTCCAGTGCTCTGTGACGTACACTGGAACAAGGAGCACCAAGAGAATGGATTGGATGGGCAGAATCTATTTACGGAGGATGGGTGTCCCAATGACTCGGGACCTGGTTCTCTCCAGGATCAAAGGGGGTTCGTGTAGGTTTCACCAGAGGAAAACCACAGCCAGGACTCCCGGGTCCCATTTACAATGGGTTCCATCATGTTACTAAAACAAGTCCCCAGGATTCCGATAACTATCTCCAATCCCTAGAATTTTCCAGAGGAATTTGAAATGTGCTATGTGGGATCTACCTATTGCTGCTTAAAGTGAGTTTTTAGCAGGGCCGTCCTCTTACCCGATATATCCGTCTTGTTGAACCAGAAGACGTCCTTGATGTCGTCCAATTCACTCCAGGACTTTTGGCTATCCGAGTACCCTTTCAGCTTGAGTTCCACCTGCCTAAAAGTGGGCGAAAAGGGCAGGATGTGGGACGGTGGGAGGGGGTGAGTGTGACACAGTCTCCTGATATGTTTAGATGTTGCACATAAAGAGACGCCACACATTGGCAAGAACACATGGGCCAAGGCATCCTCACGGAGGGAAGCCACGGCGGGTGGCCCACCCTGAGTACCCGTGGCAAAGGGGGGACACAGGCAACCAGGTATGGTGAATTACTGATGTGGTACGTGCAATTTCCTCCTGGCTGCAACACCTTATTAAAAGTACTCCTCGAAAGGGGAAGGGAGGGGCCTCTTCCCCTTGGGTCACCTAAAGAAAGATTTGGGGTTGGGGGTTGGGTTGCCTCTTCCTTCCCCATTCGTTTTTCCCTGTGTCAGGTCTGTAAGACTGCAGGCAGACACTGTCTCGTTTTTTTTTAATGGATTCCAAGCCCTTACAGGAATGTTTTTGGCTGAGGAGTGGGAAATTAAAAAAATACACACATCATCGCAGAGTGAAGGAGACGGAATATTGGGCTCAAGTTACAGGAAGCCAGATTCCGGCTGGACATCAGGAAAAACTTCCTGACTGTTAGAGCAGTATGACAATGGAACCAGTGACCTAGGGAGGTTGTGGGCTCTCCCACACTGGAGGCATTCAAGAGGCAGCTGGACAGCCATATGTCAGGGATGCTTTAGGGTGGATTCCTGCATTGAGCAGGGGGATGGACTCGATGGCCTTGTAGGCCCCTTCCAACTCTACTATTCTTTGATTCTATGAGAGCAGTCCTAAATGGACTAAACTAGATTGGGGGAAGCCCACATCTGTTGGTCGCATTAGAAGAAAAGCTTGATTCACACCAACAGGAGCTTTTCTTTGAGAGCGGTAGGTGGAGAGGAATCTGGACAGAGTCTGTAGTAGGAGTTAAAGCCCCCCCCCCCCACTCTGCCCCAGAGCACCTGCATCCCTGCACCTATCTCCTTTTTTAGAAAGCCATTCACACCATTGCCGCAAGCATGAATGGTGTCATGCAGAACAGTTTGGCCATCTTGACACTGCTGCTTCAATGGAGCACGTGGTTGGAGTGTGTGTGTGTGTGTCAGTATCCCTCGCTTTTATTGAATTCCAGTTGTCTTAATTCTGTGTTGTGAACCCTGATTGACGGTTCCTCGGAACGGAAAAAGGAGGATAGAAAGATTTTCGCAAACAAATAAAAAGGAAAATGGGAGCAGATGGTGCCATGCTAGTCACCAGGTCCTGATTATCCTGCAACTATAACTTTGCTTCCTGGTTCATTTTGTTTGCCCCGGATCCAATGGAGGGGTGGGGGATCCGAGGCCAGCGGGGTGGTGAATCCGTGCCTGGTTCTGGCTGAAACCCGGAGCAAATTCACTGGCCCACTGACATAGTACACGTTGGATAGATGCTTTAGAGTCCTGCCTGGTTCTGTCTGAAACCCGGAGTGGATTCACTGGCCCACTGACACAGTACACATTGGATAGATGCTTTAGAGTCCTGCTTGGTTCTGGCTGAAACCCGGAGCGGATTCACTGCCCCACTGACCTCAGAGCTACCAGCCGACACTGCCCAGACCTATGACTCTCCCAGAACCCTGCCCAATTCGTTCCTGGCTATTTGCAATCCAGCTGTGCTTTCCTGCCCCTAATTTTTTTTAAAAAAAAAAATCTACCCCCTAAAATTCTGGCCGGCCGGCCCTACAAATTCTGACTCCCCCGTCTCTAAAAAAGCAACAGCCACCCCCGAACCTACCCTTCACTTTGTCCACCCGACTTACTTGGTTGCGTTGCGTTTGGTAAAGAGGGCGGCTTTCGTAAAAGAAAACTGGACGTTTTTCTCCAGGTCGTCAATGGATTCTGAATCCAAGCAGTGAGGGACACCTTCAGCAAACACCTTCCAGCTGTGCAGAAGAAAATCAGGGATGCGTAGAGCTGAGCTGGCACTTCTCACAAGAGATGTTTCGAGAACAGTTCTGAGATTTTGTTTGTGTGCTTGTGTGCTTTTTCTCATGGGAAACAGAATATTGGGGATTTCTCAGATTTCTTTATCAAGTCAAAGCTGCAGGAGCCCTGCCCTCTTTTGTATCTGCTCATGCTAGGCAGGGCTCCTGCAACTTGAACTGTGGTGATGCATGCCTACAAACGACAGCTGCTGAAATTCCCTTTGTTAAAAGATGCAGGAGCTCGGTCCTCCTTTTCATATGCTCACCCTAACTACACCTTAGGTAGGGTGACCATATGAAAAGGCGGACAGGGCTCCTGTATCTTTAACAGTTGCATAGAAAAGGGAATTTCAGCAGGGGTCAGTTGTATATATGGAGAACCTGGTGAAATTTTCTCTTCATCACAACAGTTAAAGCTGCAGGAGCTATACTAGAGTGACCAGATTTAAAAGAGGGCAGGGCTTCTGCAGCTTTAACTGTGGTGATGAAGAGGGAATTTCACCAGGTTCTCCATATATACAAATGACACCTGCTGAAATTCCCTTTTCAATACAACTGTTAAAGATACAGGAGCCCGGTCCTCCTTTTCATAGGGTCACCTTACCTTAAGCCAGGCATTTTAACCTTTTAAAAGACGCAAGAAAAACAAAAACCCACCCTGCACAAGCCCTGAGAAACCAAAAAGCAATTGGGGGAAGGGGGCGTGGCCATCTAGGGAAACGTGAAGGGCTGGATTGCAAACCTGGCCCAAGGAAAATATCCCGGCTCCTGAAAAGTATCCCACAAGGCCCGGTGTTTTGTCCTTTAGATGTGTGACATGCATGGGATTTTTCTTCACAACCCCCCCCCCCCCAATGTGAAGGCAGGGAAAGAACCCCCTTTGCATCATGGGTCCAAATCCCAGGTGCAGCATTTTCTCTGGAATGTCCTCCAGAAAGCCCAGCAGCTGCACAGTTTAAAAGCAAAGCGGCTGGTGTGCTCGGCTGCTCACAGAAGTGTTCATGCGCACGCACGGACACGCATAATCGCAACAGGGTAGCAGCTGCTGCTAGGACTTGGGCGTGTGTTTCATATGAATAGCGCCTTGGGTATGAGCCTCATGGTAGCTGGCAAAAGGCGAACATACCAAAGATGAATATGAGCTGAATATGAGCCAACAGTGTGATATGGCTGCAAGAAAGGCAGCGTTAATAGAAGCATAGCTTCCAAATCACGCGAGGTCCTGGTTCCTCTCTATTCAGCCCTGGTTAGGCCTCATCTAGAGTATTGCGTCCAGTTCTGGGCTCCACAATTCAAGAAGGACGCAGACAAGCTGGAGCGTGTTCAGAGGAGGGCAACCAGGATGATCAGGGGTCTGGAAACAAAGCCCTATGGAGAGAGACTGAAAGAACTGGGCAGGTTTAGCCTGGAGAAGAGAAGATGGAGGGGAGACATGATGGCACTCTTCAAATACTTAAAAGGTTGTCCCACAGAGGAGGGCCGGGATCTCTTTTCGATCCTCCCAGAGTGCAGGACATGGAATAACGGGCTCAAGTTAAAGGAAGCCAGATTCCGGCTGGACATCAGGAAAAACTTCCTGACTGTTAGAGCAGTACGACAATGGAATCAGTTACCTAGGGAGGTTGTGGGCTCTCCCACACTAGAGGCCTTCAAGAGGCAGGTGGACAGCCATCTGTCAGGGCTGCTTTAGGGTGGATTCCTGCCTTGAGCAGGGGGTTGGACTCGATGGCCTTGTAGGCCCCTTCCAACTCTGCTATTCTATGATTCTGTGAAAGTGGCGGAGGGTTAGGCGAAGGAGGAGTCACCCTCAAGACCAAACTTTGGCTGCAATAATAAGCCCTATTTCCTGTCTTCACAGTTCTTGCCTTGTCCTGTATCGAACCATTGAATTGCTTCAGAGCCTTTCCTTCCTGCAATGAATTTTCACAGAGCCTTTGCAATCCCTCACTTCCGACAGCCTAGGAAGCAATCTTGCTTCATGGCTTACGAGACATCCTCCTTTGCATCTTGACACACACTACCGTCTCTTGTCAAAACAACGCTGGCAAGTTTCGTAGCATTTCAGATGGTGTCCTGCCAAGCCAGCTGGGCCCCAGAAAGCATGGCTGTGGCAGATGCCAGCTGCATCTGGATGCGTAACAACAGCGCAGGCCTGCTCGCTGGCGTGCCCAGAAGCCGTTTGGAAGCCGTTTTTCACAGTTGCTCATCATTAATCCCGATTTGGCATGTCTTGAAAGGGCAGCAAAGTGTTAGACATTTCACGAATTATTATTGTATGTTTACTGTCAAGGCGAGGCACGTGTGGAATAACTAGACTGGCAGCAGCAACGTGTGATACGGGGGCTGGTTGTATTGCTTTGCTTCAGGCAGCAAAATGTCTTGCGCCTCAGTGGTCCCCTAACAGCTGGAGGCAGAACTCAGACATCTCTGTCTCTAGGCTTCACCGCGCCAGGCTGAAATCCCAATCTTTATCGGTACTTTCTGCTTCCGGTTTCTTTGCGGGATTACGATGGGCATCTTTACACAGTGGACATGTATTGTGAATTGAAAACTTCCTTTCTCAGCAATGTTCTACTTAGTTTCATTATACAGCGCCATCTAGTGGCTATATAATAGTACAAAGGCATCATAACACACATCCAATATCCCGCATTAATGTTTGTTATCAGCTTTTCTCAAATCTTTTTAAAAGAGGGATAAAACTCTAAAAGTGCTGGAGATGTTCTGGAGGTTAAAAACGTCATGTAAAGGACCCACAAAAGTCAGTGAGTGACTAATTGAAGGCGTCCAATAAAAACCATGTGTAGAAATGTTCCTACTCTCTCTCTCTCTCTCTCTCTCTCTCTCTCTCTCTCTCTCTCTCTCTCACACACACACACACACACACACACACACACACACACACACACACACCTTCAACATCTAGAAGCCATATTAGAAGCTGCACTCACGCATAGGATGACTGCCTCTTCAGAACTTCCTTCTTTCGCTGGTTTTGGAGTAATGGGACGGTATCCATGCCAGGTGTTTTTGCTAGTAGGATAGACACAGAGATGATATTTATATCAAGGACAGGGCCAAAACCACCTGTATCTTGTAATTTAAAGGTCTTTCTGCCATAGGGTGACCATATGGAAAGGAGGACCGGGCTCCTGTCTCTTTAACAGTTGTATTGAAAGGGAATTTCAGCAGGTGTCATTTGTATACATGCAGCTCCTGGTGAAATTCCCTTTTCATCGCAACAGTTAAAGCCGCAGGAGCCCTGCCCTCTTTTGTATCTGGACACTCTAGTATAGCTTCTGCAGCTTTAACTGTTGTGATGAAGAAGGAATTTCACCAAGTGCTGCATCTCCCCTTCCCAGGTGTTGCATTTCCCCTTCCGAGTTATCTCAGGGAAGGGGAAATGTCAGACCTTCTGCAATGGCCAATACAAAAGCTAGGATTCATTCTTTTTTGAGAGCTTTCTAATAGGTTGCAACCAGCGGTCACTGATAGTGTGGTTCAGTGGTTACAGACTCAGGCCCAAATCTACAAGTCCTGGGAAATACCAGGGGTGGGGGATCAAGACATTTATTGTGACAGCAGCCTTTGATGAAATTCTGATATTTATACCTGACTATAGTAAGGGCAACATAACAGGAATTTACCATATCTAATTCCAAGAAGTAGATTTTTTTTAAAAAAAATCCTAATTTTTCTGATTTGGCGATGTGTGATTACCAAGCATTTTCCTCTGAACAATGAATACCAGTTGTCACCCCATGGGAGCACATTAAAATATGGTGTCCAAATAATAAACACTGTAAAAATGGCTGGTATTTCTTGATGACTTTTTGAAAGTAGGAACCTGGGAATCGAAGCCCTCACCTCTCTCTCTCTCTCTCTCTCTCTCTCTCTCTTTGAGCAAGCCTGCTTACCTGTCCCCTCCCTGAGATCCAGGATCTGGTGGCCTTCAAGCCACTGGTAGCAAGGGAAATTAAAGATTTTCCTTTTGGGGTCCGTCACCTTGGTAAAATTGCAGAACCAGCTAGTTGAGATGATTTCAATGAAGTTTTCTTTGTGGAGACGGAGGAGCAAAATTTCTCCCAGGTCATGTTCACAGTTGATTTCGTATTCACTCTCCTGCAACAGAAAAGTTGGAGGATCCAGAAGCATCCGCAGAGAATAGAAGAACTGCTAAAGAGCCAAATTTCAGCGCCAGTTCAAAAAAAACTTCTGCTTATCCCTCAGGTTCTTTGGGAACTATTAAAAGAAGCCCTGTTCAGACAACACTCTAAGCCATGGTTAGATCATGAACCCTTTTAGAAATAAATGGTTAGTGAGCATGTTTAAGCCGTGGTTATGTAACCACAAGGATTAGGAATGGTTCACATGACACACTAAGCTAGGGTGACTATATGAAAAATTATATTTATTATTATTATTATTATTATTATTATTATTATTATTATTATTATTATTATTATTTACCCGCCTCTCCCTCTGGATCGAGGCAGGGTACAATGCAAATGCAAACACCATAAAACTAATTAAAACATTTCAAACTAATACATTATGAAAAGCAGCACATTATTAAAAAGGCATCTTAAAATTCCACTGGGTAGGCCTGCCGGAAGAGATCAGCCTTTATGGCTTTCTTACATTTCGGAAGACTGTTAAGTTGGCGAATCTCTCCCGGCAGGTCATTCCACAGACTGGGAGCTTCAGAAGAAAAGATCCTCTGGGTAATAGTTGTCAGCCTTGTTTTTGTTGGCTGGAGTAAATTCTTCCCAGAGGACCTAAGTGTGCAGGGCGGATTGTACAGGAGAAAGCGATCCCGCAGGTAGCCTGGACCCAAACCATGTAGGGTTTTAAAGGTGATAACCAACACTTTATACTTCGCCCGGAAACTAATTGGCAGCCAGTGAAGAGATTTTAAGACTGGTGTGATGTGGTCACCCCTTGGGTGACCACATCACACATCAACCCTTGGTGACCACTTGGTGACCAGCCTGGCTGCCATATTTTGAACTAGCTGAAGTTTCTGGACTAGGCACAAAGGTAGCCCTATGTAGAGCGCATTGCAGAAGTCGAGCCTGGAACTTAAAAGAGGGCAGGGATCCTGTGTTTTCAACAGTTGTATAGAAAAAGGAGTTTTAGCAGGTGTCCATTTGTATGCACGCAGCACCTGTTGAAATTCCCTCTTCATCACAACAATGAAAGCTGCAGGAGCTATACTAGAGTCCCGTCACGTCCAGAGTGCAATCCTAGGCATGTTAAGCGGGGGGTGGGGGGGGAGACCTTCAACTCCCAGTATTACCCAACCTGCCATTGCTCTGATGTATCACGAACGTAGAAACAATTGTGAAGCATGGAAGGAAGGTACAGGAGGAAGGAGAGAAGCAAAATATTAGTTGTATGCTATACAACCAAAGTAAAGCACATCTAAAAGGGTCCCTCCATCAGATCATTAAGTTCAGGGTCTAAAATTACCTAGCTGCACAACTACTTTGATGTGTAAGGTTGACATCTCCTAGAAGCCTCTCTGCCCCCATTCCCAAATGTATTTGCACTGGTAACAATTTTTCCTGACTTGTCGTCCGTCCGTCCCCATTTCTTGTGTTTTTCCCCATTAGTAAACTTCTTCCTGTTCTAAGACTTCCTGACTGCGAGAGCAGTACGACAATTGACTCAGTTCCCTAGGGAGGTTGTGGGCTGTCCCACCCTAGAGGCCTTCAAGATGCAGCTGGACAACCATCTGTCAGGGATGTTTTAAGGTGGATTCCTGCACTGAGCAGAGGGTTGGACTCGATGGCCTAATAGGCCCCTTCCGACTCTACGATTCTATGATTCTATGACTTATTTGGGGGGATAATTTATATCTGTCAATCACTGCTTTTCACCCTTGATTTATTTTGATTTTTTATCTCTCCCCTTCCTCCCGCTGCTGTAATGTTATGGCCATGACACTCTCAAATGAGAGTTGCCCGTGAACAAAACCGTGTGAAAGACCCCAAAGTTTATTGTGACGAGAGGTCTCAGGTTAATTTTGAGAGATCTCAATTTACTTTGAGCTCTACACCAGCCCTCAGCAACTTGGGGCATGCCAGATGTATTCATTGGATAACTCTAAATCAGCTATCCAAGGTACGACATTCCAACTGGTTTCGACTGAAACCTTGAGTGGACTCGCCGCCCCACTGACAGCAGAGCCACCAGCCGTCACTGGATGTGTTGAACTACAGCTAAACAATCAAGTTATTCTTGATATAGAGAGTTGTAATCCAACACACCTGGAGAGCACCATGTTGTGGAAGGCAGATCTATTCAACGCTCCTATGATACCTGTTTCAATACTGAGGGGTTTCATTTAAAACTCGGTGCATATAGGACACTGTAACAATAAGACTTTGAACTCAGACATGACTGGTCAGTTACATATGGGGTTGCAGGGTGAAACCAGCATACCAAACTATAGGCAAAAGCTATCAGTGCTACTTTCAGTATCCGAGGCCGTAAGCCTGTGTGCACCAGTTGCTGGGGAACATGGGTGGGAGGGTGCTGTTGCACCATGTCCTGCTTGCTCATCCCTGGCCGATGTCTGCTTGGCCACTGTGTGAACAGAGTGCTGGACTAGATGGACCCTTGGTCTGATCCAGCATCTGGGCACTTCTGATGTTCTATCGAGTCCTATCATGGAAAGGCAAGAAGGCTGTGCACGGACTCCCCGATCCGCTCCGCACCTGATCCGCAAATCCCAGATCGGGCTTGCTCCGCCCCACGTTGATCCGCCTACAGGCCTCTCCGCTCCGCTGTGGAGCTCCAGCTCCAAATCGGAGCTCTGCAGCGGCAGCAGCAGGTAAGGCCCCCTCCCTCTTCCCCCCTTACCTGCATCTGTCGTGGTCCGGCAGTTGCTTCAACTGAGTCCGAGGACTCAGTTGAAGCCGCTGCCGGAACGCAACAGACTCAGGTAAGACCCTTCCCCACTGCCCCCTTACCTGGCTCTGCCGCCGTCGCCACACGGACTACGGCAGCGCCAGGTAAGCCCCCACTTACCTTTTTCTCGGAGCTCCGGATCGAGGCGAAGGATCCGCTTGGTCTCGATCTTCTTCGCCTTGATCCGCAGTCCCCTGACCTGCTTCGTCTCCGCCTTTGTCGGAGTCGAATCAGGCCGCCTCGCTATTGCTTCTAAGCTCTGATGCGAAGTGGAGCACAGCCCTAGGCAGAACTATCAGGATGTCAATTTCAGGCACAGATAGAACTAACTAAAGATAACTTTACATTTCTTTGATGGAGCAGGCAGGCGGATCTGTTTAAGCTGTAGAAGGCCAGATTTTTATTTTCTAGAAGCAAAATAAAAAATAAAAAATGCTTTATTATTGTCATTATTACTATTTTTTTAAAAAAATGTTAATCTGGTGCTAAAAGGCTTAAATTATGCTTCACGAAGAAGGCTACTTTGGGTTAAATATGGATGATTTAAATATGGATGATAAGGGAACACTTATCAAATTTGCAGATGACACAAAATTGGATGAGATAGCTAATACCCTGGAAGACAGAAACAAACTTCAACGTGATCTTGATAGGCTGGAGTGCTGGGCTGAAAACAACAGAATGAAATTTAATAGGGATAAATGCCAAGTTTTACATTTAGGAAATAGAAACCAAAGGCACAGTTACAAGATGGGGGATACTTGGCTCAGCAATACTACAAACAAGAAGGATCTTTGAATTGTTGTAGATCGCAAGCTGAATAGGAGCCAACAGTGCGATACGGCTGCAAGAAAGGCAAATGCTATTTTGGGCTGCATTAATAGAAGTATAGCTTCCAAATAACGTGAGGTACTGGTTCCTCTCTATTCGGCCCTGGTTAGGCCTCATCGAGAGTATTGCGTCCAGTTCTGGGCTCCACAATTCAAGAAGGACGCAGAGAAGCTGGAGCGTGTTCAGAGGAGGGCAACCAGGATGATCAGGGGTCTGGAAACAAAGCCCTATGAAGAGAGACTGAAAGAACAGGGCATGTTTAGCCTGGAGAAGAGAAGATTGAGGGGAGACATGATAGCACTCTTCAAAGACTTGAAAGGTTGTCACACAGAGGAGGGCCAGGATCTCTTCTCGATCCTCCCAGAGTGCAGGACACAGAATAACGGGCTCAAGTTAAAGGAAGCCAGATTCCAGCTGGACATCAGGAAAAAGTTCCTGACTGTTAGAGCAGTACGACAATGGAATCAGTTGCCTGGTGAGGTTGTGGGCTCTCCCACACTAGAGGCCTTCAAGAGGCAGCTGGACAACCATCTGTCAGGGATGCTTTAGGGTGGATTCCTGCATTGAGCAGGGGGTTGGACTCGATGGCCTTGTAGGCCCCTTCCAACTCTGCTGTTCTATGATTCTATGATTCTATGATTTGATCTAGAATGGTGGAGTTATTTCTGAAGATGGAACTTGGAATTATTTCCAAGTCATGGTTTTTCTCTTCCACTCTAACTTCTGCTTTTATTCTTCACGTGCCTAGAGGAACTTAGTAATGTTTCAACATAGCTTTTAGATTCAAATAATGTGCAGGAGAAGGAATAAGGAGGGTAACTACTATGTTTTAGTATAATCAAATGTGTTTTAGTTTAGCTTTAAACCACAAGTAGTAAACAGAAACGGATAAGGAGGAGTCATAACGATGCTAGGAGCTCAAGAGACAGTGTGGTGTAGTGGCTAGAATGTCAGACTGGGAGTTGGGAGATCCGGGTTCAAGTCCCCACTTGGCCATAGAAACCCACTGGGTGACTTTGGGCCAGTCACAGACTCTCAGCCCAGCCTACCTCACAGGGTTGTTGTTGTGAAGAGAACATGGAGAGGAGGAGGAGGCCTATGGACACCACCTTGGGCTCCTTGGAGGAAAAAAGGCGGGATAGAAATGCAATAATAAATAAATAAATAAATAAGCTATTATCTTATTAGCTAAGTTTGTTTTGGCAACTGCAATTCTTTTACGCCGCCCTGATATAGGGTGGAATACAAATGTTTTAAATAAATAAATAAATAATTCTTATTAGCTAAATTTGTAATACCTGCTTTGGCAACTGCAATTCTTTTAATTAAACCTGTATTTGCATTTCATTCTCTTTTCTTGTAAACACAGAGAGAGAGATCATATAACCACCGTGCCACATGTTTAATTTTGCAATTTTTACAATAAATAGATTCTTCTTTACAATCATGTCTGTGGTGATGCTTGATACTTGGATTAGCACTGGTTACCCACTGGGGCGTTCCAGACCCATTTGGTGTAGGTTCTGAGGTTAAAAAGGACCAAATTTACGTTGGTGTGTTGGCCGGGAAACCATGCTATTTCCAAGGACAAGGAGATTTTATTTATTTATTTATTTATTTTATTACATTTATATACCGCCCCACAGCCGAAGCTCTCTGGGTGGCTTACAACAGTTAAAAATGATTAACATTAAAAAGTATACAAAATTTAAAAACCATCAAAAACATAAAAACAGTATAAAAAAAACAGTATCCATTTAAAAGCAACAGTTCTGGGGTCCATTAAAAACAAACTTAACGTTGTTAAATGCTGTTAAAATGCCCGGGAGAAGAGGAAAGTCTTGACCTGGCGCCGAAAAGATAACAACGTTGGCGCCAGGCGAGCGTCATCAGGGAGATCATTCCACAGTCGGGGGGCCACCACTGAGAAGGCCCTCTCCCTTGTTGCCATCCTCCGAGCTTCCCTTGGAGTAGGCACTCGGAGGAGGACCTTAAATGTTGAGCGCAGTGTACGGGTAGGTTCATGTCGGGAGAGGCGTTCCATCAGGTATTGCGGTCCCAAGCCATGTAGGGCTTTATAGGTTAAAACCAGCACCTTGAATTGGGCTCGGAAACATATAGGCAGCCAATGCAAGCGGGCCAGAATCGGTGTTATATGCTCAAACCTCCCTGTTCCAGCTATCAATCTGTCCGCCGCATTTTGCACAAGCTGCAGCTTCCGGACTGTCTTCAAAGGCTGCCCCATGTAGAGGGCATTGCAGTAATCTAATTTGGAAGTTACCAGAGTATGGGCAACTGAAGCCAGGTTATCCCTGTCCAGATAGGGGAGTAGCTGGGCCACCAACCGGAGTTGGTCGAAAGCACTCCGTGCCACCTGAGCCTCAAGTGACAGATAAAGCTGAGCAGCTCCACAGATACGATTGTTAGAATATTAATTGAATTGGGTACTGCGGACATATTTCTTTCCTGGCAGAATGCCTAGGTTTTTTTTGAAGAAGTTGTTTCATGCGAAGAAGAAGTTAGAGAATATGGGGAAAGGATTTAAAGTCCTTTTGGATGATTTATTGGTTAGGAGGACAAGCAGACCTGTTGGAACTTAGCTGTGATCATTTGGAGGCTCAGCTAGAAACATTCAGTACAAAGGAATGCAGAAGGCGCGCTATTAAAGTGCTGACGCAGCAGTTGAAAAACAGCCAACTGCACGGAAATATGAGGAGCTAAGTTTGTAATTCCTGCTTTGGCAACTGCAATTCTTTTAATTAATCTTGTATTTGCATTTCATTCGCTTTTCTTATAACCACAGAGAGAGAGATCATATAACCACCGTGCCACTTGCTTAATTTTGCAATTTTTACAATAAATAGATACGTCTTTACGATCATGTTTGTGGTGATGTTTGAGATTAGATGTTTGTCTGTTTGGATTAGCACTGGTTACCCACCGTGGTGTTCCGGACCCATTTGCTGTAGGTTCTGAGGTTAGAAAAAGACCAAATTTACACACACACACACACACACACACACAGAGAGATGTGTGTGTTTAATTCCTGGAGCAATTTGACACTGCTTTTCAGTTCTCTCCCATGCAGCACACCAGGGAGGGAGGGAGAGACGTACAAGATAAAACTTTTTTCAATGCTCTGTTTCACCAGGCTGCCCTGTGCCCCCTACCACCTCCTCCATCCTTTGGGACTCACCCTTCCTGGGTAGAAATCCAGGCCCCAGTTGTCCAGCTTTGTTTTGGGGCTCTCGCCATCGGTGCCCACCAAGGTGGCAAAAACCGGGCTGAGTGAGCCCGACTGGAGAAAGTTGCCTGTGGACACCCAGAGGTTGTAGGTGGCCATGCTGGAAACCCACGTCGGTGGGCTGAGCTTCCGTGGACAACGGCTGGAGGATGCGATGTGCACAGGCTTGGGAGAAGGAGACGGCGCTGCCCCGTTTGTCCACTGCAGCCTTCTCTCCCGGCAATGGATGGCATCAACGGTGCAACTCCACTTCTTCTGCAGGGGAACTCCACCCCCTGGGTGCAGATCAGCCTTTCTGGGCAGGGCCAGTCCAACTCGTTTTGCTATCTGAGGTGAAGATCAAAAATGGTACTGGTTCCCCTTCCTCCCCCTTCCCCACATTCAACATACAGAAGACCAGCGTGGCTCTTCTTTTGCCTGCCATCCCTTTCCTGCTTCTTGCACCCATGGATAGAACCAGCCCTACCATTGGGCAAATGGACCGGCAGTTGAATGTTATTAAGACACCGGTCACAGGACATTGTCCGCTATTGAGGGCAGCAGGATCCCTTACAGCAGCGGTTCTCAACCTGTGGGTCGCGACCCCTTTGGGGGTCGAACGACCCTTTCACAGGGGTCGCCTAAGACCATCGGAAAACACATATTTCCGATGGCCTTAGGAACCGAGACACCGCTCCTCTAACCATCTCCAGGAGGGTCCGCCCACATGCAGATACGCCCACATACGAGTGCCTGGCGTGATGACATCATCGCACCAACCCTAGATATTTACATTACGATTCATAACAGTAGCAAAATTACAGTTATGAAGTAGCAACGAAAATAATTTTATGGTTGGGGGTCACCACAACATGAGGAACTGTATTAAAGGGTCGCGGCATTAGGAAGGTTGAGAACCACTGCCTTACAGGGGGTAGGGCAGGGCAGGAAGCCAGCTGGTTCTGCCAACCCCCAGCCACACATACCTGAGACAATCGCCTCACTTTGCCCTGTGTTAGGGCCGGCTCTATCCATGGGCACAAAATATAGGAAGGGGTTGGCAGACATAAGAAGACCCATGCTGGACCAGACCAGGGGTCCATTAAGTCCACCACTCTGCTCACATAGTGGCTAACTAGCTTTCCGTGGGAAACCCACAAGCAAGACACAAGTCCAACAGCACCCTCCCGCCCATGTTCCCCAGCAACTGGTGGACATAGGCATACTACCTCTGATAATGGAGGTAGCACATAGCCATCAGGACTAGTCGCCATTGAGAGCCTTCTCCAGGAATTTATCCAACCCCCTTTGAAAGCCATCCAGCTTAGTAGCCATCGCTATATCTTGTGGTAGTGAGTTCCATAGTTGAACTATGTACCATGTGAAGGAGTCCTTCCTTTGATCTGTCTTGAATCTCCCACCCATCAGCTTCATGGGAGAATGACCCCGTTGGGTTCTAAGATGATGAGAGAGGGAGAAAAAAATGACCCTTTGGACACGACTTTACAAGTAACTCATGACTGGCACATTTTGACAGGAACTCCTGCGTGGCATGCCAGTGCAGCCAGAGAGAGGAGATGGGGATACTTCCCCCATCAATGTCACTGCATGGCAGGAAAAGCTTTTGTAACTGCCCCGAGAGCTTCCGCTATTGGGCAGAACGGAAATGCAAGAATGCAAGAAAATACAATTATACAATAATAGAATACAATGATAAAACCCAGGGCAGGTGAATAGGGGTGCAGAATATTGGCATGAGGCAAACAGAGCTCAAGCTGGCATGAGAACGTTGAGAAAGAAGAAGAGAAGAAGGTGGATGTGGACCAACAGAAGACCAGAAAGGACTTTTCAGGACAAGGTTTGTGGTTCAGCAAGCTAGAGAGAACCAACCCCGTTGCCACATAAATTAGGAAGCTGCATTTGTGGTTGCGTTAATTCATCATCAGAACTTTGAATTCATCATCTCTGTTGACCATTTTCAACCCATAAGATAAAGAAATATTGTTTGGACCCATTAGACCAAAGAGCAATTTCTGACCTGCCTCACCTCACCTATAATTGAGAAATGTGTACATTTTTAACTATTGAATTCCTGCTTGCCACGCAGATGCCCCAGAGGCAGAAATTCAACTGTTGATGTTTTCCAAGCATTGAAATTCAGCAATGGCAAAAAAACCCAACGCCATCCCTGTTTCATTTCTGCAGGCTGCGCAGCTCTTAATGGCACAGGAGCCATGCCAGGAAGAAAAGTTGGCAACCCTATCCTTGCCACACTGAGTTGCCAGCTTTTTGTGTGGCTGGGCTCTTGTCTTTAACAGCTGCATGGCAGGCATGGAGGAACTCAAGGGGCCTACTGCTGAACTCTTCTGTGCCAGTTGAATTTCTGCCTGTCACACAGCTGTTAGAGGCATAGGAGCCCTGCCAAAAACGAACAGTGGCAACTTTATTGTCCTAGGCTTCTCCTTTTCTTTTTGTACCCACACCAGCTTCCAGCTTCTCCTGCTACTGTTGGCTTGACCAGGGGAAGATGGCCTTCAGGCTGGCAGGATCTACTTTGTGTTTTATTGTTTTTAAATTCGAACCCCAAGATCCACCAATTGAATCCCACGGCAAAAGACATCCACTTAGAAGAGTTCTGAGCCCAGAATTTTGTTTTCAGTAGGAACTGAATGGAGCTCACAGTCCTCCCACTGAAAAATTCCACTCCTGGGCCGGATCTACACTATTGCTTTAAAGCGCTTTATAACAGTTTTATAGCGCTTTAAAGCAGTTAAAGCGCTTTATAACTGTTATAAAGCGCTTTAAAGCAGTAGTGTAGATCCGGCCCTGGTTACCCCCAGGCTTCTTAATTTCAGCAATATCCTTGATGGCAGGGGAGGAAGAGTCATTACCACTGCTATTGTGAAATAATTGGAAGTCAGACATCCTTGCCAATTTACTACAAAACACCCAGAAATCCACCAGCAGATCCAGACGTAGCTTCTGTCCGCTCTATACTTGCATATCCCTCCCACAGTAGCTACAGGGACACCCGCAACTGAAAGCCTGGATGTCGGTAAAAGGTTGAAGTTGCACCCCACAGAGATGCCTCGTTCTCAGGAATTGCTCTAATTCTTAGGGGTGAGGTCAGGAGCCTTTAATGAAATCCACCAAGCCCCACAGGTGGGCTCCCTCCAGCTTTTGCCAAATCACAGTCTCCACGTTAAAAACAGTTGCTAAGGGGACCCATCTCAAAAGGTAAGGGGGAGAGGCTTCCTGTCGCCCCCCTGTAATTCAAACACTGTCCTTCGACTCTGGCTTTGGGGTCATGAAGGAATTCCAAGGGAAAAGCTGCAACTCATTTTGTTCCTTGTCATCTTATGGCAAACTAAGGGCGTCTCGCCCAAGGGCCCAGCAAGACCTGGAGCCGGCAATGTCCACCTGTTTCAGGTGCTCAAACGACAGCTGTAAAGGGACCTGCTGATGTCATCGTAGAGCTGACATAAACTTCTGGCATATACGGCGCTAATTCGAGATGTCTGGCTGCCCCGCACAACCTGGGAGACATGCCATCAGGGCCGGTGCTACCATAGAGGCCACTCAGGCGGCCGCCTAGAGTGCCAAGCTAAGAGGGGCGCTGCGCAGCACTCACGCGCATTGTTGGTTGTGAGCCGGGCCGGGCCTGCCAATCAGCCGGGCCTGGGCGGGCGAGATTGCTCCCCGCGCCCGCCCAGCCGAAGTGAAGCCAGGGATGCTGGGGTGGGGCGGCGGCTCCACGTTCGGACTTCCACCCGGAAGCCACCCTCCCAGAGCCAGGAGGCCGCCACTAGAAGAAGAAGAAAAAGCACGTGGCAAGCTCGACCCTGGCTCAAGCCAGCCTCTGCCTTACTCCCGAGGAAAGGGCATGGGTCGCCTCGCCTCTCTCCACCTATGCCTCCTTACTCGGAAGCCTTATTCCCCCGAGTAAACGTGCGGAGGGGATCGGGACGCCAGGCTGCATAGCGGGTTGCGTTCGCACGGAAGTAAGTTCCGCTGAATTCCAGACAGCTCGGTCCCAAATCGAAGTGAGCCAGTCCCAGCTTTCTACTTGGCACACACGTTCGGACTTCCGCGCAATTTGGGGCGGGGGTTGGTGGTGCAAGTAGCTCACCTTGCCTAGGGTGCAAAATAGTCTGGCACCGGCCCTGTGCACCGTGGGATCTCTTGTGATGCTGAGAATGGCACCCTTCTTGGGCCAAGATCCTGTTAGCAGAACTCGGGCTACAGGTCACTGAACCTGGAGCTAAAGGGTTAATGTGTACCTGAACAAGGTGGGAGAGGATGGCTGGGATGTTTGTTCTTCCCTTTCCTGTCTCTTCCCCTCTGCTTCCTCCTTCTTGTTGTTCCCTGCCTCATGGGTTGCTGACCACATGGCTGAACTGAGCCATCCTACCCTAAGATGGAAAGTTACTCATTCCTAAAGTAAAGTTTCTTTCAAACCACTGCTGGAGCGTTTCTTTTGTCGACACGCGTGGCTACTCACAGGGAGATGATCATAAGAACACCTTATGATTCAATAGCTTGCAGAATCACCTTTAGCAGCAATAACTTGAAGTAATCGTTTTCTGTATGACTTTATCAGTCTCTCACATCGTTGTGGAGGAATTTTGGCCCACTCTTCTTTACAACGTTGCTTCAGTTCATTGAGGTTTGAGGGCATTTGTTTATGCACAGCTCCCTTGAGGTCCCGCCACAGCATTTCAATCGGGTTGAGGTCTGGACTTTGACTGGGCCATTGCAACACCTTGATTCGTTTCTTTTTCAGCCATTCTGTTGTAGATTTGCTGGTGTGCTTGGGATCATTGTCCTGTTGCAGGACCCAATTTCGGCCAAGCTTTAGCTGTCGGACAGATGGCCTCACATCTGACTCTAGAATACTTTGGTATACAGAGGAGTTCATGGTGGACTCAATGACTGCAAGGTTCCCAGGTCCTTTGGCCGCAAAACAAGCCCAAATCATCATTCCTCCACCACCGTGTTTGTGCTGATATGCTGGGTTTGGTTTTTGCCAAACGTGGCGCTGTGCATTATGGCCAAACTTCTCCACTTTGGTCTCGTCTGTCCAAAGGACATTGTTCCAGAAGTCTTGTAGTTTGTTCAGATGCAACTTTGCAAACCTAAGCCGTGCTGCCACGTTCTTTTTAGAGAGAAGAGGCTTTCTCCTGGCAACCCTTCCAAACAAACCATACTTGTTGTCTTTTTCTAATTGTACTGTCATGAACGTTGACATTTAACATGCTCACTGATGCTTATAGAGTCTGAGATGTAACTCTTGGTTTTTTTGCAATTTCTCTGAGCATTGCACATTCTGACCTTGGGGTGATTTTGCTGGGATGTCCTCTCCTGGGAAGATTGGCAACAGTCTTGAATGTTTTCCACTTTTGAATCATCTTTCTCACTGTAGAATGATGGACTTTAAATTGTTTGGAAATGGCCTTATAACCCTTCCCAGATTGATGAGCAGCAGCAATTGCTTCTCTAAGATCATTGCTGATGTTTTTCCTCCTTGGCATTGTGTTAACACACACCTGGATGCTCCAGACCAGCAAATTGAAAAAACTTTGGCTTTTATAGAGGTGGTCATACTTGCTGATGAATCACAGACATTTGATTAGCAGCACCTGTCTGCTACTTAGCATCTTAATTCCTATGGAAGCAGTAAGGGTGTACTACTAGGGTGACCATATTTTGGAAACCAAAAAGGAGGACAACATGGTCGCCCCCAAGGAGTCGTGTCCAGTACCAAGGGGGCGTGCCCACCTGAACATAGCCTTCGTCACATGTCTGATTTTGCAGCACACATTTAAGACAAATCTGTTCTACATAACATCTTAATGTTAAAATCACTGAAATAAAGAACAAGTGAGAGATTCAATGTATCTGAAATTAACTTCACTCACTCCTACTTTTGTAGGTTTTGCTGTACTTTGAAGCTTTTGCTATACTCTGGTGTTACATTCTCCCCTTCCCTCAAATATCTTTTCTGACTGTATCTTCACTCATTGCAAGCTGCTGTTGTTGTTAACAGGGTTTGCTACTGGCCCCAGATCTGTTTCAAATTTGGTATGGCTAAAGCTCTACCTAAAAGCTATCATGGTGCCAACTTTCAGCTCTTTATCTTTAAAAATGACAGTTTAAAAAATAATAATTTTAAAACCTCATTTTTAAAAAAATTCCTAAAAAATCAATGGATGAATGGTTCTGTTTCAAATTTGGTGTGGCTAAAGCTCTACCTAAATCCTTTCATGGTGCAAAGTTTCATTTCTTTATTTTTAAAAATGACGATTTTAAAAATAATTTTAAAACCTCAATTTTTAAAAAATTCCTAAAAAAATCAATGGATGAACGGATCTGTTTCAAATTTAATATGACTAAAGCCCTTCCTAAGAGCTACCATTGTGCCAAGTTTCATGTCTTTATCTTAAAAAATGACAGAGTTATAAGCATTTTTGTTAATTCCCATTAGAGCTGCTCTTTGGGTGAAAAATCCGGATTTCCCCTCCCCCTCCCAGATTTGCCATCAAAAACCCGGACAAATCCGGGCAAATCCAGTCATATGGTCACCCTAGGTGTACTTACTTTTTCACACATGGCTTCTCCATTTTGGCTTTATTTCTGTTAAATAAAGCATGACACGGTGTAATCTGTCATGTGTTGTTGTTCATCTGAGGTTGTATTTACCTAATTTTTAGACCTTCTAAGGAACAGGTGATTGTTATTATGTCCTGATATGTAAAATCATACAATTCCAAGAGGGTGTACTTTCTTTTTCACACGACTGTAGATATACACAAAAAGACACACATTTTCTCCCTCGCCTACTCTGTTGCCACCCAGAGATCCTTCGGCTACCTTGCCATCCCTCCTGAAGGACTGCAAAAACAGCATTGCAATATATATATATATATATATATATATATGTGTGTGTGTGTGTGTGTGTGTGTGTGTGTGTAAATAAAATAATCCAACGTTGTTAATTATAAAGGAAAAAATTACAATTTGTACACAGTCTATGAAAATGATAGACAAGTTCAGAGGGCAGCCAAATCTATGCCCAACAGGGGTAGCAGTGGGTGATTCCCAATGCCTGCCCCTTTAAGGAAAATATTTTCATTTGGTGACAAATAGCAACCATCCCTTTAAAGAAATACACTCCTGTATACATATATCGTAATTAAACGGGCCCATGTCATCTCAGGACTGTAGACACCTGATGGCTCTTTTGATTATTTATTTTAACTGCAAATGAATGTTGGATAAGTGTTTTATTGAACATATTTAGCAAACATTGAAATTCAGACAAGAGATAATAATGATAATAGATACTATTTGTTACCCACCTCTCCCTCTGGATCGAGGCGGGGTACAACACAAATAAAAACACCATAAAATACATACAACTAATTCAAACGTTTAAAACCAGTGCATCATTAAAAGCAGCACACCATTAAAAAAAGGCATCTTAAAATTCAACTGGGTAGGCCTGCCGGAAGAGATCAGTCTTTGTGGCTTTCTAAAATTCTGGAAGACTGTTAAGCCATTCCACAAACTGGGAGCGGCAGAAGAAAAGGTCCTCTGAGTAATAGTTGTCAGCCTTGTTTTTGTTGGCTGGAGTAGATTCTTCCCAGAGGACCTGAGTGTGCGGGGCGGATTGTACAGGAGAAGGCGATCCTGCAGGTAGCCTGGACCCAAACTATGCAGGGCTTTAAAGGTGATAACCAACACTTTATACTTTGCCCAGAAACTAATTGGCAGCCAGTGAAGAGATTTTAAGACTGGTGTAATGTGGTCACCCCTAGGTGTACCGGTGACCAACCTGGCTGCCATATTTTGGACTAATTGAAGTTTCCGGACTAGGCACAGAGGTAGCCCCATGTAGAGCGCATTGCAGAAGTCGAGCCTTAAAGTTACCAGTGCGTGCACAACCGTCTTTAGGTCTTCCGACTCTAGGAAGGGGCGCAGCTGGCGTATCAGCCGAAGCTGATAGTAGGCACTCCTGGCCATCGCATCTATCTGGGCTCTCATTTGGAGCAACGGATCCAGAAGCATCCCAAGCTGCGAACACAGTCTTTCAGGGGGAGTGTAACCCCATCCAGAACCGGTTGACACACCTCCAAACCCAGGTTGCGGCCTTTGACAGCACCCCCGTCTTGTCTGGATTCAGCTTCAGTTTGTTTTTCCTCATCCAGCCCATTACCGCTTCCAAGCATTCATTCAGAGGAGACACACTGTCCTTAGCTGACGCTGTTGTCGAAGGCATAGAGAAATATATTTGGGTGTCATCAGCATACTGATAGCACCCTGCCCCATGCCTCCGGATGATCTCTCCCAGCGGTTTCATGTAAATATTAAATAGCATTGGGGAAAGGATGGCACCTTGTGGTACACCACACGGCAGCTCCTTCTTCGAGGAGCAGCTATCCCCAAGCATCACTATCTGGAACCTGCCCAAGAGGTAGGACCGGAACCACCGAAGGACAGTGCCCCCGATTCCCAATTCCCTCAGGCGATCCAGAAGGATACCATGGTCGATGGTATCGAAAGCCGCTGAAAGGTCCAAAAGTACCAGCAGGGACACACTCCCCCGGTCAATACTCAGGCGTAGGTCATCCAATAAGGCGACCATAGCGGTCTCAACTCCGTATCCGGCTCTGAAGCCAGTTTGAAATGGGTCTAGAAAATCTGCATCATCCAAGACTGCTTGGAGTTGGGAGGCAACGGCCCTCTCAATCACTTTGCCCAAACATGGAAGATTTGATACTGGTTTGTAATTATTACGGTCCAGGGGGTCCAGGGAGGGCTTTTTTAAAAGTGGCCGTACTACAGCTTCTTTTAAGTATAATGGAAAACTCCCCTCTCTGAGAGATGCATTAATAATATGCTGTAATTGTTGTCTAATTGCATCTCAACCCTGGACGACCAGCCATGAAGGACAGGGATCAAGAGGGCAAGTCATCTTCCTCACTCGTCCAAGCAGCTTGTCCACGTCCTTGGTACTCACCAACTGAAACTGATCTAGTGTAACCCTATTTGTGGAGTTGCTGGACATTCCACTGTCAGCTTCTGCTATAATGACGGCATCTAAGTTGGCTCTTATCCGAGAGATTTTATCTGTGAAATGATTGTTAAAGGCATCACAGTGGACTACCAAATGCTCTAAAATTGGGTTCAGGAGGGAAGGTGTCTGAGTTAGACCTCTCACCCCCTTGAACAGTTCTGCTGGACACGAATTCGCAGACGCAATGCGTGCAGCGAAGAAAGCTTTCTTCGCTGCACGTATTGCCACCCCATAGGAATGAAGATGTTCTCTATGTCGTGTCTTGTCGGATATGAGTCGAGTTTTCCGCCATCGGCGCTCTAGTCGTCGTCCCTCCCGCTTCAACTCTCTGAGATCTTCCGTATTCAAAGGTGCCTGGTTAGAAGCGGGTCAGAGAGGACGTTTGGGAGCGATCATGTCGATAGCCCTACTTAGATCTTGATTCCATCTACTGACTAGGGCTTCAACAGGATCGTCGATGATACCAGCCATAGAACCCTCTAAGGCTATCTGGAATCCAAGAGAATCCATCAGCCTTCAAGGGTGGACCATTTTAATAGGTCCGCCACCCCTGCAGGGGCGGATAGTAGCCGTGATACTAACCTCCGCCCACAGATCCATCTGTTGGGAGCTGAAAACAGCATCGAGGCTGTGACCTGCGGAATGTGTGGGTCCAGAGACCTGTTGGGATAGGCCCGCGTTGGTCACGGTGGTTCTATTTGATAGTACCCATTTTGTTGCCCAAGGGGCAAGGGAGTTCGTTCCCCTGGAGGACCGTGCTCAATTTGTCCTTCAGAGCAGAATCAGACTCGTAGACCTTCGGCGGATACAACTCAGCTTTATTTCTCGAGAAAGGCAAGACACTAGCAAGCTAATGCCCTGCAGGGTCTGGCCCCGAACAATCTAAAGGTATTTCCTTATATTAGCATACAAACAAAGGAGATGAGTCACAGTCATGTGAGGTTACTTCAGAGTCACGAGTTTAAGCGCCGCGTCGCTGTTGCTGGGCAGAGTTTGCACTCGGCACTCAAAGTTTGCGCCCTGCCCGCTGTTTTTGCACTCCTTACTCTGGAGCTGACAGTCCTTATATGGACATTCTTTGCACTCAGAACTCGAGGCTATGCTCCCGGCCCACTACCTTAGGCACCTATACAGTGACACGTATACAGGGTCTTGTGATTAGCTGATTTAAGCAGGCATTTTGCAATATATCCAACAATTTGTCTGTTTCGAACCCACTCCTTTCCAGAATTAGCTTACAGTGACTGAGGCCAAGTTTCCACTTGGTCCCACTCATGTGCAAGCATGCTGGGGCTTGGAGTTGACCACTAATGGTAAAGAACTTTGATGAGTTATAACCTGTTAGGTTCCAACTCAAGGGGCCGTCAGTTGCCAATTCAGGAAGAATTAAGGGTTTTCCTATCAAGGGAACACCTCCCCCATAATGTGTAGGGGTATGGGCACAGATGTAACAAGGAGACTAGGTGGTATACGCTGCTGCCGCCTTACTTATTGATTTCAAGTAGGTATTGCTACCCCATTCCTGATCATAGAATCATAGAATCATAGAATAGTAGTGTTGGAAGGGGCCTACAAGGCCATCAAGTCCAACCCCCTGCTCAATGCAGGAATCCACCCTAAAGCATCCCTGACAGATGGTTGTCCAGCTGCCTCTTGAAGGCCTCTAGTGTGGGAGAGCCCACAACTTCCTTAGGGAACTGGTTCCATTGTCGTGCTGCTCTAACAGTCAGGAAGTTTTTCCTGATGTCCAGCCGGAATCTGACTTCCTGTAACTTGAGCCCGTTATTCCATGTCCTGCACTCTGGGAGGATCGAGAAGAGATCCTGGCCCTCCTCTGTGGGACAACCTTTTAAGTATTTGAAGAGTGCTATCATGTCTCCCCTCCATCTTCTCTTCTCCAGGCTAAACCTGCCCAATTGTTTCAGTCTCTCTTCATAGTTTCCAGACCCCTGATCTGGGTCCCTTTCAGGATGTTTACTTAGCTAATCTTTTAGTTCAAGTTCCAGGGGTGTAGATGCTATTAATGTGACATTTCTGTAAGGATTGGAGCCACTCTGATTTTTAACAGCCCTCATTATTGCTTTACCCGTTCGGCCAGAGGGATTTAAGCAAATCAATTTATCGGTCTTAGTTTGAATTAGGACTTCATGTTTGGTGCAAGTTAGGCTTGGTCTATGCCATTGGGACGTCTTGATACTTTTTATAGAGAATGTGTTTGCCACAGACCCTAGTTTGCAGAGGCGCCTTGCCCTGGGATTTTCTACGTTTATCACTATTTACTTGGCCTCTCCAGGCCACTTGGACCATAATGGCCAGCAGATATATATATATAGATAGATATATATAGATAGATATAGATATATATAGGCTATTCATGGTGATGGTGGTAGTTCTCTTTCTCTGTGTCTGAGAGAGGATTTTCTTCATTAAACAGAAGCTCATATGCTCTATATAGGAGAACCCAGCGTATGACTGCTCCTGTAATGATTATTGCAATTATTACCCACTCCCACCATTCAAACATAGTGTGTTGATATTATTGGTATAGTCTATAGGGGTTCAACTACTCCCGCAGGATTCCTCCTTTCCCTTTGCCTTGGAATAATCTCTCCCCACCATTCAGAGCCACCCTCTGAAGAATTCCTTTCTCCCCCTTGGCCCTATCAAAACACCTGTTTGTATTATGAAACCTGGGCTTGAACCCATTTCATTTTGTACCCCTCTTGAACCTTACTCTTAATCCCTCTAGGGGTTCAGCTGTCCACTGTTCCTTGTTGGCTTCTTCTCCTGAGGGTAAGTTGGCCTCCGGTGTAACTTCACCCTAAGGATGGGTTGTCCCCTGCTCCTTGCCAGCTTCTTCCCCTGAGGGTGAGTTGGCCTCCAGTGCAACTTCACTCTGAGGATGGAATTTCTTTACCCTGGTAAAGTGAGTCCATTTATCTGAGTCCTTTAATTTTACCGCCATGTTGGTGGTCGCTAGAATCCCATAAGGTCCCGTCCACCTCTCTTGGAGAGCCTCAGTTTTCCACTTTCTCACCAGGACCTGGTCTCCAGGGCTGAAGGAATGTACAGGAACATCAAGGGAGACCCGCTGGAAGGTTGCTGCATACCTCCACAGGCTAGAAAGAACACATGAAGGGCAGTTACGTATTCATATAAGAGGTTCTTTCCTAATTCATTATTCACCATTTCCCTTCTCCCAGGTGGCAGTACCCTTGGTGGGAAACCATACAGCAATTCAAAGGGTGACAACTTAATTTTCCTTCTTGGCATTTTTCTCATTTGGCTCAGAACTATGAGTAGAGCTTGTGGCCACTTAAGATCAGTTTCAATACAGAGTTTAGTCAATTTTTTTTTTTTATGGTTCTATTTAATCTCTCCACTTGCCCACTCGACTGGGGTCTCCAGGGGGTATGCAATTTCCAATCTATGCCCAGCGCACTAGGCACCCCTTTTATTATTTGGGAGACAAAACGGCTACCTTGATCGGATTCTATTACCTGGGGTAAAGAATACCTCGGTATGATTTCAGTCATTAATCTCTTGGCCACCTCTCAGGCCTGACAGGTTTTACAGTTAACTGGCCAGCCAGTTAACTGGTCCACAAAAACTAACACAAATTTAAACCCCATACTGGGTGGCAATTCGGCAAAATCTACTGTACCTGTAAACGCTGGAAGGGGTATGCTGCCCATGGTCTTCCACCCATGGGGGCAGGAGGGCTTCTATCGTTTGACAAGTGGGACATGTACTAACAATTCTCTGGGCTTCCTTATACAGTCCAGGGGAGACTATGGTTCTCACAAGCAAATCTCCCATTCCTGTTGCCCCCATGTGTGCCTGCTGGTGCAGGTTGTAAAGAAGTTCACGGAGTAAGGGCCGAGGCACTTTTACTTTCCCTCCTGGAACCACCCACCATCCATCTGCAAGTGTGGCATTGCATTGTTCGGCCATTCTGACCTCCCCTCTACTATACTTAGGTGGAAGCGGGGCTACAGCTTGGGCTGCAAAGGTTCCAGCCACCCCTTCCCTCGTGGCCCTTTCAGAAGCTTCATCCGCTCGCTGATTTCCTCTTCTTTATTTTAAGTCTCCAGCCTTTCCATGTGCCATTACATGCATCACAGAAACTTTTGAAGGTAACAGTAACGCATTCAATAGGTCAACCACCTGTTGTCCATTTGCAATCTTTTGTCCTGAGGCTGTTATGAATCCCCTCTCTTTCCACAGAGCCCCATGGGCGTGGATAATTCCATATCCATATTTTGAATCGGAAAAGACATTGATCCTCTTTCCTTTTCCTAATTCCAAAGCTCTGGTGAAAGCTATCAGTTCTGCTGTTTGTGCAGAGAAATGTGAGGGTAGTTTTTCCATCCATACTGTTTCTCCCTCCCCATCCACTACAGCACATCCAGTCCTTCGCCATCCTTCGTAGTTCGTACATGTAACCGGACCCATCTACATAGTATTCAGCATCAGGGTTCAGTATGGGCACATCTGACAGGTCTGGTCTGACCGTTAACTGTTGACTTAAGACCTCTAAGCAGTCATGTGCTTCAGGGTCAGAGGCTTCTTCAGGGATTAGAGTTGCTGGGTTAAGTAGTCCTGTTCGCTTAAACGTGAGTCCCAGGTTGGAAAGGAGGAATATTTCATACCTGGACTGTCGAGCTGGATTTAACCATTTTTCTCCTTCCATTCCCAGTATCTGGGGAACCCCGTGAGGGACTAGCACCTCCATAGGTGCTCCCAAAGTCAGTTTCTGAGCATCTTCCACCAGCAGAGCAGTGGCAGCTACTGCTCTTAAGCAGGCCAGCCACGCTTTAGCAACAGGGTCCAGGTTCTTCGAATAGTCTCCCACCGGCCTCCAGGACTGACCTCAGTTCTGAATGAGCACTCCTGAGGCTATTCCTTTGTTTTCATGCACATCGAATCAGTATGGCTTCCCATCTACAGGGACTGCCAGGGCAGGAGAAGATGGTAGTGTTTCCTTGAGAGCAAGGAAAGCTCTTTCCATTTCCTCAGTCCATTCCCACTGGCTTGTTCTTTCTTTTGTCAGGGATTCATATAGGAGATTTGCTTTCCCCCCATAATCAGAAATCCACAATCGACAAAATCCTGTTAAACCCAGGAATGCTCTTAACTCTTTGGGGCATTTTGGCCTGGGGATTCCCTGTATAGCTTTTGTTCTTTCTGTACCTAAGCGTCTTTGTCCCTGTGACAGGCAGTATCCCAGAAAGGTGGCCTCAGGGTGGCAGAACTGGACCTTGGACATAGAGACCTTGTATCCACATTTCCCCAAGTAATTCAGGAGATCTACACTTGCATCCTGGCATTGGTCCTGACTTTGTGACCCAAATAAAATATCATCCACATATTGTAAAAGGGTGACATCTGGGTTTCGGTGCTTCCACTTGTCCAAGTCTCGTTGGAGACATTGTCCAAATATATGGGGAGATGAGGTCAGCCCCTGTGGCAATACTTCCCATAAATATTGAGTTTTGTAGTGGGTATCTGGATGTTCCCACTCAAATGCAAACAGTTTCTTACTTTCCTCATGCAGAAGCATCAAGAAAAAGGCATCTTTTAGATTCACCACTGTGAACCAACAATCTTGCTCTGTCAATTGGGTGATTATAGTGTGAGGGTTTGGAACTACTGGGTGTTCATCTTCCACAATTTTATTGATCTGTCTCAAGTCCTGTAAAATCCTGTAAACTCCCAGTTTTCCTGCCTTTGGAATGCCTAACACGGGGGTGTCATAAGGAGAAGACCCTTCTTTCAACCATCCTTTCTTTATGGCTTCATCTATTACTATTTGAAGCCCCCTCCTTACTTCCAGTTTCAAGGGATATTGCCGAACTCTCACCGGTGTGGATACAGACTGGTTTACTTTTATTAACACTGGTGAAATATTTTTTGCTCGTGCAGGAGTGCCACTGGTGTCCCACCCATGTTCCGATATTCTGGGATCAATCTCTACAGGCTCTCTCTTGTCTCTCTCAGAAGGGAGTGACAACAGAGCCATCTGATAATTTGATGATTGCCGCTTAGGTAATTTAACAATCATATGTTCCCCTTTAAAGAATATTTCAGCTAACAGTTTGGTCAGAAGATCCCTTCCCAATAATGCAACAGGACAATTTGGTGAATATATAAAACTATGTTCTATTTCTTTATCTCCAGTTTTGGTTAGTAGAGGGGTAGACAGTGGACAAGACTGTTGACACCCCTCTATACCTTCAATCAAGGCATGTCTCATGGTTCCAGGGGGAGTATGTCCTGGAACCATCGAATTACTAGCTCCAGTATCCACAAGAGCAAGCCTTTCCCTCCCTCCTATATTGACTTTTATCATGGGATCCTTACTGGCTGGTTTCCTAAGGAGGGAGGTAGAGGATCCCTGACCCTGTCACTCACTGACATCCCCAGTCTCTTCTGCCCTAAAAACCCCTTCAAACACCCTTTGCCCTTCAATCCCCTTTTTCTTAGGACAATTGTTTTGCCAGTGGCCCCTGTCTTTACAATAAGCACACTGGTCTTTATCCAGGGAAACTCTTTGCTTTGATCTAGCCCTCCGTACGATTTCCCTCATGCCTGTCCTTCCCCTTGTTCTCCTCCTCCATCACAGCTGCAATCAATTTTACTTGTTTCTTCATTCCCCTCATTTCTTCCTTTCCATCCCTCTGACCATACACCTTCTGGGCTGCCTCAATCAGAGCACCAATGGGTAGTCCTGGGCCTCCATCTAATTTCTAGAGTTTTCTCCTGTTATCAAGGTATGACTGCCCTATAAACATACCATTTACCACCCTACTATTTTCTGCTTGTTCTGGGTCTAGTTTTGAATACTTTCTAAAGGCGTCATAAAGACGTTCCAGAAAGGCCAATGGACTCTCATTTCTTTCTTGTTTTACTTCATATAATTTTGCCATATTTGTGGTTCAGAGTGTGGCTGCCTTCATACCATCAACAATAAAACCCAAGTATCTGTCAGCCCTTTGCTGTCCTGCCTCATCAGTTCCCCACAGGTCTACAGGAGGATCTGTCACAGGCATTATGTCAGTCAATGTCTCCCCATTCCGCAATTTACTTTCAGCTACCTGATTTGCCTTAGCCAACACTCGCCGCCTTTCTTCCAAGGTCAGAAAGTTGGACATCATCATTTGAACGTCTCCCCAAGTGGTTCGGTGAGTGAGGCCAATACTTCGAAATAGATTTATCATCTTTTCTGGGTCATCAGAATAAAATGGATGCTGATTCTTCCAGTTGTACAAATCACTGGTAGTAAATGGGGTGTATAGGAAGACCCGACAGTTATCTACTGGAGCCACTTCCCTTAGGGGGAACTAGTGACCAGCAGAAGTTCCAGGCTCAGATTTGCTATAATTAGTCCCAGTGCGGGTAATACAGGGACTAGGCAACTGAGGGGCTGAAGCCTGACTATATTCAGGGGGCTGATCCTTTAGTTTTTTCTTTAATAGTGGGCTTGCTTTTGACAGAATTTTATACAAGTTTTCTACTTACTGTTTACAGTCTCTATGTTCCTTATTTAAAGTGAACGGAGAGCTCATGTCCTCGTCTCCAGACCCTGTTTCTGAGCCAGTGTCTTGGATTGTACATTGAGCAATTACGGGATTTTGGCGGAGATTGAGAGTGGAGGAGGTTGTTGGGTCTTGGGAAGGAAATTTGGTTCAGGACATGGTAAGAGTGTCCTGTTCCTGGATTTCTGCTTCAAGCCTCTGGTCCTGCTACTGCTGCCATTAACTGGACTCCTGCCAGCCTTGCCTGCACCCTTTTGCCTCTGGCCCGACCACGCCCGGGGCTGCTGCTGACTCACATCTGCTTCTGGAGTCTGCTCCATTTCCTGGTAATCTGACTTTGTGCCTATTTGAACGTGGCCTTTGCCTTTGGGCCCAGCCATGCCCTGTTTGTGTTATTAAAGCGGGACTATTCCAGGCTACTCTTCTTGTGTTGGACTCTATTGCACCTTAGCTCTCCCGGGTCCCGGCGGCCTAGCTTTAGCTTCCTGCCGCCCACGCCTCGGGTCATTACAGATTTGTCCAATTCTGCCAGGAGTCAATGTAAGGGTATTGGTCCCAGTGACCCCCCTCTGCAACATTTATATGTACCTGTGCCACCATAGAGGGAGCATACGACCCTTTTGGAGGCCACCCGGGTGAAAGTTTAGGCCATACTCGCTCACATAATATTATTAATGTCCCTGTGGTCATTTCCACTCCAAAATTTTTTTAATACTTATTCCAGTTATGCAACATACAACCCAGGGGTGTGGGGTCTTGTTCCTGAGCAGACTGAGAGGATCCCATGGTTGACTTGGTCAACTCGGGTGTCCTAATGTGCTCAAGTCACAAGACTCCTTACGGACCAGATGGACTGAATTCCTATGGATGTTCCCAGCAGGGGAACCAGAAGCGATCGCAACAGATGAAGGCGTGAGACCTTTATTCTTAAGACCAGATGCTCCCGGTGAGGAGAGCCAGACGTTCCCAATGAAGGGGACCAGGTTGTCCTAGACTATTATTAAGATAGAAGTTTTCAACTCACCCTTCCTCCAGAATCGACTACCACGTCCAATGTCTCAGAGCATGGCTACGGCCTGTAGACTTCAGGTGCCTACTGTCTCTTTTGGTCTTTCGTTTGGAGTCCCTTTGTCTTCCCAGGTATCCCCACTCATGCCACGGGAGGAAGGTGACAGATCTTGCCAAAGGGGTCTGGTCCAGACTTCACTCTTCCTTCAAAGGTCCCGTAGGAATCCCGGGGTAGCCAAAAGAGGAATCTTCTGGCTGCCGCTCGCCATTTTATTGGGTAAATCCCCCTTAGTTTGCTCCTTTGGGGGACATCAATTGTCCAAAGAAGCCGAAAGAGCCAAAGAAAAGGACCAAGTAGGACTTTGTCAGTTTATTCAGTCTGAATAAGGTGCGCTCTCAGTAACTTGTATCGAGATCACACACAGTCATCAAAAGTATAGAAAGCTTTATACATCTCTGTGCATAACAAGAGTTCAATACGTCATGGAGTTACAGCTTGTGACTACAGATTTTGTTCCATCTTCAGAAATACATGACCTTTGCGATCAACTATTTCTGGTTAGGGCAGTTTGTACAATAACAATATCTGTGATTAGTGATGCAGGTCAACTGCCTGTTACGCTTCACCCAAGCATACACCATTAGCAACTTTAAAATAACAAGTTTCCCTTGAAGCAGTTACATGTTTTTACCTCTCAGAGCAGGTGCATAGATAGAAGCAAAAAATCTCTAAATGACACGGGGTTACTTAAGATACAAGGCTAGAGTCCACTAAAATGGCTCCCATTATACAAAAATGGAGTAATTTATGCTAGAACCGCAATCCACCCCAAAACTTCCTGAGATTCTTCCCCAATTGCAGAATATCCAAGATGAAACTACAGGCCCAGCTGCGTCTCCACTCTGAATTCAAAATGGGTTCACAGAAAGGCCTCCATCAAGAGCTCCCTCCCTTCCTGCTCCTCTACTCTAAAATGTCCCCAAAGTGGCTTGTTGGAGTTTTTGAAAGGCAATTGGGCTCATGCATTCAGAATGGGTCGTTAGCTCCTTAAGAAGGAAGCCGGTTTTTGACTGCCGTACAAATATTTCTGTCAAGCGACACTGCCATCTAGTGGTTAGCCATGTGAGCTGAATTCCCAACAGGGTGCTTGAAAGGTCAAGGTGGTCTAAAACATGGGGCCATTGTGCACGATTCCATTCATCACTATGGAATCTCCAGGCACCGCCTTCTCAGCCCTCGAGTTTCATCTCCATGTGGAATCCGTCCCTGTCCTCTAAAAGCAGAAGGAACAGTGGGCGCGTCCTGCTGCAAGTCTGTACCCACGCGCAGGTTTGCCCTAGAAGCAAATTCCACCCCCGTTAAACCATTCCTATGTCTGCAGACACAAATGCTTCCATGTGGGATAGAACCAAACCCTGCTCCCTGCTCGCACCAGCTGAATCAACACCGCTGACGGTGGGGCACATTTTCACTCAGCCCAACTCATCGCTGCCCCCCACTGGGATGACCGGCTCCAAGAATCGTCCATTTGCCACAGAAACAGTGGTAGAATCACCACTGCCGCTTTGAGGATGCTGGGTTACACCCTCCCCCTGCAGCTTAGCAATGTTATAGTCTAAGCATCAATCCTTGGGAGAATGGAGGAACGTCTCTGATGAGGGAGTAGCATCAACAGCCAGTCTTAGGTTGGCCAAAGTCCCATCATGCACTTGGCTCTTTAGAGACGAGGCAAGGGCGCTGCAAAGGGTGAATTCCAGGTTGGCCAATGTCCCAGCATGCACCTGGCCGCTTTTCCTTTTGGTTGGAGAGTGAATAGCAAATCTCAGGTTGACTGAAGTCCCACCGTGCACCAGAACCAACAAGAGCAGCAGAGGAAGGTATAGTCGGGGTGTGGGGACGGGATGAGTCCATTTTGATCGATGCAAGATGGCCGCAGACTAAGGAAGCTGTGAGCTTCTCAAGCACCAACTACTGGTTCATCCTCCTTCCGCAGGGCCGCTCCTGCCTCCCAGCCTCCCAGGGGTACGAAAGGCCTCATCAGAGTTGGTCAGGAAGCGCCAGAAGGTACAGGCCACAGAACTCGGTTGCCATTTGAGCTGTTGAAACAGGAGCAACGATTGACAGATGGTTTGATTATATTTCTCCTCTGCCCAATAACCTCTGGCCATGCCAGCTTGGAATGATAAAACTGCAGTCCAACACATCTGGAGGGCACTTAGGTTGGGAAAGGATGCCTTAGGCCATATCTCTATGACCCACAAGCCTGAGTGGTCCTTAGGAAGTCATATCATAAACTCTCCCACAATGGAGGCCTTCAAGAGGCAGCTGGACATCCATCCGTCAGGGATGCTTTAGGGTGGATTCCTGCACTGAGCTGGGGGTTGGACTCGATGGCCTTATAGGCCCCTTCCAACTCTACTGTTCTATGATTCTATGAATGTCATGCTTTGTAAACCAGACGGAAGCCCAGATGTTTCAATGGGGCTTTGAACTCTGAACTAGGTTTTTCTCCCTCTCTCAAAATACTAGAACCAGGAGACATCCCATGAAGCTGATGGGTGGGAGATCCAGGACAAATAAAAGGAAGGACTTCTTCACACAGCGCAGAGTTAAATTATGGAACTCACTACCACAAGTTGTAGTGATGGCCACCCGTTTGGATGGCTTTAAAAGGGGGCTGGATAAATTCCTGGAGGCAAAAGCTATCAACGGCTACTAGCCCTGAAGGTTGTGTGCTATCTCCATGCTTTAGAAACTATACTGGACCTGTGTTAATGTATTGGATCCCCCCCCCCCACTTTTAACCTATTACAGTTTTTTTTAAAAATTAACATGTTTTTAATTTTACTGTAGGTTTAATTCTATTTTAACTTTTGGAATTTATATTCATATGTTTTAATTGTACATGTTTTAATATTGTAAACTGCCTTGAGTCCCAGTACTGGGGAAAAGGCAGGATATAAATAAATATTATCATCATCATCATCGAGGCAGTAAGCCTGTGTGTACCAGTTGCTGGGGAACATGGGTGGGAGAGTGCTGTTGCACCATGTCCTGCTTGTTCATCCCTGGCCGATGGCTGGTTGGCCCCTGTGTGAACAGAGTGCTGGACTAGATGGACCCTTGGTCTGATCCAACCTCAGGGCTCTTCTGATGTTCTTATGTTGGTGGAGGAAAAGGAAAGTACATGTAAAACCCTTCATGATTTGGGGGACTGGGGAGCATGGAAGCCACAATCATTCTTTCACCACATCCCTGAAGGAAGATGAGGTTTTATTTAATAGTGAGGATGGGGGAGGAGCTATAAATTAACTCCACCTAGAATCATAGAATAGCAGAGTTGGAAGGGGCCTACAAGGCCATCGAGTCCAACCCCCTGCTCAATGCAGGAACCCACCTTAAAGCATCCCTGACAGATGGTTGCGAGCAGGGATAAGAGATGCAACGAACCCCACAATTCTATGATTCTATAGACACTGACAGGTTAGAACAGGTTCAGAGGAAGGCAAAAAAATGGTACAGGGACTTGAGGCCAGGCTGAAAGAACTTGGGATATTCAGTCCGGAGAAAAGAAGACAGAGGGGAGAGATGTTAGCAGTGTTCAGGTACGTAAAAGGATACCACAAGGACTATCTTCCATGGTCACAGAAATTAGGAGCCGAAATAATGGGTATAAGTTACAGTTACCTAGATTCCGATTAACTGGAGGTAAGGTCTGTGCAGCCTATGGAGGTTTTGGGTTCTCCATCTCTGAAGGTTTTAAAGAAGAGGCTGGACAGCCTCCTCTGAGGGATGGCTTAACTGGTTTTCCGGCACACTGCAGTGGGTTGGACTAGATGGCCCTTGTGGTTCTTTCCAACTCCACCATTCTATCATTCTGTGAACATACTTAGGAACATCAAAAGTTGCCTTATATGGAATCAGGCCTTTGCACCATCTAGCCTGTTATGGCCAACACGGACTGGCAGCAGTAGCTGTCCAAGATTTTAGGGCAAGTTTCTTTCCCAGCCCCACTTCCTGGAGATGCCAGCAATTGAACCTCTTCTCCAATTGAAATTGGAGAAGAGAAGATGGAGGGGAGACATGACAGCACTCTTCAAATACTTGAAAGGTTGTCACACAGAGGAGGGCCAGGATCTCTTCTCGGTCCTCCCAGAGTGCAGGACACGGAATAAGGGGCTCAAGTTAAAGGAAGCCAGATTCCAGCTGGACATCAGGAAAAACTTCCTGACTGTTAGAGCAGTACGACAATGGAACCAGTTACCTAGGGAGGTTGTGGGCTCTCCCACACTAGAGGCCTTCAAGAGGCAGCTGGACAACCCTCTGTCAGGGATGCTTTAGGGTGGATTCCTGCATTGAGCAGGGGGTTGGGCTCGATGGCCTTGTAGGCCCCTTCCAACTCTGCTATTCTGTGATTCTATGATTCTATGAACCGGAGTCCTTTTGCGTGCAAAGCAGGTGCTGTGCCACTGAATTACAGCCCCTCGTCCCCCCGTTCCAGCCTCACCTCCCGTCACAACCGCCTTGCATTACACAGCTACCCTCTGGCTAGAACATCCCCGGACGTGCTTTCTGTAGTTTCTTTTTCCGGTCTTCAGGAATCTCCTCCAAGCTGATCCCATGGTTGCTTGCACTGGAAGCGAAGAGAGAAGATGAGAGAGGGGTGAAGATGGCCTCGTTCCTTGGTCACCCAGCACCCACCCACCCGCTGCCACATTCTGTTCCAAATGGGATGCCCCGGCCCCTGTCCTCTCACCCTGGCTGCAGGTCAGGGGGCGTAGGGATGGGCTTGTTGAAGCCTTGACGGCCAGAGAGCCAAAACGTCTCTTCGACGCCTTTTCCCTGCAGAGAAAAGAAAGAGGGACTAACAGGGCTTGTGGTGGGCAGAAGGAAAGGGAAAGGAACCTCTCGTGCAAGCACTGAGTCATTACTGACTCTTGGAGGGATGCCAGCTTTCGCTGACGTTTTCTTGGCAGGCCTTATAGCGGGGTGGTTTGCCGTTGCCTTCCCCGGCCATTATTACCTTTCCCCCAGCTAGCTGGCTACTCATTTAACCGACCTCGGGAGGATGGAAGGCTGAGTCAACCCGAGCTGGCTGCCTGAAACCAGCTTCCGCTGGGATCGAACTCAGGCCGTAGGGAGAGTTTCAGCTGCAGAAACTGGATGATACATTTCCCATCACTCTGAAGACCAGCTGCCCAGGAGGGTCCCCAGCAGGTGACAACTCAAGGCTCTGGCCAACTTCATCCAGGGTCTCTGAAGTTTATTTATTTATTTATTTATTTATTTATTTATTTATTGCACTTATATACCGCTCCCATAGCCAGGGCTCTCTGGGCGGTTTACAGAAATTCTAAAATTGAGATCAAAACGAGTACACAAAATTTAAAATTCTAAAACACAGAACAGACACACATAAAGCATTAAATACCGTTAAAAAACTAAACATGTGAGTGATTAAGATGTGCCGCCATATGCCTGGACAAAGAGGAAAGTCTTAACCTGGCACCGGAAAGATAGCAGCGTTGGCGCCAGGCGAGCCTCATCAGGGAGATCGTTCCATAGACTGGGGGCCACCACCGAAAAGGCCCTGTCCCTCATTGCCACACTCCGAGCCTCTCTCGGAGTAGGCACCCGGAGGAGGACTTTAGATGTTGAACGTAGTGACCGGGTATATTCACGTCGGGAGAGGCGAGAGAAGTTCACACTGAACACACCCTCGGCCTGGCCCCGTTCATTTCATCACCAGGGACGTGCACGTGAACAGGGCAAGCACTTTGCTCACTGAGCCTCACTAAGATTGGCATGCTCACCACCTTCTGGATGAAGCTTTGGACAGAGAACTGTGTGGTTTTTTGGGGGGGTGTTGAAAGAAGCCCCCAATCCCCACTGCATACCTTGAGCTCCGTTTTGCCCCGGAGATCCAACTTGAAGCCCTCTTTGAGCGAATGCAGGATCTCAACTGTGCGTATGTTGACGTGGATTCGATAAGCTGCAGAGGCCACAGGAGGAGAAGGGTGAGGTGGAGATGCCGCCGAGGGCCAGTCAAAGTGGGCTGGAGATGCCAGTGCTAATAATGGTTGCGGTGGGGTGAAACCCATAGGATAGGATGGCCCTATTGCCCCTGGCTGAAAAAGACGCTGCGCTGTAGCGGCTAGAGCTGGATGGAGACTCTCTTTCATCTCAAGGGCTGAACGTGGCTTCAGAAAAACTCTCAGTGGCCACGTTCCTGCAGTGGCTGGGCCCAAATATTTAGCTTACAGCTCTTCCTGCCATTACCTAAGACTTAGGAGGAGCTCTCTCCAGTATTTGAGGCAGTAAGCCTGTGCGCCCCAGTTGCTGGGGAACATGGGTGGGAGGCTGCTGTTGCACCATGTCCTGCTTGTTGGTCCCTGGTTGACGGCTGGTCGGCCACTGTGTGAACAGAGTGCTGGACTAGAAGGACCCTTGGTCTGATCCAGCATCAGGGCACTTCTGATGTTCTGATGTTCATTTCAGCCTTCTAGGATGGGGAAAATACTGCACAAAAGCCAGGAAACACAAGGGCATCCTGTGAGGTGGGTTAAGCCACTGCCTATAGCCTAACCCACCTCACAGGACTGTCGTGAGGATTAAGTGAATGAAATTTAATAGGGATAAATGCCAAGTTCTACATTTAGGAAATAGAAACCAAATGCACAGTTACAAGATGGGGGATACTTGGCTCAGCAATACTACAAACGAGAAGGATCTTGGAATTGTTGTAGATCGCAAGCTGAATAGGAGCCAACAGTGCGATATGGCTGCAAGAAAGGCAAATGCTATTTTGGGCTGCATTAGTAGAAGTATAGCTTCCACGTGAGGTACTGGTTCCTCTCTCTTCAGCCCTGGTTAGGCCTCATCTAGAGTATTGCATCCAGTTATGGGCTCCACAATTCAATAAGGACGCAGACAAGCTGGAGCGTGTTCAGAGGAGGGCAACCAGGATGATCAGGGGTCTGGAAACAAAGCCCTATGAAGAGAGACTGAAAGAACTGGGCATGTTTAGCCTGGAGAAGAGAAGATTGAGGGGAGACAGGATAGCACTCTTCAAATACCTAAAAGGTTGTCACACAGAGGAGGGCCAGGATCTCTTCTCGATCCTCCCAGAGTGCAGGACACGGAATAACGGGCTCAAGTTAAAGGAAGCCAGATTCCAACAGGACATCAGGAAAAACTTCCTGACTGTTAGAGCAGTACGACAATGGAATCAGTTCCCTGCGGAGGTTGTGGGCTCTCCCACCCTAGAGGCCTTCAAGAGGCAGCTGGACAAGCATCTGTCAGGGATGCTTTAGGGTGGATTCCTGCATTGAGCAGGGGGTTGGACTGGATGGCTTTGTAGGCCCCTTCCAACTCTGCTATTCTATGATTGTATGATTCTAAGTGAACCCTTTGCACGGTGCCCTGATTGTGGTCCTTAGGAGGAAAACGGTGATATAAACGTGCGGGTAATGTGATGACATGGCTAAAATCCAAATTAACCTATGGGTTCTCATAGGTAGGCCACTAAGCACCAGGTCCACGGTGCAGGCAACAAAGGCCATTCCAACTTTCTACCTGGCCTGTTGCCACCAGCTGTGCCTGGACCATCCATAGGGATATCAGATAAATCCACAGTGGAGTCAAATGAGTTCAGATTTCTATGAGTCAGACCTGCAAATTCCGCAACAGACTGCCTTTTTCCAAGTTGCACGGATTCCATGGACTTGTGGGCGTTTTTTATTATTATTTGGGGGAGGGGGGATTTGCACTAATGTGTACTTGTGCAAATGGATCGAAATCCTTGTACATCCCTAAAAAAAAAATCTATGAAAGACACCTGACAAACCACAAAACACAAGCGGAATGGATTTAAGAAAATCCGCCCATTGCTTACACTGCTCCTGTTCAACAGCATCCCCCAATGGGCAGCCCAAGTTCCGTCTAACTTGAGGCGAACGGTGTTCTACCAGCCAAACCACGAACTCTCCCCCAATCCGGGCTAGGGGCTACTCACGCAGGCCTGTGGACTCCATCCGCGAGGCAGTGTTGACCGTGTCCCCAAAGAGACAATATCGTGGCATCGTGAGTCCCACCACGCCAGCCACGCAAGGCCCTGCCAAGGGAAACAGCCACATTCGTTCTCGCTCCCAGGAACACTCTCCTGAACCTAAACAGCTCACTCCACCAACCCTTTCTCCATCCCTGCCATTCTCTTTGCCCTTAAGGAGGGCCGGGCAATGGCCCACAGGGCCATATGGTCCAAGTGTGGCTGAAGGCCTTTAGCGCGGCCTGCAGCAGCCGAGCCTTCGCGCCGACCTACCTGAGTGCAGGCCGATGCGAATCCGTACGGGCACTTCTGGCATGTGACGCATCCTGAAGGAGCCAACGGCGCTGAGGATGTCCAGCGACATGTTGGCGATCTCCCCTGCGTGCCGGTTCCCGTTGCGTTTGGGCAGTCCCGAAGCGACCATGTAGGCATCCCCGATGGTCTCCACCTGCCACCCAAAACAGCAGCTGTCAAAGCCGACCGGAGATCTCGGACGGGGAAAAGTCAGCTGGAGGTGGGAACCCAACTCCAGAAGGGAGGTGGGAAGCTAGCAGAGGAGAAGGGTTCCTCCAGTTTTCAGAGGACCTCCAGTTGTCGGAGGACCAAGGAGACCCAGGAGTTGGACACAGGATAACTGTCCCCTCCTCTCTGACATCTGTAGGAAACCAAGTTGGAGGTCGCTCTGGAGGCCCAGCACTCCAGTCCTCCATGCCAAAGTTCACCAGTCACTTCGCTGTCGGAAGAATCTTTGCTTGCTATCTCCGAGCATCAAGGTCATCCTGTTTCTTTCCCTCACCTCCCTGCCTCCTCCCTTTCTCTGCCTTCTGCCCAGAGGAAAGACGCCCCACAGGGATGATCTGCCTGCACCTTATAGACATCGTGGGAGCCGATGATGGCGTCGAAGAGGCTGTAAAGATCGTTGAGAAGGTCGACCACCTCAATGGGCTCACTCATGGCCGAGATGGTGGTGAAGCCCACAATGTCACTGAAGTACAAGGTCACCTCCTCAAAGTACTCTGGCTCTACCGGTTGTCCCGTCTTCAGGGCCTCGGCCACAGAACTGAAGGGGTCACACGGAGAAATGTCAGGCTTAGGTGCGCATAATCCTGGCCAACTGAGAAATTACTGAAGCTTTCAAATAGTGTGTTGCTGCATAGTGCTTCCATATGAGCTGAAATACTACGGAAGAAACTTCCGAAGGCACGTGGGCAAAAGGAACAGCTCGGATCTCACAGGAAAGTGAAATTTTGCGATCTTGCGAAATTAGAAACCCTTCTTTTTTAATGAACATTTTAAAAATTGTAATAAATGTCTATTATTTAGACACTAAATAATGTTAAACATTAACTGTGCAAGTCAATGATTTCTATTCCAGCACCACCCCAGCGAAAACTTCTAGATCCCACAGCGTCCATAACTCCAGATGGAGTTTTAAAAGATAGTTAAGAAAATACAATTTTTGCATTTTAGAGTAGGGGAAAAATGATCTGCTCCCCCCCCCCTCAATTTCATTGATATCCTACATTGCCTAGATGTGTTGGGTTTAGATGTACGAAAGGGCCAAGTTCAAAAGAACCTGCTTGAAGCTCCCTGGGTGGTAGCGTGGCCACCTCCTCAGCACATGGGGGCAAGATGACTGGCCACAATTTGGCTCACAGCTGGGCTACCTCTTACATTTGCCCACTGAAAAGAGACTGGCCATGAGTCAGAACCTGAATGCACTCTCCCTTCAAGCAAAAGAAATCTGTAAGACAACTCCCGGGGGAAGAAAGAGGGCTTTTTTCTTCTATTGTTATCTCACGCCGCTAACCTTCCCTGACCCGACCCTCCCAACTGCCAGGGAAGATTAGCCACTAGAGATGAAGAGAGAACTGCAGGAGGAAACCCAGCCAGCAGTTCCTCCCTGCTGCAAATAGGACTTGAAGCTCTTCCAGTTCCCCTTGCTTGTAATGAGAGGACCTTCAGAGTTCTGAATAGGTAGAGGCGAGGTGTGGAAGCGATCATGTATATCCCAGCCTAAGTTGCTTCACAAGGCCGTTGTAAGGATAAAATGAGAAGAGATCTGAAAAGCGCTTACTGAACAGTGCCAGTAGATACAATCAACGAGATATATATATATATATATATATATATATATATATATATATATATATGTTTCTCCAGAACAGCTGTCCAATGTTCAACCCAGGCCTAGCAATCCCCACAGCTGATGGCAATCATATACATTAATAACAGCAAACCAATCAACAGACATCAATGAAGCCATAATCCCTGTTAATAGCTGAGTCGAAGCAAAGTCAAGACAAAGCGATGTTGGTTAGGAACCTCCTTCATTTGATTCTTGGCGAGGTGAATCGCTTCCTAAAATTGGGGGCGCTGCTGCTTCACCCACGGAAACCCTCCAGGCCCAGTTCAAGGGGAGCCAGCGGCCTACCGGGTCTTTCTTAATGCCCGTGCACTCCAGTTGTCGGAAGGGGCTACCGAAGGGAAGCCAGTACACTTCCCTCATTCCTAGGACTGTGAGGGGTCATCTGCCATCAGGGCCTGCCCCACACGTCCGCTCCCCCCGCCGCTCCCCCAGACTCACGGGGGCAGCATCTGCGTTAGCAACTTGTCCGTCTTCTGCTTCTCAACCTCCAGCTCTTCCGTTCGCTCCCGGATCAAGTCCTCCAAGTTGCTGGAGTACTGCTCCAACATGCGCAGCATGGAGTCGATAATGTTTGTCTTCCGACCTTTGTTGATGCTCTTAAACTGCAGGAGAAGGGCAGAAAGAGAGTTAGAGGGAGCCCTGCTCCCCTCTGAGATCCTGGAGCCCAACTCCCTGGAACCATTCCTGAGGCCAGCTCACCTGGTCGAAAATTTGATTGATGCTTGGCCTTCTTTCAGGCTGTTCGCTCCAGCACTGTTTCATCAGCTGGATGCACTCCATCGGAGCTTGATCTACCGAAACGGAGGGCCGGCAAAGCGGCGGTGGCTTCTCGACTTTCTTGATGATCTCTGTTGGACAAAGACAAAGCTTAGGACCCACCCAAGTCAAGATGCACGGTACTTTATGCCAGGCAAGTTATTTTGGCACAGGAGGCAGAAAATCCCACAAGCACCTCTCCCCGTCCTTGGCAGTAAAAATACAGCAACAAACAATTAAATGGCTAACAATTTGCTGCCCTTTCATGACACCCAAAATCTGCTGCCTCATTCTACCTAAAGTTTGGGCCGGCCCCGACAATGGCCCCCTCTCCGCCCAACTCTGTGTTGTTCACTCTGCTGTCACTCAGCAAACTCTATCATGGCCCTGTTTCAGACATCACCGGTTACTCTTCATAGGAGTTTTGGATAGCCAAACCCCTCCAGAACACCCGTCCAATCCTTAAAATTGGGCCAATCCCGCCCGAGAAGAAGGAGCGACAACGGACAAAGCCACACATCTTTCTTCAGCTCCCATCCACTTGAGCCAACCGAGTGAGTTAATTCACTTCCGACCAAAGCAACCCCCAATAACCCTGCTCAACTCTCTGATCAGCTCAGCTTCTCTGTATCCAGGCCCACTCCAGCCTGACTCAATGAGATTTCATTGTCAAGGGAAATGGCATCTGTTCTAACACAGGTGTGTCCTGTAGACATCCTATGCCAGCTGTCTATGGTTCAGGGTTGGACACAAGGGACAGTTCTATACCAAGCAGGATAAAACACGTTGAAAATGTTTTGAAAACTGTATGTGGAGTATGTCAGGGCCCCAGCAGTTGCCAAAATTGTTATAAACTGTTTTAAAGCAGTAGTGTAGCTCCTGCCAAAGATGACATAGGTCTGTTTTCCCCCCAATTGTGTTCATTTTGAATGGTTAGCATTCCCTTTGAAAACCTCCTCCTGTGCAAGACATGGAATTTATCACATCAACCTTTAGTCGGGCTTCTCTTACATGGCAAAATGTTTGATATGGAAAACTAATGTGGAAATGTCAGAACTCTAAAGGTGATATCCAAGGCTCCTTTAAAGTTCTGACTGAAACCCGGAGCGGATTCACCGTCCCACTGTCATTGGAGCCACCAGCCTCCACTGCTACGTGGGAGAGGACCTTCTCTGTGGTAGCCCCTCCAACTGCGGAACAATCTCCCTGACGAGGCCCGCCTGGCGCCGACATTGTTATCTTTTCGGCGCCAGGTCAAGACTTTTCTCTTCTCCCAGGCATTTCGTGATATGTAATGAGCCTGGGTCTGGTTTTTTGGCTCATCATTTCTAAAGTTGATATAGTGGTTTTAAACGTATGGGAATTTTGCACATTTTTGTGGTTTTTAATTTTTGTATATTGTTTTTAAATGTTTTATCTTATGTGAACCGCCCAGAGAGCTTCAGCTATGGGGCGGTATATAAATGCAATAAATAAATTAAATAAATAAATTAAATAAATAAATACAGGGCCATATAGCTCACTAGTGGGGCACATTCTTTGCTTGCAGAATGTCCCACGCTCAGAAACTCCAAGGAGGGACAGAAAAGTCTAAGACTCTACAGAGCTGCTGCCAGTCAGTGCAGGTAATACTGGCCTAGAAAGTCTCATGGCAGAAGGCAGCTTCTGCTGTTCGTGTTAGGCTGAGTTTCCCACATCACAGACTGTGCTGGATGGACTGTGCGTGAATGTTCTGCCCCGGTCCGTCATTCCGATCAAGGTGAGACAGGAGAAAAGCAGTGGCAAAGGGCAGGCATCCTGTGAGAGGGAACGGGGGTGGGCACCCCCCTCGACTTACCTTCGGGGCTCATATCCAGCATGCAGTAGGGGGCAGCACGGCAGATGACTTCCTGCATAATTATGGAGATACTGTAAACATCTCCCCGGAAGGTGCCTTTTCGTTCCTGCGATGAATCCCGCAACAGCTCCGGTGCCGTCCAGAACCGGTCTGGAAGGGGAAATGCCAACTAAAAACCCAGCAACCTCTTCCATCCCATTGAACCCCCTTTAGCTGCTCAAGTGGCATCGTTGATTAGGGTGACCATATCTGGGAAACCAAAAAAGAGGACACCTAGTGTGTGTGGGGGGGGAAGCAGCTTTCTGAGTCCTGCAGAAAGTACGTTATTCCCCCGCCACCTTAAAGAACCCGATTGGAGTGGAGGAGGGGAAAGGATTTCATTCTGCACCACCACCATCCACTCCAATTGGGGCCTTTTCTATAATGTCCACCAATGACCCACTTTCCCCTTTAAGACCTCAATTAGAGCTCGGGGTGGGGGAATGATGTGCCTCAAGAAAGCATGTCATTCCCTCCTGCCATGCTAATGGCAGCCTTAAAGAGGAAGGTGTGTCATTCCAGGACATTATTGAAAATTATAGAAAATCCCCCCCTGACACCATGGAAAGAACAAAAAACAGGACAAATCTGGGGAAATCCTGACATTTGGTCACCCTACCGTTGATCTCCCTCCTTAGAATGGATTCCTTCTCCTGCATTAAGAGCAGGGTGGGCTGAATTTAAGCCCAGCAATAGGGACTTCCACATCCCGCTCTTATTCAACCACTGGCAATAGAACCTCACTTCATTCTGCAACCTGGCTGCGATCAGCCTTCTTCTTCCTGCAGGAACATTCTGCATCACCCAAGGAAGATGCAGGCGTGACCAAAGAGATTGTCTCTTACGTTGGCTACATTCCTGGTGCAACTTTGTCTACATTCCAGCAACTACGTGGGCTGTCTACAGCCAGGTTTGTCCTGGGGGCTGTTTGTTGCTTATGGACAGTGAATCCTAGAATCATAGAATGCTAGAATACCAGAGCTGGAAGGGGCCTACAAGGCCATCGAGTCCAACCCCCCACTCAATGCAGGAATCCACCCTAAAGCATCCCTGACAGATGGTTGTCCAGCTGCCTCTTGAAGGCCTCTAGTGTGGGAGAGCCCACCACCTCCCTAGGGAACTGGTTCTATTGTCGTACTGCTCTAACAGTCAGGAAGTTTTTCCTGATATCCAGCCAGAATCTGGCTTCCTGCCCCTTGAGCCCATTATTCTGTGTCCGGCACTCTGGGAGGCCCATTATTCTGTGTCCTGCACTCTGGCACTGCCTAACATCTCCCATCCGGACGCAGCTATGTTCCTTTCCCATCTACCACTGCCTGCCCCTTGTCCCAGACCCTTTATTTCCTCCTCTCCCTTCCCAGTTCCCAGCCTCCCTTACTGACCCTCGGGCTTCATGGGTTCTCGGATGATCTTCTGGGCCTCTAGTAGCTCATTGTAGCCATGATCCGTGACCTTCAGGACAAAGCGGCCATCCACCACGCAGTTCCGAGACTTCAGCCGCCCGTGCGGAAATTCATGATGGTGTAGGTATTTCATCCCCTGGAGGGGAAAAGACAGGATGAGGCTCAGCTCACGGCCCCACTTTATTCCTCTGACCTGCCACGGCCGTCCCACCCCCTCCTTCCCCCTCGAGAGTGGCCTAAGCCAATCCAGATGCTTAACAAATTGACATGTGTGGACAACAGATCCTGCTGTAATCTAATGTCCAGCTTGCTGGATTGTGTAAGCAGAAAGACCTATACAATTATTCCAGTAGAGGCTGGTGGCTCTGATGTCAGTGGGGCAGTGAATCCACTCTAGGTTTCAGCCAGAACTCTAAAGGAGCTCTCCAAAGTGAGAAGCAAGTGGTAGCAATGCAAAGCACCTTGGGCAGCTCCTTAACCGTTTTGGCTGAAACTTGGAGGGGATTCACTGCCCCACTGACAATGGAGCCACCAGCCCCCACTGCCATGCGGCGTGGCATTTCCAAAGCAATCCCTAGATCCTTCTGCCGGCTCCCCGCAGGCACCTTAATCAGGTCCAGCAGCAACGATGACTTGAACATCCAGTCCAACTTCATATCCTCATTGCGGATAAGATCTTCAAGGCTCCCCCGTGTGCAGTGCTCAGAGACGATGGCAAAGATGCCACAGTCGTGGAAGAAGCCCAAGAAAAGGTTCACGTTTTCATGGCGCAGATCCCGGAGCTGAAGACAGGGCGAAGCAACAGGAATGGAGGGAATGAGGGCAGAACGGACCCAGAAAAAATGGCTGATGTTGAAAGATAGCAGTAAAACTGTATACACTCGTTGCTGGGGAACATGGGTGGGAGGGTGCTGTTGCACCATGTCCTGCTTATGGTTCCTTGGTCAACAGCTGGTTGGCCACAGTGTGCTGAACAAGATGGCCCCTTGGTCTGATCCAGCAGGGCTCTTCTTATGTTCTGATGATGTTCCAGCAGAGGGCGCTGTGCTCAGTCCTAGTGGCCAGTTTGTTATTGCAGTGAGGAGTTAGATGTGAAGGCCCAGAAAAAAACTGGAAAAATTCAGAAAAAAACCAGTTTTTCCCCAGGTTTTCCCATTTTTTCTGAAGCCTTTTTTTGGTTTTTTCCCAAAAAATTGGAAAAATTGAAAAAAATGAAGAAAAAAACAATTACAGGAAGTTTTATTTTAGCATGATGAATAAAATGTTTAATACAAGGTATTCAGATATTTACTTCTCCAAATGATTTCTAAAAACTGTACAGGATCAGATTATTACAATTTCTGTGCATCAAGGACAAGCAAGTCCTAGGTTGTAAACTGAGACTACAACTCTCAAATGGAAGAGCAAGATGCATTTCTGCCTCTAGGGGGCAGCACTGCCACTGAAGCAAAGACTGAAACTACCGTATTTCTTCGATTCTAAGACGCACTTTTTTCCCATATAAACATCTCTAAAAATGGGGGGCGTCTTATTATTTCTTAGAATCAAAGCTTTTTTTCTGTTGGTGGTACTGAAATTAGTGTGTGTTTTACAATCAATGGCATCTTAGAATCGAAGCAATACGGTAATAGTGATAGCTATAGGTCAGAAAATTTCATGCATATTCATTGAATCTTTTTTTCCTCAGTTCTTTTTATGGGAATGGGGGCTTTATGTCTTGACACTGGAGGACTAGCAGAGACATAAATAATTTTCTCTGTTACTAATGTTGGCGGTTTCTTCTGTTGTTTTTTAAAATTGTTTTTTGCCTGCTCTTCATAAACTGGAAGAACCAAAGAGGTTTCTTACAGTTCGGGTGCTCCTAACAGTTCAGGAGCTTGTGACTCCATTTGTTATCAAAAAAATGTAAAAAAAAAAGTAAATTAAATTTGTAATAATTGTTTGAATATGCTACTTTTAATATACAAAATGTAATAATTTTATGCCAAACCAACTTGGACATAATTACATTTTATGTTCCTAAGTGACTTTCAATCTGTATGAAGTGCTAATATTGCATTATTTCAATTTTTCCGAAAATTTCTGTTCCCCCCCCCCAAAAAAACAGGAAAAAAACAGGTTTTTTTCCAATGGCTTCAAAATTTCCGGAATTTTTACATCTCTAGTTACTACTACTCTGCTCAGGGAGCGGTACTGGTACCCACTGATCTCTGAATGCAATGAAAGAGACAGAGCTCACCTTGCAAAAAGCTGTTTTGGTAGCAGGTTTGATTTCAATGTGCTTTTCTCCTGGGAATTTCTTCAACCATACCCAGTCACCCTAGGAAGAATGACACAGGAGTGCATAAATGGTTGTCCTCTATCCTCTAAGATAATGTGTGAGAAAGAAAGAAGAGAAGATACACACACTCAAACCCTCCCCACACCCTGAAAGTGTGACACGAGGAAGAAAAAGGGGGTATCACTGATTTTTTAAAAAGAAGCAAAATGACTTGAATGTGAAGCATGAAATTAACAACAAGAAATCATAGCATAACAGAGTTGGAAGGGGCCTACAAGGCCATTGAGTCCAACCCCCTGCTCAATGCAGGAATCCACCCTAAAGCGTCCCTGACAGATGGTTGTCCAGCTGCCTCTTGAAGGCCTCTAGTCTGGGAGAAGAGCCCACAACCTCCCTAAGGAACTGATTCCATTGTCATACTGCTCTAACAGTCAGGAAGTTTTTCCTGATGTCCAGCCTGAATCTGGCTTCCAGTCACTTGAGCCCGTTATTCTGTGTCCGGCACTCTGGGAGGATCGAGAAGAGATCCTGGCCCTCCTCTGTGTGACAACCTTTTCAGTATTTGAAGAGTGCTATCATGTCTCCCCTCAATCTTCTCTTCTCCAGGTTAAACATGCCCAGTTGTTTCAGTCCCTCCTCATACGGCTTTGTTTCCAGACCCCTGATCATCCTGGTTGCCCTCCTCTGAACACGCTCCAGCTTGTCTGTGTCCTTCTTGAATTGTGGAGCCCAGAACTGGACGCAGTACTCTAGATGAGGCCTAACCAGGGCCGAATAGAGAGGAACCAGTACCTGACGCGATTTGGAAGCTATACTTCTATTAATGCAGCCCAAAACAGCATTTGCCTTTCTTGCAGCCATATCGCACTGTTGGCTCATATTCAGCTTGCGATCTACAACAATTCCAAGATCCTTCTCATTTGTAGTACTGCTGAGCCAAGTATCCCCCATCTTGTAACTGTGCCTTTGGTTTCTATTTCCGAGATGTAGAACTTGGCATTCATCCCTATTAAATTTCATTCGGTTGTTTTCAGCCCAGCGCTCCAGCCTATCAAGATCACTTTGAAGTTTGTTTCCGTCTTCCAGGGTATTAGCTATCCCACCCAATTTTGTGTCATCTGCAAATTTGATCAGCGTTCCCTGCACCTCCTCATCCAAATCATTAATAAAAATGTTGAAGAGCCCTGGGCCCAGGACTGAGCCCTGCGGTACCCCACTCGTTGCCTCCTCCCAGTTTGAGAAGGTACCGTTGATAAACACTGGTTGAGTTTGATTCTGTAGCCAACTGTGAATCGTGTGTGTGTGTGTGTGTCACACACACACAGGGAAAGCATTTAAGGAAGTCCTCGTTCTCAGCTAACTGATCTACCTCATCAGTCCTTCAATCCATTTCTTGGGGAGCACCTGGTCTAATCTGTGAACGATACCTAGGGAAGGCACTTGACCACGCAGCCTGTGAATTCAGCACAAGCAGACACCACCCACTCCCCTCTCCTTGCCCACCCCGGGGGACAAAGAAAGGGAGGTGAAAGACAGACACAGCACTTCTAATGGTTGCTATGGCATATGTTTCGGTGTCCATTAAGCCGCCTGCTGTCCTACTGGCTGTCATCCCCTCGGAGTGCAGAAGGGTTGCCAAGCCACAAGGCGTGCTAACAGATTTGGTTTCCCACCGCTGCACCTTTAAGGCCAGGAGGAAACAAATCAGAACTGAGTTCCACCTGGAGTGAAAGCCAAGGGGGAATCATCTTCCTTAGGGAATTTTGTCTCTCTAGAGCAGTGTTCCTCAACTAGATGCCTTCCAGATGTGTTGGGCTACAAGCTCCGTCCGACGAGCGTTTTCCCGCAAGCTCGTTCCTGGGCATTCACGGGTTGCTCACATGACGTCGTCTGCCTCTCGCCCATCTTAGAATCATAGAATAGCAGAGTTGGAAGGGGCCTACAAGGCCATCGAGTCCAACCCCCTGCTCAAGGCAGGAATCCACCCTAAAGCATGCCTGACAGATGGTTGTCCAGCTGTAGGGTGACCCTATGAAAAGGAGGACAGGGCTCCTGTATCTTTAACAGTTGCATAGAAAAGGGAATTTCAGTAGGTGTCATTTGTATATATGGGGAACCTGATGAAATTCCCTCTTCATCACAATACTTAAAGGTGTAGCAGCTATACTAGAGTGACCAGATTTAAAAGAGGGCAGGGCACCTGCACGATCTATCACAATCCGGATAGAGAGGCGGGTAACAAATAAATATATTATTATGATTATGGTTATGATTATGATTCCGTGATTTATCAGGATTTTAGTTGTAAATTACACACACACACACACACACACACACACACACACACACACACTTTTATAAAACCACACCTGCACAGCATTCTGAGTACACTGTGAGGAAATCTTAAGCAAATCAGGAAAATCACTCTCCATAGGTATACAGCTCTATGAGAACCCGTAACATTGCTGCAATGAGCCATGCAGTGAGTTTACTTAAAAAGGGAAGGGGGGCATTTTGAGGGGCCTGTGCGACCAGCAGCCGCCCTGCAAAGTCAGAAACAAAGAAAGAAACTGCTTGTTTCGGGCTGAACGACAGAAGGCGTCTGTTTATCCACACATCTCGCCCCGTTGTTTTATCGCGCGGAGTTGCGGGTGGTCCAATTTTTACATCAAAAAGGGTTATGTGGGAAAGCTGGACCCGCCTCCTCTCTTACATGGATGCAACCCATCCCGGCTGGACCATCTTATTTGGTGGGGAAATTTCAGACTAAGAAAGCCCAATAAGGCAGACAGTGACGCGCAAACCAGTGACGCAGCTTTTGGACAAATGGTGCCCAAAAAGTCATTGACACAGACGTAGACTGGCATCTATCACGCTCAAGACGCTGTGCACCTTGACGTGACTGCTGCAATCCGCCCCTCCCCGCCCTTCAGCTAATCAAGCCCAAGGCTGATTAATTCTCCCCCATCCCAGGCACTGTTCATCACAACTGATCCCTTGAATTTGGCCACTTTTAACTGCAAGCCGTTGCTTCTTATTATATCTCTCTACAGAGGATCAGCAGCCCACGTGCTTTTCTCCACAGACAGGTTCTTACGCACCACCATCTCCTACCCATCAAGAAGCTAAAGGAGTCTGAAGCCCGGATAGGTCTGGCCTCGTGCATTTGGAGTTTTAACCAAAGGATGTTCCATTCTGCCCAAGCTTAACATCCCTACGCAACAGAGGAGGTGTCGGCCAGGATTAAAAAACGGGAGACAGAAAACAGGCTCGGATTGATCATTCGCGGGGTGGGGAGAGTTTTCTTAAAATGATTGCAGGATGAGTGCTTGATTTGTAAAAGAAAGGTACCGTGGCTTAAACCCACCAAAAGAGCCATTTTAGTCATATGCAAATTTATATAATTCAACCATTTAATTTGTTGATTCAAACACATTTGATTAACCAGGTAAGATTTCTTTAATTGGGGAAAACGCCCTAATAAGAAGGCGCCTATTTACACAGATCGTAGGGGGAAATTGTGACTTTGACATACAGTCCTGAGGTTCATCAGATGAGCGTTTTATCACCCGCTTGCTACCGCCCACTTACAGATGTGCGTGCGTCCTTTAGACGACGTCGATGTCCACCTCCCACATGTCAAGGGGTTTTATTAACTGTTAGTCTTAAATAATATATCACATAGGAACTGCATATTGTTTTAAATTGTAAATTTTAATTAATGCCTGTATGTTTGTAATGATGAGGTGATCTTTTGAAATGGACGGAAGACTTATTCAATAAAGTTTAATTCATTCACCTCCCACATGCCTCCCACGTGTTTCCCGATCCTTCCACTCATTTTTCCCTCGCAAAATAGACCCCTTTTAATCTGACTTTTTTTTAAAAAAAAAACCAGAATGTGCCACGATCTCCTGCTGTGTGCAGGAAAAGCAGTGCAATAAAAACAGCCCTGGATGGGCCATGTGGTCTTTGTTTACTTCCATTTTCCCCTGCGGGTAGACAGGGAAAGTAATGAGGGACAAAAGCGGGGGAGGAGAAGCGACGGTAAGGAAACGCGATTCCTCCCCCCCCCCCCCCCGGTGTGATGACGCTCCTTGAGCTTCCCCAAAGCACAAACATAAAATGGTGGTTGGATAAAAAGGCCCCCCAAGTCAGAGGGTATGTGTTCAAGTGGGCTTAAGCCTCAGCAGTACCTCCGCTTTTATAAATTAAGCACTCGTTCTGCAATCAGCCACAAAAGACTTTTCCAGCAAATGACCAATCCGAACCTCTTTCCTGTTTGTTATTTTAAATCCTGGCTGACATCGCCTCTACGGTGGCCTGGAAGTAAGAAAAAAAAAACATAGCCATAGCCATTTTTTTCCCTCCTTTCATTTCGAGAGGAGCAAAAACCCAAAATTAGGGGGGATTCCACACATTGTACTGAGGGCGCTTCCATGCACCCCCAGTGCGCACCCAAAGCGATTGTGTAGCTTGCCTGTTCAAAGAGATGAGGAAGAGGCGTCCTTGCCGCTCGCCACCGCTGGTCAGCGAGGAGGTAGGTGGGTGGCGACGGCGGTGGCAGTAAGGACGCCTCTTCCTCGTCTCTTCCAGGCAAGCTACACGATCGCTTTGGGTGCGCACTGGGGGCGCATGGAAGCGCCCTCAGTACGACGTGTGGAATCCCCCTAGCTAATACAGCAAAATGCATGAGAGCTGAAAAGTCAAGTGAAGGAAAAGCATCAGATCCTTTAGGGAGAGGGAGGGAGAAGAGACCAAAACGAAAGGCGAGCGGACTGGCAAAAGTCACGACAAAGCGTCCTTTCGTGGATCGGGACTTACCTGGACCGCGGCTATTATGCCTTGGGTGTTAAACAAAAGGAGAAGCAAGGGGACGTGGCTGCTGGCTTTTTGCTTGTCATCGCCCTAAGGATAGCAGGAAGCAGGCAGTCAAAAATAATGATGCTGATGGCAGAGGGGAGGGGAGGAGAGGGCAGGGGAGAAAGGAAAGGCAGAACCTGGAACAAGACTAGGTGTGTGAATTGAGGGGTGCCCACACCTCTTTCTCAGCCAGGGCTCACCAAAGCACAGCCCCGGAGCCTGTCCCAGAAATGCGTGCAATCCGTAATGTCAAGAGTGCCTCTGAACATGTGCAAAGCGCATTTCCCTCACAACTTCCCCCCCCCCCGCCCCACCCGCCCCGCAACACACACATCAGGGCAAAATTTGGGGCTTTTCGGGTAGGCTCATGCCCCAGCATGTCTCTGTTTAGAAATTAAACACTGACATTTCTCAGCAGCCGCTGTGTGAAATTGAGCCAAGTGATTCTTTTAGAGCCGTGGGGATGAAGGAAGGCAGCAGTGAGCAGGAGAGGGGTGGGCACACCGACAGCGCTGAGTGTGCTGGGACGAAGCCTTGCGTAGGCTCACAAGGATCTCAAGAGATGCCTTGACATATTGCGCAAAAAACAACAACACCCACCTTGGAGTTAGAAGAGGCTTCTGATTCCTTTCGTGACCCAGTGAAACCGCTGGAGGTTTAATTAGGGTGACCATATTTTGGAAACCAAAAAGGAGGACAACATGGTCACCATGTTAAAATTATTTTTAAAAAATAATTTTAAAACCTCAAACTTTTTTAAAAAATCCTAAAACTCAATGGATGGACAGATCTGTTTCAAACTTGGCATAGCTAAAGTCCTTGTTAAGAGCAATCATGGTTAAGTTTCATCTCTTTATCTTTAAAAATAACATTTTAAAAAAATTAAACCCTCAAATTGTAAAAAATTCCTAATAAATCAATGGATGAACAGATCTGTTTCAAATTTGGTATGGCTAATGCTCTACCTAAAAGCTATCATGGTGCCAAGAGAGCTTCAGCTATTGGGCGGTATAAAAATGTAATAAATAAATAAATAAAGTTTCTTGTCTTTATCTTAAAAAATGACGGAGTTATAAGCATTTTTGTTAATTCCTATTAGAGCTGCTCTTTTGGGGGGGGGGGAATCCGGATTTCCCCTTCCCCTCCAGGATTTGTCATCAAAAACCTGGACAAATCCAGTCATATGGTCACCCTAGTTTAATCAGAACTGGAGGCGGGGCAGGGCAGAGCACTGCCGCTCCCAAGGTGTGGGGGTGTGTGTGGAATCACCAAGAGAGGAGGATAGAGAAGCCAACGCGGTGCCTGCCTTGCCGCTGCTAGAGGAGGAGCAATGGACACAGTTTCGTAGGAAGAGCAGACAGCCCCCATGCAGCCGTCTTGCCATTGCTAGAGAGGTCACTGCTGTAGCCTCTCTGTGTATATTACAGAGACCCCCTGCTTTGCATGCAGAAGAAGGCCACCGGTTCGATCCTCGGCTTCTCCAGGTAGGGCAGAGAAACCCTGGAGAGCCATTGCTGCCAGTCAGTGTCCTCAAGATAATAAGGGAAAAACACTATGTAGAACCAATAAAAAAAGAGAGAGAGAGACTCTACTGTAGAAGAGTAGAAAAGTTTTTAATCTCTTGGTCCAAACGTCTCTACTGTATAAAAATACGTTGTTGTTTTTGAAAACTATTTGAAAAAGAGCTCGACGTTTCAAATCTCTCGATACGTCCTCAGGAGCTGATTATATTTATTTATTTATTTATTTATTTATTTATATAGCACCATCAGTGTACATGGTGCTGTACAGAGTAAAACAATAAAATAGCAAGACCCTGCCGCATAGGCTTACATTCTAATAAAATCATAATAAAACAATAAGAAGGGGAAGAGAATGCACCAAACAGGCACAGGGTAGAGTAAAACTAACAGTATAAAAGTCAGATCAAAATCAAGTTTTAAAAGCTTTAGAAAAAAGAAAAGTTTTTAGCTGAGCTTTAATTATTCTGATTAGACAGAATAGCATGAAAAAAACCCGGCTGTGGAATGAGCTCTCTAAGGAGGTTCGCTTGGCACCTACATTACCCTATTTCTTCCATTCTAAGACGCACTTTCCCCCCCATATAAACATCTCTAAAAATGGGGTGCGTCTTAGAATCGCGGGTGTGTCTTAGGGTTTTTTTCCTGTTGGCGGTACTGAAATTACTGTGCATCTTACAATCGAAGAAATACGGTATATGCTTTTAGACGCCAGGTGAAGACCTTTTTATTCTTCCAGCATTTTAACAGTCTCTAAATAAATTTTAACTTGGTGTTTTAAATTCGTAATTTTACATTGCTGCTGTTTTTATCTGGTTGAGCTTTTAGATTGTATTTTATATTATGGTTTTATACTGTTGTTTTATACTTTGAATGTTTTTCATTTTTGTGAACCGCCCAGAGAGCTCCGGCTATTGGGCGGTATAGAAATGTAATAAATAAATAAATAAATAAATAAACAAGGAGTCAAAACGGAGCAGTTAAAAGTCTTCTTTACGGCAGAGACAACAGGCGACGAGAGCATAAAGAAGTCTTTTAACTGCTCCATTTTAATCTTAATTTTAGAATTTCTGTAAACCGCCCAGAGAGCCCTGGCTATGGGAGCGGTATAGAAGTGCAATAAATAAATAAATAAATAATTTTTGACTCTTTGTTTTTTCATGATATTCTATCTAATCAGCTCCTGGGGAAGGATCGATAGATTTGAAACGTCGAGCCCTTTTTCAAACAGTTTTTTTTAAAAAAAACATATTTTTAAACAGTAGAAACATTTGGACCAAGAGATTAAAAACTTTTCTACTCTTCAACGCTAGAGTCTCTCTCTCTCTCTTTTGTATTTGTGCCAGTCAGTGTCAACAATACTGAGCTGGATAGACTAATGAGCAGGCAGCCTCCTGTGTCGCTAAATGAGCGGTTCAGTATTGCAGCAAAGGAGTGGCGGAGCGGCAGGTCACATCGCTTCCCAACCGATATGGTGCAGGAAGATATGAAGAAGGGAGCAGGTAAGGTCTCTATGGGGCAGCAAACTGTGCCGACAAGCAGAGCCGCACTGAGAACAAGTGGTGGGTGGGTGGGTGGGTGGGGGCTTTGGGAATCAGTGAGGGCACCTTTCACCACAAATAGGCCCAGGCACGCCCCCTGGACGTTTAGGCCTCTGTCCCTATGGCTGAGCCAATGGCCACCAGTTGCCACTCAAAATGGCACCCATCGCGACAACGGATGGAGGTTGGAGGACGTAAAAGAAAGCTGGGGACGTGGGAGGGGAGGGGTTTAAACAAAGACCCCAGTATATAAAGAGGAAGGCAGTAGGTAGGGCAGTGGCCGTGTGAGGACATGAGCCCGATGTCACTGCACCAGAGGATTCCTCTGGCCCACTGCCCTCCCCCCACCCTGATCCACACACACACACACACCCCTCTTGACTAGGGATTGGGAGAGAGGAAGGACGCGGGGCGGCACATGGTGCAGGGGCGGACATGTCGTTACCTCCGCCACAGCAACGTTGGTGTTTTCCGCGTTCGCGGCCACACTCTTGATGCTTTTCATGTCCACCATGCTTCGTCCTCCAAGACTGGGGTGGCTGTCGTCCATTTTCTGGCGGAGGAAATAGGGAGACGGCCGTGAACTCAAAAACAACTTTCTTACAGTGAACAAAGGGAACCACTTTAACCTTTGACATTCAGACCCTCCACAGTATACCAGGAGTGAGCAGAATATGGATCACCAGATGTTTTGGAGCAAACTCCCCAAAGCCAACATAGCCAATGGATGGAAAAGCTGGGAAATGAAGTCCAAATTATCTGGAGATATTTTACATACTATCCAGGATAGGATGAAAAGGAGGGCAGGACTCCCATATCTTTAACAGTTGTATTGAAAAGGGAAATTCAGCAGGTGACATTTGTATGTATTCAGCACCTGGTGAAATCCCCTCTTCATCACAACCATTAAAGCTGCAGGAGCTATACTAGAGTGACCAGATACAAAAGAGGGCATGGCTCCTGCAGCTTTAACTGTAGAGATGAAGAGGGAATTTCACCAAGTGCTGCATACAAAACAAATGACACTTGCTGAAATTCCCTTTTCTATACAACTGTTAATGATACCGGAGCCCTGTCCTCCTTTCCATATGGTCACTCTAACGTTATAACCATTCCGAAATAGTTCTGATCTCCTCATCAGTTCCATCCACCAATAACTGATGACCAGAATTTGTTTCTACATTTCCATAATGTCATTCCTTTACTTCTTGGATAAGTACCAATCTTCTCTTGGGCCTTGAGTAGAACCATTACTTGCATTGCCAAACTCTCTGTCTCTGACTTTGGGATGCTCCATCTTGAAATCCTCTCCTTTAGCTCCATAGTTAACAGCAACCTGTCTCCAAATGTCTGTTTACTCCTCAAAGGTCCATTCATAGCAGCCCCCTCCCCTCCCCGCATTCACCTTCTTGCTGCTCTGGGTATTAATGAAGGTCAAGTCATCCATGGTGAGAACAATCTTGTTGGGTCCCTTCATGAGTTGGGCGTGTTGAAACTTGCGCCTGTAGGGATCAACACAAATGGAGCAGAAGGTTCAGAAGCCAAAAGTGGCCGGCCGGCCATCATCATCAACTCACAGGAGAATGTTGCAAAATCCAAAATGGCTGCCAGTAGCCCTGCAGACCCAGTAATGAGAGGTGTTGGCGTAACTCACCTGAGATGGAAAGCAAGGGCCACTCCACCCATGACCAAGCCAATAACCGCTAGAAATAGGAAGAGGATGAAACCGGCATTCACTCCTAAAGGAGAAGGAGAAGACTGTGACCACCGGGAATTGCACAACACGGAGGCAGGTGGAGATAACATAGATTTCCAGTTCCATTGCCAGTAACAGCCTCCCTTTGAGTCTTAAACAACATAGAATCATAGAATAGTAAAGTTGGAAGGGGCCTATAAGGACTTCGAGTCCAACCCCCTGCTCAATGCAGGAATCCACCTTAAAGCATCCCTGGCAGATGGCTGTTGACCTGCATCTTGAAGGCCTCTAGTGTGGGAGAGCCCACAACCTCCCTAGGTCACTGGTTCCATTGTCATACCACTCTAACAGTCAGGAAGTTTTTCCTGATGTCCAGCTGGAATCTGGTTTCCTGTAAATTGAGCCCCTTGTTCCATGTCCTGCACTCTGGGATGATCGAAAGAGATCCTGGCCCTCCTCTGTGTGACAACCATTCCTAACCATGGTGGCTACATAACCACGGTTTAAACGCACTCACAAACCATTTGGCGCAAAAGAGTTAGTGGCCTAACCATGGCTTAGTGTGTTGTCTGAACAGGCCCTGCCCGTTACAAATTCTGCATCCCTCTTTTCGCCATCCAGCAATAACACACAGAGACACAGACACACACACAGAGCTGCCTCACTTCAATACTCACCTCCAGTGCAGATGCTGACGGAGTCAAACCAGCAGTTGGAGTCCGTGTCTGGACTGGAACTGTGAGGCCAATGAACGGTGTGGCCGACGTAGCGGAGGGTTCCAGCAGCCACGTCCACGCTGTAGGTGGGCCAAAGACGGTTGCCCTTGCCGTCCGTGTCCAGGATGACGTAGGGCACCACGGCGTCTCCATATTCATCAGCTGACACTGTCTGGCTGAAACCCTCCAGCTCAAAGTCCTTGGCGTGTTCGGCAATGCTGGTACCCATGACCCACTTGCCGGACATACGCGTGCTCTCCACTGCCTTGGCCATGAAGTAGATGGAGTTAAAAATGGTACCAAAGAGAGGGTGTGCCTATATAAAGGGAACGGAAGAAGAGTTAGGGGCAACTCTTGCATGCATTAAATTGTGCAAATGAGAACATTTGCTTCTGTTTTCTTGTTCTTCGTAACTTATGTCGCTAGGTCTGCAGGAGTAGAGGCCCTGTTTATCCCAGCACTGCCCCAATATTTAAGAATTCGCCAGGAACTACTGAGAAGTTTTCAAAACCAATTTCACAGTACCAACTTCTCCAAAGGAAGTGAGGCAGGTGGCTACCAGGAGCAGGGCCTTCTCTGCTGTGGCACCCCGGCTGTGGAATGAGCTCCCTAAGGAGGTTCGCTTGGCACCTACATTATATGCTTTTAGACGCCAGGTGAAGACCTTTTTATTCTCCCAGCATTTTAACAGTCTATAAATAAATTTTAACTTGGTGTTTTAAATTTATAATTTTGCATTGCTGCTGTTTTTATCTGGTTGAGCTTTTATATTGTATTTTATATTATGGTTTTATACTGTTGTTTTATACTTTAAATGTTTTTAATTTTTGTGAACCACCCAGAGAGCTCCGGCTATTGGGCGGTATAGAAATGTAATAAATAAATAAATAAATAAATAAATACTGTGGTCTGGAAATGTGGCTCTGTTATTGTTGTATGCTTAAAACTTGAAAGGTAAAACCCTAACCAGTCCCATTCACTTAAGGCGGTCTACTCTTATATGCACCTGGACAACAACTACGATCCTCAGAGGAGGTCCTGCTGGCCATTGAAAAGAAACATAATGCCCCCATGAAGAACCTCAGCGGCAGGGCCTTCTCTGTGGCGGCACCCAACCTCTAGAGGACCCTCCCTGGTGCAGTTTGGGAGGCAGAAAATGTAACATCTTTTAAACACCTCCTGAAAACATACCTTTTCACACAAGCTTTCCCTGGGTTTTAACAGGTGTCATTTGTATGCATGCAGCCACTGGTGAAATTCCCTTTTCATCACAACAATTAAAGCTGCAGGAGCCCTGCCCTCTTTTGTATCTGGTCACTCTAACATAGCTGCTGCAGCTTTAATTATTGTGACGAAGAGGGAATTTCACCAGGTGTTGTATGCATATAAATGACACCTGCTGAAATCCCGTTTTCTATACAACTGTTAAAGATACAGGAGCTCTGTCCTCCTTTCCATGTGGTCACCTTAACCAAGGCAGTAAGCTTATAAACACCAGTTGCTGGGGAACATGGGTAGGAGGGTATTGTTGCTGCTTGTTGGTCCCTGGCCGCTGGCTGTTCGGCCCCTGTGTGAACAGAGTGCTGGACTAGATGGACCGTCGGTCTGATCCAACAGGGCTCTCCTTGTGTCATTATGTTCAATATTATGAATATTGAATTCTGTGCCACATTAACTAAGAATGCAGTTTTGAGAACACTCACGATACACACAACTCTGAGCACAGAGAGATCCTCATAAATCTCAGCCTCTCGCTTCCAACAACCTCACCCGTTATTCCCACCCGATCCGCTCCACTGACTCTTTCTCTTCACGCACCTGGTCGGCATCAAGGTGGCCAGGAATCTCCCTTTTCTCCTGAGCCTCCCGGAAGGCCTGCCGGAAGGATTGTTCCGGTGAGTCGACGGTGACCGTGAGCACCGCGTCGTATGCCAAGCGCAGTTTGATACTGTCATCCAGGACAGTGTAGGACTCCTTCTGGTAGGGCATGCTGTAAGTCAGGGCGTCGTAGGGGATGAAAACGTAGCTCCCGTCTGTCATGTCCAGGTCCTCGGCCTGCTCCAACAGGAGGCGCTGCTCCTCCCCACCCAACAGGACAGAGTGCATACACATGATGACCACTGGGTAGAAAAGGTCCCCAAAGGAGGATAAAAGGGAACAGGCGTTGGGAAGGCGAGCAGGGAGGAGAAGGCAGGAAGGGTAAGAGGGTCAAGAGAAAAATGAATGTCAAGTCCAGTGCTCTTCAAGGCTTCATCCGAACTTGTGGGTCTATAATAAAGAAAATAGGACCTCTGCCCATGTGCAGGGTGCCTTTTATAACTGCACATGCATCCCAGAAATCTTAGATTATGCAAAACAGCAGAGAATGTCACTTCCATGTAGACTCAAGCAACCTCAGCAGCTCTGTTTCAAGCTCTGAATAGGGCTTATCACTGGGGTACAAGTGAAGTTCCGATCGAGAAAGAGGGTTCATCTGATCATATACCAAGTGCCTTTCCCTCACCATATCCTGCTCTCACCATCTTGGTGGAGGGAGAAACCCTCCTCCGCGTTCCACCAACACGAGACGTACACTATGGTGGGACGTGGGAGAGGGCTTCCTCTGTGGTGGCCCCCCAGCTGTGGAATGCCTCCCCTTAGAGGCCCAACTGGTGCCGGCACTGGTTTCATTTCGGCGCCAAGTTAAGACATGGCTTTTTAACAAAGCCTTTGATGGCTAAATTCACCAAGCCTGTACATAGCTTTAAAGGTTTTCATTGGTTTTACTGTTTTTAAATTCTGTACTGGTTTTAGCTTATTAATGGTTTGATTTGTTTTTAGATGTATATTTATTGTTTTATATTGTTTTTATGATTTTATCTGTATGCCGCCCTGAGATCCTTGTGATATAGGGTGGGATACAAATGTCTTAATAAATAAAAATAAATAAATATAAAATCAGTAGGTCTTGGTGACAGTCGGGAGAAAGGAGTATTTCTGAGTCAGCCACAGACCTCACCCAAACCAATAAGAAACAGCCCCTCTGTGCCTGCTATTAATTGTGTGTGTGTGTGTGTGTGTGTGTGTGTGTGTGTGTGTGTGTGTGTGTTTTAAATGGGGACATTTCCTATTGATGTGTTTAGTGTCAAATCTACCTTGTCCCTGTGTCTGCCATACTATATAAGTTCATTTGAGAGCAGGAGTATGAAGAGTCCCCTATGGGGAAAGGTTGCAACATAGAATAGCAGAGTTAGAAGGGGCCTACAAGGCCATCCAGTCCAACCCCCTGCTCAATGCAGGAATACACCCTAAAGCATCCCTGACAGATGGTTGTCCAGCTGCCTCTTGAAGGCCTCTAGTGTGGGAGAGCCCACCACCTCCCTAGGTCACTGCTTCCATTGTCGTACTGCTCTAACAGTCAGGAAGTTTTTCCTGATGTCCTGCTGGAATCTGGCTTCCTTTAACTTGAGCCCGTTATTCCGTGTCCTGCACTCTGGGAGGATCGAGAAGAGATCCTGGCCCTCCTCTGTGTGACAACCTTTTAAGTATTTGAAGAGTGCTCTCATGTCTCCCCTCAATCTTCTCCTCTCCAGGCTAAACATGCCCAGTTCTTTCAGTCTCTCTTCATAGGGCTTTGTTTCCAGATCATCCTGGTTGCCCTCCTCTGAACACGCTCCAGCTTATTGCACTCATGTCCTACGTGTGGGTTTCCTACAGGCAGCTGGTTGACTACTATGTCAACGAAAAGCTGGAATAGATGGACCCTTGATTTGATTCGAGAGCCTCGTGTGGCGCAGAGTGGTAAGCGGCAGTTACTGTAGCCGAAACTCTCCCCACGGCCTGAGTTCGATCCCAGCAGAAGCTGGTGCTCAGGTCGACTCAGCCTTCCATCCTTCCCAGGTCGGTAAAATGAGTACTCAGCTAGCTGGGGGAAAGGTAACCGTGACTGGGGAAGGCAATGGCGAACCACCCCGCTACAAAGTCTGCCAAGAAAAAGTCAGTGAAAGCAGGCGTCCCTCTAGGAGTCAGCAATGACTCAAGCGCTTTGCATGAGAGGTTCCTTTCCTTTCTTCCTTTCCTGGTCTGATTCAGCACAGCTCTTCTTCCGACTAAACACGTACAGAGCTGGGCTGCAAGATTTTGAGCTGGCTAGTATGGAGCACCTTTGGAAAGCTGTAACAGTTCTGTGCTGCTTAACAACAGAATTGACTATTTATAATTATTCGTTTGTTTTGGAGTATTTATACACTGCCTATTAACCGACGTTCCTGAGGAAACATACACTGCCTTTAAAATAAAACAACACGGATGAAAGTTATTAGCGAGGGGAGCAAAAGTGCATTTGAGTTTCACTCCAGACAGACTTTTCTTCTTCTGAGGGGGCTTCCAGAGAGAAGGCTTCTAAGTGGAAATAATCACAAAGAATCGTGCGGCTGACATTTCATCTTTCCTTCCTCAATGGAATTTTTTGTGGTAAGAGAAAGAGGTGGGAAAACTCCCAATAAAATCCCATGGACAAAGCTGGGTACAAAAAAAAAAAAAAAAAACTCCACCGCACTTGGAAGCACCCAGAATCTCTGGGCTGTGGCAGATCTCAGAGGAAAGAGGCACTGCAAGCAGGCCAGATATTAAGGGGAGGGCCGGTGGTCCACTGCTTTGAATGAAGAAGGTGCCAGTTTCAATCCCCGGAGGCATCTCTAAGAGGCTGTCTATAGGCTCTGCAAGCCCCAGGATGGCTCTGAATCTGTGCTGTGTTGGATATATGACGCAGCCGCTGATTCGGAGCCACCCCAGGGCAAAGAGACGAAGACTCGCAGGAGAAAAGTGGAATCATAGAATAGTAGAATTAGAAGGGGCCTCTAACACCATTGAGTCCAACCCCCCGCTCATTGCAAGAATCCACCTTAAAGCATCCCTGATAGAGGGCTGTCCAGCTGTCTCTTGAATGCCTCTAGTGTGGGAGAGACCACAACCTCCCTAGGGAACTGATTCCATTGTCGTACTGCTCTAACAGTCAGGAAGTTTTTCCTGACGTCCAGCCGGAACCTGGCTTCCTGTCGCTTGAGCCCATTATTCCATGTCCTGCACTCTGGGAGGATCAAGAAGAGATCCTGGCCCTCCTCTGTGTGACAACCTTTCAAGTATTGACTTACCCTGACTTTTCCTGGCCAAGCAAGATCAGAGCGGCTCTTTTCCATCTGCCCTCCCTTGGGTGCTGCTGCGCCTGGGGGTATTCCCGGGCAGAAGGCATGGGGGTGAGCCTGGCAAATCTAATAGCCACCGGAAAGCCCACGCTGCTCTCTTCATGTAAATAACTCGTTACCACCACGCAGCAGTGATACTGCGGGGTCTGGCGGCAAAGCCATGTCAACTTGACGCTGTGAAGACAGCCCCCAAGTACGGCTAACAAAGATTCCTGCCAGAAATCCCTGAGAGCCGCTGCCAGTCAGTGTGTCAACAATACTGAGTTACAAGGTCCAAGGGTCTGACTCAGTGACCCAGTTTGCATGATCACTGCAGCCCGCCGTGGCTTATTTAAACCACGTTGGGTGGGCCGACAGATGTTGTCATAGTCAAGCTGCAGCCACCATTTTTTGTGTCATGTGAAACCAGCACAGGTGGGTTGTTGGCACAGTTAACAAACTACCCACAACCCTAAAACAGCTCATGGGTTGTGGGTGGTTTGTTAACCATGCCAACACAACTAAGGCAGGATCTACACTACTGCTTTAAAACAGTTTATAACCGAAGTGACAACTGTTGAGGCCCAGGACACACTCCAGATACAGTTTTCAAAACGTTTTCAAAGTGTCATGTCATAGAATCACAGAATCATAGAATAGCAGAGTTGGAAGGGGCCTACAAGGCCATGGAGTCCAACCCCCTGCTCAATGCAGGAATCCACCCTAAAGCATCCCTGACAGATGGTTGTCCAGCTGCCTCTTGAAGGCCTCTAGGGTGGGAGAGCCCACAACCTCCGCAGGGAACTGATTCCATTGTCGTACTGCTCTAACAGTCAGGAAGTTTTTCCTGATGTCCTGCTGGAATCTGGCTTCCTTTAACTTGAGCCCGTTATTCTGTGTCCTGCACTCTGGGAGGATCGAGAAGAGATCCTGGCCCTCCTCTGTGTGACAACCTTTTAAGTATCTGAAGAGTGCTCTCATGTCTCCCCTCAATCTTCTCTTCTCCAGGCTAAACATGCCCAGTTCTTTCAGTCTCTCTTCATAGGGCTTTGTTTCCAGACCCCTGATGTCCTGCTTGGTGTACATCTGGCCCCGCTCTCACCGGATTTGCACAATACGCCAAGTCGTGGTCACAGTCTGAATATGCAAAATGGCCGCCCGCAAGCATCACTAAGCCCCAGGAGTTAAGTAACTCACTATGGCTTAGAGTGACATGCAAACCGGCTCAGTATAAGGCAACATCCTGTGACCCTATGTTTAGTCCTGCTGATGCCTCTCACAGCTTCGTTTCCTGATGGCAGACGCAAGAGGCACGGAGACGGTGGACAGAGGAGGAAGCAATGGTGCCTACCAGCCTCTTCCAATCCTCAGACATTTAAGTGCCTGCTTGCGCTCTCCCACCCCCGCCTTCATTCCTGGTAAACAAGTAAGTATTACAAAAGCTTCCAAAAGAATCCAGTATTTTCTGTTCACTAGGAAGCTGTAAATCTGCATATATGTTGTACACATTCATATATTTTCATGCAAACACTCATTCCTTTGCAGTCTGCTTCATCCACCAGCCCGGTCTGCATGATCGCAGGGTGGTTAACAAGCCACGGTGAGTTGTTAAAACACCCAGCGTGTGCCATTTAAGTTCTGGCTGATTTACATAATTATAGGGTGACCATATAAAAAGGAGGACAGGGCTATAAGCTTTCTGACAAAAGATGTGAACAAGGCCCTGATTGAGCATAAAACGCCATTGGGGGCAGAGGAGAAAGCAGTTCCATTGCTGTATAGGGTGGCCATATGAAAAGGAGGACAGGGCTCCTGTGTCTTTAACAGTTGCATAGCAAAGGGAATTTCAGCAGGTGTCATTTGTATATGTGGAGAGCCTGGTGAAATTCCCTCTTCATCACAACAGTTAAAGCTGCAGGTGCCCTGCCCTCTTTTAAATCTGGTCAGTCTAGTATAGCTCCTGCAGCTTTAACTGTGGTGATGAAGAGGGAATTTCACCAGGTTCTCCATATATATACATGGTACCTGCTGAAATTCCCTTTTCTATGCAACTGTTAAAGATACAGGAGCCCTGTCCTCCTTTTCATATGGTCACCCTACATAATTACCCTTCCTGGGAGTGGCTTCTCATGTTGTCTGAACCCAGAAAGGTTTACTGTGGTGGTTAACAAACTACCCAGAACCCATAGCCTGTTCTAGGGCTGTAAAGTGATTTATTAAGCACCCAACAAGCCAGCCAGGCTTGCCAGGTTCGGATGTCACAAGAAGCTACGGTGGTGGGATCTTCGATCGGCAACATGGCGGCCATTGTGGGCTGCGATGATCATGTGACCAGGTCATTCTCTGCCTCTGGGCATCCAGTCACCTTCCTTTCTCCACCTCACTAAGGTTGAGCTGATCAAGGCATCTGGTTTCAACACGCACTGTAGAATCTTCTGCAAATGTACCCTTGTCATTGAACGGAGCACAAACTCCAAATTATGATGAGTTATGGCAAAGGCCCCAAGCAGGGCTCCTGTCTGAAACCTGTGGAGTTGCTTCCAGTCCCTGCAAACCAGCCCTCCCAACCTGCTGCCCTCCAGATGTGTGGGGACTACAACTTCTAGCCTCTAGATGTGTTGGACTACAGCTCCCAGCATTCCAGAGGTCTTCAGTCTTTTGAGAACCTCCTCAGACAATGCATCTCCAGTAACCACAAGTTAACTCACGTGGTGGAAAGCTTCCAAAACAAGAAGGAACAAAAACCAAAGGCGTGGTGTGGTGGGGAATTGATCACAAGCAAAGCACAACAAATTTGGATGGCTTTAAAAGGGGGGTGGATAAATTCCTGGAGGCGAAGGCTATCCATGGCTACTAGCCCTGATGGCTCTGTGCTACCTCCAGTATTCAGGACAGTAAGCCTGTGTGCACCAGTTGCTGGGGAACATGGGTGGGAGGGGTTGCTGTTGCACCATGTCCTGCTTTGATGGTCCCTGGCCGACGGCTGGTTGGCCCCTGTGTGAACAGGGTGCTGGACTAGATGGACCCTTGGTCTGAACCAGCATCAGGGCTCTTCTTATGTTCTTAATATATAAAATTTGATTTAACATTCTTCATTTATCCAACGTCTTTCAGGGGACCACAACACAGGTCACAGGATCAGACTGACCTGCATTCATAGAGCTTTTCTACACGAGGCTGTTAATAGCCTGTATCAATTTTCAGTTTCATCCCGAAACTGAGATCTGAACACTACATGAGGAGTATTTCCCTTCCACTTCATAACCTCTAGGTGGCACTGTGGCATAGCAAAACATTACAAATATACACAAGAGAAAATCACGCTTTCTTTCACTTTCACAATGGAACGCTATGGTTTCCCTGCTCCGAAACAAAAAACTCACCGAAAATGCTACCCACAGTGAATAAGGAAACCCGTGTCTCATCCCCTGCCAAAAGAACAGATGTCATCTAACTATTGTCCCCCAGATCTTAGATCCTGTACCTTGGAGAGGCGCACCTGCCTATATTTCCCTCTGCCCAGCCATACCTCGTACATCATGGGTCTTCTGGATCCTGCGCAGGGCATCCCGTGCTCCATCGGGCTCATTCTCCATGGTGGCCACTACACTGACAGGGAGGCCAAAGTTACGCAGTGAATCGGCCAGGGCTTGGCCAACTTCCACCCAGAAGTCCTGCTCAGAGGTTACTACAGCCACGTGAGCCCACCGGAAGTACTTGAACACAGTGTAGAGCACGGCGGAGGCCTGTGGCAACGGCCGAGCAAAGGTACCAAAACGTTCCACCTCAGCATCATCAGTCAAGCAAGCCCAGGAGAAGACGGGCTTGTTCCAGGCTCTGCCAAGCAGCCCAGCCGCCTCACAGGTCGCTGGGTTGACCGGGCCTACAAAGCCAGAGGCGTAACGCTCCGAGTTGACAAACCCCACCAGGGCCTTCGCCGCCTGGCACTCTTCACTGAGGAGGATGTAATCGAACCAATAACCCTGGTTTACAGTCGAGTCGCTGTTGATGCGGCCAATGGCCAACTTGGCGGCTGCGTCAGGGTAGGCTCTGGCATAGATGGAGTCACAGTTCCAGGGGCCCATCACGCCCACCTTGAAGGTAGTTGGCTGGATACAGCAGGGCAAACACAGGAGCAAAAGCCAGAAGAGGAGAGCCCGACAGCGGGGGCCTTGATAGTAGCCCCACCTGGGATGGTTGGAAAGGCGGAGCAGGAAACTGTGGACGCCACAGCAAGCTAGGGTCATGTTGTCGTGGAGCCAGGGAATGGCGCGGTCGGGGAAGGGGCAGGGAGGGGGGGAGGGGGAGAAGGCACAGCTCACAGAGCCTTTAGTCCCTCAGGGGCCAGGCCCAAAAGTCTCTTGTTGGAGTAGTAGGTCCATTTGCCGCCATCAACGTGGTTAAGGTGGGCCACGCACAGTCGCCGCGCAAAGCTGGAAAAGAAAGAAAAGAGAAACATTATCAGACTAGGCTGAGGAATGGGATACTTGGGCTCTGAACCTGGCTAAGAGCAGTGTGCATAAGACCACAAACATTCCTAGTTATGTGTTACTTTTCATCACATTTTTTCATCACATTTTTAAGGCCTGTTTCACTACTTCGCTAAAGAGCATGCTGCTCATAGAAAGCTGGCTAGACCAAATACTAGGGCTGTGCACGCCCTCCCCAGACCACTTCGGATCCCTACTTCGGATCCCTGCCCTCCCTACTTACCTGGCTCCAAAGCTTCGGACCGGTCTGAACCACTTCGGACAGGTCCAAACTGCTTCGGGCCAAACCGAACCGCTTCAGACTGGTCCAAACCACTTCGGGACGATCCAGACTTCCCCCGATCCACTCTGGAACCAGACTTTGGAGGCCCGGATCAGCCCGCTCCGCTTCGGATCTGGGGATCTGTAACGGAGCGGAGCACACCCCAACCAAATACAGCCAAACATTCGACTGCCATCTTGTTACTGAAGTCAGCCCTGTGTTGCCCATAGCAATCACCTTGGCTTCAGAGGGTAGCCGCCATCTTCATTTTGGTCAAACTCCTCTTGCCCTCAGGGAAAGCCATTCTGCAGCCAGACTTTCTAGAGCTTACATCATTTCAGCTTTCTCTGAGGGAGCCAAGCAGAGTACGCTATCCCTCTTTTAATAAACCCATAACGTACCCTCAGTTATCGCCACACCTCCTACAATGGCATGAAGTCCATTTATCCACCATAACAAGAAGAAACATCCCCTCCCCTCCAAACACACACATAGGTCATGGCAGGAGAGGACAACTGCTTTGGCCATGGTCCATCCTATCCCATCAGCCTCGGCAGGTATTAGTCAGACCACTGCTCTGCTCACGCTCCAGCACCTGCCTCCATCCTTCAAATCCTAATCTTGCAGCTGAAGTAAAACAGGATTAACCTTTTCGCCCCAGCTGCCTGAACATATTAGGTGTGAATCGCCACAACGGACCTCACGTGCCCACGTGTGGCGACCAGGTCACCTCTACCAACTCCTTTGGAGGAGAGACAGGGCATGGGATTTCATATTTACTACGGGGATACTATGACTCCCAATCACACAACCTCACTAATTAATAATTTTGCGAGGTTCTGCAGGGGAGAAATGAAATTTTAGAGCTCAGTATGTCTTGATCGCACACTCACGCTTCAGAGTTTGAAAAACCGAAAACGGAGGGAAAATGGAGAACTACTCATATTAATTAAACCGCGCAGTTCACAATAATGACAACGAAGGTCTATTTTAATGTATTATTTAAAAGCAACTTAGGGAACAATATTTATTACTGACACATTAGAAGAGAAAGGAAATTTGATCATTTTGTGTAGGGTATTTCATTGTAAAAATGGAGCCTTTCTCAACCCTTTAAAACTTAGGATTTTTACACTTTGGTTCACTAGGTTCTGCCTTTCTTGCACCTTCCAAGTGTACCTATTGGAGGGCAGGGGTTAAATATTTATTTTCTGCCATGTTTAACAGATTTTTACCTCAGATTTATTTATTTATTTAAAAAATGAGACACCTTTAAGGGCAAGGCCCCTGCTCCTAGCTGGGGTCTTTCTCCCACTGATGTCAACTCTAACAACATAACCAACTTTTGAAATCCTGGGGGGGAGGGGGGGGATGACAGAATTTAGGGTATGAGAAGGAAATGCTGAAAGGTCTGCAGAGATATGAAATCAAAATGTTTGTGTTTGTTTTACAGCAGCCTTCCTCAACCTGGGGCGCTCCAGATGTGTTGGACTGCATCTCCCAGAATGCCCCAGCCAGGCTGGGGCATTCTGGGAGTTGTAGTCCAACACATCTGGAGCGCCCCAGGTTGAGGAAGGCTGTTTTACTGTCTTTTCTCGATGAAAACAGAATTTGTCTTTTGAAAATTTGGTCTTCAAAAATGTTTAGCAGGGTATATCAGCCACACCGAATTTGTTTAAGCTCATTATCCCACGGTGAGGAGCTGGTGTTATTACGTAACGTGAGACAAATAGACCTGTTTTCACTGACAAAGGTGGAAGGGTTTGCCTTTCCACATCAAACCTGAGTGCAACACCGGTATTTAAAATTCAGTGGAGCGTTATGAGTCCAAGTTGTGATATTCAAAACGATATGGGTGCTTAAGAAGAAAAACAGCTACACATTTCACAGTCTAAATCCACCTGAGGACATCCATATTGCTTTCGGTACAGTTTAGCACAGTGGTCTTCAACTGGTCCATACCCAAGACCCAACTTGGACTCCCAGTTGGCAACACGGGACTCACTTTTTCAATTTCACAATTGGTCAACATCAGGGTGACCATATGAAAAGGAGGACAGGGCTCCTGTATCTTTAACATTTGCACAGAAAAGGAAATTTCCTTAGCTGCCATTTGTATGCATACAGCACCTGGTGAAATTCCCTCTTCATCAAAACAGTTAAAACTGCAGGAGCCCTGCCCTCTTTTGTATCTGGTTACTCTAACTATACTTTAGCTATACTATAGTGACCAGGTCATGCATGCAAACAGATGACACCTGCTGAAATTCCCTCTTTTTTGCAACTGTTAAAGATACAGGAGCCCAGTCCTCCTTTTCATATGGTCACCTTAGTCAACATGGCAGCAACAGCTTTGCCGCAACCCATCCAGACTGATTTTGCAACCCACCAGTGGAAGACCACTGCTTAGCATACTGTTTCATGTGAAAATAAACAAATAAATAAATTAAATTAAATAAATAAATAAAATAATATAGTGCCTTTGACTATGAGCAGAGTATCTTTCCCAGAACAAACCACAAAATAGCCCTTAAATATTTGGGATTGTGGATAGACCTTTCAAAGCAGAGGACGAAATTTATGGAAAGGCTTAAGCCCTGCAGCTCTTGTTTTAAAAATAAAGCATGGGTTACAGTTTTGGTATGGGCCTGTGTGTTGGCTCGCTCTCCTCCATTGTTGAAGAAGGCCTTATAACTCAGCTGAAGAAGAAGTAAGCATGTGGAAATTGCCTCCCAACCCCAATAAGCAATGAAAAACCTCTACACATGAGAGAACGTTTCCAGGGCGATTTAAGGTGTAACCCTATGCATGTTGAGGCAGAATAAAGTCCTACAACTCCCAGCACGGATGGTTGGGATATGCCGGGAGTTATAGGCCTTTTTTCTGTATCAACATTACAGTGACTGTATGAAAAGGAGGACAGGGCTCCTGTATCTTTAACAGTTGCATAGAAAAGGGAATTTCAGCAGGTGTCATTGGTATATATGGAGAACCTGGTGAAATTTCCTCTCCATCACAACAGTTAAAGCTGCAGGTGCCCTGCCCTCTTTTAAATCTGGTCACTCTAACATAGCTTCTGCACCTTTAACTGCTGTGATGAAGAGGGAATTTCACCAGGTTCCCCATATATACAAATGACCCCTGCTGAAATTCCCTTTTCTATGCAACTGTTAAAGATACAGGAGCCCTGAACTCCTTTTCATATGGTCACCCTACTGTTTTAGATGTTAGTAAGGGGGTCTCCACCACCGAATCCTCCAAAAACCTCTGATGTGCCTCCTCTGTTCTCTCACACAGTGAGCTTGTTCAGACAACATGCTAAGCCAAAATGGTTAAGCATTTTGAGATAAACATTATGACTTAGTGGATCATATGAACCATTCCTAGCCATGGTGGCTACATAATCAGTTTAAACATGCTCACTAACCGTTTGCTGCAAAAGAGTTAGTGGCCTAACCATGGCTTAGCGTGTCATCTGAACAGGTCCAATGTTTCTTCTCAGATGAGATTTGCAACAGCACATGTATGCATCGCCGCCATCACCATCATCATCATCATCATCATCATCATCATCATCATCATCCAAGATCAGGATAACTCATTTTCTGGAACTATTGTCCTGCATGGTGTTATTTTGTCACATCCACTCTGAAAACTGAGTTGGATTGACAGGGGTATGCTGAGAATTAGGGGTCAGTTTTCGAGTGCCACCTTTATTTATTTATTTATTACATTTATATACCGCCCCATAGCTGAAGCTCTCTGGGCGGTTTACAAAGGTTAAAAACAGTGAACATTAAAAACAAATATACAAAAATTAAAACCATCAAAAGCATAAAAACAACAATATCCATTTAAAACAGCTATTCTGGGGTCGGTTAAAAACTCAGCATATGTTGTTTGCCTGGGAGAAGAGAAAAGTCTTGACCTGGGACTGAAAAGATAACAATGTTGGTGCCAGGCGAGCCTTGTCAGGGAGATCATTCCATAATTGGGGGGCCACCACTGAAAAGGCCCTCTCCCTTGTTGCCATCCTCCGAGCTTCCCCCGGAGTAGGCACCTGGAGGAGGACCTTAGATGAACGTAGTGTACGGGTAGGTTCATGTCGGGAGAGGCGTTCCGTCAGGTGTTGTGGACCCAAGCCATGCAGGGCTTCATAGGTTAAAACCAGCACCTTGAATTGGGCTCAGAAACGTATAGGCAGCCAATGCAAGTGGGCCAGAATCGGTCTTATATGTTCAAACCTTCTGGTTCCGGTTATCAATCTGGCCGCTGCATTTTGCACAAGCTGCAGATTCCAAACTGTCTTCAAAGGCAGCCCCACATAGAGGGCATTGCAGTAATCTAGTCATTAGAAGAGTGATGATGCTGTGGTCACAATAAGCTCCTTTGATGGCTTACACGTTTGATGCTTTGAATGACTGGACATTGCCTAATTTGTCAGGTTAAAAGGTTGGTGACCCTAACATGATATGAGAAAAGCCATATTTCATGCTGAGGCCAGTTCACACATGTGCAGCCAATGCTTTTCAACCATAGCATTAAATGGTGACTTGCTGCCTGACGTAACCATCACAAAGTAATCACCTGCTGTCAACCCAACCACAATGCTCCCTCCACCCCCATGGAGACAGTTCACACATTTGGCTGAGTCATCCAGCAAATGAATAAGCTTTTATCGAATTTGATGGCGTGGGTGGTCCAAACATCGTCACCCACATGTAACCCTCCTGTGCTGCCCCATCACTTCCTTCATAATGTGGAAAATCTGTTGAAGAAATGGAATAGCTGCACCAGGGATTCAGGCAGGAATGTTTTCCAGCCCTCCCGGGAGATGCCGAAAATGAAACTTAGGACTTTCTGCATGTAAAGCATGAACTCTACAGCCTTTCAATCGTGCTGTTGGGTTATTAGTACTAAGACCGCTCCAACTGGAAGCACCCTCGGACCTTAGGGGGAAAGGAAAATACTAGGCACTAGTCTTTTTTCAGAGATCTTGAAGACCAAAGAAAATGAGGCGAGGTCAGAGATAATGGGCTCCATCACACCAGCGTTTTATTGCACTCTCGTCATGCCTGGTTTGCAGTTTTGCAACATGGCACTCAGATGACGTCATCCAGACACCCCGCCTCTTCCCCTCCCTTTTCCGTGTTTTCCTAGAGAGGGGAAAGTCTGGATTATTTCCCCCAAACAGAATTAAAACACCTTTCAGCCCCCGTGTAGTGCCGTCCTCTCACTATTTCCTTTGTTGGGGGCATGTGCTTTGAAGGGAGAGCTTGCTGACGAAAGGGGAGGGCGGTGCGGTTCCTCTCCTCCAGTGCCATGTCAAACCAAGGGACTTGTGTTGAGTCGGTTGAACAGACTTTTGCTGCTGCAACCCCACCCTCATTGTCTGCAGAAACAGAGCCCAGCCGATGAAATGTTAAATCAGAAAATCACTAGACAACAAAGCCAGAGCGGGGCAGGGTGGGGTGGGAGAGCAAACAAGCGAAAGGGAAGCTTCATCAGCACAGCGTGATACCACAAACCGACGTGAAAGGGGCCATTAGCTTAACGCGCTAATGAAACAGAGGTAGAAATAGCAGAGGAAAACCAGGTGGGAAAAGTAATCGTGATGGAGCCCAATAGATTTTAGGCACAGCAAAGAAAAAAGGGGGGAAAAAGAGATAAGTAAAGCTAGAGGGGAATGCTTCCCAACCTTCAAATTTGGGTAACGAAATGAAGATTGGCTCACCCATGCAAGCCTGACCTCGGACTTTTCCATGAGAGTGTCTACATGGGTCCACAACACTCTGGAGACAAGCTTGAATGAAGTGGTACTAAGCAGCGGACATTTTTGCAGCAGCTGCTACTGTGGACCATTGTGTTCAAAACTAACACTTCGCCGAGTCGTTGTCCACTAAATTGCCCCAAGATATAACGAAATGTCCTTGCCTCAAGAAAAGCTTATGAGGATACACTGGAGCATACGCTAGATTCAAGGGATTCTATTATTATGGGCCTACATGTACTATCTTTTAAATATATTTGCAACTCATTGTTTCAAATGAACAGCTATCGCAAGATAAGAAATCAAAATTCCCTTCTTCCTCCAAGATACTTTGTAGACAGGAGATCCTACCCACCCACCGACCCTCCATACACACACACACACCAGTAGCTATTGTGATATGTGTTGCATGGATTTTTGTTGTGCCAATGTTGTGGGTAACAGAGGTTATGTAGCATAAAAGCAGGAAAGGAATCACAGCCTCATGTATAAAAACTCAGAGAGTCACAAAGTGTGTCTTCGCCCAGACAGAGATGTGACTTGTACAAACCAGAGTAGTGCAGAGGTGGCAGAGATCCATTATAGAGATCCATCTCTAATATGAAATCCAGGCACAACCCTGAATACACTATTCTTGTCCCACCCACCCTCATTTTAATATCCGCTGGCTGTGAATTTGACCTTAAGAAATCACAAAGCAAAAAGAGAAATCTCTAGCTCACATTTGGGGCTGATAGGGTTTCAGACTTCTTCTGCATTCAGCTTCCTGGGATCTGTTAGTCAAGACCCATCTTACATTTAAACAGAGCACCCAACCTCCTAAGAGTGCTTGAACAAAAGGGAATACTTTCAGGGATATTTCAGGCGTTAATCCCTTCCCTTTAGATCTTGTTTTATCCAGGCCATTATATTGGCGACACCAAAATAGCTCCCTTGTCTCAGCAAGAACTCCTCTACCCCAGACCATACTGTTAGGCATACAGTGGAGAATGTAGTATACAATTCCAGTTCCTTGACCTCAAAACCAGGAACGAAACATTATTACTATTACAGAACTTTCCATAGGGACTCAAAACATGTAGCCTCCCCTACCATTTCTACATTTGAAGAATAAAGGTGCAATCCTATGTGTGTTTAGACAGGGGGGGAAAGTCCCACAACTCCCAGCATTTCCCAGCAAGCCATGCTGGGAGTTGTAGGACTTTATTCTGCCTAAACATTCATAGGGTTATTCTCTAAGAAACCCGCAATTTTTGAGTATTTGATACAAGATCACCAATATTACACTCATAGAATCATAGAATAGTAGAGTTGGAAGGGGCCTATAAAGCCATCGAGTCCAACCCCCTGCTCAATGCAGGAATCTACCTTAAAGCATCCCTGACAGATGGCTGTCCAGCTGCCTCTTGAAGGCCTCTAGTGTGGAAGAGCCCACAACCTCCCTAGGTAACTGATTCCATTGTTGTACTGCTCTAACAGTCAGGAAGTTTTTCCTGATGTCCAGCTGGAATCTGGCTTCCTGTCACTTGAGCCCATGATTCCGTGTCCTGCACTCTGGGAGGATCGAGAAGAGATCCTGGCCCTCCTCTGGGTGACAACCTTTTAAGTATTTGAAGAGTGCTCTCATGTCTCCCCTCAATCTTCTCTTCTCCAAGCTAAACATGCCCAGTTCTTTCAGTCTCTCTTATAGGGCTTTGTTTCCAGACCCCTGATCATCCTGGTTGCCCTCCTCTGAACACGCTCCAGCTTGTCTGCGTCCTTCTTGAATTGTGGAGCCCAGAACTGGACGCAAGACTCTAGATGAGGCTTGATCAGGGCCGAATAGAGAGGAACCAGTACCTCACGCGATTTGGAAGCTATACTTCTATTAATGCAGCCCAAAATAGCTTTTGCCTTGTTTGCAGCGAATTCTCACCATTGCGTAGTTTTCCTGTTTTACCCGTCTCTGCACTATGTAGGGAATGCAAACCTAATACTACCATTTGTCTGACAAATTGTGTCTATTTGCCCCTCAAAATGCTTGGGCGCTGCCACTCGCAACTCTCTCCCTCCTTGTCCCTATAGCGAGTTCTGAAACGCAGTTGTGATATAAAAATGTAGAGCATGCCGTCTAAATGTGAGAAGAGTATTTCTGGATTGTAGGGAAATGTTGTTTTTTCCTTATTATTATTTCCAAGATTCACATTTCAAACATACTTGCGTAGGCGTGCTCAACACACCACATGGACACAGGTGGCATTTTTGTGGCTTGTTCACTGTCATATCATGAATCCCTTGCACACGTTCTCCTCTGCCAGCTACATGGGAAAGGATGCTATTAGGAATAAGGTACATGCCAGAGACATTCCATCACACCCTTTCTGCAATGCGCTCTACATAGGGCTACCTTTGTGCCTAGTCCGGAAACTTCAACTAGTCCAAAATACGGCAGCCATGCTGGTCACTGGTATACCAAAATACACCAGTTTTAAAATCTCTTCACTGGCTGCCAATTAGTTTCCGGGTGAAGTGTAAAGTGTTGGTTATCACCTTTAAAGCCCTACATGGTTTGGGTCCAGGCTACCTGCGGGATCGCCTTCTCCCATACAATCCGCCCCACACGCTCAGGTCCTCTGGGAAGAATCTACTTCAGCTAGCAAAAACTAGATTAACAACTGTTACCCAGAGGACCTTCTCTTCTGCTGCTCCCACACTGTGGAATGGCCTGCCGGAGGAGATTTGTCAACTTGACAGTTTTTTAGCGTTTAAAAAAGCAATAAAGACTGATCATTCCGGCAGGCCTATCCAGTGAAATTTTAGAATGTTGTTAGGATGTTTTAATCATGTGTGCTTTGTTTTTAATCAGTTTTCAATGTGTTTTATATTCACTGTTGTTCCCCACCTCGATCCAAGTGGAGAGTCAGGTAAGAAATATTATTATTATTATTATTATTATTATTATTATTATTATTATTATTATTATTATTATTATTATTTCTGCTCCTTCCAGCTCACTTTTTCCTCTACTTCAGGATCTGCCAAGAGCAGGGATGGGAGGAATAGATTTATTGTTTCCCATTAAGAAAGATCTAGGCAGGGAGAAATTCCTTCCCTCCTGAATAAACTGCTCAGTAGAGCAGAGGAGTTGCCCGTTATTACAGGATCCCCAAAAAACAAGGTCCAGGAATCTGCTCTGCCTTCCCTGATCTCTCAAGTTTCCTGGGTGACCGAGTGCTAAGTGTGACATTATTTTGTAGTATTACAACAGCTGACCCATTAAAACCTCCCCAATAAAAATCTTCAGTCCTAGGGTTGAGGACAGTGAATAGTAAAACTGATGTTTGGAAGGCTGCCAGAGGAAGAAAGAGGTTGAAAGACAGAGAGAGAGAAAAAGAGAGAGAGAGAGAAAGCAAGCCAAAGGAATATATTGAATTTATATTTTGCTTTGCAGTGAGAATAAACTGCAAACGTAAGATCAAAGAAACTGGCTGGTTCAAAAGCAGGATTATTACCAGACCTGGATCAATCCTACTAGTTCTAAGAAGATCCCATTTACTCAGAAACTCATGGTTTGAATGTCGGTCTAATACATGGAAGTTGGCCAATATAGCAAACAAACAGCTGGGTGACAGGGATGAGATAAACTTAGTAGAAGAACAGGTATGTACAGGAACTAGGAGGACAGGTGACTCACCTGATCTTCATCAGGTGTGGCTGTGATGAACCGGTGCCTGGCTGCGACAATGGACTGGATGAGGGCTAACAAACTGAAACTCAATCCAGACAAGACTGAGATGCTGCTGGTGGGTGGTTCTTCTGACCGGATGGGGGTGGTGTTCAACCTGTTCTAGATGGGGTTGCACTCCCCCTGAAGGAGCAGGTGCGTAGCTTGGGGTTCTCCTAGAACCATCTCTGTTACTTGAGGCTCAGGTGGCCTCAGTGGCACGGAGTGCTTTCGACCAACTCCAGTTGGTGGCCCAGCTACTCCCCTATCTGGACAGGGATAACCTAGCTTCAGTCATCCATACTCTGGTAACTTCCAAATTAGATTACTGCAATGCCCTCTACATGGGGCAGCCTTTGAAGACGGTTCGGAGAGCTGCAGTTTGTGCAAAATGCGGCAGCCAGATTGATAGCTGGAACAGGGAGATTTGAGCATATAACACTGATTCTGGCCTGCTTGCATTGGCTGCCTATATGTTTCCAAGCCCAATTCAAGGTGCTGGTTTTTTAACCTATAAAGCCCTACATGGCTTGGGACCGCAATACCTGATGGAACGCCTCTCCCGACATGAACCTACCCGTACACTGTGCTCAACATCTAAGGTCCTCCTCTGAGTGCCTACTCCGAGGGAAGCTCGGAGGATGGCAGCAAGGCCTTCTCCGTGGTGGCCCCCCAACTGTGGAATGATCTTCCCGATGAGGTTCGCCTGGCGCCAACTTTGTTATCTTTTCAGCGCCAGGTCAAGACTTTTCTCTTCTCCCAGGCATTTTAACAGCATTTAACAACGTTAAGTTTGTTTTTAATGGACCCCAGAATTGTGGTTTTTTTAAATGGATACTGTTGTTTTTATACTGTTGTTTTTATGTTTTTAAAATTTTGTATACTTTTTAATGTTTACCATTTTTAACTGCTGTAAACCACCCAGAGAGCTTCGGCTGTGGGGCCGTATATAAATGTAATAAATAAATAATAATAAATATAAATAAATAAATATGAGACCAAGCTTCTTTCAAGGACTGAAAGAGGCTGCAGGGTGCCTATGACAGAGATAACTTCCCAGCTCGTGGGTTCCCCATCAGGCCACGTGGACACAATTAAGCCTACCGAGTTCAGACACTCAGAACTAAGAGATGCAAAAGCAATGACCAAAACAGAAAAAGGAGGCAAGTGGCATAAGAAACAGAGAAGGAAATGAGAATTGGTACGTAAGTACAATACATCGACTCTACGTATTAGTTCTATTTTTTTTAATGATTTGTGTAGAAGGCTTTGAAGTCTGTAGATGTAAGTGGTTGAGATGTACTCATCCATAAATAAATATATAGGACGTTAGAAGAGGCTTACTTTTGGGAGATTGGCCTTGGAGCTGGGGATGTTGGTGGACCAATGGGAGGGGATGGCAAACGAGAAACAAATGGAAGAGAATGTGAAGACGTTCAACACATGGACAAGGAGAGCAGATGCAGACAATTCAGTAAACTGCGGGGTTGCCACATTGGCACCAAAGAAAGGGAGATGCAAGCAGAGCAACGCATGAACTTTTGTTGCATCAGCATTAGGTCTGAGTTCGAGGAAGTAAGCGTTTGAATGGAAGAAGACGTCTGACATGGAATAGAAGGAGGCAGAGAGAAAGACTCAAGAAAGGCATGGAGGAGGAGGGGACCCATGGATGGTTAAGGGTGGGACGTTCAGCATGGAGATGGGGATATCCAACAGGTGAAGGAGTTACAGAGCAAGTGAGAGGGACGGGAATGTGGAAAGAAGGAAACAGATTTGATGACAGAGCTTTTCTACATGAGGCTGTTCATCCGCTGCATCTACCTTTGGTCTTGTCGCAGAACTGAGATCCACGCTCTCTACAAGGAGGTTTTCCTTTCCTGCTTTTCTGCTACATAACCTCTAGGTGGCACTGTGGTACACCAGAACAGTGCAAATAGGCAAATAAAAACCGGTATCTTTCACTTTCAGAATTAAATGCTGTATTTTCCCTACTCTAAAAAAAACGTGGAAAGTGCTGTTTACAAACAGGAGCAAAATGTTGTTTAAAGAACCTGTAATAGGGAATGACAGGCGCACAACAAATGCCTCACATAGAAAAGCTGATGAACTGTCTACAATACTGCGCTCTTCGAAGCCTTCCACTTGTTCTCGTGATCCGATTCCTTCTCGCGTCTTTATTAATCTTATCCCTGCTATCCTCCCTTCCTTGCTTCATATTATTAATTTTTCTCTGTCCTCTGGTTCATTTCCTTCTGCTTTTAAACATGCTACAGTCTCCTATTCTCAAGAAACCTATTCTTGATAGGCTATCTCTGTCTAACTACCAACCTGTCTCTTTGTTGCCGTTTGTTTCAAAGATCCTGGAGCGTGTGGTCTACTCTCGTTGCCTTGATTTTCTTTCTAGTAACTCTGCTCTGGATCCTTTTCAATCTGGATTCCGTCCTTTGCATTCCACTGAAACAGCCCTTACTAAGATTACCAATGATCTTCTTACTGCCAAGTCTAAAGGCCATTATTCCGTTCTTATTCTCCTTGATCTAACTGCAGCCTTTGACACGGTTGATCATGATCTTCTTTTAGATTCCCTTCATGACCTTGGATTTTGTGGCTCTGTCTATAACTGGTTTGCCTCCTATCTAGCGGGTCGCTCTTTCAGCGTGTTGGCTAATGGCAGCTCGTCTTCTTCTTTTCCCCTTTCAGTAGGGGTTCCGCAAGGCTCGGTGCTTGGTCCGTTGTTGTTTTCTTTATACATGTTGCCCTTGGGTAATCTTATTCAATCTCATGGCCTCCAATATCATCTGTATGCCAATGATACACAATTATATCTTTCAACTCCGGATCTTTCTCCTGATGTTCACGATCGTATCTCGGCATGTCTTTCAGATATCTCAGCTTGGTTGCTTCATCGTCGTTTGAAACTTAATATGGCAAAGACTGAATTGCTTGTTTTCCCTCCTAAACCTTCTCCTCATCTCTCATTCTCTCTTACTGTCAATGATGTTACGCTTACTCCAGTCAAGGAAGCTCGTAGTCTTGGCTTTATATTTGATTCCTCGCTCTCCTTTATTCCTCATATTGAGGCAGTAGCTAAATCCTGTCGTTTTTTCCTGTATAATATTGCCAGGATTCAACCATTTTTGTCTGTCTCTTCTGCCGAGACTCTTGTTCATGCATTGGTTATTTCTCGGTTGGACTACTGCAACCTTCTTCTCACTGGCCTTCCTTCTTCTCACATCAGTCCGTTGGTTTCTGTTCACCACTCTGCTGCTAAGATCATCTTCTTGGCTCACCGCTCTGACCATGTAACTCCACTTCTGAAATCTCTTCATTGGCTTCCAATTCACTTCAGAATCCAATATAAACTTCTCCTGTTGACCTACAAAGCTTTTCACTGTCTAGCTCCTTCCTATCTCTCCTCTCTCATCTCACACTATTGCCCTGCTCGTGCTCTTCACTCCTCTGATGCCATGTTTCTCGCCTGCCCAAGGGCCTCTACTTCCCTTGCTCGGCTTCGTCCATTCTCTTCTGCTGCCCCTTACGCCTGGAACGCTCTTCCAGAACATTTGAGAACTACAAGTTCAACCGCAGCTTTTAAAGCTCAGCTAAAAACTTTTCTTTTTCCTAAAGCTTTTAAAACTTGATTTTGTTCTGACTTTATACTGTTAGTTTTACCCTACCCAGTGCCTGTTTACCCTACCCTGTGCCTGTTTGCATTCTCTTCCCCTCCTTATTGTTTTATTATGATTTTATTAGAATGTAAGCCTATGCGGCAGGGTCTTGCTATTTACTGTTTTACTCTGTACAGCACCATGTACATTGATGGTGCTAAATAAATAAATAAATAAATAATAGCTCTTAAGTGTAGTCAGGAATGGAATGACTATGGATATGGGAAGAATCATCGTGGAGAAGGGATTAACAAATGGACGGTGAATGATATTCAGTTATGTCAAGAGGAAGATCAGTCTTCCCCAACCTGGTGCCCTCCAGATGTGTTGGATTACAGCTCCTAGAATCTCCTAGCCAGCATGAACCTTAGCTGGCTGGGGGATACTGGGAGTTGCAGTCTAACACATCTGCAGGGCACCTGGTTGGGGAAAGCTGGGGCAAATTAATATTGATTGATAACAAGAAGGATGCATTCTAACAGCTTGGACAAACGGATGGTTTGTCTAGCAGAGAGGGATGTGGGTGGCATAAATGGAGCTTTCAACCAGGGAGCTAAGGGTAGAGAATCAGAAACGCCAACATTCTCTCTTCTCTGATCACCTCCACTCAATATAAAACATGTTTTTTTAACATCAGACCACTATGAACTAAAGGAAGGCTACAAAGCTGGTGGTGCACCTTTCCATTTAGGGCAGTGGTTCCCAAAGTGGGCGGTACCACCCCCTTGGATAGGGGGGCGTTAAGAGGCAAGGGGGCGGCAGGGAGCATTAAGAGGCAAAGGGGCGGCAGGGGGGCACTCGAGGTGGTCTTTTCCGAGAAGCGCCTCTCCAGAAGGTTTTAAAACCCAGGGACATTTTTATGGGAGAAGATGGTTTGGTCCCAAGCCATATAGGGGAAGAATCCGCACATGTATTAATACCGTTTAAGAAGAGTCCTTTTAAAGGTGAATTGAAATGTTTGAAAAGCACCAAAACGCTAATGAAGAGACATACCCTGCTTGGTGTGCCCTGCCACGCCGGCCGCAAAACAGAGCCGTTCGCTCTCTTTTCCCTCCCTCCCTCAGCAAGCCTGTGGTGGGTGCTTCAGATTTTGAATAAATATTCAATTAATTGTTACTGTTTTGAATTTTATTGTTATTATCTTCCTTAGTGGGTCATTGAAAACCGCTATTCTGAATAATGATTTTTATAGTGTAGGGTAAGGGCCACTGGGCATGAGTTTGTGGAACCAAGGGGGCGGTGACCTGAAAAAGTTTGGGAACCACTGGTTTAGGACTTATATCAGTACAGCTGTTCTATTTCTAGATAAAGTAGGTGGAATCCCCTTTCTCCCCCCCCCACCTTCTTTTAATGCTCCACTTATTGCAAGGTTGGAAAATATACCCATTAACTCATTTTACAACTTCTTCGTATTGACTGAGGTGGGAAATAAATTCTTGCTTTGGGCCTCATCTCCTTAGATGTAAACGGGGCGGTGTGGGGGATGTATGAAAGTCGTTCATTGCTGTGGGCCTGTTCCTCAAAACCCCTCGCTTTGGGGGAATGTTCTGCCAGCACAGAAGGTTTAGGGCCTCATTCTCATGGAGGTGTCCAACCTGTGCCTGGATGCCCCACTTCCAGCCTCAAGGGGGGTCTTCACCATTAGATACACCCCCATATCATTCCCTGTACATAGAAAACCAGATGTCACATGGAAGTTTATGGCAGAACTTTTCTCCAATGTCTAGTTTTCAGTGAAGAGATGAGAGAGAGAGAGACAGGCAGATGTAAGGGGGGATCTACACTACTGCTTTAAAGCGCTTTATAACAGTTTTGACAACTGTTGGGGCCCAGGACACACTGCATATACAGTTTTCAAAATGTTTTCAAAGTGCTTTAAAGCGCTTTAAAAGCAATAGTGTAGATCCCCCCCAAGTGTGTGTCATTCAGCCATGCGCACACACACTCTGAAGTGGTATAGTCCCACCCCAGGTGGGCCAGCTCAACAAGGACTCTATTTGCATGGACAAACGGACGGATGGGGGCTGAATGGAACACAAGTGTTGCCCCTCGTGCCAAATGAGCTCCTACGAGCCAATGCCCACCCCCCTTCCCCACACATGCTCATTCTCTCCCCCCCCCCCAGGCTCCTCCCTCCTTCTGGATCATTCCCAACACACAGAGCAGGGGAAGCAGCAAGGAGGAGGAAACACCACCATTGGCGTTGAACCCAGAGCTTCCCAGGACTGAAGGGCAGTGTAGTCCTTTCTCTTACACAACTGCCTTCCCCACCTCCTCCCCCAGCTTCTTACATGAAACCCTGGCAGATGCGAGGGATGGCTTAATCCCTCTACGCCCCCCTGCCCCACCAGGTCAGTTACAAGACAATGCACGAAAGAGAGAAAGAGAAGCAAGCAGGAGAAATAAAATATGCTGCCTGCATTTGTTGAGGGGAATCCCGTTAGGTGCACTATCTTCCCCCAAGCCCGAGAGACCAAAATGACCACCAGAGAGAGAATGTCCCCAGTCGCAAATTCCGAAAGCGATACTGCCGGGACAGTGCTAGGTGCTGTACGCAATACCTCCCCCTGCCCGCCTCCTTTCTGCCATTACCAGCTCTTTCAGCCTTCCTCACGGGACCCAAAATTCCTGCCGCACGCATCAATCCTTTCTTCTCCCATTTGCTGCCAAATCCACACGGTCCGATTACTGCTTCGTCTTGTTCCTCTTCGTCATTCTTCCCACAACACACAACTACCAAGGCTTTTAAAACTCACTCCCATCTCTCTCTCTCTCACACACACACACACACACACACGCACACCATTTTTCTTACATTAGTCTAGTTTTTCTTACAAATTAGAACATTGGATGCATGGAGCTGCAAGGAAGAAGCAAAGCCTAGGGACAGGATTAAGGCGACTCCTGAGGAAGAGGCAGTTGCCCCAAATCCTGGTCGTCGTCCCCCTTGGCCCAATGTTTGGCCCAGTCACGGAGGAAGAACCTTACCACCAATCCATCTGGTTCGATTGACCCACTAGGCCAGAGTTGGGGGTGGGGGGACAGAACCACAGAAAGTTTGGGGTTCTTCGTCCCTTCGTGGCCACAGTCCAGAGACGTACGGCCGCACTCACAATGATACAGCCCGCAACACTCTTACCAGGATCTGTTCTGTGAGCAACTTCCAGCGTTTCCCAGAAAGAGACGTGAAGAGTCCAGTTCCTAAATCCAGGGAAACGATCGCTGGGGAACAGAACCGGAAACCCAACGAGAGAGGGGGGCGAAGCAGCTCCCAACAAAAGCCAAAGACCAAAAATCACTCCCAGAATCCATCTGCCATTTCAGAGGGTCTGGCTTGGAGAAATGGGGTTCTGCCCAGCACCACAGAGCTCCTTCCCTCGCCCCAGATCTTCCCTGCGGGATACAGGGAAAAGGGGGGCGCTGGCGGCCACTGGGTACAGGGTCCCCCCTCGGGTCCAAGAGCAGCCCGCCGGAGCTGCAGACCTGGGTGTTTGCGAACTCTCAAGCTGTTGCCGATGGGGGAGGGGGGCACAGGGGGGAGAGGGGGGGTTGTTGTTTTAAACCCATAATCCACGTTCGCTGTCTCTTAACAGCTAATCAGATTAGGCCCTCGTGGAAGAGGACAGTGGACTGGAGTGCTTGGGTGGTTAGGGACAGATAAGGGAGCCACGTGTCTTGGGTACTTGGGGGGGGGGCTTTGTAGTCCACAGCTCGATAATTCAGATGTGGCAAAGACAGGGAGAGGAGAGGGTGTGTGGGTGCCCCCGGAACTTGGGACATTTGGAGGTTGCAAAGCAGCGAAACGCACGGGCGATGGACGCCGAGTGTAAAGTGTGCAAAGTTAAGTGTGCCTAGGGACGGGTGCTGATGTGCAAGTGTGTGTGTGTGGGGGGGTGAATTTAGAATTTTAAATTTTGTATATTCGTTTTTATCTTAATTTTAGAATTTCTGTAAACCTGCTCAGAGAGCCCTGGCTATGGGGGCGGTATATAAGTGAAATAAATAAATAAATAAAATTTGGGGAGGCCGAAAGGGAGGGAGGGAGGTGACGGCTGAAAGGACAGGGCTGCGGAGAGAGGGGTGGGTGGGATGGTGGGGAAATGGAGCCACGAAGTAGGCAAGCGTCTCTGGCAGCTAGGGAAACTGGAAGGCAAGGGGAACAGGATGCATGTAGGCGAATGCTTCTTGGTTGGTGTGTTTGCAGTTGAAGGCACGGCAAGCAGAGGACGGAGTTGCGCCATAGCCAGCGCAGGATGAGAGGAAATTCAAGCTGTCCGCAATAAAATTAAAATGTGAAGTTTCATGCAAAGACTGCCAAGTAAAGAGAAGGTGGCACACCTGTGAAATAAGATTAAGGAAGTCCGTGGAGTCAAGGGCCGTGGGAAGGTACAAGCAAAGGTGGCGGTTCTAGGATCTTTGGAAGGGTGTCTCTTCCTTGGCTCGGCTTACAAACGGTGAATAGATGTGGTAGGAAGGCGGAGAGATCCAGAACGGAGCCCCATCATTGGAGGTCCGGCTAGGTGATGTTTGCCCTGTCCTGGACAGGGTTGCACTCCCCCTAAAGGATCGGGTCCGTAGTCTGGGGGTGCTCTTGGATCCAGAACTGTCACTTGAGGCACAGGTGAACTCAGTGGCAAAGAGCACCTTTTATCAGCTTAGGCTGATATACCAACTACACCCTTATCTGGACAGAGAGAGCCTAGCTACAGTGATCCATGCTCCGATAACCTCTCATTTGAATTACTGCAATGCGTTATACATGGGGCTGCCTTTGAAAACGGTCCGGAAACTTCAACTGGTACAAAACAGGACAGCACGGTTACTAACAGGGACTGGCCGGCGAGACCACATCACGCCAGTCCTTTTCCAGCTTCACTGGCAGCCGGTCCAGGTCCAGGCCCAATTCAAAGTGCTGGTACTAACATTTAAAGCCCTAAACAGCTTGGGGCCAGGCTATCTGAAGGAACGCCTCATCCCATATGTACCTGCCCAGACCCTAAGGTCATCCTCAGGGGTCCTTCTCCGCAAGCCCCTGCCAAAGGAAGTGAGGCAGGTGGCTACCAGGAGGAGGGCCGTCTCTGCTGTGGCACCCGGGCTGTGGAATGAGCTCCCTAAGGAGGTTCGCTTGGCACCTACATTATATGCTTTTAGATGCCAGGTGAAGACCTTTTTATTCTCCCAGCATTTTAACAGTCTATAAATAAATTTTAACTTGGTGTTTTAAATTTGTAATTTTGCATTGCTGCTGTTTTTATCTGGTTGAGCTTTTATATTGTATTTTATATTATGGTTTTATACTGTTGTTTTATACTTTGAATGTTTTTAATTTTTGTGAACCGCCCAGAGAGCTCCGGCTATTGGGCGGTATAGAAATAAATAAATAAATAAATCTTGTTTAACGGAACTTGAGTGGCAGCTGTATTTGAAAGAAGAGCTGCGAGCGGTCACCAATACAGGAGGCTACGAAATCTAAGGTATGTGGCATTTGCACAAGGGATAGCTGCAGTTGTGAAAGTGTGGGCGAGGGGCGTTACGTACCCCGCTATTGGAGAGGCGCTGGAAATCCCAAGACTCTCATCGTCACAGACCAAAGGAAAGCAGAGGGAGGAAACTTGGGACTCCCCCCCCCCCTCCCAAAGTCATCAAGCCGTTTCTGCGCAGCTGGAGACACAGACGGTACACCGATGCCTGCTCAGATGTCCGAGCAGAGTTTAACTCTCAGAGCTCCAAAAAGGCTAAGGCAGCTTATACGGAAATGGGAGGAAAGACACCGAGGGGCTGTTCCCGTGTAGCGGTGGCAAATCGGGGTTTTGCCAATGGGGTGGGTGCTACATGACGTCCAAACTCGGACATCATAGGTTAATCGTGGGTTAAACAACCCAGTTAACTACTAATAGCAGTTTAACTGTGGGTTGTTTAAACCATAATTCAGTTATAGTGTCTTGAGTTCAGGCATCACACAGCAGCCCGCAATCGGGGATTGAATATTCAACGCATGCTGGGGAATGCGCCCAGCACACACGTTGTGGCAACTCGTGGCTTAATCAACCGCTCCGTTTGCTGGCATTACAGGCGAACTGGGGCTGGAAAAGAGCTGGAGAGCAGCTGGCTGTACAGCCGAGAAGAGACCTCCGGGAAACCCATCGCCAGGCACCTGGCACACATCTTCTAGGGAGGGCCAGGCGTGTTGTTCAAGGAAATGCGGATTGTTGCAATAAAGACTTCTTCCACTTCAAGTGCCCTGTCTGGAGGAAAGTGCGTATTTTACCCTGGCAAAATTGGACACCCTTCTAAGAGTTGTGCACGCTTGTTCATAGGGAGACTGGGTGAGGGGGGAGGCTTTTATTTGGAGGGGGCATGCAGGACCATGACAGCAGCATACTCTCAGTGTACTGGTGGGGGCAATCTTTTACCAAGGTGAAGGGTGTGAGGAACGAAGCACAAGTGTGGAAAATAAGTAACCTGCTGGAGTGTGTGTGTGTGTGTGCGCGTGCGTGTATGTGTGTGTATATTCCACAACGACTGAGGCCTGAATTTCTCAAAGAGCTTGGCTCAAATACTTGGCTCAGCAATACTACAAACGAGAAGGATCTTGGAATTGTTGTAGATCGCAAGCTGAATATGAGCCAACAGTGCGATATGGCTGCAAGAAAGGCCAATGCTATTTTGGGCTGCATTAATAGAAGTATCGCTTCCAAATCACGTGAGGTCCTGGTTCCTCTCTATTCGGCCCTGGTTAGGCCTCATCTAGAGTATTGTGTCCAGTTCTGGGCTCCACAATTCAAGGACGCAGACAAGCTGGAGCATGTTCAGAGGAGGGCAACCAGGATGATCAGGGGTCTGGAAACAAAGTCCTATGAGGAGAGACTGAAACAACTGGGCACATTTAGCCTGGAGAAGAGGATGGAGGGGAGACATGATAGCACACTTCAAATACTTGAAAGGTTGTCACACAGAGGAGGGCCAGGATCTCTTCTCTATCCTCCCAGAGTGCAGGACACAGAATAACGGGCTCAAGTTAAAGGAAGCCAGATTCCACCTGGACATCCGGAAAAACTTCCTGACCGTTAGAGCAGTACAACAATGGAATCAGTGACCTAGGGAGGTGGTGGGCTCTCCCACACTACAGGCTTTCAAGAGGCAGCTGGACAACCCTCTGTCAGGGATGCTTTAGGGTGGATTTCTGCATTGAGCAGGGGGGTGGACTCGATGGCCTTGTAGGCCCCTTCCAACTCTGCTATTCTATGATTCTATGAACTGAGCAAACAAGATGCATCTTCATCTTTAGGTCTCCCAGGATTCATACCCCATTACTTGGGGGAAGAAACTTGCAGGATCTCAACTGGAACTGTGCCCATGGGAAGGGAGGGGGTGGTGGTCCTTTACTTTAAGACCACACCTTTGACAGGTCAGTTTCCCTCAAGAGGTATTGCAGAGGGGCATCAACACAACGGAAGAACAGAGGGAGGGGGAGAGACTTTTACATGTTTCAAGGATGGCAGCGAACAAAGCAGAGAGCAAAGGGAAGAGAGAGGTCCATCGAGCAGAGGCAGGGCAAAACCGCCGCTTAAAAATAACTCAACATTCATTTATTTAGAAAATAGTAATAATAATAATGGTGATGATACAAAAATATAAGTAACTGTGCAAAGAAGAGCAAACTTGTACAGCAAATCTCGGTGTGTCTAAAACAGCACACCCGGAATGAAGCACTCACAAACACCAGGATGCAGAGGATTTTGGGGGCGGGGGGAGGCACAGCAGGTTTTGGCAAGAGAACGGGAGGTGTCCCACGGCCCCCCCTCCGTCGAAAATACTCTGGCACATGTCACTCGCAGCCGAGCTATTTGACAGGCAAAGAGGCTGTCCTAGATTCAAGGCTTTGTCCACTGAATGGAACGGCCAAACGCAGAAGGGGGGGGCGACGCCATGGACGTCTCAGAGCGCTGGGTCCAGCCGGGGTCTTCGCTGACCCTCTTTTCGTTAGGATTTTTTAAAGAAAAGCCGCGGTTCTTGTCACGCCAAGTTTTGACACTGCAGGATTTAAGCCAAGTGTCAAAGCAAAAGCAAAAACGCCCTGCCTGCACATTCTCAGTCCTTCCTTTCTGGAAAAGGCGACATTTTGGAACTCCGCATTGAAGGAAACGGTTGAGGCGGAACTGGAGGTGAAGGAGGTGCTTCCATCCCTGTGAGCGGCTCACGGGCCGGCAGCCAGAAGGCCAGAGGAAACCGCTGCTCAGAAGAAGCTAATTGGGGGAAGGGGGGAAGGAGGGAAGGAGGGAAGGGTCCCAGCTCCAAAGAGGTCATCATCTCCACACACCTCCTCCTCGGCTGCTGCGAGGGTTAGAGGCCGGCACGCCCGTTGGTTTCTTCCCGGCTTTGGCTGGGGCATGGGGCTTCTCACGTCCAAACCCCGAAGTGCCCATGCGGCGGGTCGGGGCCACCTGAGGAGGGAGTCAGAGAAGGGGCAAACGAAGGACAGTCATTTTTGACTGGCCCCCATTTCCCAAATCCTAACCCCATAAAGGCCCCACCTGCAGGTTATGGTCTTGTTACCTATGCTAACAGTCTTTTGAATTATCTGTCGAACACTTTAAAAGGCTGCTATACTATAAAGAGCCACAGATGATGGGGGAAGAATATCTGGATTCCGATTAAGCATTTTTTAAAAAAATGCGTATTTAGAGAGAAAGTCCTACAATCCTATGCATGTTTAGACAGAAAAGGTCCTACAATCCTATGCATGTTTAGACAGAAAAAAAGTCTTCCAGCTCCCAGCATTTTGCCCCAGAAAGGACGAGACCCGTCCTCTCCAGCGTTTCTCCCCCCACCCAGCAGGATGACCCACCACCCACCTCTTTCCTCGTTGCTTCCGTCAATCGGGGGTCGAGGTTCCGGCGGGCTTGCGGATTTCCGTCGCCTTTTGTTTCTAGCCTGAAGGTAAAAGTCCCAAAAGGAAGATGGGAATGCCGCTGTCGGATGGAAGCCAGGAGTCCTGACACACACCTCCTCTCGTGCAAGCACTGAGTCATTACTGACTCTTGCAGGGACGCCAGCTTTCACTGACGTTTTCTTGGCAGGCCTTATAGCGGGGTGGTTTGCCGTTGCCTTCCCCGGCCGTTATTGCCTTTCCCCCAGCTAACTGGGTACCCATTTTACCAACCTCGGGAGGATGGAAGGCTGAGTCGACCCGAGCCGGCTGCCTGAAACCAGCTTCCGCTGGCATCGAACTCAGGCCGTGGGGAGAGTTTCGGCTGCAGAAACTGCTGCTTTAACGCTCTGCGCCACACACACATACCCAAAAAACCCTGCTCCCTTATCTCTAGGCACTGCTCCCCTTCAAAAAGCCCAGATCTGTCTCTTTCTCTTGCCCCACGGCAACATGTCACCCGGGGAATCCCCACACGTCCGCTTTACCCGTTCTGGCCTATGCCACGTAAATATGTGTACAGTTCCTCAGTTGAAGGCACAGGCCTCCCTCTGGCCTGGTATTGCTTCAGGAGGCGCGAAACTTCAGCCACCTGCTTGGGGGACAGGATTCCCCCCTCGTGGGCTGTGGAGGAAAAGACAGAGAAACGGGTGAGGCGGGACTCAAACCGAGCCGACACAGCTTGCGCTAGAGGCCTTGAGCTGCCGCTCGTGGGGTCGCCACACACCGGGGTTCTGCCGGGGGGGGCTTGTGGCTTCCGGGTTCGAGTAGGCCGACCCAACTCTGGGCAAGGGGACTTTGGTTTTGTGGACGGCGGAGTTGCTGGGCGGTTGGATGCGAATGGTGTTGATGGGCGGCTGCACCGGATCCCAGAGCGCGGTGGACCGTTCGTGGTAGGACGTGCCTGGGAAGGAAGGCAGGAAATGCGGAACGTTTATTTTATTTATTTATTTATTACATTTCTATACCGCCCCACAGCCGAAGCTTTCTGGGCAGTTCGCAAAAGCTAAAAACAGTAAACATTAAAAAGTATACAAAATTTAAAAACCATCCGAGACATAAAAACAACAGTATAAAAACAGCAGCATCCATTTAAACAACAACAATTCTGGGGTCCGTTAGAAAACAAACTTAGCGTTGTTAAATGCTGTTAAATGCCTGGGAGAAGAGGAAAGTCTTGACCTGGCACCTGAAAGAGAACAGTGTTGGTGCCAGGCGAGCCTCATCAGGGAGATCATTCCACAGTCGGGGGGCCACCACTGAGAAGGCCCTCTCTCTTGTTGCCATCCTCCGAGCTTCCCTCGGAGTAGGCACTCAAAGGAGGACCTTAAATGCTGAGCGCAGGGTACGGGTAGGTCCATGTCGGGAGAGGCGTTCCGTCAGGTATTGCGGTCCCAAGCCATGTAGGGCTTTATAGGTTAAAACCAGCACCGTTGTGGGCGGCCTGATTGTATATGCTCTTTTAATTAATTTTACGTACCTGATTCATACTGTATTATACTAATGTTGTTCCCTGCTTTGATCCAAAGGGAGAGTCAGATAAGAAATAAATATATGGTGAAGATGATGAAGAAGAAGAAGTAATACGCTGGGCTATCAAAAGGTACCTGCTCCCTCCCATCAATGACCACCAAAGACCATTAAATCCAGGGTCTAAAATGGCCTAACTGCACATCTGCACAGTTCTAAACATGTCCAGAACTAAATCTATACAGAAAGGCACATACAAGGCCCTAGACCAGCCTTCCTCAACCTGGGGCGCTCCAGATGTGTTGGACTACAACTCCCAGAATGCCCCAGCCAGCTGGCTGGGGCATTCTGGGAGATGCAGTCCAACACATCTGGAGCGCCCCAGGTTGAGGAAGGCTGCCCTAGACCCACCACCACCCTGCATAGCAAGTGGGGGTGGAGGGTGGGGGGCAGCCAGGAGCCACTATGAGAGGACAGGCAAGAGAAGGGGGTCAGGATGCTTCTTACCAAGCTGCGTCTGGTTGGTGGCGTGCGGCGGGCTGTCCGTGGAAACCTTTTCCTGCTCCTGAACACAGCTGTCAGAGCGGTCCCAAAGCTACGAGCCACAGGCGGACAGGAGTTAGATGTACAGCCTGCAAGCATCCCTCTTACCCCCAGACTTCAATATCTGGCAGCAGTTCCTGTACTACCCACATCAATAAAGAGGAACAGCAGAGATTCTGGGGTTTCTCTCCTAAGAGGATTGGGCGGAAGATATAACAAACAGCCGAGAATCCAGGGTGAATAAACGCTGAAGGGTTCCAGTTTATAAAGTGGGGTGTGGGGTTGTAAAAATTTTTAAAAAACCAATTATATACTAAGTGTTTCTTTTTGGAAAGGAACCTGGTTTAATACAAAATCAGAATTTAACACAAACATGTCAAAACCTATACTTACATTCTTTTGAATTATCTGTGAAATACTTTAAAAGGCTGCTATACTATAAAGAACCACAGATGATGAGGGAAGAATATGTGGATTCCGAAGCATTTTTTTTTTAAAATGTGTATTTAGAAAGTCCTACGATCTTATGCATGTTTAGACAGAAAAGGTCCTACAATCCTATGCATGTTTAGACAGAAAAAAAAGTGTTCCAGCTCCCAGCATACTGCTGGGAGCTGGAGGCCATTTTTCTGTCTAAACATGCATTGGATTGCACCCTAAGCCATGCATTGCATTTACTGTGGGCTTGCTCCTGGGCCCCACAGACTACCAAGTCACCAGGATACTAGCACCCATAGGGACGCTACCCTCTATCACAGCCTTCCTCAACCTGGGGCGCTCCAGATGTGTTGGACCACAACTCCCAGAATGCCCCAGCTGGCTGGGGCATTCTGGGAGATGTGGTCCAACACATCTGGCGCGCCCCAGGTTGAGGAAGGCTGTTCTATCACCAGGATCATCCACAGAGCCCATCAATGTCAGAGCAAAAGGAGAGAAAAAAACCAGGGCTACTCCATCGCCCGTGTTGGGAGACCAGCTTCCTTTGGCTCTCCCAGGCTGTCACTTAGCAGCAGCCAGTCCGTCTGGCTAGCTGAGCTGTTTGCACCCCAGCTGGTCCTCATAAGGACTGAGGTTGCATTTTTTTCCTCCTCCCTCCCCATCCCTCTTCCCTTGCGTGCCATGTCATTTAGGCTGCAAGGCCCTTGGCAGGAACTCTCTTTTTACTGACCTTTGTTGGGCTAAAGAGCTGGATAAAAAAAAAAACACCTACGTGAGCACTACAATCCGTTCAACGGGCAAAGCGACGACTTCCCATCCCATCGCTGTTTCCATCCCATTCCGTAGCCTCTGTGAGGAAGGTAACGCGCACCCACCCCTCGCACACACAAATGCACACACAGAGACCCGCCTGCAGGCTAGGAAAAGGGGCGGCGCATGACGACACATACCAGGCGCATGTAGTAATTTAAGTCCGCCTGGGGCTGCTGCGCTTCGCTCTCCAAGGTGTAACGTGGGAGGGTCTCCCCCTCATTGCCCGCCCCCTCAGCGGCGGCCTCATCTGCCTCGTCCGTGAACGGGTGCTCTGCAAGGTTGTCGGGGTGGAAAGTCAGGCCTAAAAAGGGGGCAGGGGGAGAGATGGGGGGGGGCGGAGAGAAATGGAGGAGGACCAGGTTTAAATATCTGATCCTTTGGTGGTGCAGTTTCCACCACCCCAGCTTTCTAAAAGATTAATATGACTCTTCTAAAGCTTTTGTTCCTGGCGAGAAGAACTTCAAGCTAAAATGAGCTGGTGTTTTTGGCCCCGCCCCCTTTTGCTTTTGGCTCCGCCCACCCCTGGAATGCCGGGGGGGGGGGGGACGACGACCCCGGAGAGCTGCTTCCAAATGGAATCCGGCCCTCGGAATGAAAGGAGCCCTGCGCCTTGGCCATAATGACGTTAACACGCGAGGTTGCCACTTGAGCTATGAAACACTTGATGGCCAGCTAGCGATAGGTCAACTGGCAATACCTGGCCGGCCAGCTGACGAGCGTGCCAGCCCTTCGCCTGCGTTTATAAGACTGCGGCTTCTCCCTCCCCTCCCTGAAATATAATGAACCGTTTTCGTTCCGAAATGCTGTTAACCGTTTCCTGTGTTTTCTAGGAGAGGAGAGGAGAGGAGAGGAGGGAACCCACATGGCAGGCAGACACACGCGCACACACCTGAACCAGCCGCAGTGGTGTCCGCTTGAGGCTCCAGCTGCTGGAAACCCTGCTGGCTGAGGAGGCTGTAGTTGAGAACACGGCTGAATTCGGAGGACACGCGCCCCATGTCAGGCAGCAGGGGAAGGAAGTGCCGGTAAGGGTCCTGCAGAGGCTTTTCAAACCCTTTGCACGGCCCCTGCAAGGTGTTGCGCTGAGCAAGAGGCCGGAAGGCCGCGGCCTGGGTCCATGCAGGTCCCTCGTAGTCTCCGGCACCCTGGACGCTCCCAAGAGATTCCACCTTCTGAGCCTTCTTCAGAGATTCCGAGGGCTGCAGAGACTCCGGGTCGGAGGCGGGGTCCGGGTCAGAGGGAGCATCCTAGGGGAGTGGGACAAAGGAAGCCCCCCGACCCCGGCTCTATAAGCAACACATAGACCTGGTTTGCAGGTGACAACAGCCCAGAGTACGGGTTGAATATACGTTGCCATTGAATTGTGGGTTGTTGTTATTATGTGCAAACTCTGCACTTACAGATGTGTTGGACTTGTCGAATCATGGGTAGTCGTCGAATCACAGGTTGTCGATATGTGCGAACCTTGTGCTGTGGTTTAACTATGGTTTGTTAACCATGAACAACCCAGGAAGAGAACTCTTAATTTGTTGGTGGGTTGTGAATTCTGGGTTGTCCATGCTTAACAGCCCAGAATTAAATGACAGCGCAGGGTTCACACGTTACGACGACCCACAATTCAACAGCAACCCATGATTCAAGAAGTCCTACGTATCTGGAAGATACCAGGTTGGGGAAGGCGGTTCTGCACAGTTTTACAGTCCACTGAGTTTTACAATGGATCTCCTGGAAGGTAAGATAATACTTAAGAGTTTACAACATTGATCTTGGGTACTAGGCCGTCCATATTCCAGATGGGCGGGAGAGCACGTAGCGATCTGAAGAAACAGGAAAGATTTAAACCCAGAACGTTTAATAGCTCTCAAGCTATTATGCTGCACCAGCAATCCCCAAAGCACTCCAGCCCCTTGTCAGGTTTAGAGGAGCACCGGGAGAGGAAGACCAGGCGGCAAGGGCACCAGGCACTCACTTGCTCCTGAGCCTTGGTGCTGAGCTGGGGGGAGGCGCTGCTGCCGGCGAAGAGGCGGAGGGCCTCGTTCCAGTGCGCCTGCATCATGGCCTGGAACTGGATCACCATCTCGGCTCGCTGGGCCTCCAGCCGCCGATACCTGGCCTGCAGCTCTTGCATTTCTTCCTGCTGCTTGGCGATCCTGGATCGGGGTTAAGAAAAAAGGCACCGTGGACGTCAGACAGGAGGGGTGGCAGGAGCCAGGAAGCCTGGGATGGCCCCACACGGAGACATAAATACGCGCCGCTCCCCTGCCAGCCCCAGCACGGAAGCAATGGAAAAGGAGGACAAGCAGCCGGCTAGTGGAGGGGGAGGGGCAGTGCGAGGGGGCGCGGCAGCAGAGGGAGAGGTGCTCTCTGATGCATCACACACACACGCCCGCCGACCCCTGGTCCAGAAAGAAATTTTGATCCAGAAGGGTCCCCCGAAAGCGGCTGACGCAAAACACCAAGGTACACGTAAAACTGTCCAGAATCACTAAAAACACCCAAGTAAAATCAAACGTTTATTTCCTTCCCACACCACCATTTTGTTTTTTAGAAAAGATCCTTCCCTTTCAACGACTTCAAGCAGCTCGCTGTTATTTTAGATCTCTGCATCCCTGCTTGGCTTTATTTTGGCTTTTGTTTTCATTTTATACTGCCGTTTTACACTTTTATTTATTTGTTGCATTTCTATACCGCCCAATAGCCGAAGCTCTCTGGGCGGTTTACTGTTGTATTTCACGCTGCGTTTTGCGGTTTCGATTTCTGTGGACCGCCCAGAGAGCTTCGGCTATTGGGTAGGCTGACCCTATGGAAAGGAGGACTGGGCTCCTGTGTCTTTAACAGTTGCATAGAAAAGGGAATTTCAGCAGGTGTCATTGGTATGCATGTCGCACCTGGTGAAATTCCCTCTTCATCACAACAATTAACGCTGCAGGAGCTATACTAGAGTGACCAGATTTAAAAGAGGGCAGGGCACGTGCAGCTTTAACTGGTGTGAGGAAGAGGGAATTTCACCAGGTGCTGCATGCATAGAATCATAGAATAGCAGAGTTGGAAGGGGCCTACAAGGCCATCAAGTCCAACCCCCTGCTCAATGCAGGAATCCACCCTAAAGCATCCCTGACAGATGGTTGTCCAGCTGCCCCTTGAAGGCCTCTAGTGTGGGAGAGCCCACAACTCCCTAGGTCATGGGTTCCATTGTCGTACTGCTCTAACAGTCAGGAAGTTTTTCCTGATGTCCAGCTGGAATCTGGCTTCCTTTAACTTGAGCCCGTTATTCCGTGTCCTGCACTCGGGGAGGATTGAGAAGAGATCCTGGCCCTCCTCTGTGTGACAACCTTTGAAGTATTTGAAGAGTGTTATCATGTCTCCCCTCAATCTTCTCTTCTCCAGGCTAAACATGTACTAATGACACCTGCTGAAATTCCCTTTTCAAAACAACTGTTAAAGATACAGGAGCCCGGTCCTCCTTTCCCTATGGTCACCCTACTATTGGGTGGTATCAAATATAATCAGCCCATAAATACAGAGCCTTCCTTTCCCCTCCGGCTGTCTCTCCGCCGCCTCTGACTCAATCCACACCAGGAGCCGCTGCCCCTTCAAGGTTGGTACCTGCGCTCACAGTCCTCAGTGAGGTGCCGCTGTCTCTCCTCCCTCTCGGCCAAGTCAGATTTGAACTGGGCTAGCTGGCCGGCCAGCTCTTTCTCGTGGTGGCTGCTAAGCTCCAGCAGCTGCTTCCTGGCAAAAGAGGAAAAAAAACCCACAGATTGTCCAAAAGCAAAGATCCAGTTTAGTCTTTGGCTAACGTAGTGCCCTTCGGAGGTTCTGAACCACAATTCCCAGGACTGCTGACAATTGGCTGTGCCGGCTGAGGCTGATGGGAGCTGAAGTCCAAAATGACTGGAGGGCCCCAGGTTGAACAAGGCTGCTCTTGTGTATCCCAATATGGTTCACCAGACGTTTTCACCAGGTTTAAGTAGGAAGGGAGGAATTACCGTGAGAGGAGCCATCTTGGATCTAGCGCTCAATTTTCCTGTCAGGTGTCAACTAAAAAGTGTGCCAATTTGGCAATAGAAAAGTGGCCGCTCAAGGTTTAGAAAGACGAGGGTGGCTTGAACCTTCAAAATCTGTTTGGGTTTTCCCCTCAAGTATCTAGAAAAGGGAACCTAAAAACAGAACGTCCAACCCAAGCGACTGGCAAATATTTAAGATAGTTTAATTTAGGGCTGTGGGCCGCTTCGGATCTGGATCCTGAATCCGAAGCGAATCAGGGTGATTCGGAGGGCTTTGAAACAGATCCGAAGTGAATCAAAACAGGTCCGAATCAGTCCGAAGCGAATCGTCATGATCCAATGGACTAGATGGACCCTTGGCCTGATCCAGCATCAGGGCTCTTCTGACATTCTCATGTTCTAATCATACGTACTAGAAGAAAACCATACGAGGGGAAGCCTTTTATCCCCGGAGACCCTACCTCGCCCTCAATTTTGCCGTACCGTTTGTTTCTGCTATCTTGCAGCTGCATCCAATATAAGCCACAGGAATGACGGTAAGGGAAGAAGACTGGAAACAAAAGTGCAGAAAATACACGCTCGTGGCTATGTGTATTTCATGTTTCAGCATGCACGCACGAGAGAGAAACCGTGCTACTGAGAGAACCCGGGCTTTTCAAAAAGGAATAAGCAGGTTTCTGGTGCTTACGATGGCAGGAAAGCCCCCACATATGTGCTATAAATTCCTAATAAAAACTCAGAAGCCAGAGTGGGAGGAAAAGGATGCCTTACCCAATAAAAACAAAAAAGACAGGCAGGGATCACGGTCAAAGCAGCTAAGCGGAAACAGAGAAGTGGGTGAGTGGGGAACCACAGAATAAAGTGGGCAGCGCCAGGAAGCACGGCTCACTACTGAGGGGTGGCATCTCAAGATGAGGGCCGCCCCACGGCCAGAGGCAGAACCTCTCGCACCTGTGCTGCTCCCTCATGGCACTCATCTGGCGCAAGCTGTCCTCGTGAACCTCAGCCAGGCGCTCCGTCACCCGCTGCTCTAATGCCACCTTCAATTCCGACTCCAGCTTTACCTTCTGCGCTTCGTAACGGGCCTAGGAAGAGAAGGGGAGCGGGGTGGGGGTGGGGGTGGGGAGAAAAGTACGCTCACTTCAAGCTTCTAGCGGTGTATTTAGGACCCAGCATGCTCCTAGCCCTCAAGGTGTTCACACATGCCAAGTTCAAAGCTTTAGGTCCTTGAATTAAAGAGGAAGATGCTCCACCCCAGGTCACTGGGCTCCATTCAGGACGGGACGACGGTGCCTTTAACAATTACAGTGGAAAACAGTGTTTCTGGTGAGGGTCTTCCCCTCCCCTGCCCCCCAACCATGGGTCTGCAGCATAGGGAGAAGTTGCGCAATCCGAATGCCTTCTTCCTTACCGTACACTGGGGATGGTGAAACAATCACAACTTTTATTAGAATCACAAAAGAGTTAGAAGGGGCCTCCAAGGCCATCAAGTCCAACCCCCCTTGCTCAATGCAGGAATCCACCTTAAAGCATCCCTGAGAGATGGTTGTCCAGCTGCCTCTTGAAGGCCTCTAGTGTGGGAGAGCCCACAACCTCCCTAGGTCATGGGTTCCACTGTCATACTGCTCTAACAGTCAGGAAGTTTTTCCTGATATCCAGCTGGAATCTGGCTTCCTGTCACTTGAGCCCATTAGTCCGTGTCCTGCACTCTGGGAGGATCGAGAAGGGATCCTGGCCTTCCTCTGTGTGACGACCTTTCACGTACTTGAAGAGTGCTCTCATGTGTCCCCTCAATCTTCTCTTCTCCAGGCTAAACAGGCCCAGTGCTTTCTGTCGCTCCGCATAGGGCTTTGTTTCCAGACCCCCCGATCATCCGCACTACCCTTCCCTCACCCCAAAACCAGCATCCAACGGAGAAAGGCCCCCAACCGCGTTACCTGAACCAAGCTCATCTCCATCTTCAGGTTGTCCCTCTCTCGGCGCACGGCCTCCAGTTGGCCCTCGAGGCTTTGCACTTCTGACTGCACGGAGGCTAGGACGCGCTGGGCATCTGCAGCCTTCTGGGCTTCTCGCTGCGTCCCTGCCTGGAAAGGGGTGGGAAGGAGCAGAGGACACTTGGTGAGAAGACGCTGGGCACCCAGACTCATAGAGGGCACCCCAAAAGGGCTCCTTCGAGGCCACGCCAGCTTCTCCTTCCAGATGTAGGAAGGGGCCTGCCCGGCTCTTGGCTCACAGCTCCAGCACTAAACCAGGCCAGCCAGAACATGCTGGGCGTATTTTTGTCTGCTCCGTTTACATCTTCCTTTCCTTTGCCAAGGCTAAAGTGGAGGAGGGGGGCATGGAAAGTGAATGACGACACAGCACCCATTAATACAAATAAAAGAGCACAACCAAACAGGATTAAAACCTCTGACCCGAGTCAAAGAAGGTGAAACTGTCCCTAGGCAGGGCCCAAAACGTCTGAGGGTTGTCGTGCGTTTACCAACTTGGCATTAAGCACCACCGAAAGGATTTGGATTTTTGAAGGGGGTTCACTGGCAAAGGCAAAAGCCCACCCCGAACAGGCCACGCATAAGTCTTTTCCCTCCCAGAGACTAACGGCTTCACAAATGGGCCATTCTCAACCCGCCCCCATCCACACCAGGATGAGCTTAATGAGAACCCAGAATTAACTCGCTCCAGGATAATTCCATTGGGCCCTGGGCAGAGTTCAGTGAACCACTTCAGAGCACTCAGATGCTTTCAGTATGGTAAATTCCAGCCTTCCCCCATCCTGGTGCACTCCAGACGTGTTGGAGTGCAAACCCCATCATCCCCGGCCAGCATGGCCACGAACATCTTTACAGCTCCTTTCCGAACAGAGCGGCCTGTGCCTTTCACAGCGGCACAACGGCCGGAAACTGAACCGACGCAGCTGTCCCCTCACCCGCTGCACCAGTTGAACTGTTTCCCAAGACACAGGAGCCTTAGTAAGGAGAGGAGGCAGACGTTCCCTGCATCGGCCGGCGCGAACAAGCTACAGACACCACCGAGAGCTGCGTCCGAACCATCCCAAATTTTCAGGGGCTCCTCTGCCTTTGATCAAGACGGGAGGAAAAGCGTTTCTGGCTGCGAGGAGAGGGAGAGGAGATACCTTTTCCTTCTGCCACTGCCACCCCCTCTCCAAAAGCAAAGGTGTCATGACAACCCACTCAATTACAGCACGCAGAATAGGAACGGAAAACGAAGCCAACGGGATCGATTTGCTACTAATCCCCAAAGGGGCGCGGGGAGAAGGGAGGGGGGGGAAAGGAGGTTTTGTTTTTCAATCCGTTTCCCCCCCCCCCCCGGGACTGGTGGCCACCTGGCTGGAGGGGCCTCCGCTGACGGGGATCCAGGCCAAGGCTCAGCAGCAGCAGGAACTGGGGATTAGGCTATCCAAAGAGGGTGAGGTCAGGCGCCTTGTGGCAGCTTCTGCCGTGGCTTCGGCGCTTCGTACACAGAACGTTTAGACTACAATCGCAGCGAAAAATCGCAAATCCAAGTAACACGGATGGCTAGGTTTGCAAGGACAGCAGGAAAGCGATGCGGACGGCAGCGGGCCGAAGACTGGATTTGTAGTTTGTTTTTTTAAAAAAACCAACAGGTTGCTATGCCATTATTTTCTATTTAAAGATCTACGTTTGCTCCCTCCATTTTCTTTTCTGGCAGGGACTCCCGGGGTAGGGGGGTGGGAGGGGGTGTTTCGCTGCTGCCTAATATAGGGTGACCCTATGAAAAGGAGGACAGGGCTCCTGTAGCTTTAACAGTGGTAGAGAAAAAGGATTTTCAGCAGGTGTCATTTGTATGCAGACAGCATCTGGTGAAATTCCCTTTTCATAGCAAGAGTTAAAGGTGCAGGAGCCCTCCTCTCTTTTGTATCTGGTCAAAGGGCAGGACTCCTGCAGCTTTAACTCTTATGGTGAAGACAAAATTTCACCAGCTGCTACGTGCATTCAAATGACACTTGCTGAAATTCCCTTTTCTATACAACTTTAAAGATACAGGAGCCCGGTCCTCCTTTTCATAGGGTCACCCTACCTGATAGGCAGAAACGCAACAAGCGGCCCTTTCCCTGACGTGGCGATTGCGAATGCGGCAGCGGAGGAATCGGTGGCCTGTTGCAGGGATTACAAGCACACAGGGGCCTTGTGAGGAGGAGAAACGGCATTCCCGAGTGGGGAGAAGCCAGCCTCTTCCACCACACCCCCACTCCCTTTCAGGCCTGAAGATAGAGGAGCTTTCAATGGCTACTAGTCATGGTGGTTATGTTAGGGTGACCACAGGGAAAGGAAGACAAGGGCTCCTGTATCATGAACAGTTGTATTGAAAGGAGAATTTCAGCACGTGCCGTTGGTATATATGCAGCACCTGGTGAAATCCCCTCTTCGTCACAGCAGTGAAAGCTGCAGGAGCCCTGCCCTCTTTCATATCTGGTCACTCTAGCATAGCTCCTGCAGCTTTCACTGTCGTGATGAAGAGGGGATTTCACCAGGTGCTGCATGCGTATAAACAACACCGGCTCAAATTCCCTTTTCAATACAACTGTTGAAAGAGACAGGAGCCCGGTCCTCCTTTCTATATGGTCACCCTAGTTATGCACTACCTCCATCCGAGGGAGCGTGCCTGTCAACACCAGTCACGGGAGCATAAATCAACAGGAGGTGGACACTCATGGCCCTCTAGCTGCTTTAGCCTACAGCTCCCATCATCCCTTGCCAGCATAGCGAATGGTGAGGGGATGATGGGAGTTGTAGGCCAAAACCTCTTCAAGGCCATATATAGATCCATGGATGCTAAAAAGAGAAATCAACTCTGGTGCTTGATAAACGTATTAAAACCTATTTTATTCTTAAAATCCAAGAATGTTCTGCTCAACGTTTCGGACGTATCGTCCTTCGTCAGGAGGTGGACAAAGGACGATAGGTCTGAAACGTTGAGCAGAGCATTTTTGGATTTTAAGAATAAAATAGTTTTTAATACGTTTATCAAGCACCAGAGTTGATTTCTCTTTTTAGCATCCACGCTTATTGGTGCGGTTTCCCCCCCCCCTACATCGGCATACCTACATATATTGATCCAGCTGGGTTCTCCTCATGTTCTTAAGATGGTGGGGAAGCCATTGGCCAAGTTCGGACGACACAATAATCAACGGTTGATTTCCATTTTGCTCCTATTCCCACCACCACCACCGATTAGCGTGCCGTCTGAATTCAGCCATTCTCTAGGGAGCACACCGTGGCGTCGCTTTCACACAAACCCCACCCCGTGCAGATCACAGGAATCGCCGCGAAAAGTGCACAGGTCTCTTTAAACACCTCCTTAAGCCTCGCAGGATCAGGAAGCCATTTGAAACTACACCGAAGAGGGGCAGTCAAGCCACGGGAGAGAGAGAGAGAGAAGTGCCTTTGCCAAATTTCCACCCCTGAAAAGGAGGCGATTCTAACAGGGACAAGCTCAAGGATACTTTAGGCTCCTCTCTGAATCACTGAGGACTAGAACTTTAAATGCCAGGTAACCTTAACAGGAAAGGGGACAAGCACAGAGAGAAAAAAATCCCCAAGATGTGTGATTAATCCAGGGCTGGATCGATGTAGGGGTCTTCCCTATTCTCATTTTCTGAAATCGGAGTGGAATCACACAGATAACCGTCAGTTGGCTGGCTCATGCCTGGCCTCCTGACCTCCCTTCCTTCCGGCTGCAGCTGAAACTACTCTCAGCGCCAGGACGAGACATCTCCACCCCACAACTCACTGATTGGGAGAGCCACCTCTCTTTCTTCACACCGGGGGGCTGGATCAACTGCAGCTCTTCCCAGACCTGGGACTCCATGGCAAACAAGACCTTCTCTGCTGCCACACTGCAGTGTAAGAAGCCCCAGCTGCAAGGCGGAGCCAGGGTCAGCCCCGCCCCTTTGCCAGGAAAGGCCACGCCCCTGCGAAATGTGGGAGTGCGTGCAACAGAGCTGGGGGGCCCCAATGTGATGCTCATGGGCAACACCCTCAGTGCCCGCCAGGCTTCCTGCCCTAGCTGACATTTTAAAAAAAACCACAGGGTTTTATTTTTTGTTTTCAGGAATGCCTCTGGACCGCAGAAGCATTATCAGAAAATAAAAATGGTGGATGGCTACAGCCTAGTGACCAGCTACCGAGAAAAAGGGCGGGGGGGGGGGGGCCTGGCAGGAAGTTTCCTGGAGTACAAGACAGCTTGGGGAAAGCAGTGGGGGCATTTCGCCTGTGCCGTGTGTGTGTGTGTGTGTGTTTTGCCTGTCTTTTAAAATAGTATGTGTGTGTTGTGTGTTCTGCCTGGGGTTGTGCATGTGCATTTTGCCAGGAATGGTGGCGCTTTGTGCATGTTTTACCTGGGTATGTGGGAGCTGGGGGTGTGAAGGGGTGTCCTGCACATGTATTTCTCTAAGCATCTCTAGTTCCTCTGAGAGGTGTATTTTGTTGTGCCTTGTGGGTGCAGATATGTGAGTGGGTGTTTGGGGGCTCACCCCCCACACACACTGGTTGGTATTTCAGCCAAAAAAAACCCTCTGTCCTTCTCTCTCTGAGCCTCATCAGTTTGCCTTCTGCGAAACAGGCGCTGGAGCAGAAAACTGTGGCTTCCAAATAGGGGTCCTTGTGCGTTGGAACCTCTGCCTTGTGCTTTGGTTCCTGAGGAAGTTATTTTCCTTTAAGCTTCACCAATTTGCCTTCTGAGTTGTTGTGGGTTTTTTTTAGTTTGTTTGTTTGTGACTGGCCAGGCCCACCATGGCAGCCATTTTGTGAGAGTGCTCACGACACTCTCTCCAAATCCCCAGCGCGCCCACCAGCCCCAAAGAGTTGGGGGACCCCAGTTACAGAGGGACTGTGGGCCTTCCCTGTTCTTATCAGTTCATGGAGGAAGAACCCTGCCAAAATCCCCAGCGCGGCGCCCACTCGTACTTCTCATTCCACCCAGCCTCGAACAGCCACCGAGCCTGGCCACTGCTCTCCTCTTTGGATCCATGTGCCACCAGCCCCGGTGAAAAGGCTGGGAGGCTGGGCAGAGAATTAGTCTGCTGAGAGACCACTGATGAAGAGGACCAGGAGCCCCGGAGCAGAGGTAGAAGAGGATCTTGGCAGGGCCGTGTTTCATATGTGCCTTGCCTGCCACCCACCCACCCACCCACCGCTGCCCACTGCATTCCTCCCATTCATTTTGCCCTGCCTCCACCAAGGATGTCCTCACAACCGGCTTCGATTCAGCCAAGCTGCAACCACAGAGGTGGCGTTGACAGCCCTGTTTCCCTCTGCCTCCTCTTCCCCGGCTGTCTGCCTTGCCCTAACTTTTAGACTGCAAGCTCCTCGGGGCAGGGCACTGACGGCACCACGTAAGTGATAACACAATAAGAAGGCTCCTGTGGGACGTGACGGGGCTTCCTCCCTAGCGAGTCAGGTTAGGGCTGCAGCCGCACGATGCCCTTCATGTATCCTTGGAGAGGACTGAGGCCTTCCCTGCAATCTGGGCATCTAGATCAGCCTTCCCCAACCTGGTGCCCTCCAGATGTGATGGACTGCAACCCCTATCGTACCCAGCCAACTCCTCCCATGCATGGGGATGATAGGAGTGGCCGCCCGAGGCATCTGGAGAGCACCCAGTTGGGGAAGCCTGGTCCAGGAGGCCTGGGGAGGGCCCTGCTCGCTCACCTTCTCCTTGTCCAGCTGGGCCCGGCCCTCCTCCTCCAGCGCCTGGTGCTGCTGCTCCAGCTGCCTCTCGCGCTGGGCCCAGCCCCTCTGCTGCTCCTCCAGCGTGGCCCGCAGCGCCTCCTGCTGGCGGCGCTCCAGGTCCCAGTCGGCCTCCAGGCTGCGCACGCGGCGATGCTCTGCCTCCAGGCTGCACGACAGCGAGGCCTTCTCCTCCTCCTGGCCGGGAGAGAGAGAGAGAGGGAACAGGGCCGTGCTGGTCAGCTCTGCCGTGAGCATGCGCCACGAAGCGCCCACGCAGGACACCGTGGGAGACGGCCTGGTCCCGATGCTCTCGCCCTCAGCATCTGGCAGGCAGAAGGAGCCCTGCCCCTGAGCGGGAAGAGTCCGTGTTTCGCTCTCAGGGCGAGGAGCCGCCAGGAGGGCTTCCTCTCCCGATCCTGGGAAGCTTCCAGTGTTTACGAAGACGTAAGGGCCCATTCAGCAGAATGGGGGTTTAGGCCCAGGTAAAGGGTTGCAGCCTTCGGACCGAGGACAGGGGTGGGGCAGCTCTTTCAACCCAGGGGCTGCGCTGAATTTCAAAGCAGCTCTCAGGGGCTGCATTCCAGTAGCAGGTCACAGGCAAAACGGGCAAAGCCAAAAATACCAGGCGTATTTTAGCTTCAGGCTCTTCCCTGCCAGTAACTCAGGAGAAGGCATTTCGACCTTTTCAACAGGGGAAGAACTGCCCCCCCCCACACACTCACAAAAAGGCCACTAATGATAGGTGAAAAGGGGGTGTGGCCATGGGAAAGTGGGTGAAGCGACATGGGGAATCTCAGACGGCCAGACCGGGACCCCAGCAGGGCCGGCTTTGAGGTGCCCCCTCCCTGCCCCAGGAGCCAGAGGGCCGAGCTTCTTACCAGCGCCTCCTTCTCCTTGAGGCACTGGCTGGCTGTTTGTTGCTCCCGGCTGAGGGCGGACAGGGCTTGTTCGAGGCGCCCTTCTGTCTCCGACGTTTTCTAAAGCAGGAGGGGGGGAAAGAGGATGGCATTTAGAGGTTGCACTCGAAGCGGACGGCTCGCTGGTTCGAGCCAGCCTGTCTGCAAGGAGCGGAGCGCCCCCAGGGTCATGGCTGGGGGGAGAAGGGAGAATCCAGTCCTGCTGCCCGCCGAGACCCCCGGCCCGAGGCCCACCTCCTTCTGCCTGCCCAGCGCCTGCTCCGCCGACTCCTTCTCGGTCTGCAGCCGACGAAGCGCCGACGTCCGCTCGGCCTCGTGCCGGTTCCAGCCCTCCACCACTTTGGCCAGGGTCTGTGGAGGGGAGGACAGAAGGCTCAGCCGGAGGCCCGACGCAGGGATCCGAGGGAAAGAGGACCGTTGTGCAGAGGGGAGGAACCCCTAACCCAGGGGCCAAAGCCGACCCACTCGCGGTCCCCTCCGGCCCACGACGCCATCCCCCAGCCCCTTATCGTGGGGTGGATTTCTCTCCCATTCTTAAAAGGTTGAGCAAGTGGCGGCAAAAGCTTTAAGCTACACTCCGCTAGGAATATATGTGTGGTCTCGGCCCCGCCCCTTTGGCCGTCAGAACTGCCCACCTGTGGCACGTGGCCCTCCAAAGCCTCCCCCAAGCTGTACTGGGCCCTCAGGCTGGAGAAGGCTCCCCGTCCCTGCCCTAGCTGGTGGGGTGGGAAAATGTATATATTGGCCGAAGTTTCCCTTCTCTACACGTCACATCCTGCATCAGAGAAGCTTCGTGGCTCCAATGCCCGTGGGGCGGTGAATCCGCTCCGGGTTTCAATGGGAACCAGTCAGACCTCTAAAGGAGCTATCCAAGGTGGGATGTCGAATCCGCTCCGGGTTTCAGCCAGAGCCAGTCAGACCTCTAAAGGAGCTATCCAAGGTGGGATGTCGAATCCGCTCCGGGTTTCAGCCAGAGCCAGTCAGACCTCTAAAGGAGCTCTTTAGAGGTCTGACTGGCTCTGGCTGAAACCCGGAGCGGATTCACCGCCCCACTGACATCCAAACCACCAGCCTCCACTGTTTTGCATCCATTTCACCATCCACCTCCCTCTCTCTCTCCCCACCTAAGGTGTAGACACGCACCCACCCACCTCTGTGCATCTCCCCTCACCCCAGGCTCACCTTATCCAGCTGCTCAATCATCCCGTCTTTCTTCTTGTCGGCCGAGATGGCCACGGCCAGCTGCTGCCGCAACTCCAGGATGCGGTGCTGCAAGGTCTGGATGTGCCGTTCACAGTGCTGAGGGAGGAAAGCAATCGGGTATTTAAGCCTTTGTAGCGTTTTTATCCCACCCTTGAGCCCAAAAAGGGCTCCCAGAGGAGTTCACAAAGGTAAAAAAATCAGCCAGTCCCTGCCCTGAGGCTTACGATCTAAAAGACACGACACAAAAGGAGAGAGTCTTGGGAGGGAGCTGCCTCTTGAAGACCTCTAGTGTGGGAGAGACCACCACCTCCCTAGGTCATGGGTTCCATTGTCGTACTGCTCTAACAGTCAGGAAGTTTTTCCTGATGTCCAGCTGGAATCTGGCTTCCTTTAACGAGCCCATTATTCCGTGTCCTGCACTCTGGGAGGATTGAGAAGAGATCCTGGCCCTCCTCTGGGTGACAACCTTTTAAGTATTTGAAGAGTGCTATATCATGTCTCCCCTCCATCTTCTCTTCTCCAGGCTAAACATGCCCAGTTCTTTCAGTCTCTCTTCATAGGGCTTTGTTTCCAGACCCCTGATCATCCTGGCTGCCCTCCTCTGAACACGCTCCAGCTTGTCTGCGTCCTTCTTGAATTGAGGAGCCCAGAACTGGACGCAATACTCTAGATGAGGCCTAACCAGGGCCGAATAGAGAGGAACCAGAACCTCACGTGATTTGGAAGCTATACTTCTATTAATGCAGCCCAAAATAGCATTTGCCTTTCTTGCAGCCATATCGCACTGTTGGCTCATATTCAGCTAGGGAAGGCTCCCACCTCAGACGGGCTTGAACATTCCACTGGCTTCCTGCCAACATGGCGGCACTTCCTGTCCACCAGAACTCACTCATTCTTGACTCCTCCTACAGCTGTGAATGCCTTTCTTGGTTGCAGGACTGTCACTTAGTTTGCTTGGTCCGCAAATCAACAATCAAAGATTGTTGATTTGCATATACCGTATACCCCATGACATATAAATGGTTCTCAACCCAGCACGAGCCACCTGTCTCAACCCAGGCCGTACCTATGTGGGGTTTTGTTTACTGGCTACTCTTAGAAACCAGGAACATCACACTGTTGGCTCATATTCAACTTGCAATCTACAACAATTCCAAGATCCTTCTCGTTTGTAGTATTGCTGAGCCAAGTATCCTCCATCTCTCTAGGATAGAAGTCATCCTCCTCTCTATGGCAGACAGAAGCAGGCCTCATCCTGGCTGGTCCACATGAACAAAACCATTCATGTGCCGGTGACGTTCACCTCCATCCAACCTCTTGTCTCTGGGATACGATCCCACTTCAGAGTTAGCTTCGGATTCAGCCTCCCTCAAGCCGGCACCCTCCAGATGTGATGGAATGCAACACCCGTTGTTCTCAGCTGTCTGAGAATGATGGGAATTGCAGTCCAGTACATCTGGAGAACACCAGCCTGGGGAAGGCTGGCCTAAGAAAAAGGTGGAGGAGATTGGCTGCGTTATCTTAGGGAAAAGAAGCCATGAGGTGGGATGTTTCACTGGCTCCATTTTCAAATGCAATTCAAAGGTCTGGTGTTCACCTTTAAGCCCTTCACAGCTTAGGACTTGGGAACGGTGGAGCCCTGAATGTGAAATGGAGGCTTGTCTTGTCTTTTCAGCACCCGGCAAAGACCTCTGCACACTCGGCCTTTGAAAACACTTGAGTTCAGTGGAGGCTGGTGGCTCCAATGTCCGTGGGGCAGTGAATCCACTCTGGGTTTCAGTCAGAACTCTAAAGGAGGCTATCTTTGGATAGCTCCTTTAGAGTTCTGACTGAAGCCCGGAGCAGATCCACTGCCTCACTGATCCCAGAGCCACCAGCACCCTGGAGAGCTCCTTTGGAGTTCTGATTGAAACCCGGAGCGGGTTCGCCGCCTCACTGACCTCGGAGCCACCAGCCTTCACTGCTTGACTTGCTCTAAGCTCAGTGGTCGAATTCTGGCTTTACACACAGAAGGTCCCAGGTCCACTCTAGTTGTTTTTAAAGGACCAGGTAGCAGGTCCGGTGAAAGATCTCTGTTGGTCACGCTGAGCAACACTGGGCTAAATAGACTAGTAGCCTGACCTGGTATCAGCCACTTTTTCAGTTTCCCTGTTGCCCTGAGAAAGCGGACTGGAAAGGTCATTTTCTGGTGAATCTTCCAGTGAAATACAGCCTGTGTGAATCAGCCACGGATCTCCAAGGCATGGGTGTTCCAAATGTAATCACTTGTGGGGGGTGCTCAGGCCCAGATATGTCCCTGGAAGGCTAGAGCACTGCGTTCCCTCTTACTGTTCAATAATTCTATCCCTGCCTCTCTGGGACTAGGTAGGAGGAAAGCGTCCCCATGTCAGGGAAAAGGCTTCCAAGTAGGATCAAGGGGAGTCTTTAAAACAGGGGCGTTGAAACTCTTTCACACACCCCCAAAGGGCCAAATTCTGTCTCGGAGAAGCTCCTGAAGACCCCATCCCAGTGATGGGTGTGGCCATGGGTGAAAGGGGCAGGGCCAAAAATGCCACCACATTTTAGCTGCAAGCTTGTACTGCCGCTAAGGAAGCCGCAGGGGAGGCATCTCTGCGCTTTTTTTTTTTTTCAGATGGGGGGGGGGGAAATGGCTGGTGGCCGAGGGGAAGGGATGTGGCCATTTGGGGAATCCCGGAGAGGCAGCTTGGGACACCAAGAAGGCAAATGGTGTCCCCCTGAGGTTCTACGCCCCTGCTTTAAACATCAGGCCCTGGTGTTCTGGTCCTTGCTTCACTCACATAACACTTTTCATGGGGAATGCTGTAGGGCATGGAACAGGAGTTGGCTTCCAATGCCCATCTGCCTCCCCAAAGAACAGAGTTTTGCATCAGGAGATCCCCTGAAAATTTCAACCAGGAGCAAAGAGGACGTCCTAGAAGAGCAACCAGGAAAGCTGACTTTGGGTTCCCGGCGGCACCTGGGCTGGGGAGGGCAGGCTGTGTTCTAAGAGGCTTAGAGGGCTAAATTCAGCCTCGGAGGAGGCTGGCCAGCCCTCCGCCCACCCCAGCTTAAAGCTTGCTTAAAATGGCGCAAGGAGCTGGGCGGCAGCTCTCACAAGGTCAGGCTTATTTCAAAAGAGCACGTGGGTCGAGTCTGCGGCCCACCAGCGCCTCCTCCCGGTCAAGTTCAAGCCTTTGCTGGGCATCGCGCCACCAAGCACCTGCTGCCACCCCGTGAAAGAGAGCGGGGACAGAGAGCTGGGAGCCAGGGGTTCTGTCTAACGGATGTGAGGACAGACTGGAGTTTGGGGGGAAATGAACCCAAGCCAAGCCGGGGTGGGTGGGTCTTAATCAAGGTCACTTCATGGGAATTTGCCACCTCAACCCCCACTTTTAACTGCCCTCACCGTCAGATGGACTTAAAGGCGGGCACAAGTGAACTGTTTGTGGTCACTGGTCAATTTTTGGGACAGTCTAGCAGCTAGATAAGGTGGGGTTTGCTTTTGTAAACAGCCCGCCACAACCACTGCAAAAAATAAAATAAAATAAATAGATTACAACATTGGAAAAAGTGCAGAAGATGGCGATTAAAAGAACTGGGCATGTCTAGCCTGGAGAAGAGAAGATTGAGGGGAGACGTGAGAGCACTCTTCAAATACTTGAAAGGTTGTGACGCAGAGGAGGGCCGGGATCTCTTCTTGATCCTCCCAGAGCGCAGGACACGGAATAACGGGCTCAAGTTACAGGAAGCCAGATTCCAGCTGGACATCAGGAAAAACTTCCTGACTGTTAGAGCAGTACGACAATGGAATCAGTTACCTAGGGAGGTTGTGGGCTCTCCCACACTAGAGGCCTTCAAGAGGCAGCTGGACAAGCATCTGTCAGGGATGCTTTAGGGCGGATTCCTACATGGAGCAGGGGGTTGGACTCGATGGCCTTGTAGGCCCCTTCCAACTCTGCTATTCTATGATTCTACGATCAAGGTGCGGATAGCAATTCCCCAACAAGAGGTTATAACAGCTGCAACTATTCAGCTTAGAGAAAAGGCGAGAAAAGGAAGACGTGATAGGGGTATACAAAATCAAGCATGGTGTGGAGAATGTGGATGGGGCACATTTTTCTCCCTCTACTAGAGTCCCGTGTAGTCATTCCATGAAGTCCAAAGATGGAGGTTCAGGAGAGACAAAAGGAAGTCCTTCTTCACACAGCACAGAGTTAAGCTATGAAATTCACTCATACAAAACGTAGTGATAGCCACCAGTTTGGGTGGCTTTAAAAGGAGGTTGGATAAATTCCTGGAGGAGAAGGCTATCCGGGGCTACCAGTAGTGATGGCCATATGCTACCTCCAGTATCGGAGGCAGTATGCCTATGTACACCAGTTGCTGGGGAACATGGGTGGGATGGTGCTGTTGCACTGGTGCCCTACTGGTGGGTTTCCCGTGGGCAGCTGGTTGGCTACTGTCTGAACAGAATGCTAGACGAGATGGACCCTTGGTCTGATCCAGCATCAAGGCTCTTAAGTTTTTCTTACGTTCTTAAATTTAAAATTAATCTTTTAAGCCAGAGGAATCGAGTAAACAAAGAAGTTGTAGTCCATGAAAGACTGTAGCTGGCCCACCTCTGGCTTAAAGAGTAAGAAAAGGAGAGAACTTTCTGACCTGATTGTGAAGACAGAAGAGTCTCAACCCCCTGCTAGTCAAAGCTGGAATAAACCTTTTCCAGGTTAATTATTGCAGAGTCCATTGTGTCATCTGGTGCACGGCTGTATACTATTTGCAGAGCTAAAAATCCAAACTACATCCCCCAAAGAGCCACGTTTGGCAACCTAAATTACGCTAATCAAGTGCATTTTCGCGCACAGTGGTGGATTTTGCATAAAATATTCGAACACAGCAAGCCTTTTGGGTGAGAGGGGAGGAAAGGAGTTACGGAGAACACCAGGGATCTCCAGAAGTCCTGCTCAGCTTCTACTTGGCTCAGGTTTACTGCTTGCGTGTTTCCAAACGCGTCGCTACAGCTTCTATGGACTGAAAACGTGTGGCTGTTTTTTTAAAACTTAAAGTTACAGTTTTTGAATGCCAGCTTCCAGGTGTGATCCTGAGTTCTATGTTTGCAGGTACATGAAATACAGTCTTGATTTTGCGTGTGAGAGGAAGGGGGTGCGAAGGAGCTGGATTTTAGCCTTTTCCCTTGGAGGAGAAGTCAGGACCCCTGGGTTCTTTTGGGAAGTGTCTGAGGTCAATCGACAAAAGCAGCTGGTAGTCTGACAACTGAACCCTTTTCCTCTTGCTTGCTTGCTTGCTAGGCAGAGAACCAGTTGGCTCAAGCAGGTTTTACAACGTCTCTCATTCCCCACTTATCAGGCATGTAAGACGTCAGGCAAATGCAAAAGCCGCTACCAGAGAGTATGGTCTGGCGGGCGCGGATATGTTCCTTGTACCCGATGGGCAGAGAAGGGACTCTGCCCACTCTGAGGGTGAAGGGGGGCACGTGGCTGGGGGGTGGGGACGAAAAGCTCATTACGGGCCATGATACCGGCTAAGCTGAGTAGCTTTGCTTAAAGTCGCAGATCACATGACCTCCTCCTCCTCCTCCTCCTCCTCCTCCTCCTCCTCCCTCTGAGCCATATTGGGCCGTCCTTCAAGAAGCTTTGGCAGCCTAATGCAAAGCAATAATCCTGGCAATTAGGAGGGGCTCAGGTGAGAATGAGGGAGGGGCAGGGCTGCAGGGGCTGGTTTATTAGGCTCCATTTCAGCTAGGCACTAGCAGAGCAACACCCCAGGGAAGAAATCTGATTTAAAACAGGGGCGTAGGACCAGGGGAAAGTGGTGGCTCCGATGTCAGTGGGGCGGTGAATCCGCTCCGGGTTTCGGTCCAGACCGAAACCCAGAGCAGATTCACCGGCCCACTGACATCAGAGCCACCAGCTTCATTGTGTAGGATCTCATCCCAGGGGGCTAAATACAGCCCTACTGGGGTCCCAATCCAGCCTTCAGATGTCCCCCAGTTGGCCTCAATTCGGCCCTCGGGTGGAAAGAGCTTCGACACCACTGGTTTAGGAGAAATACACCTTCAAAAGAGCTTTGGCCGTTATTTAAATGAGCTAGGGGAGAGGAAACCCCGGTCTGGGGATTTCTAGGCCTGGTGGCCGCCCGCTCCCTCGTTCACCCACAATCCTTTGCAGGGCCTTGAGATGACAACCACTCGGCCGGCGCCGCTCACCTTCCGCCGGGCCTGCTCCTTGTCCAAAGAGTCCTTCAGCAGGAGGGAGCTGGCGTACGATGAGCGTTCGGTGAGCTGGCCCAGTCGCAGGCTGGTGTAGCGAGGAAAGAGCTCCTCGAAGCCCGTCAAAGAGCCAGGCGGAGAGACCTCCTGGAGGGGCCGGGCACTGAGGCAGAGACATGAAAGGGACGTTAACGGAGCAGGGGCTCCCCTGAAAGCAGCCACCCAATTCCTCCCGCCTTCTGCTGCTCCCATTCTTCCGCAATACCGAGAAAAGCAGGAGGAGGACCCAGGAGTTCTGGCTCCCAGTCTATCCCTATCTTCCAAATTAGGCAGCTAGAACGGCATTACATTGGCTGAACCCATGCTCGTTTTTCCTCCTAAACCTTCTCATCTCTCATTCTCTCTTACTGTCAATGATGCTACGCTTACTCCGGTCAAGGAAGCTCGTAGCCTTGGCTTTATATTTGATTCCTCGCTCTCCTTTATTCCTCATATTGAGGCAGTAGCTAAATCTTGTTGATTTTTCCTGTATAATATTGCCAGGATTCGATCATTTCTGTTTGTCTCTTCCGCCAAGACTCTTGTTCATGCACTGGTTATTTCACGGTTGGACTACTGCAACCTTCTTCTCACTGGCCTTCCTTCTTCTCACATCAGTCCGTTGGTTTCTGTTCACCACTCTGCCGCAAAGATCATCTTCTTGGCTCGCCGCTCTGACCATGTAACTCCACTTCTGAAATCTCTTCATTGGCTTCCAATTCACTTCAGAATCCAATATAAACTTCTCCTGTTGACCTTCAAAGCTTTTCACGGTCTAGCTCCTTCCTATCTCTCCTCTCTCATCTCACGCTATTGCCCCGCTCGTGCTCTTCGCTCCTCTGATGCCATGTTTCTCGCCTGCCCAAGGGCCTCTACTTCCCTTGCTCGGCTCCGTCCATTTTCTTCTGCTGCCCCTTACGCCTGGAACGCTCTTCCAGAACATTTGAGAACTACAAGTTCAATCGCAGCTTTTAAAGCTCAACTAAAAACTTTTCTTTTTCCTAAAGCTTTTAAAACTTGATGTTGTGCAGACCTTATACTGTTAGTTTTGCCCTACCCTGTGCCTGCTTACCCTACCCTGTGCCTGTTTGCCTTCTCTTCCCCTCCTTATTGTTTTACTATGATTTTATTAGATTGTAAGCCTATGCGGCAGAGTCTTGCTATTTACTGTTTTACTCTGTACAGCACCATGCACATTGATGGTGCTATATAAATAATAATAATAATAATAATAATAATAATAATAATAATAATAATAACCACCCTCCTCCCTGGCCACCCCAAGGGCTGCCGCTTCGTCCAGAGATCCTCCTGTCACTCCAAGCCTAACCCCTCTCCTTATGGCATTGCTCGTTCGCTGGGTCCCTGCATTTCTCTATGGAACTGTGAACCCCTATTACACTCTTCCACAACTAGGTGACTTCAGACATATGAGAAAGATGGGAATTGGAGGTCACCAGTTTGGGGAATGCTGACCCCTCAGGTAAACCTGCTATGTGTGTGTGTGTGTGTGTGTGTGTGTGTGTGTGTGTTTTATGTGATCACCTCTCCAGGCCAAAGAGGAGGTGCCTCCATTCATCCTTCAAAGGTGTGGACGAAGGGGGAACTGGCGTCCACAGGTCCCCAATGAAAACAGTGACGCGGAGACGCCGCAATCCCTCGGCAGGCCATGGAATGGGCAGGAAAACCTTTATCTGCCCCTCAAGACGCAGCCGCCGCTCGAATCGGGAGCAGCTACGTTAACACTTGGCTACGACACGGGCTGATCCCAGGTGTAGGAAGCCTGTTAAAGACCTGAGATAATCTTACTTGAGCAGGGCGGCCGTGCTGTCGCTCTCGAAGGAGTCGTCATCTTTCCGCTCAAAGGTCCCTGTTGCCACGGCGTCCCCTGCGGGGTGAGAGGAGGAAATTGCATCTGCAGGCCGGGAGTAACTTGGGGGCGGGGGGGGCAAGGGAAACGGAACCAGCTCCTCCCTGCCCCACTGGCTGAAACAGGACAGCTGGTAGTGAAAAATCCAGCACTGACTTCCCAGCAGGGCTCAAGGGGTCCCCCACCATAAGCCCCATACCAGGAGCCCCAAACAAACACCCTTGGGAAGAACTTCACTCCAAGTGAAGCCTAGCTGAGGATACAGCAATTGGTGTAAGGCCTCAAGGACCACTCTCTGTTTTCCCACAATCCCGAGGCAGAAAGAACTTGGTTAGCGCAGGTCGCAAATTCCCTTGTTTAATACCGTGAAAAGGTCAAGCAGAAGGAAACCTTGTTCCTGCCGCAGGGCCCGACCTGCCAGAACTCAGATTCATGAAACGGGCTGCAAACGCAGCTAGCAATGCTGCAGCACTGCCCTACAGGCTATATGTAGGATAACCAGGTGAAGGCCTTTTTATTCACTCAGGCATGCTAAACAAACTTGTGTTTTAAATAAACGTTGGGCTCTCGCCATTTTAGCATGGGTTTTAGTCTTGAGCTGCTAATTGTTTTTTGGCCTTGTCAGCCACTGAGAAAATATCTGGCCATATGAATTAAAGAAACCAATGAAACAGCACAAGCTGGCAAATCTCTTAGAGATGTTGTGAAGGTTGACAATACGCAGGAAGAGAACAGCAGCAGCAGCAGCCCCTGGGTATAGCAAAATGGACACAAACAGTTACTTCAACTGAAAAAGCCCATTTCTAAGGCAGTGGACCACAACGAAAATCACAGATGAAAATCCTGAATGATCGGCATTTTTTTCACCATGTGCTGAAGAGGCTAGCCCCAAATGTAAACCGGAAAGCAGCTTGCTTCTTCAGCAGTAGAAATTGCTTTAGGGCAAACTAAGAGCTCCTCCCCTGCCTTTCATGGTTATGCATCTCACTCTGCCCCCATGCATGTACCTATCTTCACTAGTTCACAAGCACAACGTGGCAGCTGAACGTTAATTCAAAAGACTTTCAAGTATCCCCCCACGTGATGGCGATAAGGTCAAGAAAACGTGATGCTGCACAAACATCAAACAAATTAAGACTACTTTTGCAACTAGGTTTGAGTATCCACTGCCACGTCCGGGGAAGGAAGAGAGGCTGTGTTATCGACAGGCACTCAAGAGCTGGAGAATCAGCCACTCAGGGTGTCGCACCCAGAACCAGAAGTAAAATTACTTGAGAGGCTGAATAGGGTGATTTTGCTATGGCAAAGAGCTAAGGAAGGAGGCAAGACACCAGGGAAAGGGTGGTGGTGGAAGGATGCCATGCAGTGGATATAACTCAGGGAGGTTGAACCTTCTTCAACCCAAGGGCCAAATTCCATTTCGGAGAAACCCTTGGGGGCGGCATTCCAGTGGTGGGCAGGCTGGAGGCAAAAGGGCCGTGGACAAAATAACAAAATCATGAGCATATTTTAGCTTAAAACTCACACTGCCAATAACGAAGCCTTAGAATGGTCAAAAACCAAGAAACCATCGAACAATTGGCGGTCAGGGAAAAGGGCATTGCCCTTTAGGGAACCCGGGAGGGCTGGATTTGGCCCGCGGGTCTGAGGTCCTGCACCCCTGATATATAAGACGTGGCCTTGAGGGAGGGAGACCCTCCTCTGTCATGGGGATGTCTGGTTGTTCCATCTTCTTTACAGTAAAACAATCAAGCGCCCAGCCCAGCCCAGCCTCTCTGCCCCACTCTCACCAACAGCCGGACCCCTTGACCGGAGCATGCTCTGTAGGTGACAGCGCACATTCTCCATCTCCGTGATGTGGCGGGACTCGGCAGCGACACCCTGGAAGAGAGAAGGAGACCTGAACGTTCACCCTGCGTCTCCCAGGAGCTCCCCTTCCTTAGCTTGGGAAAAAAGGAGGCTCAGGAGAGACAGGACAGAAATGTACAAAATTATGCCCGGTGCAGAGAATGTGGATAGGGAGGAATTTTTCTCCCTCTCATAAATTGCTAGAACCCAATGGGGTCCTCCCATGAAGCTGATGGGTGGGAGATTCAGAACAGATTAAAGGACGGACTTCCTCACAAAATGCAGTTAAACTACTGCATTCCCCTTGCTCAATGCAGGAATCCACCCTAAAGCATCCCCAACAGATGCTTGTCCAGCTGCCTCTTGAAGGCCTCTAGTGTGGGAGAAGAGCCCACAACCTCACCAGGCAACTGATTCCATTGTCGTACTGCTCTAACAGTCTGGAAGTTTTTCCTGATGTCTAGCTGGAATCTGGCTTCCTTTAACTTGAGCCCGGTATTCCGTTATTACCACAAGATGGCTTTAAGAGGGGGTTGGAAAATTCCTGGAGGAGAAGGCTATCAATGGCTACTAGTCCTGATGGCTATAGGTGTACCACCTCCAGTATCGGAGGCAGTACACCTATGTACACCAGTTGCTGGGGAACATGGATGGGAAGGTGCTGTTGCACCCATGTCCTGCTTGTGGACCCCTGGTTGACAGTTGGTTGGCCACTATGTGAACAGAGTGCTGAATGAGATGGACCCTGGGTCTGGGTCAGCATGGCTGTTCTTCCTCACCTTCCTGAATGCACTGGCCTCCACACTGGTTGAAAGCCGGTGGTTCAGCTCTTCTGCCAGTGTATCCAGATCGACCTCGGCGGCCTCAGCTTCCCTGGCCAAGACCAAGCTGTGCTGGTTCTCCAGGTGGGTGCGGGCCTGAGCCTCGGCCTGCCGGCTCTGACGCAGGGATGTGTAGAGCTGTTCCGTCACCCTGGAGGTATATGGGGTGGCTGACTGAGAAGAAGGGACCTGCTGCACTGGGGTGGCGGGGTCTGAGCCGGGGAGAAACTCCATGTCGCTCAAGAGATCTTCGCTGTGGATGGAGGAGGCCAAAGTCCGAAGGGTGCTCTTCTCCGCCATGAGTGGCAAGGGGTGTGGCACGCCAAAGTGTTTCTCTTAAGCAGCTTGGCTGCAGGAGTTCTGGGTTCAGAAGCCCAGAGTCCCTGTCATAATGGAGCGTCCCGTGACAACAGGTTTCCTTGAAAGGGAAGGCCCACTCAGACGTGCTGATCTGTCCAGAGTGCTGGACGGAGGTTGCTGGAAGGAGATCACTTTTTAAGGCCACAGGAAAAGGCTGGGCAGGTGTTGCTTCCTAACTGGCCCCTAGAAGAGAAAATAGCACCCCGAGGGGCACAGAAATTAACAGCGCACCAATGGGAAGAATGCAGGTAACATCAGGTGTGGGAGGGGGGGAGCCCAGCTGAAGCCAGGCCCCACTGCCCCCTTTCCTAATTTTGACCTTGTGTTCTGCCTCATATGAGGACGCTGTTGTCCACGTCCCAGTTATGGACAGATGTGCAGGGCTTAATTCTCATTGCTTAAGCCCCGCCCACCCAGATACCCTTAGACTCCTCCTCTTGCTCCTCAAGCCCCACCCCTTCCCCTTTCCAACCATCAAAAGCATTCTAAATTCCCATCCCTGCCTCTCCCCAAGCCCCTTGCCCCATTTTACATAGTCCGCCCTGGCAGATCCTTGAAACACCACCCAACATCCATTTCCTCAACTCCACTTACCACCTCTGGATTACTTATTATTTAAAACATTTATATACAGCCCATCATTACCAAACCACAAGGCTGTGTACAAAATTCATGTTGTGGGGGGGATGGACCAATAAAAACGAAACGCAAAGAGAAAAACAAAACCACACTGTGCTAGGTGTGAAAATCAGCAGGTGCGTTTTCAACAGGCATCAAAACACCACCCAAGGGTGCTGCCTGTCGCACTGCAGGAGGGAGGGAATACCACAGGCAGGGTGCCACCACGGAGAAGGCCCTTCCCCTGCTCAGAACGGTCTCCAGGTTTCTGAGGGCCCTCAATGCTCCCCCTCACCCCAGCCAGTCTCCCTGGCTATGGGGGCGGTATATAAGTGTAATAAATAAATATTCTCCTCTTTCTGACCTCTTGCTTGCTTGCCAGGCAGAGAACCAGTGAGCAAGCAGGCAGGAGCATCTGCTGCTCCTGCTTCTCCTCCTGGCCACCACCATCATCTAGGCCAGAGCAGGAGGCAGGTTGCAGTGGGGAAGAGGAGGAGCAACTCTGGGGATTCCTGTCGGTGGGCCCCTGGTGGAGCGTGGGCCCTCAGCCGGTGCCCGATCAGGCCTACCTCTGGCGCCGGCTCTGCCCCTGGCTGCCGACTGACGTAGCTGCTTAGGAACAGGGCAACCAGGAGTCCTCGATCTGACACCACGCCCCAAGCAGGTGCCCTCTGGACGCATTGGACTGCAACTCCCATCAGCTCAGAATGATGGGAGTTGCAGTCCAACACATCCAGCGAGCACCCGTCAAGGCTGATCTGAGAGAAGGGGCAGGTCGATACAGGAGAAGGCTCCTCAGGTAAAATCTACCTGAGTGGCTACCTCAGGTAGATTTACCTTGCCCCAGCCCCTCCCCCACCCACCGCCTGCACACTCCTTAAGCCCCACCCACAATTCCCTGGCCCTGTCTGTCAACCACCCAAGCCCCACCCACCTGCTGCAGGCCCCTCCCCCAGTCCTTGAGGTAAATCACAGCCCCTCCCCCACTTTTGGAGACCCCCCCTTCTCACTGCCCCCCTCCCCCTCAGGCCCGACTTCTCCCCTCAGGCTTGACCAGCTTCTTCTTTCTTCTTTCCCGCCGTTTGAATCACCGGTTGCCGTTTGAATCTCCCGCGCGCCCCCTTATCCTCCTCCTCCTCCTCCTCCTCCTCTCGCCCACCTCTAGGCCGCATCGCCAACCTTCACACAGTGCGCCCAAAACATTTCCTCCCCCTTGGGCCCGCGCAACTCCTGGCATCCACCCTGGGCCGCAGTAGGGGGGGCGGTTTGAGGCCGGCGCCGCCATCTTGCTTGAGGGCAAGCGCTCCGTTCGGGTTGAAAAGGGCGGGGGCTGAGAGCGAGAGAGAGAAAGAGCGCACGCGCGGTCGAGGCAGGCGTGGGGCGGGGAGAGCGTGAGAGACGCGCGCGCGCCGGAGACCCGACCAATGGGCGAGCGCGTGCGTTGCGTCACCTCGCCCTCCCTGCCGGAAGTAGCAAGGCTTTAGGAAGCGGCTGGGGCAAGGTGCGGTTGCCATAGAGACGAAGGAGGAGAAGGTGAGGCTCCCCCCAACTAGGAAAGCCAGGATAGGGCTGGTTTTAGGGAGGGGCCCGAGGGTCATGTGTCCTCCCCCCCACACCCAAATTTCTGTTTTCCAAGGCGGAGCGGGTTTACTCAGAAGGAGCCCCGCTTGGCTCCATGGGACTTGCTTCCTGGTCAGCCTGCTTAGGCCTCTGCTGCCGGAGCAGGGATGTGGCAGGTGGCTCAAGTCAGCGAGCCAAGCTGCATGCTGCAGGCCCAGGATCACTAGGGGCGGGGGGGGGGGGGGCGCTGCAAGCCCTGAGCATCAGCCCAGCCCAGGCAGCCTCCCCAAGGAAGCCTGGAGAGGTACCTCTGCCAAGCATCGCGCCTTTGACTGAGGTGCCCTGAAGGAAGGTGGGGGGAGGGGCATGACTGGGGGAGGGGGGAGGAATCTTGCATGGCCCCACTAAAACCCTCCATGAGCAATTAAGATGGGATGCATCCCCTCTGCATTATTATTATTATTATTATTATTTTAGTTAGTAGTAGTTATTTACTAGCGCCTGAGTTGTATTCAATATCAGATATTTTCATTTCGTATTTGAGCAGCATATGGATTATGCTTTTACTATATTGATTTGTTTTGAAAGACCGTATTCTCCCTTATGAGCCTGCCCATGCTTTGAGGTCTAATGAAGAAGCCCTTCTTTCAGTCCCACCATCTTCACAGGAGCGCTTGGTGGGAACATGGTGCCCTCTCGGTGGCTGCTCCAGTGCTCTGGAACTCTCTTCCCGGGGAAGCTAGGCTGGCTCCCTCCTTGATGGGCTTTTGGAAGCAGGCTAAAACTTGTTTGTTCCAGCAGGCCTTTGGAGAATAGTCTGGCCCTCCATCTGTGTAAATGTCTTATAATTTTGTTGTGTATTTTAAACGTTTATGTTCCCCCCAATGTATGTTTTAAACTTTGTAAGGCCTCCTTGAGGCCCAGCATTGGGCAAAAGGCGGGATACAAATAAATATAATAATAATGATCATATATGGATTATTTTTGAACAATATGCATAGAAAACTGGTAATATTTCCCCCCGCCAGCTGTATATTTATTTGGTATTCAGTTTAAAAAGGACCTCCCTAAAAAAATGTGTGTGTGTGTATGACGTATAGAGAACCGCTTACGGACATCCTGGCCGGGCACTCCTAGATCCCCTGCTTTTCTTCAAGATGACGGTGCATAACTTGTACATCTTTGACCGCAATGGCATCTGCCTGCACTACAGCGAGTGGAACCGGAAGAAGCAAGCCGGCATCTCCAAAGAGGAGGTGAGGCTCTAGCTTTCGATATGTTGAGGGGCTCAGGCCTGACCTCTTTGTTGGAAATATTGTGTGGGGCGAGTCTGTTTGGTGATGAGGGGATTGCACTTGGCGCATGCTCAGAGGCCTTTGCCAGTATCGTTCCGTGCGTTTATCGAGTTGCGTTATCGCTTCGCATGTTCTGGAGCTTGGCGTTTTGGTGCCGAAAGTAGGCTGAGCATCGGGGGAAGCATTACAGCAGCCCCATTGGACTGCAACTCCCATCGATGGTCATGCTGCCTGGGGATGATGGGAGTTGTAGTCCAACCCATCTGGAGGGTGCCGGGCTGGGAAAAGCTGCATTACAGTATGTGATGTCGCCCTTCTGGAAGCTCAAAGCCGGCTTAAACTGCAACACGTCGAACTGTTACCTTGATTAGTTTAGCTTGGCTTTAGGATATGCTGGAAGTTGCTTAGTTTCATCTGTCTTAATCTTGTCTGATACTGAGCTTTCAAAACTTGGTTCCATTCCAAGTGAACATGACTAAGCTGTCAATTGATTTTTTAAAAAATGGTAAGCTGATTAAGTGTGCTGCTTTAGAAGGGTAAAAGATTTTTTTTAAAAAAAAAAAATCAGTGCAGTTATGTGTTCTTCAGCAGCTGCTGTTGTGCGATGCCACCCTGACCATCTTTCCTGACTCTTTAAAGCCGGTGAAAGCTGCCCGTTTCGCTCTCTTCTGCTCCTTCCAGCCGGGAATAGCACCACCTCTGCATTGGCTGCCTTTTCTCTGGACTTTAGTGGGCAAAAAGAGAAGGAGCAGGTGCAATGCCACGATCCCACCTTCAACAGGAAAAGGGTCGTCGCAGGGAGGGAAAGGGGTAGAAGTGGGTGCATTTTGCCACTTCTCTTTCTGCCTGTGAAGGACATCTGTCACAGTGAAGCAAATGAGCAGCGATCTGAACTTTTCCTGCCGCAGAATGACAACACATGACTAGGGAAGGAGCGGAGTGACTTTGACCAAACTTCAAAAGCCTGTTATATTTATTATATTTATTTAAATAGCCGAAGCTCTCTGGGCGGTTCACAAAAATTAAAACCATTCATAATATAAAACAACAGTCTAAAAACATGATTTAAAATACAATATAAAAACACAACTAGGATAAAATCAGCAGCAGTGCAGAATTACAAATTTAAAGTACAGATTTAAATCAGCAAAGTGAACATTAATTTATAAAGTATTCTAAATACCAGGCCCTCCTCCTGGTAGCCACCTGCCTCACTTCCTTTGACAGAGGCTCATGAAGAAGGACCCCTGAGGATGACCTTAGGGTCTGGGCAGGTCCATATGGGAGGAGGCGTTCCTTCAGATAGCCTGGCCCCAAGACATTTAGGGCTTTAAATGTTAATACCAGCACTTTGAATGGGGGGGGGGGGTTTGAAGGAAAAGTTAACAGTCACCCTAACTCAGGGTGGATTTGATTTAAATTAATTTGATTTAAATTATGATTTAAATCACTACTCAGAAAGACTCAATTTAATCATGTGACTTCCCCCCCCCTCAAAAAAGTGCACCCTATTCATTTTTTAAAAAACTTAGCACTTAAAAGGTAAGGGGTTGATTCTATGTACATAGATTTGCAAAGGAACAAAGGGATTGTGATCTCTGCAGACACAAATTCACAGTTTTGAGAACCGTAGAACCAAGCAGCTGTGATAATATCTTCTAGACAGAAAAATTGCCCAATAATCTGACAGAAACCTCTGGAAGAGCATGATATTATGAATGGATGAATGGAATTCATTTACCAAAAAAATTAAACATTGCATGAATATACAGCCTCATGCTACGTAATTAAAAACTAATCCTTATTTCATGATGAATAACCTTTGGACTATAATGTATCCTAAATAGAAAAGTATCTTTAGATAGATTCTTCCTCAAAAAGCACTTTATTAAAAAAATCCGATTTAAATTTGAAAAATCCGATTTTTTTAAAAAAAAATCATTGATTTTTATCCACCCTGCCCTAACTGATGTTGCATTGCGCGGCCTGGTGCAGCTGGCCACGGTGTGGCGCTAGAGCATCGCGAGTGAGTGTGACCGTAGTTGCCATGGATTTTCCTCCCTTCTCCCCGATCATGCGCAGACTCTCTATCTCTCTCCCTTCTCCCTCCCCACCCTCTGCAGGAGTTCAAGCTGATGTACGGCATGCTATTCTCCATCCGGTCCTTCGTCAGCAAGATGAGCCCTCTGGATATGTATCCTTCTACCCAATGGGTCAAGCAGAGATGTCAGTCTCGTGACAGGCGCAGGGGGGAGCCCCCCCCACACACTTTTCCATCCATGCTATAAAAACCATTTATTTATTTATTTATTTATTTATTACATTTTTATACCGCCCAATAGCCGAAGCTCTCTGGGCGGTTCACAAAAATTAAAACCATAATAAAAAAACCAACATGTTAAAAGCACAATTTCAAAATACAGTATGAAAAGCACAACCAGGATAAAAACCACGCAGCAAAATTGATATAAGATTAAAATACAGAGTTAGAACAGTAAAATTAAAATTAAGTGTTAAAATACTGAGAGAATAAAAAGGTCTTCAGCTGGCGACGAAAGGAGTACAGTGTAGGCGCCAGGCAGACCTCTCTGGGGAGCTCATTCCACAACCGGGGTGCCACAGCGGAGAAGGCCCTCCTCCTAGTAGCCACCTGTCTCACTTCCTTTGGCAGGGGCTCACGGAGAAGGGCACCTGTGGATGATCTTAAGGTCCAGGCAGGTACATATTGGAGGAGGCGTTCCTTCAAATAACCTGGCCCCAAACCGTTTAGGGCTTTGAATGTCAATACCAGCACTTTGAATCGGGCCCGGACCTGGACTGGCAGCCAGTGAAGTTGTAAAAGGACTGGCGTGATGTGATCTCGCCGGCCAGTCCCTGTTAGTAAACGGGCTGCCTTGTTTTGTACCAGCTGAAGCTTCCGGACCGTTTTCAAAGGCAACCAGTGCTTTCAAGACTGAAGGGACTTTGGGAAGCCGGGCAGGGGTGGCAGAGAGCAGGAACTTGCCAGGTTGCCTGTCTGACCTCTCTCCTTCCTTGAGTTCTCCTTAACCTCTGCCCCCTCCCTCCAGGAAGGATGGCTTCCTCTCCTTTCAGACCAGCAAGTACAAGCTTCACTACTATGAGACACCCACAGGGCTCAAAGTGGTGATGAATACGGACTTGGGTGTAGGAAACATCCGGGACGTGCTGCACCAGATCTACAGCTATGTGAGTGGGGGGGTGCGGTGCGCCCCCTTGATTTCCCCCCCATCCCATGATAACCAGTTGCGTTATTATCTCATGTATATGTACATCTCAAAAGAAAGGGGTTAGAAACGGGTTTTCCCCAAACTGGCACTCTCCAGGTGTGTGGGACTGCAGCTCCCATGATCCCCCAGCCGTCTGACTGGGGATTATGGGTGCTGTAGTCCAACACACCTGGAGAGCGCCAGGTTAGGGATTTGAAGTGCATACTGCGGGGGGACGGAACTATTCCCCACCTAACGCATAATCGTGCTGCAAGAGAGCTTGCGAGAATAAAAATCACAATGTCAATATAAAACAACAGCAAATAAGATACAGCTAAGATGGGCATAATGAATGTGCTCCAGCATCATCTGTATGGTGCTGGAAGAATTGACAGACGGAAAACAACTGGGGGCTAAGTGGTGGGCTTTATAACACAAGGTGTGGCCCCTGAGAAGGCCCTGTCTCCACCAGCTGTGCTAGAGGCGTTCAAGAGGCAGCTGGACAACCATCTGTCAGGGATGCAGGATTCCTGCGTTGAGCAGGGGGTTGGACTCGATGGCCTTGTAGGCCCCTTCCAACTCTGCTATTCTATGATTCCCGCCCCGCCCCCCTTCACCTGATCTTGCGGCGTGTAGAGGCTGATACAAAAGTAGAAGCTGTTTATTATTAGTGCTATAAACTTTATTTTCTCTAGCTAAAATTATTTCTGGCCCGCTTTTAAAGGTGAAACCTTCTCTATACATCAGTTCCCTGGGAGTGAGCCCCATTCAATTTAGTGGGGCATACTTCTGAGTAGACATACTTAGGATTGTGCTGTTCTACTCTTTCGATGTGTTTGGAAAGTGTTTATAAGTAGTATTAGGAAGGCAGAAGAGCAATAGATAAAACCCATCGGTTTGACAAGCCAAAGGCCTTTCTGTATAAAAAGTTACTTACCTGATGTCGGAAGACCGCCGGTTCAGGATTGAGATGCAGCTGATTTTTTAAGAAAGGGATCCAAATTCATGCTTCCTTTTGGCTTTAATTCATCTCCTGGGATGCCTTCACATCTACGCTCAAATAGCGGCAGTTTACTCCAGCCGTAAATGGCTGCCATCACATTGCAGTAAACAGGAATAGTTTATCCCACGTAGTTGATGGCAGTTTGGATCGTGTCTGCTCTATCTACTGCTGGAGTATCTGACTGCTCTTTGAGTGACGGGAGGTGCAAATGCCTCCCCCCCCCGCCCCCACCAAAAAAAGAACAAAGCAGAAGTTGCCGTGTATGGCCGCAATGGAAATATTTCTTGGGGAGGCAGAACTCCAGTGTTCAGTTTCCCTCTCTTGCCGGGGGTGGGGGGCATTTGGAGAAGGGCTTGGAGGGGTTCTCATGGCATGTCCTTTCATCTCCCCCTTAGATCTTTGTGGATTACGTGGTCAAAAACCCCCTGTGCAACTTGGACGAGACCGTGCAGAGTGAGCTCTTTCGGAACAAGCTGGACGGCTTCGTCCGCGGCCTGCCCTTCTTCTCAGCCCGAGCAGGCTAATTTAAGGACTACATTTCCCACGGTGCGCGTGGGCTGTCGGCAGGCGGTGAGCTTGACCGTTTCTCTGCTGGGTGTGCCCCCTTCAGAATGGCTCCCCTCATCATGTACTTGCTGCCCAAACCCGGCCGCTGAGCATGGATAGCTTTGGACAGGAATCGCCTCACGTTACTTCTCCGCCTCTCTTGTCTCTTGAACCCATCACCTGGCTGGACCTCCGTCTATGACGCCATTGGGCATTTCTCTCTGTCCTTCCTTTTGTGAGGGGACCCCACTGGCCAGCGTGTGTCTCTCTGGCCATCCCTCACCCACAGCCCTTTGCCAGTCCAGACCTGCTCCTTTCTATTTATAGTGCCTCCTCTCTTCTTTGCCTCATCCGTCCTCCCCGCAAACTCCCTATTTATAGCCTGTCTCTCCTCCTGCTTTTCTCATTCAGCGCTCTCCCAGCCTGGGCCTGACATCAAGTGCCCCCAGGGGCTGCTTGGACGGGACGGGATGCCGTAGCGGCAGCAGCGTGTCCTTCCCAAACGCGCCTTGCGAGAGGAGGGCTTAGCGATAGGGCTCCTCGTTTCCACTGCCGGGAAGAGGCGGTGAGCACCAAAGGTCGAGACACGGTCCGTGCCTTTTCACTGGATCCGGCTCCCAGGAATGAAACATCACTGGGTGTGTCTCAAGTTCAAAAGGGATTTGGCCGACAGCCCCGGGCCTCCCCGGGTGGTTGAGGGTTGCTGCATTTCCTTCCCAAGCTTTGCCGGCCAGTTTGCCGGCCAGCTGTGGTCGCTGCCCCGGGACCTTGCCTGTTTGCGGTGGCTGGTGCTGCCTCGGGTCGTTTCAGCTGCCATTGTTTTGCAGTATTTTCACTAAAACCTGTACAGTAAACCGATGTCTTCGCCGCATTGGTCCTAACAAACAAGACGCCCAAAGCCAGCGAGGCATGTTAATACGCCGGGCGCACGTTTTTCACATTGCGCAGGGGTTTTTACTTCCTCGGGCTTAGACGTTCAGAGGACGAAAAGGGAATCGAAGCATTCAGCAGCTCTGCCTCCAGGCCAAGAATGGAGTGCCCAGGCTAACGGCCACCTCGTTTCTCCGCTCTGGGAGGCCGTCGGCACGGCCGGTTGAACCCTTTGTATGTGTTTTGTTGTTGTTGTTGTTCCAAACGTCTTTAGCTCCGAGAAGTCTGTACGATTCAGGCGTGTTTCCAGCTCCTTAAATACAACTTGACCAAAAGGAAAGGTATCGTCTCTCTGGTTCTTCGTGTCGCGATACGTTGTGCGTCGTTTGAAAGGTGGTGCTGGTGGATCTCGGTCCGTTAAATGGCCTTAGTATTCAAGTATTTGAAGAGTGCTATCATGTCTCCCCTCAATCTTCTCTTCTCCAGGCTAAACATGCCCCATCTCATTTCAGTCTCTCTTCACAGGGCTTTGTTTCCAGACCCCTGAGCATCCTCGTTGCCCTCCTTTGAACCCCCTCCAGCTTGTCTGTGTCCTTCTTGAATTGTGGAGCCCAGAACTGGACGCAATACTCTAGATGAGGCCTAACCAGGGCCGAATAGAGAGGAACCAGGACCTCACGTGATTTGGAAGCTATACTTCTATTAATGCAGCCCAAAATAGCATTGGCCTTTCTTGCAGCCATAGCGCACTGTTGGCTCCTATTCAGCTTGTGATCTACAACAATTCCAAGATCCTTCTCGTTTGTAGTATTGCTGAGCCAAGTATCCCCCATCTTGTAACTGTGCCTTTGGTTTCTATTTCCTAAATGTTTCCCTAAATTGCCCCTGACTTGGTGGTGGAGATTGTGCCATGCGAGCCCGAGATCTCAGATTCAGTTTCTGGCACCTCCATATAAGAAGGGGCTGAGCTGGGGAAGGTGTCTTAACCTCATAGGCCATGGTGACCTGCTGCCCATCAGCACACACAGTACTGGGCTGGATTGGTTCCCTGTTGCAGTGTTGGCCTCTGGCATGATGCCCCCAGGTCTTGGTGTCCCTCAGTGCTGGGGGCAGGAGGCAGATCATCTAACTCAGCCTCCCCCAACAGGGTCCCCTCTAGAGAAGTTGGACTACAACTCCCAACATCCCCAGCCAGCATAGCTGGGAGTCGGTCCAACACCTCTGGAGGGCACCAGGTTGTGTAAGGCTGATCTACCTGTAAGATGGGCACCTGGGCTCCATCCATCCCCTCATACCCGAAGAGGAGGTGCACGTATTTATGATATCGTCCTTCAAGAGGCAATCAAAGCGGCTTACAAATGATTCTCCAACTAAAACTCAAATTGGGTCCAGGGCCCAGAACAACACGGTGCCTGTACGGAACCGGGACGACTCCGGCAGCGCTAACTGCTCTCGTCCTCCGCCTTCCCCGGTGTTGCACCGGTCCCCAAGGGCCTCTGAGTGCCGGAAGCATCCCCACAACAGAGAGCAGGGCTTTGGCCTTGCATTCAAGCCAGCTGCCAGGCAGCTACTGCTAAAAGGCAGCGCGCCTGTCCTCCACGCTGGGTTTTAGTGTCTGATGGGGATTATCTTCACTTAATCCTCCAGGACACTGAGTTCAAGCAGGTAGCTGCTCATAGGTGCAGGAAGCATTGGCGGGGCGCGGGGGGAGGATAAACCTGTGTATTGAGAACCCAGGAGTGTGGGGCTGGGGGCCCTGTTTTCCCCCCTTTTTTTACTAAGATGAGTATCGCCCTGAAGAGCCGGACCCCAAACTCCTGTTTCCCTCCCGCCAGGAAATATCCTGCCAGGAAAAGAGAGCCTGAAGTATCTGCTTGCTTATAGGACCCAGAAGGCTCTGCCTTGGAGATCGGACTTCACCACCCACCAGAAGTTTGATTTCAAGTCCCAAGAAGGGAATAGGATGATCCCTGGCCGTCGAAGCGTTCCCAGATATCAGGCAGTTCTTGGTTTCATTCTAACATTTAAAGATACACAGCCAGCTTATGGGCAACAGGACTCCATTCTTGCCACTCAAACCCAGTGGTGCCTGTTGAGCTAACACTAGCATTTCCTTGTCTTAAAGAAACTTCCCCCCCCCCCCTCCCCAGACGCCTTGGGCTCTCCGAGCAAGCATGTAACGACGAAGAAGCACCCCCTGTTTCATAATTTCCTTTCCCCTTTGAATCTCTAAGCTTCCTGAAGCTCCAGGTAACACAGAGCCCTTTGACTCTGAGCCCTCCTTACTCACCTGCCTGCTGTCTTTGCAGAGGACCACCATATCCCAGACACAACCAGAGGATTTTAGAGATCATTGGCCTGTTTTTCCACTGTTCACACTTGAACAATGACTCAGAGTTGAGGCTGGGGGTGTTTTGCAAGTAGCAGGGGATTCCTGGCTGGGTTAGGGTTTGGCTGCTGTTCTTCGCCAGGAGGAGAAACCCAACATATTGCGCTTCTTCCTGGGCCCTGGCCAGGCCACGCACAGATGTGTTCCCTTTCTAGCTTCTTCCTTCCCCAGCCACCCAGGCTTCCTGCTAATCCCAGCAAGCTGACTAGGTGGCGTTAGGCCGGTCGCTCCGGATGGTTTGGGTGCGTTGAGAAGCTTTAATTTTTGCACAATTCACGAGCTTTAATGCCTGCAAAGCCCCAAACGGGAACAGCGTCCGTCGGGCCCTGCCAAAAGTCGGTCCCACTGGCTTGTTTTATTAACCATTTAAAGTCTTTGGAGCTTAGCTTCGGACCACTATGTTAAAAAGAGGGGCGTTTCCTTCTGTGAGCCTTGGAGGTCCAAAATTTGTCAGTCCCCTTATCTGGTTGTCATGTCTCTGGGGAGGGTACTTGGGGGGTGGGACTTGCGGATTAGGGCAGAAGCCTCCATTCCGCAGCTACGCAAGCCTCACCTGCCCCTGGTCAACCATCCCATCTCTTGGGTTTCCATCATAGAATAGCAGAGTTGGAAGGGACCTACAAGGCCATCGAGTCCAACCCCCTGCTCAATGCAGGAATCCACCCTAAAGCATCCCTGACAGATGCTTGTCCAGCTGCCTCTTGAATGCCTCTAGTGTGGGAGAGCCCACAACCTCCCTAGGTAACTTATTATTATTATTATTATTATTATTATTATTATTAATTTATATAGCACCATCAATGTACATGGTGCTGTACAGAGTAAAACAGTAAATAGCAAGACCCTGCCGCATAGGCTTACAATCTAATAAAATCATAGTAAAACAATAAGGAGGGGAAGAGAATGCCAACAGGTACAGGGAAGGGTAAGCAGGCACAGGGTAGGGAAAAACTAACAGTAGAAAGTAACAGTAGAAGTCTGCACAACATCAAGTTTTAAAAGCTTTAGGAAAAAACTGATTCCATTGTCATACTGCTCTAACAGTCAGGAAGTTTTTCCTGCTGTCCAGCTGGAATCTGGCTTCCTGTCACTTGAGCCCGTTATTCCGTGTCCTGCACTCTGGGAGGATCGAGAAGAGATCCTGGCCCTCCTCTGTGTGACAGCCTTTTAAGTATTTGAAGAGTGCTATCCTGTCTCCCCTCAATCTTCTCTTCCCCAGGCTCAACATGCCCAGTTCTTTCAGTCTCTCTTCATAGGGCTTTGCTTCCAGACCCCTGATCATCCTGGTTGCCTGCCTCTGAACACGCTGTTCATACATATTGTTTGTCTTCTAGCTGCTCCGCACGGCTCCTCTTGTTACAGAAAATATTGTGGTCCTGCACACACAGGAGACTTAAATTGTTTGTTTGTTTTCCTGTTAAATCACTTTGTAATGTGGACATAAAACCTACGTAACAGAGAACATGAATTGGACGTATTTCTCCCCACTCTTTCTTTTCTATTGTACATTGACCAGCCTGGCGCATGGCATGCGCACGGCATAAGAGAAAGTGCAAAGGTGTATTTTAGTGTTGTACATTTTAGGTTTGTCCCCTGATGAATTGCAAAGCAGTTAAGCCTTTCAGCCTTGTTGAAATTCCTCGGCCAGCAGAGTTTACGGTCTTCATGAATGACTCCTCCAATCACGTTGGCAGACCCTTTGTGGGTTCCCCATTCTTCTGGTTTTGGAGACGAGGGGTTAGGTGAGCCCTTGACGTCAGGGTCCACAAAGCTGCACCCCGGAAAGGAAAGAGAAAGTCCTTTGAGGGACACAGGTCAGGAGCGTTGTATCCAGAAGACCAGGCATCCTGTGCGCTCTGGCGGACTGGAAGCACAGGCACGCATCCCCGGTGCAAAAGAATTGCCATGGCACCCTCTTAAGGACTTGGTAGCAAATCAGATCGGAATCTGTGCAGAAGGAAGGGAGAGCTTCCAACCCGACTGGGATGAAGGGGCGTTGGCACACGATCTGGTGATTTAGGGGGCACAGGGCAAGGACAAGGGAGGGGGAGCCGGGGGTGCATGGAAAAGGCTAGGCCAGAGGCCAGGCTTCACCAGCTGCCAGGCCCGCAAATCCTCCACATGTTCCCTCCCTTGCGGGTGGGAGGGGGGAGCGAGTTGGGAATCTCCGGGCATTAAGCGCTGTGACTCCAGCTAAGCTGCTGTCCTTGGCTCTGGTGCAGCAGGTGCTGCAGGCTTCTCTGCTGGGCCCTCTGCAAAAAGCCCCAGCGGGCACCATGTTCGCCAGCTCTTCCCGGGGCGGCTCAGCGCCCCCGGGCCGAGGGGCCGTGGGAGGGGGCAAGTTCAGCGTGGACGAACTCTACGGCCTGCCGAAGAAGAGCAAAGGCTCGAGGGGGGAGAGCATCCGCCGGCGGAGCCAGGCAGGCCCGGGGGCACGAGATGGGCAGGCGCTGTCTGCTGCCCAGGTGCTGGAGGCGGCCAGGTGCTTGATGGAGAGGCGGCGGCTGGAATGCTACCTTCTGGAGGCCGGGATAGGACTGGACGAGCTGGAGAGGAATCGTACCAGCATGAGATACAGGTATGTGGGGCGTAGGGCTACTGGCTGGCCAGAGGGGCAGTGAGGATGAGAGGGCAGGCGGCGGCTGCGGGTGTTTCATCGGGCGAAACCCGGAGCCTGGCACGTAATTGGAGAAATCTCTTCATTTTGGAAAGAAAAAGTTCCTAGTCCTCATGGTGGCTCAGAACAGCTTTTAAAATGTGCATGTAGGGTTCTGCAGGGAAGCGTTCGAAGGGTCAACGGAAAACTTTGCGTGGTGGTGGTTTCTTTTGCCCTCAGCCGCTAATGCCCAGCCAGGGGCCGCGTCTCCAGTCACCTCGGCTTTACTCCAAATACTGAGAGAAGGAAAGAAAGAAAAAAAGCTAAATGAATGTAAGACTTGCAAATCATTATTGCAGCCAATGCAAAGCGGCTATCGATGCCTCTTCTCCGTTCGGAAACTGGGTTCTCGGAAAACACCAGAGTATTTGGGGGGCGGGTGTTGTGTACAAATGGATCAGTCAAAGAGTAGAGCAGAAATGTTGTGATGTACTACAAGATGTGGTGATGGCTACCAATTTGGGTGGCTTTAAAAGGGGGTTGGAAAAATTCCTGGAGGAGGCCATCAATGGCTACTAGCCCTGATGGTTGTGTGCTATCTCCAGTATTCGAGGCAGTAAGCCTGTGTGCCCCAGTTGCTGGGGAACATGGGCGGGAGGGTGCTGTTGCACCATGTCCTGCTTGTAGTTCAGAACACTGAACTACATGGACCTTGGTTTGATACAGCAGGACTTTTGAGTTTCCATGATGCTGCTGTACTGCAGCAGATAGACACCGTGGGGTATAAATGGACTGCTCTTAAAGGGGGTTCTGTGGGGCAGAGAGTCCTGCTGGAGGCATTGGCTGGGTTCACACAACATGCTGTTCCACACTCAGTGGTCGAGTGTGGGTTGTTGCTGAAACCATGGGTCATTGTGTGGTCTGAACGCAGGGTGTTTTCCGCAGGGTGGCTTGTTAACCATGCAGTGTGGTTTATTTTTCTCAAACAAGCCACCCTGAGAACCCATGGTTTGTTGTTGTGTTGTGCAGGATGGGTAACAAGCCACAGTACGGCAAACGTGCTGCATTCCGAGGGCCAGGATCTCTTCTCGATCCTCCCAGAGTGCAGGACACAGAATAACGGGCTTAAGTTAAAGGAAGCCAGATTCCAGCTGGACATCAGGAAAAACTTCCTGGCTGTTAGAGCAGTACGACAATGGAACCAGTTACCTAGGGAGGTTGTGGGCTCTTCTCCCACACTAGAGGCCTTCAAGAGGCAGCTGGATAACCACCTGTCAGGGATGCTTTAGGGTGGATTCCTGCATTGAGCAGGGGGATGGACTCGATGGCCTTGTAGGTCCCTTCCAACTCTGCTATTCTATGAAAACACGCTGCGTTCAGGCAATACGCCAACCCCTGATTCCACAACAACCCATACTCAACCACTGAGTGTGGGTTAGCATGGTTTGCGAACCCGCTGTGTGAAAGAAGCTTGGGAGCACATGGGGGGGGGGCGAGAGCAAGTAAGGGGTCTCCCTGCCCCCAAGGCCCCTTGCAGAGGAAGACCTGCTAAGTGCGGACAACGGCCAAATTGTTTTCTCAGTTGCATCTGAAAAGCCTGGGGAAATAGGTTTGGCTGATTTAGCAAATTACGGGAATTTAGCCTGGAGCAATGTGGGAGGGGGATGAGGAAGGAACATTAAATAGCTCAGTAGCAAATTTTCACACACACACACAGAGCCTTGCTTTACGTGCGCAAGGCCCCAGACTCCTAGTTTCCGTTCACAGCATCTCTGGGTTGCAGGACCAGGAGGGGAAATCTCTGCCTGAGAAACTGAAGAGCCCCTGCCAGTCACAAGAGGCAATACTGGCCTAGAAGGAGCAAGCGACTGCCTCAATATAAGACTGTTTGTACATTTTAAAACAAATGTTTTTCCCCAAAATCCCGCTCTCCGCCCGTGTTTAGGTAGGCTCTGGTTCGGTGGTTGAGTGTAAAGCAGCCTTGCCGAACCCGGGGGCTCCTCCGGAGGGGCTGGGCTACAACTCCCATCATCCGGGGGATGATGGGAGTTGTAGCCCAGCCCCTCCGGAGGAGCCCCCGGGTTCGGCAAGGCCGCCGTAAAGGTTTGTACAATGTCGCCCCTTAGTTGACACTCCTGGAATCCATCTTGGGCGACACGATTTGGAAACAGCCTCCCACCGGGGACGCCACAGGAGTGTGCTTTTTCCCCCTTGCACGAGGCAGGTCAGCCAGGGATAGATTCGTGTCCTTGTGTGTGGTGCTGCTGAGGACGGCAGGGTCTTCCGCTGTCGATCGATCATCCAGTGGGGCTTCTTTAAAAAAAAAGAGAGCATCTTGTAGCACCTTTTAGAGGGTGTAGCGTACTTCCGATTTGCCAGCTTTACACCAAGGGCTTTAGCACGCCCAGCAGAAGGAGTCTGTTTTTAGGTTACAGAAGGGGGAAAATCAGCCCCTGGCGGGATAAAGGATGACCTGTGTTTAGCATCTTCAGAAGAAGGTCAAGAGGGGAAGTTGATCATGGTGCGTCCTGGGGGGGTGAACTGCTAGATGGGGCCATTTAACAGAAAAGCTGAACAAACCAGCAGCCCCAAGTTAAAGCTGTGCAACGGCACTGTGTTTTTATTTATTTATTCTCTTCGCCTCCTTGATTCATTAGTGAGCTGAGCATCAAAGGCAGATGGTTCAGAAAACTGCATCATCCTATATAGTTGGGATGTGCTTTAGGGCTCATAGGCGTCTTCATCTCCTGTTCTGGTCACCGTACCTACAAAAAAATGAGATTGTAAAATGCAGAAAAGGGCAATTAAAGTGATCAAGGGGTTGGAGCATCACCCCTATGAGGGAAGGATGCAACAGCTGGGACTGTTTAGCATGTGGGGGGAGGCTAAGGGGAGACCTGATGGAGGTGTTCAAAATCGTGCATGGTAGGGAGAATGTAGATAAGGAGACATTTTTCTCCCTCTCTCATAGTACTAGAAGAACCCACTGGGGTCATCCTATGACGAAGCGGATTGTTGAGTGATTCTGGACAGAAAAAAAAGGAAGGCCCTCTTCACACAGTACTTGTTAAACTATGGAATTTGCCAGCACAAGATGTAGTGTTAGTGAATTTCAATTTGGACGGCTTTAAGAGGGGGTTGGATAAATTCAGGAGAAGGCTCTCAGTGGCTACTAGTCCAGATAGAATCATAGAATCGCAGAGTTGGAAGGGGCCTACAAGGCCATCCAGTCCAACCCCCTATTCAATGCAGGAATCCACCACAAAGCATCCCTGACAGATGGTTGTCCAGCTGCCTCTTGAAGGCCTCTAATGTGGGAGAGCCCACAACCTCCCTAGTAGCCAAGGCAGTAAGCCCATACACACTAGTTGTTGGGGAACATGGATGGGAGGGTGCTATTGCACCCGTGTCCTGCTTGTGGGTTCCTGGTCAACAGCTGCTTGGCCACTGTGTGAACAGAGTGCTGGACTAGATGGACCCTTGGTCTGATCCAGCATCAGGGCTCTTCTTTCCTTTTATTGTTTTTTGAGAAGCAAGTTTCTAGCCCTTAGCATTCTGGAGTGTGGGGGGTGGAACTTCAGCACACACTGCATAGATGTCTTTTTCAAAAAGTCAAGTGCATTTTTTCCTTTCACATCATGGGGCTCAGCAGTGATATGAGGGCTGCTGAAATTTAACAAGATCCCACCCCATCACGGCCTGGTTTCTGTCCACTTCTGTCACTTTTTACAAAAGTTCCTGGAACTTTCAACACAACAGAAATCTAACACGAACCCTGTTCCTGGGCAGGGTGTCTAAAGGTTTTTCCCCACTAAATTTTGCTGGATATTTTGTTGGGGTTTGTTCGTTTGTTATGGAACTCACTGCCACAAGATATAGTGATGGCCACCAATTTGGATGGCTTTAAAAGGGGTTGGATCAATTCCTGGAGGAGAAGGCTATGAATACGACAATGGAATCAGTTGCCTGGTGAGGTGGTGGCCTCTCCCACACTAGAGGCCTTCAAGAGGCAGCTGGACAACCATCTGTCAGGGATGCTTTAGGGCGGATTCCTGCATTGAGCAGGGGGTTGGACTCGATGGCCTTGTAGGCCCCTTCCAACTCTGCTATTCTATGATTCTATGAATGGCTACTAGCCCTGACGGTTGTGTGCTGCCTCCAGTATTCGAGGCAGTAAGCCTGTGTGCCCCATAGTTGCTGGGGAACATGGGTGGGAGGGGTTGCTGTTGCACCGTGTCCTGCTTGTTCATCCCTGGCCGATGGCTGGTTGGCCGCTGTGTGGACAGAGTGCTGGACTAGATGGACCCTCGGTCTGATCCAGCATCAGGGCTCTTCTTCTGTTATGTTTGTTCCGGCTGAACTTCTTACCCTAATGTCGTCTCCCTGAACAGCTACATCAGCCTGCAGAATCTGAGCAACAGAAGCACTTGACATGTTCACACCTTTCCCACGTCAATAAGATCATAAGGGGGGGGGGAAATATTTAAAAAGCGTCCTTTCCCACATTTTCATAATCCTGTTGGATCCTTGAGGAAGTTTCATGTCTGAGCATGATTTTTCCATCTTGTTGGTAATGAAGGTTCCTTCACCCCACCAATAGAGACGACCAATCCCAAAATCATGTGCTTCTCGTCCCAACTTTGATGTGCTCAGAGGAAATGTGGCATTTTCTTGAGTGGTTTTAATTGAATTCAGATTGGGTTTTCGGTTTCATTGGCAAGCCATTAAAGACACTGTAGTGGATGAGATGGTGGACAGATATGGGTCAAGGTGTTTGGAGTCCTGAGGCGGATAACGGCCCTCTCCTTGTTTATATGAGTGTGTGAACTGTGGGCCCAAACCACTGGGATGTTCTCCTGGGCAAGCCCGAATGAAATGAACAGGAGGTGCACAAGCATATAAGAACAAGTCTTGCTGAAAATAATTAATGTAGCATCTGCTTCAACCTATTGGGAGTCCTTTGAGACTTCAATAAGCACATGGACGGAGTGATCCAATAGATATTATTTCACAAAGCACTCCTAAGTAAACTTAGCAGTCACGGGATAAAAGAACAGGTCTTTTATGGATCAGTAAGTGGTTAAGGGACAGGAAACAGAGTAGGACATAAATGGACAATTCTCACGACGGAGGGATGTAAAACGTGGGATCCGCAAGGATCTGTTCTTGAACAGGTGCTTTTTAATGCGTTCATAAATGGTTAGGAGCGAGCCGTGAGGCTCACGTAAGTTTTCAAATCACCCCAAATTGTGCAGGGTGGTAAAAAAAATGGACGGCAAAGAGCTCCAACATTATCTCTCCAGACTGAGTGAACGAGCGATAAAAGAGCAAATGTAATTCAACGTAAGCAAGTGCAAAAGTGCTGCACACTGGGGTAAAAAAATCCTAACTTCACGTATGCCTTGATGGGGTTTGAGGCGGCAGCGACTGACCAAGAAAAGGGATCCTGATGTTTGTGTGAGTAGTTTGATGAAAATGTCAACCCTGTGTGCGGTGGCTGCAAACAGGCAAATTCAGTGGAGGCTGGTGGCTCTGGTGTCAGTGGGACCAGGATACCTGAGAGAGCGCCTTCTCCCCTACCAACCTGCCTGGTCACTGAGGTCATCCGAGGGCCTGCTCCTGGTGGTTCCACATAGACCCATCGTCTGATTGGAGTCCACCAGGGGAAGAGCCTTCAGCGTGGTGGCCCCCCTCCTATGGAATTCCCTGCCTCTGGAGGTCAGGCAGGCACCGACTTTGTACTCCTTTTGGCACGTCCTGAAAGCGTCATTGTTCCATTATTCTTTAATGACAAGCCACTGTTCACAGTTCACCTTTCATTTTGCTTTTTAAAATCTATTTTAAGGCGTTTCATTCTGTTTTTATTGTATTGTATTTTAAACACCGCTCTGAAATTTTGAATGGGGAGCGGTATATAAATAGCTGGCGAAAGCTGCCGTTTTGGGGGCCCGCACTCGCTCTGATTTTTTCAACCATGCTAATAAAGTTGCCCTGGAAAACGACATGACATTTGAGTCCTTTTAGCTTAAGGAGAAAAGGTGAGTGAAGGGGAATATAATAGACGAGAGGTGTGCAAAATTGTGCACAGTGTGGAGAAAGTGGTTAAGGAGAAGTTCTTCTTCCTCTATCAATGTTACTAGAACGCGGCACCACGCCGTGAAGCTGAGCTCTGGGCGGTTCAGGGCAGAGAAAAGGAAGTCCGACACGCAGCACAGAATTAAACTGTGGAATTTGCTACCGCAAGATGTAGTGACGGCCACCAACCTGGATGGCTTTAAAAAGGGGTTAGATAAATTCATGGGGGATAAATAAAGCCATCAGTGACTACTAGTTCTTATGGCTATGTGATCTACAGTATGCCTGTATACACCAGTGGTTGGGGAACATGGGTGGGAGGGTGCTGTTGTACTCCTGTCCTGTTTGTGGTTTTCCTATAGACAGGTGGTTGGCCACTGTGTGAACAGAACGCTGGACTAGATGCAGGGCCGGTGTCAGACTAGTTTGCGCCCTAGGCAAAGCGAGCTACTTTCACCCCACCCACCCCGCAAAAATGCCGACTTTGATTTTTAATAACAGATGTTTCCTGGAAAAAATAAGCACAAAACTTGAAACTGCTAAATTTATTTTAAAGTGCAAGAAATACGTCATGCCAATTATAGCAAACAAATCAAAAAGGAATGTCTAAAATGCATTATTTAATAGGAATATCACCTCCAAAATCAACGCCCCCAACTCACACGCGTGCACACACACACTCAGCATCACTCACTCCAAACAAACACACACATGAACACATGCATTCACTCAAAGACCCCATGCACCTCATTCATGTTCTGGAAGTCCAAATGTGGAGCCGCCCACCCCCCCACCCCAGTGTCCCTGGCTTCACTTTGGCGGGCGACATGGTGCCCTCCAGGGCAGCTTCCGGGTGTAAGTCCAAACGTGGACTATGGCTGGACGGGCGTGGGGCGCCATCTCACCCGCCCAGGCCCAGCTGAATCCTCGGGCCAGGCCGGCTCACAGCCAACACGCATGAGTGCTGCACTGCGCCCGGCGCCCCTCTTAGCTTGGCGCTCTAGGCGGCCGCCTAAGTGGCCTCTATGGTAGCACCGGCCCTGACTAGATGGACCCTTGGTCTGATCCAGCAGGAGTCTGCTAATGGAAGAACCTTCTGGTGGATTGGGTCCAACACAGTAGCTTGGGTCCTGCTCCGACCCACAGCTTTCTTCCAGTCTCCCTCCACTAGGACTCGAATCCTGTTTCAGCCGTTTAAAATTTCAAATGTACGTGATTTTGGCATTGCTGCAATGCGGCTCAGGCAGCAACCCACAACTTAACAGTTGCATTATATCCTCATTCCGGCGTGCACACAATCAGCGTGGCCGGTGCCGCTCGGCGTGCGCCGGCATCCACCCACATGGTGGCCTTCCGCTTCTCCTACGCGGAGAAGGTGCGAAGCGATGTGCAGAGTCCGTCGGACGGGTGACGATGGCATGGGTGCCTTATTTCCCCTGGTGCGAACGCCCTGCGAAACTGCAAACAGTGTATGCGGTGCGAAATGCATGGGGGGGGAATCATCTTGTGAGCCAGCTGTAATGCAGGTTTTGTTGGGTTCCCCCCCCCTCTCTCTCTCTCTCACACACACACACCTACCCTTTCGTAGATGTGTCAACTCATTGCCTGAGTTTTGTCTTTCTCTTGGTGCCAGTAGAAGGCGGCAGCATGTCAGGCAGAGCACCCGCCCCCTGCTTCAAGCTTTGGTGTCAGCTTGGATGAGGCATCTCTGATCATCCCCCGTCTCCCAGGATCTGCTCAAGCCAGCTAGGAGCAGAGGGAAACGCCACACGGTACCAGCTGCATCAACTCTGCCCTCCGTAAGAGCAAAACTCCTTGCAGACGCCCCTGCCTTCCTTCTATCCCAATTCCACACTGCAGTTCCCATCATTCCCAGCCAGCCTGGCCATGGGAATTGCAGTCCAACACAGGGGCCGGGTTGGGAAAGGTTGCTCTGCCAACTATCGAGCAAGAACGCCTACCCCTTTCTATTTATTTATTTATTTACTTATTGCATTTCTATACCGCCCAATAGTCGAAGCTCCCTGGGCGGTTCACAAAAATTTAAACCATCCAAAGTATAAAACAACAGTATAAAACCATAATATAGAATGCAATATAAAAGCACAACCGGGATAAAATCAGCAGCAGTGCAGAAATACAAATTTAAAATACAAATTTAAAACAGCCAAGTTAAAATTGAATTTATAGACTGTTAAAATGCTGGGGAGCCTCGTGTGGCGCAGAGTGGTAAAGCAGAAGTTTCTGCAGCTGAAACTCTCCCCACGGCCTGAGTTCGATCCCAGCGGAAGCTGGTTTCAGGCAGCCGGCTCGGGTCGACTCAGCCTTCCATCCTCCCAAGGTCGGTAAAATGAGTACCCAGTTAGCTGGGGGAAAGGTAATCATGGCCAGGGAAGGCAACGGCAAACCACCCCGCTATAAGGCCTGCCAAGAAAACGTCAGCAAAAGCTGGCGTCCCTCCAAGAGTCAGTAATGACTCAGTGCTTGCACGAGAGGTTCCTTTCCTTTTCCTTTCCTAAAATGCTGGGAGAATAAAAAGGTCTTCACCTGGCGTGTGAAAGAATATGGTGTAGATGCCAGGCGAACCTCCTTAGGGAGCTCATTCCACAGCCGGGGTGCCACAGCAGAGAAGGCCCTGCTCCTGGTTGCCACCTGCCTCACTTCCCTTGGCAGGGGCTCGCGGAGAAGGACCTCTGACGATGACCTTAGGGTCCAGTCAGGTATGTATGGGAGGAGGCATTCCTTCAGATGGCCTGACCCTAAGCCGTTTAGGGCTTTACATGTTAATACCAGCACTTTGAATCGGACCTGGACTGGCAGCAAGTGAAGTTGGGAAAGGACTGGCGCGATGTGGTCTCGTTGGCCAGTCCCTGTTAATAAACAGGGGGGAAATGATGTACTATTGTAATTTTACATATATTAACTCATTTAAATGTGCATGCAAAATGTCAAACGGATTTATAAAAACAGGTTAAAAGGGCGAGGGGGTATATATCACAGGCCAGGTAGCAATTCCACAAACAAGAGAGACTGCAGAGTGCCCAGTCCGGTTTTATTTCTAACAGGAGAGGAACCAGTGCCAGAGGACTGAAAGCCCTGACTGCCAATCCAATACTGTCAAGTTTGCCCGGTTGCCTACGGTGAGTTGAAACTGACTGCAGGTGACTAGGGAGAGAAGGTGTTGCAACTTCAGCGCGGGGCTGTTCCCTTGTTTGTTTCTGACCACCTGTGTGGGCTGGCAAACTCAGTCCAAAGTTTTTTGAGTTGTTCTAGCAGATTTGCTACCTGACTGAGAAACAGAAAAAGCTGCCTTATGATCAGACGATCTGTCCATCTAGTGCAGTATCCTCACCCCTGGCTGCCTGCAGTTCTCGAAGGTGTCGGGCAAAGAGAGTCTTCCACATTGCCTGCTACTTTATTTAATTTTGTATTTGTGCTTTTAACCTGTTGGTTGTTTTATTATGGTTTTAATTTTTGTGACCCACCCAGAGAGCTTTGGCTATTGGGCGGTATAAAAATATATTTATTGTTTGTTTGTTTATTTATTTATTTATTTATTACATTTTTATACCGCCCAATAGCCGAAGCTCTCTGGGCGATTCACAAAAATTAAAACCATAATAAAGCAACCAACAGGTTAAAAGCACAAATAAAAAATACAGTATAAAAAGCACAACCAGGATAAAAACCACGCAGCAAAATTGATATAAAATTAAAATACAGAGTTAAAATAGCAAAATTTAAATTTAAGTTAAATTAGGTGTTAAAACACTGAGAAAATAAAAAGGTCTTCAGCTGGCGACAAAAAGAATACAGTGTAGGCGCCAGGCGGACCTCTCTGGGGAGCTCGTTCCATAGCCGGGGTGCCACAGCGGAGAAGACCCTCCTCCTAGTAGCCACCTGCCTCACTTCCTTTGGCAGGGGCTCACTGAGAGGGGCCCTGTAGATGATCTTAAGGTACATATGGGAGGAGGCGTTCCTTCAAATAACCTGGCCCCAAACCGTTTAGGGCTTTAAATGTCAATACCAGCACTTTGAATCGGGCCCGGACCTGGACTGGCAGCCAATGAAGTTTAAAAGCACTGGTGTAATGTGATCTCGAAATTTATTTATTTATTAAATAAATAAATAAAAACCTGGGTGCCATGGATTGAACCAGGGGACTTCTGCATCTTTCTCCGGCTCCTCCACCAACCACCAGCTTTCGGGAGATTCCCCGCAATCTCATACAACCCTAGAACTGTTCTCCAGAAGCGCCATCGCAAGGTGCCGTCCCTCAGTGATCGGATGATAGCAGAAGGGCCCTGGCACGGCACTCCGGAGAGAACCTGAAATGACTGCTGTGAGCCAAAGTCTGCTCCCACCCACCTTAGTGTCTCCTCTGTTCCCTCACCCCTCCGGCCTACTCAGCTGACACCTCACATCTCTGCAAGTGAGAGGTGATGAAAGCTCAGGAGGGGTGGGTGGGTTGCCCGCCTCCACATGGCTTTGCTTGTCCCTCTTCCCCAAACCCATCAGAAGACGGGCGTCACGCATCTTTGTCATCAACAACGGGGGCGTCCTTGTGCCACGGCTGCATTCTTCCGTTGGCTGCTCTCGCCTTCAAGCCGCCCGTCCCGACTGCCTCTCCCTGCCGACTGCGGGCGCACACCCCTGCCATGTATCCCTTCAAGCCTCACGGCACCGACGCTTTTGGGACCCCGCTGCGGCGCACTCCCCCACGAGCCGGAACGGGGGGCCTGAAGAGGAAGAGCCCGGCCTTTCCGCAGCCACGAAGCTGCGGCCCCGAAAACAGACTGGAGGAGTTCCTGACGAGCCATGGCATCGGCTGCCTCCCCGACGCGGTTGTGACATGCAGGTAAAAAAAAGGGGGAAAGGGACACGACGGCTGCAACGTTGTCCAGGCCGGCAGAGTAGAGGACTTCCCTGACCTTTGGGTTCATCTCTTCCCAATTCTGGGAAAGGAACATCGCAACGGCGCAGCAGTGGTCTGGCTAACTCTGGTCATGTTTGCCCTGGTGCAGCGCTTCAGCTTCCTTCTGTTCCACGGTCCTTCTCCCATAAGTGTCCTCTTGCGTTGGCCACGAATCAACGCTAACTCTGCAGGGCGAGTCAGAACTCTACCATTGGACCATCAGGACAGGGGCTCAAAAGATGGCCGCCATCCAGTAATAGAGAACAGGAAGGGGATATGGGGTGAAGGAGTGGGGCAGGAGGACTCCTGGGTCCTTCTGCCTCGGTTCTAAGCCTCAACTAAAGCTGCAAGCTTTTAAGCCGCAATCCTTTGCATGTTTAAACACAAACAAAAGCGCTACAGTTCCCAGCATTCCCCAACCATCATGTTGGGAGTTGTAGGACGTTTTTCTACCTAAACATGCATAGGATTGTGCCTTTAAAGGGTTAAGCAGAGCAGTTATTAACCTGAGTTCCTATTTATCCATCCAATCATCCATTGCATGCGGTTTATCCATCCCATCACTATTTAAAGCTGACTTTGCCAGCTACAGATCTACCAAGGACTTCTTGTGAATTTGTTTTCTGCTCATTTTTTAAAAAAATGGCTCTACTCTTTAAGCTGAGTTAGTTTTTAATTAGGACTATAGACGATGACCGTTTTCATCCTGAGGCAAGTTCACCACCTTCACAGGCAAGCAGAGGCAACTGCCCGGTTTATCTGGGTTTATATTCAGCTTTTCAAAAGCCGCAGTGTGAAGGACCTCCAAAATGACACCAGGCCTGAGTGGCTGTGAACAAGATGCCAAAGGTCCTGGGTTCAAATTCCAGCATCTCCAGGTAGGGCTGGAAAATACCCCTGCTTGAACCCCCAAAGAGCTGTTGCCAGTCAGTGCAGTAAACCAGAGGCTGTGTGTGTGTGTGTTACTGCACTGTTTTTTAGCCTCAGGGGTGGATTCCAATCTGAGAAAGTCTCTGGGCCCCCTTCCATCTGTGGACAGGGCCAAGGGCAGGGTGGGCAGGCCAAAATGTAATTATTAACTATTTTTAAGCCTTATCAGAAGTAATGCATGTGCACTCAGAAGCAGGCAGGACAAGGCACATCTACTCAGAAGTAAGCATGAGCAGCATGTTTGCTCACAAGCAGGGCAATGACTACTCACAAGTAAGCAGGACCAAATCTCTCAGCAGCTTCTTCCAATCAGCTTCAAAGCTCTTATCTCTAAGCTGCCGATTGGAGATAAGAGCTTTTCCCTGGTGGGAGACGCTGGCAGGCTGGATGGGAACACTCACACTCATGCAGGCTGTATCTAGTCCTTGGGCTGAAGGTTCCCTGTCCTTGTAGTAAACAATACTGACCTAGATGGGCCAGCCGTCTGACCGCTTCCAATATTCCTGAAGGTATTTGACTGAGTGGTGCCACCCTAGAACAAACAGCTTTCGGAGGCTAAATCACTAAGCAGTGGGTTTCCGAAAGAGGTTTTTTTGCCATATCTGGCTGGCAGCATCTTGGGAGTGCTGCCTTGCCGTTGTCCCCCGTGGAGGCCTCAAAGGGAAGACAAAATCTCAGATCCGCAAAGGAACCAGGTTGTTTCCATGGTAGCAGTTCAGTCTGGAACTGCCATCCGGCGTTCTCACCTTTTGCAGGAAATCCAGATAACGTTACCGCCCTAGCCATTGCATTCCAGCCTCTTCTATGTTGTTTTCCCCATGTTTCTCCAGAACTGTTTTATCCAGGGTTTTTGTCGTTGTTTTTAAACATTTCAAACACAACTGCAGCACCTGCCTGCCCAGCGTGGACTGATTAATGCTACTGAGGGCTTTTCAAGGCCCCCCTGTACCTTCCATTAAAACTTTCCTCCCTGCATTTCCTGCCCATTTTATTGCTTCACTGCAGGAGCAGGGTGGCTGATCTATAGTCTGTTAATTGCCCCTTAAATTGCCCCTTAAAGTCCATTCTTGTTCCCACAAAAAGGGGGAGGTTTTAGTAACACATCTTCAGCCTCCTCATTATGACGATGACTTTGTTTTGTGCTTTTAATTATGCGGCAGTGCTATTTCCAGAAGGCATGGTTGGATTGCCTCGTTAATGATGTGCGGAACCGTTTTAGTTCCTCTTCCAATTAACTGAGGGAAAGCTCTCCCTCCATAGCACTCAAGGAGCCTAGTGAAGAAGCAGGCAATTTCTTAAGCCCCCCCCCCAAATGAATTTTGAGTCAAGATGCTGCCCTTCCTCGCGACTGACCAACTGAAACTAGTTTCTTTGAAGGAACTATGTTGTCTTCCTTGGTTACAAGGAAGCATTTCTTCATTTGCTAATGAGCTGTCAATATAGGGTTGGGCGGGCCCTCATGCCTCCGGAGACATGATAGCACTCTTCAAATACTTAAAAGGTTGTCACACAGAGGAGGGCCAGGATCTCTTCTCAATCCTCCCAGAGTGCAGGACACAGAATAACGGGCTCAAGTTAAAGGAAGCCAGATTCCAGCTGGACATCAGGAAAAACTTCCTGACTGTTAGAACAGTACGACAATGGAATCAGATACCTAGGGAGGTTGTGGGCTCTCCCACACTAGAGGCCTTCAAGAGGTAGCTGGACAACCATCTGCCAGGGATGCTTTAGGGTGGATTCCTGCACTGAGCAGGGGGTTGGACTCGATGGCCTTGTAGGCCCCTTCCAACTCCGCTATTCTATGATTCTTCCAGTGGTGTCCAGAGGAGGCTGAGCAATTTAGCTTTTCTACCGGACACAGAAAAAGAGGTTAAAGCTGCAATCCTAAGCCTGTTCAGAGAGAGAGTGAAAAGTCCTACAACTCCCAGCATGTCCCAGGCTGTACGGTGACCCTATGAAAAAGAGGACTGCACTCCTGTATCTTTAACAGTTGCATAGAAAATGGCATTTCAGCAGGTGTCATTTGTACGCATGCAGCAGCTAGTGAAATTCCCTCTTCATCGCAACGGTTAACGCTGCAAGAGACCCGCTCTCTTTAGCTAGAGTGAACAGATACCTTGGTCTCTCTAGCTAAAGAGGGCAGGCTTCCTGCAGCTTTAACTGTTGTGCTCTGTTGTTTTCTCTTCTAAAGTTGTCCTGCAGGAAATTATTCCTTGTTACCAGTACATGGTGACCATATGAAAAGGAGGACAGGGCTCCTGTATCTTTAACAGTTGAATAGAAAAGGGAATTCCAGCAGGTGTCGTTTGTATGCAGGCAGCACCTGGTGAAATTCCCTCTTCATCACAACAATTAAAGCTGCAGGAGCCCTGCCCTCTTTTAAATCTGGTCACTCTAGTATAGCTCCTGCAGCTTTAACAGTTGTGATGAAAAGGGAATTTCATCAGGTGCTGCATGCATGCAAATGACACCTGCTGACATTCCCTTTTCTATGCAACTGTTAAAGATACAGGAGCCCCGTCCTCCTTTCCATAGGGTCACCCTCGCCCCAGCCAGCTACGACTTTTTCTTTCTAAACATGCATAGGGTTGCACCCTAAACCCAGGCCTGACTTTATTGGCTGTTTCTTCTCTGCAGAGGAAATAGGTCCCCACCTCTGTCTTACCTTTACAATTTCTCCTGCAGAGGCAGAGATACAAAAGCCACTATTTTGCTTTCGTTTGCTCCTGTAGCATTTTATAACTTGCTTTTTATTTAGAATTGTCTCCACCCCACACAGAGAGAGACCTGTCAGGGGCTCAGGCTGGTTAAAAAACCCATGAAAATTCTTTGCCAAGGTTATTTAGATCCTACAAGCAGAAAAGCTTCCTCCTGCTAGCTGAATAAACTATGTAAATGAAGGGCATTTGCCTGAAGCTGGCGAGCTTTTACATAACTTATTCTGCTTCCTCGCTAGCTAGAGGGAGAGGCAAAGGGAATTTGTGCTGGGCTACCTCATGACTGAAACCCCAGCACAGTGTTCTCTCTGGCTTCTGAGGTTTCAGCAGGTACTGTCTGCCCGTTGACATTTTGAAGCAGATCTTTGCAATCCTAAAGAATAGAAACTTACATTTAAAAAAAACACCTGGGTGCTGAAAAATGATCAGATCATAGAATCATAGAATAGCAGAGTTGGAAGGGGCCTAAAAGGCCATCAAGTCCAACCCCCTGCTCAATGCAGGAATCTACCTTAAAGCATCCCTGACAGATGGTTGTCCAGCTGCCTCTTGAAGGCCTTGAGTGTGGGAGAGCCCACAACCTCACCAGGCAACTGATTCCATTGTCGCACTGCTCTAACAGTCAGGAAGTTTTTCCTGATGTCCAGCCGGAATCTGGCTTCCTTTAACTTGAGCCCGTTATTCCATGTCCTGCACTCTGGGAGGATCGAGAAGAGATCCTGATCCTCCTCTGGGTGACAACCTTTTAAGTATTTGAAGAGGGCTATCATGTCTCCCCTCAATCTTCTCTTCTCCAGGCTAAACATGCCCAGATATAAGCTAGGGTGACCATATGAAAAGGAGGACGGGGCTCCTGTATCTTTAACAGTTGTATTGAAAAGGGAATTTTCACCTGAACCTGGTGAAATTTCCTCTTCATCATAACAGTTAAAGCTGCAGAAGCCCTGCCTTCTTTTGTATCTGTTCAAGAGGGCAGGGCTTCTGCAGTTTTAACTATTGTAATGAAGAGGAAATTTCACCAGGTTCTCTGTATATACAAATGATGCGTGCAGAAATGTCCTTTTCAATAGAGCCCTGTCCTCGTTTTCATATGGTCATCCTATATAAGTATTGGACACACAACCTTGAGAGTTTTTTTTTAAATGCACATAAAAGCTAAGGTTGTTTCTTTTACTCCCAAGGCAAGGCTCCTGCGCCTTTTGGTACAGGCAGAAACTGAACTGGGGAAGTTTTCCTTACCATTTCATTCCTGCCCATCGTGCAGCTGTTTGACGGGGAATGAGCTTCTCCGCACTTTGCTTTGAGACGAATCCGTTTGCTCCCAGGTGAGCCACTACTTTGCAGATGGTCTCAGGTGCGGAACAGGGAGAGGGGCGCCAGGGCTGCACCGTTCACCGTTCCAGATGTCACCGCTGTGATCCAGCCAGGTACTGGTGAGACTGGGAGAAGCCGCATAACCACCTGCCTTACAAGCACTGCACACAAAAAATAAAAGGGCAAGGAAAATATACTTGTATATCCCCCGGCGCTAATATATCGTGGTTTGAGTACTGCGGTGCAGTGTGTGTGTGTGTGTGTGTGTGTGTGTGTGTGTGTGTGTGTGTGATGCTTTGGCCCTGGAAACCTTCCCTGGAGGGACGGCGCTTGGATTCTATGCCACGAAAAAGCAATGGTGCATTTCTTGTGCTACGAACTGGTTGTTTGGAAATAAAAGGACGAAAGGGGACCCTTGGTTCAGCCTTTCCCCAACCTGGAGTCCCCCCAGGTGTGTTGGGCTGCATCTCTGGCGGGCTGGGGATGGTGGGAGTTGCAATCCAAGACATCTGGAGGGCTGCCTTTACTGATCCCAACAGTATCCCGGTGGGGGGAATTAGCTACCCTACCCAGCTGCCTCCGGAAGGGAGCAGTGCACGAGGGCTGATGTCCTCGCATCCCCGAGATTCTCTGTTCATCCCCTTTCACTCCTATGTCTCTCTCCCCCCCCCCGCCCACTACCCACATTCAGTGTACCACCAGCCCTGCCCTCCATCCATCTGGCTATTTCTATCCCCCCCCCCCCGGTTCCTTTCTAAAGTCCTCTTCGCTAAACGGCTATTACCCCAAATCCTTTCTCTCTCTCTCTCTTCCTCTTCTCCCCACGCAGCCCACCCCACCCCCACCCCGCCTTCCCTTAGGGATGCTCTTAACTTCACATCAATTCCTCTTTGGGAGGATTATTTGAGCCATTAGAAAAGCAGAAGAGGGGGGAGAGAAAAGGGACGGGGGGGGGACACGTGTCCCCTTTAAAAGCTTTCTGCAGCCTTTCCCCCCCCTCCCACCCCCACCCCCACCCCACCCCCTTCCCGCAAGAGCTTTAGCAGAGCTGCTATCATCCCCACCATCCTTGCCAGCACCTTCGCCTGCATCCTCAGCCTCCATCCTCGCGCAGTGGTCCCCTCGCCTTCCCCCCCTCCCACCAAAAAGGCCGGGTGGGCGGGGCCTGGCATGCAAATGAGGCCCAGCTAAGCTGAGAAGTGGGGCGACCGGCATCCAGGAGCGAGGCTTCTCAGGCTTCTCTTCCTACCGCCCCCGCCCCACAATCGCAGCCTGGCAAGCCCCCCCCCCACCTGCCCCCCCATCAAGGACAGCTCTGCGCCCCCCCCTGCACGCAACTCCTGCAACGCTCCTGAAGCCTGCCAGCCCCCCCCCTAGCGCTTAAGCGGTGGCCTCTGGGGGGTCTCCCTCCCCCCAAAAAAACCCATCATCACCCCCCCTCCCCAAGTAAGCCATGCAAGTGTCCATCGCTTGCACGGAGCAAAATCTCCGCAGCCGCAGCAGCGATGACCGGCTGTGCGGCGGGGGGTCCCGGGGCCAAGGGACCGGGGGCCAGGGCAACGGGGGCTACCAGCCCCCCGGCAAGGGACCCCGGCTAGGCCTGGGGCTTCGGGCCCCCGGGCAGAACCTGCCCCACATCGCCTTCCTCCTGAGGGAGTCCACCGGCCGGGCCACCGGCATGAACTACAGGTATGGGACCGTGGAGGGGGGGACGACGTAGCGAGCAATGGGTTGGGGGGCTGCAGCTTGGGGGGGGAATTCTTGGGGGAGCGGGGGGGGTTGCGAAGTAGGCAGGAGCGGGGGCGTTGCAGGTACTTTGGGGGGGTCTGGCGTGGGACTTGGGGGGGTTAAGGTTAAGAGCTGAAGAGGCTGGTGGGTTATGGGGCAGTTGTGGGGTCAGGGTGAAAATATGTATCTGAGGTTATGAGGGGGACGCTGGGGGAAAGAGGCGGATTTCAGAATCCAGATTGTAGGGTGCAAATGAGATTGTGTCAGTGTGGGGTGAAAGAATTGGGGGTGTGGAAAGCAGGTCGCCCCCTTCTTGGGGTGAGGAAGGCAGCCTCTGCTTCGTAGGCAAGGAAGGAGTATGGGTGGGGGGGTCACGGGAGGGGGGTCTTGCCAAAGATGCCTTTGAACAGGAGGAAAAATCTGGGGTCATCCGCGATGTAGGAGCTGAGATTTTTATTTGTGACTGCTTTGAGATGGCTGGGGGGGGGGGGTTTAGTTAATTTGGGGGTCCCTTTCTTGGGGCACAGCGTGCTGAGGGTGTAGCCCAGAGTGGGCGAGGTGCATGGGGGATCCCATAGCTAGACATAGGGGGGCAGAGGGCAAAGGGTGTGATGCCGGTCCCTATAAATATTTCCACACTGGCAGTGGGTGCCACATTCTCTCTCTTAAATGTGTGGGGTGGGGAGGGCTATTGGGATAGAACTAGTGGGGTACAGCTAGGGAGGTGGAGACTGAGGGTTGCTGGGAAGGAAAGCTCTCCCTGAACCCCAAAAGCTGGAGGGAATTTGCCCGCCTACAATATCACTCTGGGCCGCTCCTGTATGCTCTGTGGTGCTCTTGGGCTGGTGGGGGCAAAGGCGTGGAGGGTCCCAGGCAGTGCATGTAACACACACACACACGCCCCAACACAATCGCACAACGTCACAGTCACCTCACTTCCCCCCACATCACCCCTGGCTTTTGAGACAATGTAATCCCCCAACTTGATATTTGCCATTTTAATTAAAGTTAGATCAGTTCTCGGCTAACCCCAAAGTTAATCCTTTTGCTCGCAAGGGAAGGGAGGGGAGAAAGAGGGGAGGGGAGGGCGGAAGACCGTGGCCTACGTGAGCCAGGCATGTGGTGTGCATGTGCTGGGACTCCTGAGGCCTCTGAAACGGGGGTGTGGGGTCCGTTGGGTTGGAGTATGGGGGATGTGTGTGAAGGATTCCTGGGTTCCTTGCAAAGGAAGATGGAGATGGAGAGTCAGAGGTTAAGAGGAGCCAGGATTCCTTCAAGGGAAATTGGGGAGGGGAGTTGGCTTTTAGCCTTTGGGGTGGGGTGGGACAGAGATAACTGGAATCCAGAGCCTCTGGACATGTGCAGTGGCTTCAATCCATATGGGAAAATGAGCCAGGACTCCTGGGTTTCATGGTCAGGGTTAGGGTGAGGAGGATGCTGGACACCCCCACGCCCCAACAAAGTACCACTGTCCCTTCCCTGTCCATGATTTGCGCAACACCGCGAGTGTTGCAGCAACGCAGGGCAGAGCCTGGCTCTAAAGAGAGCTTCTTGGGTGGTAAAGATACAAGTCAACGACACGGATGTTCACGGTCTAGCACGATTTAGGCCTCCTGGATGGAAATGGCCCCCCACCCCTCCAGCACAGGAAAGGGTAGTCCAAAGGGGGAGGCTGATATATGGCCCCGAGATTCCTGGTTCTCTGCCAGGTGTGTGGAGGGGTCTGTCTTGGTGTTAGACAGGAGCCAAGAGCAGTCTGTCTGGGGTTTCCTGGTGGGGGGATTGCCAACCTAGAGAGAGGTTTAGGGAAAGGGAAAGGGGGCGCGGAGCCAGCCCATGGGCCTAGTGGGATAGAACCTAGTAGGTCTTGAGTGAGGCTGGCCAGGTGGGCAGCCTGCCAGGACTCCTGGATCCAATTCCTTCAGTGGGCCTGAGTAAGATTGTTGTTGGGGCTGGCTGGCCGGCCTCCAAACCGCCTCGCGGATCCCATAATTGCTGCTCTGCGTCTCCTCTCAGCTCAGGTTCCCCTGGGCCCCCCGCCAGCACCGCTGCCCAAACAAGAGATTAAAAGCAGGAGGTGTTAAACTTTCTACAGCAGGGTCAGCCTGGATGCTTGGGGAGTGCGGGAAGGGGGGGGGGCAGGCAGGCAGCCACCTGGGGGGGGGGCAAGATAGGGGGGAGGCAGAGCCCACACGGGGCGGCAAGGGGGAGAGGTGTGGGGCAGGTGGAGGTCACCCAGCTCAGCGGAAGGAGACTGCCAAAAATGTAATAACAGATCCCACAGTAGGGCTACAAGCTGTTTTCCAGTTCTGATCTCATTTATCTTAAAGATGTAGATGAAAACGTCGTTTAATATTTATGAATTGCGTTCAATATTTATATCCGGCCTTTCTATCTAAAGCACTTGCCTAAGGAAGTTTATGATATGTTGATATATACATATATAAATATCATATATATATATATAAGGCAGAGGGGTGCTGAGAGTGAATAGGGAATACAGAGAATTGGTACATCCATAAGACCATCAGAAGAGCCCTGTTGCTGGATCAGACCAAGGGTCCCTCTAGTCCAGCGCTCTGTTCACACCATGGCCAACCAGACGTCAGCCAGGGATGAACAAGCAGGACAGGGTGCCACAGCACCCTCCCACCCATGTTCCCCAGCATTAAATGACAGTCTCCAAAACAGTTCCAAACCAACACCCACCGTCCCCTGAGTGTTAGACAGTAAAATCGCCAGTGGATTTACTATGACCCTGAAGTGCATTGGGCAGGCAGGTGGGGGTGGAGGGCAGTGGATACGCTGTTACAACAAGGTGCTGTGGGGCGGAGCTCAAAGTCTGCTTGCAACTGAGCATGTGCAGAGTGTTTTTTGTGCCGTCACAAGCGGCCTTTTCATATGTGGGCTTTCCAGGAATGAGGTGTCGTTCGCAGCACCCCATAAGTGACCACTGGCATGCCTGGAGTTTCAAGCCCATAACATTGCTCTTTGGATATTTTAGCAGAGTTTCATAGAATCATAGAATAGCAGAGTTGGAAGGTGCCTCTAAGGCCATCCAGTCCAACCCCCTGCTCAATGGAGGAATCCACCCTAAAGCATCCCTGACAGGTGGTTGTCAAGCTGCCTCTTCAATGCCTCGAGTGTGTGAGAGCCCACAACCTCCCTAGGTAACTGATTCCATTGTCGTACTGCTCTAGCAATCAGGAAGTTTATTGACTCAGTTACCTTCCATGGGGTGGGGTGGGGTGGGGTGGGGTGGGGTGGGGAGTTAAGGTTAGGACATAATTTTCCCAGTAGTCAAATGGGCTAAGGAACCTACAGGATTGTTATTCCCGCACACACACCTTTCCTGTAGCTTGGCTGGTTTGCTTGAGTCATCTACAGCCATTACTTTCTCTCCATCCCTTATTTATTTATTTATTTATTTATTTATTTATTACATTTCTGTACCACCCAATAGCCGAAGCTTTATGGTTTCATGATTCATTGCAGGTTCAGGGCTGGGGAGATTCTGTTTCTGGCCCTTCTCCTTCCCACCGTCTGTTTTCCACATATTCCTTATGGTTTAATTATGAGGCCAAGTCGTGATCCGTATCAGCACAGCAGCTGGTGCTTGGAGGACGGTGACACTTATCTGACGGGGCCATGGCAAGCGGAGGAGCGAATGGCGTTGGTAGAACTGCCCTGCACCCAGATCTCTCTCTCACACACACATACACACCAAGATTGCCAACTTTAAAAGTTTCGCCCTGCTCCTTTGCTTTCGAAAGTCATTCTCACACGCAGAAATTAAGCCAGTGAGGATTTTTCCTAGCATGGAGCTTCGCAATAGGCGCTCTCCTCAGAGTAGGCTTAAAGGGTTGCTCAGGGTAGGTTGATTGCGTCCAGTTCTGGGCTCCACAATTCAAGAAGGACGCAGACAAGCTGGAGGGTGTTCAGAGGAGGGCAACCAGGATGATCCGGGGTCTGGAAACAAAGCCCTATGAGGAGAGACTGAAAGGACTGGGCATGTTTAGCCTAGAGAAGAGAAGATGGAGGGGAGACATGAGAGCACTCTTCAAATACGTAAAAGGTTGTCACCCAGAGGAGGGCCAGGATCTCTTCTCGATCCTCCCAGAGTGCAGGACACGGAATAACGGGCTCAAGTTAAAGGAAGCTAGATTCCAGCTGGACATCAGGAAAAACTTCCTGACTGTTAGAGCAGTACGACAATGGAATCTGTTACCTAGGGAGGTTGTGGGCTCTCCCACACTAGAGGCCTTCAAGAGGCAGCTGGACAACCATCTGCCAGGTATGCTTTAGGGTGGATTCCTGCATTGAGCAGGGGGTTGGACTCCATGGCCTTGTAGGCCCCTTCCAACTCTGCTATGATTCTATGATGGGGAAAGACTCACCTCCTTAACCTCTGTGCATTTTGCAGCAGTTCAAAGCACAGGAGCAAAGCCACTAAAAAATAAAGTTGGCAATTTTACCGCTCACCCAGCATGTATTTTTTTAGCTATCGGTTTTGGTTTTGACCTGCACTTCCACCGGGGCGTTAACGTGGTTCTGTGCACCCCACCTACCCCTGTTTTAATGTCACAACAAACCTGTGAGGTAGGTTAACCGGCGTGACCCTCCCAAAGCCGCCCGGTGAATGCTTCCTGGCTGAGCAGAGATTTGGACCTTTGTGTCCACAATCATATTTAGTCCAATAATTTTGCCCTGAGAGGTCAGTTCATGGGGGCAGGTGAGAATTCACTAAGGAAGGAGGATTCTGAATTCCTGTTCCATGGAAAGTCTGATGCTTGTTGGGTTTAGTTGTATTTCGTTTAAAACACGAACAACGTGAGTCATCAGAAAACCCTAAGCCTTTCCCATTCCTCACTGTGTGGTGACGAAGCGTGCGGTGAGTGGCAACGGAAATACGCTTTGCACATGCTCAATGGCACCGCCTTGATCATTCGTTCGTGTGTTCCGGGACGGAGCACCAGTGTTCCAGAGCGAGCATTTTCCACAATCTGCTACCAAGATTTGTCCACGGAACTGGCGAGAGGCCTTTGTATGACGCTCCCCTAACCTCTGCCCAGCTCCTTCCCAGAAACAGCCGCATAGTAGCTGAAAGACAGATGTTAAAAAAGCGCCACACTTTTTCTGCTTTCTCCCCCCCCCACCACCACCACCCTGCTTTTCTCTGAAGCCCCCACCCTACCCCATTATCTCAGTAGCAGAAGTTCTCAGCCATCAGCAGCAGTGACCCGGTTTCATTGCTCCGGGTTCTGCCTCCCGTCTATTTTTATCCCCGTTACCGCTCACAGCGCTGGCTTCACTCGCTAATGAAACTGCGAGAGGCGCGCTGGGCGGACGGCAGCGCTAATGAACACCGAGGGGGGAAAGCGAGGCACGAGGAGGCAGGCCGACACCTCCCAGGGCACTCCGCTTACTTGGGAAGAGCGAGCGTCAATGAGCGGACCCAGGAGTCCTGGCTCTGGCCACTTCCCGGGTCACACGGCTGAGATGCATAAGGCGTGCTGAACCCGTTCAGAGGGATTAATTCCACCGCCGCCCCACCCATGAACATCTTTGATGTTGCGTAGGGTGACCCTATGAAAAGGAGGACCGGTCTCCTGTATCTTTAACAGTTGCATAGAAAAGGGAATTTCAGCAGGTGCCATTTGTATATATGGAGAACCTGGTGAAATTTCCTCTTCATCACAACAGTTAAAGCTGCAGGAGCCCTGCGCTCTTTTGTATCCGGTCACTCTAACATAGCTCCTGCAGCTTTAACTGTTGTGAAGGAGAGGAAATTTCACCAGGTTTCCCATATATACAAATGACACCTGCTTAAATTCCCTTTTCTATGCAACTGTTAAAGATACAGGAGACTGGTCCTCCTTTTCATAGGGTCACCCTAACGTTGCATACGTGAGAGCAGTTAATCCGGGAAATGTTACCTCATTGAACTACCCTTTCGTACTCTGCTTTTTTCAGCCAGGGCGAACAGGTGGCCTGAGCGTGCTGAATCCAGGAAAACAAGGGCTCCAGGTAGAAAGGAATCCTGTTTCCTCCAGCCAGACATGCCTCTAGGCCTCAAGGAAGCCCTCCGGTTGCTCGTGGTGGAGGCAGGAGGCTCCCGTGTCAGTGGGACGGTGAATCCGCTCCCGGTTTCAGGCAGAACCAGTCAGGACTCTAAAGGAATGGAAGGACTTTGGATAGCTCCTTTAGAGTTCTGACTGAAACCCGGAGCTGATTCCCTGCCCCACTGACACTGGAGTCACCAGCACCTTGGATAGTGCCTTTAGAGTTCTGTCTGGTTCTGACTGAAACCCAGAGCGGATTCACCGCTCCTCTGAAATCGGAGCCACCTGCCTCTACTGGTTCTGCAGTTAGCTCAGTACCTCGTACTTCCTTAATGCAAAATAGAACGCACCCATTTTCCTCAGCGGAAGCCCACCCTTGATGTTTTACAAGGGTGCAAAACCTTGGCCTCGGATACTGAGCCAGAGTTCCCCAAAAGCCCCCCCTTCCCATCCCCCCTCTTTCCCACTCCCACCCTGACCTCTTGGTGGTTCTCTGGCTGTGGTTCAGCATTTTCCTCATTCTGACACGTTGAAATGCTTCTGCTACGGCTTAGTTAACCGGCAGTAAAAGCTTGAAGCGACAATATGCAGGTAGGGTGGGTCTTTGGGCTGCACCCCTTTTTGCCTTTGGCCCCGCCCACCCCCGGAATGCAGCCCCCGAGGGCTTCTTCAGAATGAAATGTGGCCCTCGGGTTGAAGAAGGTTCAGCACGTCTGCTGGACATAAATTCTACGGGCTTTTCAGGAAAAGACTGGATCCCTCTTCGGTCTGTCTTCCTCAGCAGCTCGTGGTTAGATGAAATCTCAGATGTTAAGCACGGCTAACTTAGTGGTTGCTCAATACCAAGGGACTCCAAAACGCCAAAACTCAAACCCAGGACTTTGCCCGAGTGCCACCTTTTGCTTTTTCTCCCCTCTGCAGGAACCTTGGCAAATCGGGGCTCCGTGTTTCGTGTCTCGGCCTTGGTGAGTCTCCGGGGGGGAAAGGAAGGGGGAGGGTTATTGGTGTAATCAGGAAGAGCACTTTGTACGTGCTCAGAGTCGCCCTTTGCCGGCCCGCTGGGCCTTGGAGAGCCCTCTGTGGCTGCACCGGTGGGGAGGCGGGCCATCGCAGTGGCGTTTGGGCAGCTCAAGCAGTGCAGCCTGGGGTGCCCCTCTCAAGGTCTTGATTTCCCCCCTGCAGGTACATGGGTGACTTTTGGGTCCCAGATCTCGGATGAGGTAAGTGGCAGCCGTCACGCCCTGTGTCTCCTGGCCTCGCTTGTCTGCTCTTCATACTTTACCTCAGCCTTCCTCAACCTGGGGCGCTCCAGATGTGTTGGACTGCATCTCCCAGAATGCCCCAGCCAGCAGAGCTGGGGCATTCTGGGAGTTGTAGTCCAACACATCTGGAGCGCCCCAGGTTGAGGAAGGCTGCTTTTTACCTCAATATACATGCCCTGACTCCACACCCCACTCTCCATCAATCCTGCCCCTTTGAATGCTGGTAATTGTTCTTTTTGTTGCTGGGGGCGGGAAGGGGGGAAGGTAATTTTAAGCTCCCTAATCCTCCTTCCCAGCATGCTTTGGGAAGACACCACAGCCTACTGAAGCTGTTTAAATCTGCCTCAGGGACTAAACAGGGCCTTAAACCATTTTCGTCCATGACACTGAAAACTGTTTTTCATTATTATTGCATGGAATCAGCCATGCCATGAGTAAATGAGAGAGAGGCGGGAAATTTATTTATTTATTTATTTATTATTTATTTATTTATTACATATCTATACCGCCCAATAGCCGGAGCACTCTGGGTGGTTCACAAAAATTAAAAACATTCAAAGTGTAAAACAACAGTATGAAACCATACTGTAAAATACAATATAAAAGCTCAACCAGATAAAAACAGCAGCAATGCAAAATTACAAATTTAAAACACCAAGTTAAAATTTATTTATAGACTGTTAAAATGCTGGGAGAATAAAAAGGTCTTCACCTGGCATCTAAAAGCGTATAATGTAGGTGCCAAGCGAACCTCCTTAGGGAGCTCGTTCCACAGCCGGGGTGCCACAACAGAGAAGGCCCTGCTCCTGGTAGCCACCTGCCTCACTTCCTTTGGAGGGGGCTTGCGGAGAAGGACCCCTGAGGATGACCTTAGAGACTGGGCAGGTACATACGGTACAATCTCCTCTTCATCACACCAGTTAAAGCTGCAATTGCCCTGCCCTCTTTCGTATCTGGTCACTCTTGTGTAGCTCCTGCAGCTTTCACTGTTGTGATGAAGAGGGGATTTCACCAGGTGCTGTGTGCCTACAAGGGACACCTGCTGAAATTCCCCTTTCAATACAACTGTTAAAGATACAGGAGCCCAGTCCTCCTTTCCATATGGACACCCTAGAAATATAGCCCATTAGCCACAGGGGAAGAAACTGGAGGCTGCGTACTGCACAGCCTCAGTTTTCTTGCGCACACAATGACATGAACATGCACACACAGAGAGATTTAGCACACAATCCTATGCATGTTTAAGCAGAAAAAAGTCCCAGCTGGGAATTGTAGGACTTTTTCTGTCTAAACATGCATAGGATTGCACCTTTAACTTTTAGCAGTCTTCCCCAACCTGGCCGTGCTGGCTGTGGATGATAGGAGCTGTAGTAGCCCCAAACATCTAGACGGGGAAAGCAGCTGAGCCCTAAAAATGCCTACATTTCAACCAACTTACACAAATGCAATGTTTAAAAAGGATCCTCTTATGTCAAAGGCAGGGATGGTGTCTTAGGTGAAAGTTCTTTTGCTTAATTTCTGCACGTACGACTATGAATAAGGACAGAGGGCAAGTAAAAAAATAAAATAAAAGATGTTTGCAGCAGGATTCACATTGCATGACACTCTCCGTGTGTGTGTGTGTGTGTGTTTACAGATGGCAGAAAACGTGCTCACCATCGCATATGAGAATGGAGTCAACCTCTTCGACACGGCCGAGGTCTATGCTTCCGGCAAGTATGTCCAGCCGTTACATCCTCAACTCCCTCCCGAGAAAGGGGTGCAGACCCCAGAGAGCCCTTGCAGGATGGCTGCCCCTTAGGCTCATGGTGCTTAGAAATTCAACAGGTGAAGCTTCTCTCCTCACTGCATCTTTGTGCTGGGGGGAAACGGCACCTTTTAAATTTCTGCCTGCCATACAGCTGGCAACCCCAGGCGGTAGTCGCATATATTCCGGGCTGAGTGACACAGGGTACAAAAGTATGGGTCTCTCTGGGGTATATGGGGGGGGGGAGTGCAGAACGGGGGTCTTTCCCCTCCCTCTGCTCTCCTGCTACATCAGAGCTAGGGTGCCTCAGACCCAGGGCCAAATCTGGGATGCCCGAGAAGTAGGGTGTCCATATGAAAAGGAGGACAGGGCTCCTGTATCTTTAACAGTTGCATAGAAAAGGGAATTTCAGCAGGTGTCATTTGTATGCACGCAGCACCTGGTGAAATTCCCTCTTCATCACAACAGTTAAAGCTGCAGGAGCTATACTAGAGTGACCAGATTTAAAAGAGAGCAGGGCACCTGCAGCTTTAACTGTTGTGATGAAGAGATTTCACTAGGTTCTCCATATATACAAAGGACACCTGCAGAAATTCCCTTTTCAATACAACTGTTAAAGATACAGGAGCCCTGTCCTCCTTTTCATAGGGTCACCCTACGAGAAAGCCATGTCACCTTCTCTCCTGGACACCTCCTTTCCCTCAACCATGGATCATTCATGGTTCCCTGGCTTTTCTCCAGTCTCCGCCCCTCACAATCCCAAAAAGGTCAAAAAGCCAGTCTGCCCTTCTCAGTGTTGATTTCTACCTAGGCTGACCATATGGAAAAGAGGACCGGGCTCCTGTATCTTTAACAGTTGTATTGAAAGGAGAATTTCAGCAGGTGTCATTTGTATGCATGCCCAAATGCAGGCCTATCCAATGGAATTTTAGGATGTTTTTTAAGAATGTTTTTAGGATATTTTAGTAATGTATACTATGTTTTTAATTCAGTTTTAAGTATTTTATATTTATTGTTGTTCCGTGCCTTGATCCAAATGGAGAGGCGGGTAAGAAATAAATTTATTATTATTATTATTATTATTATTATTATTATTATTATGCTAATCAGCACACACCTGCTAAAATATTAAATGATATCAAAGCAACTGGGGTGGTAAACAGACATTTTATATAAATTTATCATAAGTGAACAAACATTCTATATAATTTATTGTATAAGCCACAAACTATTTTACAATAATCAAGCATAAGTAGTTAACGAAACTGAACAAATTGTTAACAATAACCAATTTCACATGGTTTCCAATAACAGAGTGATAACTGAAGGCCTCCCGTTTTTTTCTACCTGTTTCACAATTGCTTCGTCAGAATCAGAATATCACAACGTTGCTTGTAGTTGGCGAAAGAGGAGGATTTGTTGAGTTTATTCCTCATATTTCAAAAAGACTTTTAAGTCCTCCAGAAAAGGATTGACTTGGATCCCCACTCAAAAAACCGCGAGTTTCCAGAAGCAGCGAGTTCTTGACCAGCCTGCGTTGTGACGAAGAAGGGATTCCTCCAGATGCTGCAAGCTTGCAAATGACACCTGCTGAAATTCACTCCCCTAGATAACTGTTAAAGATACAGGAGCCCAGTCCTCCTTTCCATATGGTCACCCTCTTTCTACCAAGAGATGCTGTGAAGTTCCACTCTGCCGTTGGAGCTAAGCAATCTGACCTACCAGCCCTGCCTTCTGAATCTTGGGTATCTGCACGTGCTCTGCAGCGAGGGGGAAAGCACTTTCTCCCATGTGTGAAGGCCCTCTCATCTTCGCTACTCTGTGTGATCCGTTCTGGGTTTGGAGCCCCGGCTGGAGATAATAATATTCCCCCAGAGTCCTTTTCTGGCTCCCGAATCCTCTTCTCTCTCCGTTATTTTCTCCTCTCCCGATTCTAACACCCTCGGCCCCCGCTGCCCCGTGTTACATCTGCCCGCCAGGCCCTTTCGAGGCGAAGAGCCTGTCTCAGGCCTCTTCAGAATGCAACTAATTAAAAACCCATGACATGATTCTGTCAGGCCAGATTTGGGGCCTTGCTGGCTCTGAAGGAAGGCGCGGAGGAGCCGGGGAAGGAAACCAAGCTGCAAGCTGTCACAGGGTGAGGTGAGGTGATTGGGTGAGCGAGGGGACTTGGATGGGTGATGCAGGCAGAGCTCAACTGCAAGAAGAGAGGCCTTCTCCCTGCACCAGAGATGGCCGGCTGGCGAGGGTACATCTCTGGGCGCGTGCTAAATACGGCGCTTCGACAGATCAGAAATGTGTGGTGCGATTACCGTTCTGACGCCGTGACCGAGAGAGCTCTCCAGGGTGCCCAGAAATGACTGCAGGGAGCAGTGCAAAATATTTTAATTGAGGAGGGGGCCGTACGCTGCCTTCGTCAAATTTGAAATGTAGAGTTTATGTTATTTTACAGTTTGTTTATTTATTTATTTATTATTGCATTTCTATACCGCCCAATAGCCGAAGCTCTCTGGGCGGTTTACAAAATTAAGACAATTCAAAGCATAAAACAACAGTATAAAACCATAATATAAAATACAATATAAAAGCACAAGCAAGATTTTAAAAAAACAGCAACGCAAAAAATACAAATTTAAAATACAAATTTAAAACAACAAAGTTAAAATTAATTTATAGACTGTTAAAATAATGGGAGAATAAAAAGGTCTTCACCTGGCGTCTAAAAGAATACAATGTAGGTGCCAAGCGAACCTCCTTAGGGTTCCACAGCCGGGGTACCACAGCAGAGAAGGCCCTGCTCCTGGTAGCCACCTGCCTCACTTCCTTGGTCAGGGGCTCACGGAGAAGGACCCCTGAGGATGACCTTAGGGTCCGGGCAGGTACATACGGGAGGAGGCGTTCCTTCAGATAGCCTGGCCCCAAGCCGTTTAGGGCTCTAAATGTTAATACCAGAACTTTGAATCGGGCCCGGACCTGGACTGGCAGCCAATGAAGTTGTAGAAGGACTGGCGTGATATGATCTCGTCGGCCAGCCCCTGTTAGTTAGCGTGCTGCCCTGTTTTGTACCAGTTGAAGTTTCCGGACCGTTTTCAAAGGCAGCCCCACAAATAAGTTCCAGAGAATTAGCCGCATTCCTCGGTTGCAGCAAAAACAAAGAGTCTTGTGGCACCTTAAAGATGAACAGATTTATTGTGCGATCAGCTTGTGCGGCACGGAGTCCACTTCATGAGATGCATGAAGCGTTATCCTCGCTTGGCAGATGTCTACAGGCGTGGAAGGCAGCGCGGGGAGGCTGTAAACAGCCGGGCCTGATAGCCAGGGCATGCAAAGCTCAGATATGCAAGATAGACACGGTGATCATTCAGTAACACCAGAAGCTGGTGATAATTACTTCCCTAGCTTTGCTGTGCTAATTTAATACCTGTCGTAGGAGAGAAAACCTTGCTCCCAATTGAGTCCTAGACAAATAGAATCAAACCTGCAGGCACATTAATAAATCAACCAGTTCACGCCGGTGTCGGCCTCTCGAGTTCTTTTTGAATGGTGATTTTTCCAGGTGTCCAGGGGACAGAAATGTTCTCCCAGTAAAACACAGAAGAGTGAAAATGGCAGCAAAAACCAAACAAGATCAATGCCCATCAGTATGGAGAACCGGATCGAAAAGCGTTGTTTGGCGCTGATTGAGACTGAACGCCGTCCCCTTTCGGTCGCTTGCAGCTTCTACCGCTAGAAGAGAAAACAACACATTGCACCCTGCGAGGCAAAAACCATTTGTACACAGGTTGAAAGCTATTTTTCAGCAGTGGTTTTTATCCCATTTGGTTTTTTCTTTTTCTTTTTTTGAGGCCCACGATCCAATTGGAGTAGTAATTAAAAGCCTCGATTTGAGTAATCGCTGACGATTCAAACCGAGTTGCTTTCTTTCTCTCTAATTCTTTCCATCTTTCTTCTTGTTTTTATTCTTCAGAGCAGAAAAAACCTTGGGGAATATCCTGAAGAGCAAAGGATGGAGGTAAAGAAACCCCCCACCCACCCCCGACACACACAGATGTGTGTCAAAACCCCGAGCTTTGTGCCTTTCTTCCAGATGTGGCAGCCTACATGCATCTTCTGCCACGTGGTTTCCCATGCTAACCTGTCCTCTGCCTCTGCTTCTCAGGCGTTCCAGCTACGTTGTGACCACAAAAATTTACTGGGGAGGCCAGTGAGTATTTGGGGGCCCAGGGAATTGATGGGGGGAAGGAAAGGGAAGCGGCTGCTCGAGAGGTGTGTGGAATCGTGCACGTGGTGAGGCGGGGGGGGGCAGGCAGTCAACGTGGCTTTCTGAAAAGGAAGCTGGGAAGCCCGGCCCTCTTCCATTAACCATTTAACTCTGGAGGACCAGCAGGCTCCAGCACGGCGTTGTTTTCCAGGAAGTCTTCCTCGGTCGACCAGCCTGTTTTATTGGCATTCTGTTTCTTCTAAAGAATAATTTTAATATCTTTTTTTCTTTATCTTTTGTATGTTTTATCTCTTCTTGTTCACCACTCTGGAATCTGTCTAGACGTGGAGCGGTATACCATGGTTGAAAATACATAAATAGATAGATAGATGATAGATAGATAGATAGATAGATAGATAGATAGATAGATAGATAGATAGATAGATAGATAGATCATAGAATCATAGAATAGCAGAGTTGGAAGGGGCCTACAAGGCCATCGAGTCCAACCCCCTGCTCAATGCAGGAATCCACCCTAAAGCATCCCTGACAGATGCTTGTCCAGCTGCCTCTTGAATGACTCTACTGTGGGAGAACCCACAACCTCCCTAGGTCACCGATTCCATTGTCGTACTGCTCTAACAGTCAAGAAGTTTTTCCTGATGTCCAGCCGGAATCTGGCTTCCTTTAACTTGAGCCCGTTATTCCGTGTCCTGCACTCTGGGAGGATGGAGAAGAGATCCTGGCCCTCCTCTGTGTGACAACCTTTCAAGTATTTGAAGAGTGCTATCATGTCTCCCCTCCATCTTCTCTTCTCCAGGCTAAACATGCCCAGTTCTTTCAGATAAATAACTCCAAGATGCATGGGAACTTAGGGTTAGGGTTGTAATTTTGCATTGCTGCTGTTTTTACCTGGTTGAGCTTTTATATTGTATTTTATATTATGGATTTATACTGTTGTTTATACTTTGAATGGTTTAAATTTTTCTGAACCGCCCAGAGAGCTCCGGCTATTGGGCGGTATAGAAATGTATGTATGTATTTATTTATTTATTTATTTATTTATTACATTTTTATGCTGCCCAATAGCCGAAGCTCTCTGGGCGGTTCACAAAAATAAATAAATAAATAAATAAATAAATAAAATAGTTGGGTGGCAAGGAGGAGGCCTTCTGCCCGAGGGCAGGGGCACTCTTGTCTCTGATTATGGCATCACACCTTCAGGGGATGAGCCCCCGAGTTTGGAAACAGATTCCAAGAACTGGCCTGGTCCAAATACACACACACACACACACACACACACGCTGAGCGTCACACAAAGCTGAATTAATTTATGGCTCAGATGTCTTTAAATGTGGATTAGATAATTGTGAAGGAAATAGATGTATCAGTGGGAATGAAACAAGATTTCATTATTATTTTTATTATTTTTTAATTATATGACGCCTCTCATCACAGTGATTTCAAGGTGGTTCCAGAGTTAGGATCTCATCCATCAGGGCTCTTCTGATGTTCTTACAACTCAGCCCTATTTTGGGGGTTCAGGGATTACCCACCTCAACATGGCATGGGCTGGGAGATTAGAAGGGGCATTCATGGAATCTTATAATGCCATTTAATAGGGTTCTTCCCAAGACATGGAACTGGAATGCCTCCTTGCGGGATGGGTGGGGACGGGGTCACGGGAGGAGGCGGAAATGGCCAAGCCTCGTAACACCACTATTTCTCTTATTTCTTCAAAGGGCCGAGACCGAGAGAGGTTTATCCCGGAAACACATCATTGAAGGTAAGTGCCTGTGTAGCTGGGGGGCGGTGAATCCGCTCCGGGTTTCAGTCCGAACTCTAAAGGAGGCTATCCAAGGTGCTGAGCTATGCCAGGCGACACAAATCGGCATCGATTGATCGAAATCGCTGTATGCACATATAGAAATCGTGGCTAGGATTCATTTAAAATTCTTCAGGAGGCCCCAATTTATTTATGTATTTATTTATTTATTACATTTTTATACCGCCCAATAGCCGAAGCTCTCTGGGCGGTTCACAAAAATTAAAACCATAATAAAACAACCAACAGGTGAAAAACACAAATACAAAATACAGTCTAAAAAGCACAACCAGGATAAAACCACGCAGCAAAATTGATATAAGATTAAAATACAGAGTTAGAACAGTAAAATATACCCGGTCACTACGTTCAACATCTAAGGTCCTGCTCCGGGTGCCTACTCCGAGAGAGGCTCGGAGTGTGGCAACGAGGGACAGGGTCTTTTTGGTGGTGGCCCCCAGACTCTGGAATGATCTCCCTGACGAGGCTCGCCTGGCACCAACGCTGCTATCTTTCCGGCGCCAGGTTAAGACTTTCCTCTTTGCCCAGGCATATGGCAGCACATCTTAATCACCCACATGTTTATTTTTTTAACGTTTTTTAATGCTTTATGTGTGTATGTTCTGTGTTTTAAAATTTTAAATTTTGTATACTTGTTTTTATCTCAATGTTAGAATTTCTGTAAACTGCCCAGATAGCTCTGGCTATGGGGGAGGTATATAAGTGTAATAAATAAATAAAATTTAAGTTACAATTAAGTGTTAAAATACTGAGAGAATAAAAAGGTCTTCAGCTGGCGATGAAGAGTACAGTGTAGGCGCCTGGCGGACCTCTCTGGGGAGCTCATTTAACAGCCGGGTTGCCACAGTGGAGAAAGCCAGCCTGTTAATTTCGTATCCAAATATCATTTTTCGATTCCTTTGCACCCTCCCCCAGATCACCCCAAACCCATGGGGGAAAGGTTTTCTATGCTTCATTGCCATGCAGGGGAGAATATATTGTTGCAGCATGTGGGAGGGAAGAGCCAGTGTGCAGGGCCGGTGCTACCATAGAGGCCACTCAGGCGGCCGCCTAGAGCGCCAAGGTAAGGGGGGTGCTGAACGTCGCACCCGGAAGCCAATCTCCCACAGTGGCTCTGAGAGGGCGGCCCACCCACCCCAGCATCCTGGCTTCGCTTCGGCTGGGCGCCCACCCAGCCGAAGTGAAGCCACGCCTGCCCCCCCACCCCAGCGTCCTGGCTTTGCTTCGGCTGGGCGCCCACTCAGCTGAAGTGAAGCCATGCCCACCCCCATCCCCCACCCCAGCATCCTGGCTTCGCTTTGGCTGGGTGGGCACCCAGCTGAAGCGAAGCCAGAATGCTGGGGTGGGGGGGACGGGCGGGTGGCTTCGGAATGGCGCACTGGGAAGTCTCTCTCCCAGAGCGGCTTCTGGCCGGGCACACCGTTCCAAAGCCGCCCACCCCAGCGTCCTGGCTTCGCTTCGGCTGGGCGGGTGAGATGGCGCCCTGTTCCCAGGTACGCTGGGGTGAGTGTGGGTGGGTGAAAGCAGCTCACCTGCCTAGAGTGCAAAATAGTCTGGCACCGGCCCTGCCAGTGTGATGTAGTGGTTAGAGTGTTGGACTGGGAGTTGGGAGAACTGGGTTCTAGTCCTCACTCAGCCATGGAAACCCACTGGGTGACTTTAGGCCAATCACAGACTCTCAGCCCAGCCTACCTCACAGGCTTGTTGTTGTGAGGATAACATGGAGAGGAGGAGGAGGAGGAGGAGGAGGATTATGTATGCCACTGTGGCGTTATACCCACAAGTCAGTTCCCTAATGCATGTCTGGATGGGTAAGTCTGTGGTGCTTAGAATGTTGGCCTGAGTGGGCGGAGTTAGAATGTCTGAGGAGGGGGAGGGGGATATATAAGGGAACGACTGAGGGGATTGTGAGAGACTTTTAGGTGCTCTTAGAGTCTTTAGCCTTTAGTGCTTGAGCTCTCTGTGTGTAGAGTACTTAGGTTCTGGAGAGTTTGAGGTTCGGTATAGAGCAGAGCTTTCCAAACTTTTCATGTTGGTGACACACTTTTCAGACATGCATCATTTTGCGACACAGTAATTCAGTTTTACTAGCAAACCGGAGGTTAAACTAACCCCTTATAAGAGATACGGACACATACATAAATTGTAATAGCAAAATGTATGGGGACACAACACATCTCATGAAAACCTTTCATTTATATTTTTTAAAAAAATATATGGTTTGCAAGATAATAACATACATTTCCAAGACTTTTCACATTGAACCAATTTTGTTGAGCTGCGATCGAGCGGCGGTGGAGACGGTGTTCTATCAAAAAACTGGACCCACGGAATTTCTCGAATGCGTCACTTCAGGTGCAGCCGCGTCACCGGAAGTGACGCGGAATCAGCTGTTTCGACCTGATTATTCATACTGCGCATGCGCAGTACCTGTATGATCCCTCGGCCGTGGTGTGCATACACGGATACGACGGAAGGGGAATGTACTAGTGCACCATACTAATCGGCACCTTTGCTGCGTAAAAATGCGTGCAAGTTGGTATTGCTTATTTCACAGAGACTCAGAGGTTTCTCGTTACGTTCGTGTGATACACCTACACACTGCAGCTGACACAATTATGTGTCGCGACACACAGTTTGGAAAGCTCTGGTGTAGAGAGTGGTGTCTTTTGAGTGGGGTGTGCAGGTAGACAGTTTGTGTAAAACACACAATACTGATGATAAAATTAAAGAGCGAATGTGTGTGTGACAGGAAAGCGTGTATGTGAATGGGTGAAAGGATTAGATGAGCGGTTTCCAAAAAAAGTTTTTAAACGTTTTATTTTGAAACAAAGCTGGTGAACGTTTAAAATAAATTTTAATTATTTTGTTTTGACTACCACAAAAAAATATTCCACGTGTCTGTTTGGCATGTATCACCTGAAGTTCATTCATTTAACACCCACTCTGGCAATAATTCACATCAGCACGTATAATTCACAGCGCTTTATTTTATATATTGAAATCCTTCTCCGTTTAACCCCTTTCTCCACATAGTTTGGAGAAAGGCGGTGTTTGTCCCTCGCCTCAGGCGTATCAAGCGGTCGTGCTTGGCTTGAGCAGGTGCCTGTGTCATGGCAGCCGCCTCGGGTTCCTTGAAGGAAAAAAGGCAGGATATAAATGCAGTAATAAATTAAATAAAAAATAAAACTCCTCTTCCCAGCTGCAATCCCTCTTGACAATTGCTTCCTTCATGGCAATGAAAGGTGCAATCCTATGCATGTTTAGACAGGGGAAAAGGCCTACAACTCCCAGCATACCCCAGCCAGCTGGCTGGGGCATGCTGGGAATTGTAGGCCTTTTTTCTGTCTGAACATGCATAGGATTCCGCTTTACGTTGAGGAGGGCAAATCTCCATTGGCACCAAAGGACGCCCAGGGCACTGTGGGATAGATTCAGGACGGGAGGCAAGCCTAGCAATAGCCCTGTTTGGGGTCTGGGAAGGCTGAGATTTTTTGGGGGGGGGGGGGAATGGGAGGTGAGCATCCGGTGGGGGAGTCAGGTTCCTAGAGAATCCAACGAGCCGAAAAGGTTACAGACGATGCGAAGCGGTGGGCGAGTCTGAGATCTGGGACAGCCGTGCTTGAGTTGGCGCTGGGTGTGTGGAGGGTGCTATCTCTAAGCTGCCTGGGGATGGTGGGACTTGCATTCCAACACCTCTGGAGGGCAGCAGGTTGAGGACAGCTGCTCCGTGCTTTGTCCTACTAACCACGCTTCCTACGCCACCCCACTCTCTCCCCCCCTTTTTTTTAGGGCTCAAGGGGTCGCTGCAGCGCCTTCAGCTGGAATACGTCGACATCGTGTTTGCCAACCGGATGGATGCCAACAGCCCCATGGAAGGTGAGCGGCTCCTTCCGGCTCCCCGCCCCACAGGAATCAGTGGGTTCAGGAATAGGCTCCCTGCCCCACAATGTCTCCCTAGCAGCTTTGCAGGGAAGCGAAAACTCCCCACCCCACCCCTTTGCACTCTTGTCCTGCTTGGCCAAAAAAAAACCCTTCCAACACCCCCTTCCCTAATTCAAGGGTTCCCCCTCGTCTTCGGTTACCCGCAACATCGCCTGTGTACCGGCCGTTCTTGATTTGTACTTGATTTATTTTTATTGTAGCGTTTGCCCTCACAGCAACCACAATGTGAACCCCATTTTTCTGGTGCCAGAAGGGGTGGGGGGGACCGAGGCGGAGAGAGGGCGTGACTTGCCCAAGGCAGGGGGGGGGCTCTGTGGCAGATCACCCCCAATCTGAAGCCCAACGCCTTCTCCCCCCCCCCAAAACCCGCTTTGACTCACTGGTTCTCTCCTTCCCCTCCTGCAGAATGTGACTCGAACTTCCGATTGCTCTTGCTGGAAGGTACTGCAGATGCCCCCACCCCCCACCTGCAAAACCCACCCACCCCTAATTGCTGCCCCCTCCCCACCTGATCCTGTCCCTGAGGGACCCTGAGCCCCCATACCTCTCAAGCCATTATAACTGAGGGGCAAGAGACAGGCGGAGGTGGTTATCCGTATTACTATTATTCCTTATTACTGTTGTTATTATTATTATTATTTGAAGCTGCTTTGTGGAGAGGAGGGGGGGTTCGTGGGGGGTGGCAAATTTACCTGTCGGTTTTCTGCCTGCTAGGCCACTCTTACGGGCTGGTAAGAGAGGTGGCAGCCCTATTTTTCTTCAGATGTTTTGCTTTTAGTTCAGAACCTCCTAGAGCAGCCTTCCTCAACCTGGGGCGCTCCAGATGTGTTGGACTGCATCTGCTGGCTGGGGCATTCTGGGAGTTGTAGTCCAACACATCTGGAGCGCCCCAGGTTGAGGAAGGCTGGCCTAGAGGACGGGATTAATTGTGGGGTCTGAAGGGGTTAAGGCAGCCTTCCCCAAACTGATGGCATCCAGATGTGTTGGACTACAACTCCCAGCGTTCCTGACTCTTGGCCAGGCTGGCAGGGGCTGCTGGGAGTTGAAGGCCCTAACATATGGAGGGCACCAGACTGAGGGACATGGGGTACAGGCTTTTTGGCAGAAAAAGAGACACTTTCCTGTCTCCCCCTGCCCCCAAAGTAATGTAGCTCTACAGCTCCTGAGGGGACTGTAGCATAATGGTAGAGCCCCCGCTTCGTATGTAGAAGGCCCCAGTGCCTGGCATCTCTGCCTTGACGTGGTCTTTGCCTCGGAGTGACTCTAAATCTGTGCTGCGTTGGTTATATGACGCAGACGCAGATTCGAAGCCACCCTGGGGCAAAGAGGCAAAGATGTGTGGCTGAAAAGTCGGGGACTTACCCCAATTTTCCAGCCAGGGTGAGATCAGCCCGGCTCTTCCGTGGGTCTGTCCTTGCTCGGAGCCATTCCGGGGGCGTTCCAGGGTGGAGGACAACCTCCTATCTGTTGCCAGAAGCCACGGGAGAAGCAGGGAGCAGGCCCAGCGAGCCTAAGGACAATTTGCCACCTCCCTGCACCAGCAAGAGTGCGGGATTCAGGCGCCAGTTTCAAAAAGATCAGGTCCTAGGTGATGTGAGTCATCCCCGTTGACCTGAAAGATGCTGCTCATCAAAGTAGACCTGCCATCCCCAACCTGGTGCCCTCAGAGTGTGTTGGAGTACAATTCCCATCATCCCCAGCCATCGGGGATGTCAAAAATAGATCATAGCTGAGCAAGATGGATAAACATCCAGACCTGGCCCGAGGCCTTTCCCGTGTTCCAGACTTTGCAAATAAGCTGTCCGCGGGAGGGGGAAACGTATGTTTCAGATGCAAGACTTAAGCTGATTGTAGCCTTCTCCAGTGTGGTGCCTTCTGGGGATGATGGGAGTTGTAGTCTGAGGCATTTAGAGGGTGCCAGGTTGGGGAAAGCTAGTTCAGTGGCTAGCAGTAGCCTTCAGAAGTCACAGGAGCAAGAATGCAAGAGAAAAGAAGGTGCCGGTTTTAAAATATATATATATCTCCAAGTCAAGCTCTTGAGAGGTATGCGGAGCCCCTGCCCCACCCCACCCCCAAATCTCAATACTCCTCTCTGCACCCCGTAATATCTTTCCCGCTGTAACAGCTCTATGCAGCAAATCCTTGCCGCCCCATCCCATAATGCCCTCCCCATGCATTACTGACCATGCAATCCCATAAAGGTCAAGTGCATCCTATTGCGTTCAGTGGGGCTTACTCCCAGGTAAATGGATATAGGATTGTGCCCTTCGCCCCCTAAATCACCCCCACCCCAAATATCCCTCTATGAATTTCCCAGATTCTTTCCTGTAGAGACCCCGCTGTAGATCCTGCAACCCAGATGGGTGGGTGGGGGGCGCGGCATAGAAAGTGAACCTGTGTGTTTGCACGCTTTTGTGTCCTTCTGTATAAACCTGTGTGTGTGTGTGTGTGTGTGTGTGTTTAGTGCTGCTGCCTGACCAGAACAAACCCGTGTGGCTCTGCTCCTGTGTCTTTAACTGCAACTTGATAGGTGCAGAAAGGGGGTTGGACTCGATGGCCTTGTAGGCCCCTTCCAACTCTGCTATTCTATGATTCTATGATCTGTAAGTAAAACAGCCTGGGGAGAAGCTTGATGCCTACTGATATCTGCAAATCACACGGCAATTAAAGGCACAGGAGCAGAGTCCAGTGGGGAAAAAAACGTTGGCAATCCCACTGTGCTCTGGTGGGGTGGCGGTCCTGAGTCTCCAATAAATGCATGAACTCTGATTGGTGCCTGTGTGATTCCTAAAGTCATCTAAATCCGCAGCTGAAATTTGGGGAAGCAAAGGGAAGAGAAAATGCTTTAAATTTTCAAAGTTTAGTAAGTACTTTTGGGAACCTGTGTCCTTTAAAGTAATGTAGACTTGACTACATCTAATAATAATAATAATAATAATAATAATAATAATAATAATAATAATAATTTATTTCTTGCCCATCTCTCCATTTTGATCAAGGTGGGGAACAACTATAAATGATAAAATACATAATACTCAATTAAAACATAATATACATTGTTAAAAACATCCTAAAAACATTTTAAAAACATCTTAAAATTTCACTGGATAGGCCTGCCGGAAGGGATCAGTCTTGATAGCTTTCTTGAATGCTAGTAGACTGTTGAGTTTATACTGTTATACTTTTATACTGTTGTTTTATACTTTGAATGTTTTTAATTTTTGTGAACCGCCCAGAGAGCTCCGGCTATTGGGCGGTATAGAAATGTAATTAATAAATAAAATAATAAATAAATAAATAAATAAGTTGATGAGTCTGTTCCGGCAGGCCGTTCCACAGTCTGGGAGCAGCAGAAGAGAAGGTCCTGTGGGTAACAGTTGTTAATCTAGTTTTTGCTAGCTGAAGTAGATTCTTCCCAGAGGACCTGAGTGTGTGGGGCGGATTGTCCGGGAGAAGGCGATCCCGCAGGGAGCCTGGACCCAAACCACGTAGGGCTTTAAAGGTGATAACCAACACTTTATACTTCGCCCGGAAACTAATTGGCAGCCAGTGAAGAGATTTTAAAACTGGTTTGCTTTTAATTGAGGAGACATGCGTAACACAAATAGTATATTATTTTCTAGATGGATTAGTAAGTTTCGTACTGAAAACATGATTGATGAATGGAAATACACGGTCTTACATTTCGGCAATGGAACCAGTGACCTGAAAAGTTGGGGGGAGCCCTCCCTCTCCAGTGGTCTTCAAGCAGAGGCTTGGGGGGGGGGATAATTTCCTGCATCCGCCAAGGGGTTTGACTAGATGGCCTTCAAGGCCCTCTCCAACCCTAGGTTTCTATCACCCTTAAGCAAAAGGAACCCAAAAGGTGACCCCCATAGAAACAAAATAAACCCAATGAATTAAATCGTCATTCAAAAATTATACACACTTATTTATACAAGAATAACTATTTTCAATCCAATACTAATACAAGTCTACAACAATCAACTATCACATCAGTGTAGCATTTCATTACATATCAGTATAGCATTCAATTGTAGTTAACAATCATTTCAAACCAGATTTAAACAGTCATTGCATGGAAATCCGACCCATAGACATCAAACACTATCATCTAATCACAAACAGTACATTAAGACCAAATTTAGTCAACAAGGTTCATGTTATTCCTTGTTTCGAAGAATCTTCTTCAAAAACGTCAGCCTTAGTACTCTGTAAAAAATAACAATTGCAAAGTAAACACATTTGATTAGAGTTACTCCACAGTAACAACTCTCATTTACTTCTTATTTTTTTGGCTGGTTCACAAGATAAGAACACCGCAAATTGCTTTATTCAGACAACTTACCACCAACAGACAGTGGAAATATCATCAATAAAGCGTTTATAGAAAAAAAAAATCCTGGTAAAATGGATTAGGATTTGAATTACAAATAACAGAATCCTCCAAATATGCCATAAACAGATTGGCTACACTCGGGGCAAATGGACTGCCCATAGCCACTCCTTTTATCTGAAAATAAAATTGATCCAAAAACGTAAAGTAGTTTTTTTCTAATACAATGTCCACAAGATAAGCTGAAAATAAGTTGGTGGATGAGGATTAGATCTTTTATCAAGAACAGTTGTTATGACCATGCATGATTCAGCCAGATTCCAGCTGGACATCAGGAAAAACTTCCTGACTGTTAGAGCAGTACGACAATGGAACCAGTGACCTAGGGAGGTGGTGGCCTCTCCCATACTAGAGTCGTTCAAGAGGCAGCTGGACAACCATCTGTCAGGGATGCTTTAGGGTGGATTCCTGCATTGAGCAAGGGGTTGGACTCGATGGCCTTGTAGGCCCCTTCCAACTCTGCGATTCTATGATTCTATGTGGAATATTGGTGTATAATGAATTCACGTCCAACGTAACCAGGATGGATTGATCTGGAATAGACATTCCCTCTATTTTATTACTGAAATCCTTTGTGTCCCTTAAATATGCTGATGTTTCCACAACGAAGGGGCGTAAAAAGTGATCCACATACATGGATAAGGGTTCCAAAATGGAATTACAGCCAGATAATATAGGTCTCCCAGGGGGTGGGATCCCTGGTTTACGGATTTTGGGATATATATATATATATATATATATCACCCAATATATATCACCCTTAAGACTGATCATTCTTAAGAGTAATTGTTTCTTGTTTTAACTCTTTGTATGTTTTAAACCCTGCTATACAACACCTTGATCCTTTTCTAGAGAAAGGCATCTAATAAATTCAAATACTAATATGTATTATTATTATTATTATTATTATTATTATTATTATTATCAACAACAGCAATAATGATAATAATGCAGTGATCACAGTGCAGATTTTGGCGTGATCGCTTGACTACACTTGCAGGTTCTCTTTTTGCTGGGATTGAGTTCCCATCAGGAGGTTTTTCGGGGCTAAAAAGAACCCTAGGAGATGCCAGGCCTCTCCGCCTACCCATCGCTCCCCTCTTGCAATTTCGCAGAAGATACAAACAGGCTACAAATCTATAAAGGAGAGACGGGGTTCTAGGGTGTGTGGAGGGCAAAACCTTAACAATTCCCCTCTCTCAGCGTTCCTTTCTCGCCCGCAGAGATCGTCCGAGCCATGACCTACGTGATCAACCAAGGCATGGCCATGTACTGGGGAACCTCTCGCTGGAGCGCAATGGAGATCATGGTGAATGTTGCTCTGGTGGCGGTGCGGGCGGCACGTTGACTTCAAGGAGAATCCCCGACCGTGAGATTTCCCTTTGCCTGATTTTTCCCCCCTCTCCTTTTGCCTCCCTCCCCTGAACTAGGAGGCCTACTCGGTGGCCCGTCAATTCAACCTCATCCCACCCGTGTGTGAACAAGCCGAATATCACATGTTCCAGCGGGAGAAGGTGGAGACGCAGCTCCCTGAACTGTACCACAAGATCGGTAAGAGAAGCCAAAGAGCCACCTTCTCCAACCCGATGCCTGCTTGGGACTGCAACTCCCAGCATCCTCCAGAGTTGTTTGGGATACTGGGAACTGTACTCCAAAGACATCTAGGTTGGGGAAGGCTGATATACTAGAGCACTCTGCAGTTCAGGTATAACATTTGAGATCTGTGTGGCTGGAGGAGACGTGGCAGAAGGGACATCCACGGGAGACATCCAAAAAAGCTGGGTTTTGTTGGGGGCGTAGGGGAAGCCTATGGAGGGACAAGCTGCAGGAGCTATACTAGAGTGACCAGATTCAAAAGAGGGCAGCTTTAACTGTTGTAATGAAGAGGGAATTTCACTAGATTCCCCATATATACAAATGACACCTGCTGAAATTCCCGTTTCAATTCAACTGTTAAAGATACAGGAGCCTTGTCCTCCTTTTCATAGGATCACCCTAGTAAAATGTGTAGATCTAAAAATTTACGAACAGGTTTTAAAATCTGAAAGGTTTTGGTATAAAGCACCATCTCCAGTCACAAATACGAGTGTGCTTCAATACCACTTTTAAATTGAGCCAGAACCAATCAGTACGTGGCCAAACGTCAGCGAGGGAACATTTTATTATCACAACAACCCTGTGAGGTAGGTTAAGGCAATGGAAAGTGGGCAGGGCCGGAGATTCCCCCAATGGGTTTCACAACTGACTGAGGGATTCCATGCTGCAGCTCCCAAAAAATGAGATGAAAACAAAACCCGAAAGGGCTGTGAGTTAGGACGGCCTGGGGCAGCCTTCCTCAACCTGGAGCGCTCCAGATGTGTTGGACTACAACTCCCAGAATGCGGTGGAGTAGCCCTGGTTTTTTTCTCTCCTTTTGCTCTGACATTGATGGGCTCTGTGGATGATCCTGGTGATAGAACAGCCTTCCTCAACCTTCCTCAACAGCCAGCTGGGGCATTCTGGGAGTTGTAGTCCAACACATCTGGAGCGCCCCAGGTTGAGGAAGGCTGGCCTGGGGTAATATATATCGGTGAGTCTGTGTCTGGCAGCTTCTTTAGCCTGGTGCCCTCCAGATATTTTGCACTGCAACTTCCATCACCCCACCCTCCATGGCCATTGCTGCCCAATGCATCATAGAATCATGGAATAGCAGAGTTGGAAGGGGCCTACAAGGTCATCGAGTCCAACCCCCTGCTCAGTGCAGGAATCTGCAGGGCGCCAGTTTGGAGAAAGCCGCTGTATGGTGGTGGAAGGAGGAGACGGGGTGGAGCAGTCAGCTTCTTTTTCCTCCTCACCTATGTGCCTGGTCTGTTTGTCCTCTTAGGGGTCGGAGCCATTACCTGGTCCCCGTTGGCGTGTGGACTCATCACAGGGAAGTACGAGGAGCGAGTGCCTGAAAATTGCCGTGCCTCCATGAAGGTATGAACCCCCTTGCGTTTTGCTGGCAGTGCACCTGAGACGGAAACGTCACGCCCTGAACTGGCCTTCGCCAAGCTGGTGCCCTGCAGATGTGCTAAACTGGGAGTAGCCGTCCAACACATCTGGCGGGGAATATGGAGAGCACCTGCTTGGCGAAGGCTGGCTTAACTGGACAGAGGTTCCTGCGAGTTGTATTTCATAGAACCCTAGAATTGTAGAGTTGGAAGGGGCCTCTAAGGCCATCGAGTCCAACCCCCTGCTCAATGCAGTAATCCACCTTAAAGCATCCCTGACAGATGGTTGTCCAGCTGCCTCTTGAAGGCCTCTAGTGTGGGAGAGCCCACAACCTCCCTAGGTCACTGGTTCCAATGTCGTACTGCTCTAACAGTCAGGAAGTTTTTCCTGATGTCCAGCCAGAATCTGGCTTGAGCCCCTTATTCCATGTCCTGCACTCCGGGATGACTGAGAAGAGATCCTGACCCTTCTTTGTGTAGAGTGACCCTATGGAAAGGAGGACAGGACTCCTGTATCTTTAACAGTTGCATAGGAAAGGGAATTTCAGCAGGTGTCATTTGTATGCATGCAGCACCTGGTGAAATGCCCTCTTCAGCACAACAGTTAAAGCTGCAGGAGCCCTGCCCTAGAGTGACCAGATACAAAAGAAGGGCAGGGCTCCTGCAGCTTTAACTGTTGTGCTGAAGAGGGCATTTCACCAGGTGCTGCATGCATGCAAACGACACCTGCTAAAATTCCCTTTTCAATACAACTGTTAAAGACACAGGAGCCCCGTCCTCCTTTCCATAGGGTCACTCTACTTCTGGGTGACAACGTTTCTTGCCTCCTACCTGCAAGTCTCCCCCTGAACCTTTTTACTTAATCCCAAGCGGTCCCTACCTTGAAGAAGAGGTGCCCAGGCCTGCCTGGAAATGCCGCCGCTTCCCATTTCACAAATGTAGCACTACGTGGTGAGCGGAAGGCTCACGCTGACGGTTCTCTTTTTCACGGTTACCGCTTCCCACGTTCCAGGACCTGGACCCCCAGAAATGGAAATAAATTCTGGGGCTCCCATTACGCCCCTCCAATCCTTTAAAGTACCATGTGTCTGCCTTTTTCATCCCAAACACAAATCCTGAGGCCTCGGAGGCGCTCTAAAGTCCCTCCTCCCCTGAAACAATTTCACGTTCTCACCAGCACACCTTGCATGCTAAGGGCGCCGCACTCGCACACACACACACACACACACACACACACACACATTACGGCTCTGCTCTTTGCTCCCCACTTTCAGGGCTATCAGTGGCTGAAGGAGAAGTTGCAGAGCGAAGACGGGAAGAAGCAGCAGGCGAAGGTGAAAGAGCTCCACCCAATTGCCGAGCGCCTGGGATGTACCGTGGCTCAGCTGGCCATTGGTAAGGGGAAACGGCGGGCGGGCGGGCGGGCGTGTCGGTCAGAACTCTGAAGAAGCTCTCCAAGATGTGACGTCAGTGGGGCGGGGAATCCGCTCCGGGTTTCAGGCAGAACTCTAAAGGAGCTGTCCAAGGCTGTTTTGGAATGACAGCGTTCCTGTGTCATAGAATCATAGAATAGCAGAGTTGGAAGGGGCCTACAAGGCCATCAAGTCCAACCCCCTGCTCAATGCAGGAATCCACCCTACAGCATCCCTGACAGATGGTTGTCCAGCTGCCTCTTGAAGGCCTCTAGGGTGGGAGAGCCCACAACCTCCCTAGGTAACTGATTCCATTGTCGTACTCCTCTAACAGTCAGGAAGTTTTTCCTGATGTCCAGCTAGAATCTGGCTGAATCACGCATGGTCATAACAACTGTTCTTGATAAAAGATCTATTCCTCATCCACCAACTTATTTTCTGCTTAATCTTGTGGACATTGTATTAGAAAAAAACTACTTTAGGTTTTCGGATCAATTTTATTTTAGAGTTGGAAGGGTCTCTAAGGCCATCCAGTCCAACCCCCTGCTCAATGCAGGAATCCACCCTAAAGCATCCCTGACAGATGGTTGTCCAGCTGCCTCTTAAGTGCCTCTAGTGTGGGAGAGCCCACCTCCTTCCTAGCTCATTGGTTCCATTGTCGCACTGCTCTAACAGTCAGGAAGAGCTTTGGAACGGCATGCCCGGAAGTCCCTCTCCCAGAGCGGCTTCCGGCTGGGCGCACCGTTCCAAAGCTGCCACCCCCACCCCAGTGTCCTGGCTTCGCTTCGGCTGGGCACCCACCCAGCCGTGGGGGGTGGGTGGAGTGGGGGGGCGGGCGTGGCTTCCCAAAACCATCCCCTCAACACACACACACACACACGTTGCGTGGAGAAAATTCTTCCACGAAACCGGTCCCTGGTGCCAAAAAGGTTGGGGACCGCTGCCCTAAGCGACTTGAGACCAGCGTACCTAGCAGACCGCCTTCCCTTATACACACCCAGACGACAGTTATGATACTCGGAGGAGGCCCTGTTGGCCATTCCAAAACAGATGGTGGTATATTATTATTATTATTACTTGTATCCCGCCTTTTGCCCAATACTGGCGGTCTTACAAAGTTTAAAACATACATTTAAAAAACCCACACGTTTAAAATACACAACAAAATTATAAGTCATTAACATAGATGGAGGACCAGGTTATTCTCCCAAAATGTCGCCATGAAGAACCTCAGAGGCAGAGCCTTCTCTGTAGTGGCACCCACCCTCTGGAAAACCTTCCCTCATGCGGTTCGGGAGGTGGAAAATGTAACAGCTTTTAAATGCCTCCTAAAAACTTACCTCTTCACACAGGCTTTCCCTAGACTGTAATTTATCTGATTTTATATTGCATACAGCTTTTGACATTTTAAATTTATTGTATACTTATTGTATTTTTATGGTTTTAATTGTGCACTGCCCGGAGAGCCTCAGCGTTTGGGCAGTATAAAAATGTAATAAATAAAATAAAAATAAAGAAATACCTTTCTTCTCCTCCCCCCACCCAAAAAGCCTGGTGTCTCCGCTCTGAAGGTGTCAGCTCAGTCCTTCTTGGCGTTTCCAGCACGGAGCAGCTCATTGAGAACTTGGGATCCATTCAGGTGAGGAGGAAGATTGAAAATGATTTGGATGAGGAGGTGCGGGGAATGCTTATCAAATGTGCAGATGACACAAAATTGGGTGGGTCAGCTAATACCTCTGAAGACAGAAACAACATTCAGAATGCTCTTGAAAACTGGGCAGAAAATGACAGTATGAAATTCAGTAGAGACAAGTGCAGAGTTCTTCGTGCAAGAAAAAGAAATAAAACGCGCAGGTTTAAGATGGGGGCACGCCTGGTTTGGCAATAGTATTTATTTATTTATTTTGCATTTATGTACCACCCCATAGCCGAAGCTCTCTGGGCGGTTTACAAAAGTTAACAACAGTGACCATTAAAAACGAATATACAAAATTTAAAACCATCAAAAGCAGCCTTCCTCAACCTGGGGCGCTCCAGATGTGTTGGACTACAACTCCCAGAATGCCCCAGCCAGCTGGCTGGGGCATTCTGGGAGTTGTAGTCCAACACATCTGGAGCGCCCCAGGTTGAGGAAGGCTGATCAAAAGCATAAAAACGACAATATCCTTTTAAAACAACTATTCTAGGGTCAGTTAAAAACGAACAAACTCAGCACACGTTGTTAACCGCCTGGGAGAAGAGAAAAGGGCCTTGGAGTTTTAGTCCATTACAAACTGAATATGAGCCAGCAGCAGCGTGATGTGGCTGCAAACAAGGCCAATGCGATTGCTTGCCTTTTCTTCTCATTCGGGCTTCCCCTCTCTTTCTCTCTTCGCAGGTCCTAACCCAATTGACGCCCCAAGTCGTCCAGGAAATTGACGCGCTCCTGGGGAACAAACCCAATACAAAAAAAGAGTCCCGGGCGTAGGGACACGTTGGCGCCCGGGACTGTGCACGCTCTTGTCCCAAACGGACTGCATCTCCTCTTGCTCCTCCGTGGGGCTCCGCTCCCCACCCTCCTGCCCCCTCTGCAAACGCTCTCCTACCAGCTGCTGCCTCTTGATTCGGGGGAGGTGGGCAGGAAGGAGCCGCTTCGCGCATGAACCAAATATCCGTATACTTCCACAGTGGATGACGTGGGGGTGGGGGTGGGGGGATACGGGTTTGCCCCCCCTGCCCCATGGCAGCTGCTTAGATTACAGTACCAATATATGGCATGAGCAACTCTGGTATGAGATTGGCGGTGGAGAGGTGCCGCCTCCAGCTAGGGCCGGAACCAAGGTCCGCTTTGCCTCTCTTTCCATATCAATACGCCTGGGTGTGTTTTTTTAAAAAAAACGAGCCAGCGCACTCTGACTAGGAAGCGAGTTAGTCGAGAAATAAGCACACAGTGGGTGTATGATAACAACTAACCGCCATTCGTCTTGTGCTTCACCGATGTCGTCCCATCTTGGGTGTGTTGAGTTCCTCCGTCTCCTCCTTCCTCGATTTCTCTTGATCGTTTTGTGTTTCCCCCTCTTTCGTTGGTTCTGTGGTGGTCTTGAGGAACCACAGAGGAGCCATCCTGGGCACCCGGACCATGAGAAGGTCTCCTGCACAAGGGCACCAAGCCCTCTGTCCATGAGCAGGAGGGGCGCCATTTTGGATTTCCTGCTGCAGGCACCCAATGTCAGGCCTCGGCCAGGACAGGACTGGTGAATTCCTATAAAATAGGGAGGCAACAAACCATCCTGCCCTTCCTAAAACCAACATTAATGTAATCGTTTTATTAGGTTAACTAGGGTGACCCCATGGAAAAGAGGACCGGGCTCCTGTATCTTTAACAGTTTATTTATTTATTATTTATTAATTACGTTTCTGTACCACCCAATAGCCGGAGCTCTCTGGGCGGTTCACAAAAATTAAAAACATTCAAAGTATAAAACAACAGTATAAAACCATAATATAAAATACAATATAAAAGCTCAACCAGATAAAAACAGCAGCAATTCAAAATTACAAATTTAAAACACCAAGTTAAAATTTATTTATAGACTGTTAAAATGCTGGGAGAATAAAAAGGTCTTCACCTGGTGTCTAAAGGCATATGATGTAGGTGCCAAGCGAACCTCCTTAGGGAGCTCATTCCACAGCCGGGGTGCCACAGCAGAGAAGGCCCTCCTCCTGGTAGCCACCTGCCTCACTTCCTTTCAGTTGTACTGAAAAGGGAATTTCAGCAGGTGCCATTTGTATGCGTGCAGCACTTGGTGGAATTCCTTCTTCATCGCAACGGTTAAAGCTGCAGGAGCTTTACTAGACCGACCAGATGCAAAAGAGGGCAGGGCTCCTGCAGCTTTAACTGTTGTGATGAAGAGGGCATTTCATCAGTTGCTGCATACATAGAAATGATACCTGCTGAAATTCCCTTTTCTGTACAACTGTTAAAAGATACAGGAGCCCGGGCCTCCTCTTCATATGGTCACCCTACTCTAAGTATTTCATGAATATGGATTTTGGATTCTTTTTCTTACGGCCAAGATGACCTTTCTAAAATCCTCTTTGGCTCATATTGGCTTCCTTTCCTATCTCTTCTGCCAGCCTCCTATTCCGCCCACCCCGACCCACACGCACACACACACACACATACACACTATAGCCGCCTCTTCAACACAAATTCCTTCTTCCCATTCCTAAATGTTTATCCCTCAAGCCAAAGAATATAATAAAAATTAGAACCCACATTTCTGCAAGAGAGGGACTGAATGGCCAAATTTGCCCAATCCATTCGAGGCACATGTTTGCGGGGAGGGGGCCCTCCCCACCCCAAAATCTGCCCTTTGCTTTGCCAGCACCCCTCCCTGTGGGGGGAGATCTCTCTCTGTGACTGGATCAGACCCCTTCCTTTTGGGGTCAAAGGCCAGCGCAATTGGGTTACCCACAGTTTGCGGATTCTTCTCGCAGTTTAGAACTGCCTTTCCCAGCCTGGTACCGTCTAGATCAGATGGACTACAACCTCATAGAGTCATAGAATCATAGAATAGTAGAGTTGGAAGGGGACTACAAGGCCATCTAGTCCAACCCCCTGCTCAAGGCAGGAATCCACCCTAAAGCATCCCTGACAGATGGTTGTCCAGCTGCCTCTTGAAGGCCTCTAGTGTGGGAGAGCCCACCACCTCCCTAGGGAACTGGTTCCACTGTCGTACTGCTATAACAGTCAGGACGTTTTTCCTGATGTCCAGCTGGAATCTGGCTTCCATGGCAGACGACCTCTGCCATCCCCAGCCAGCATGGCAATAATGGGAGTTCTAGTCCAGCACATCCAGAGGGCATTAGTTTGGGGAAAGCAGGCTTCGAGGGAGGGGTTTTTCTTGGGTTTAACTTTCCCTCAAAAGTGTGCGCAGCACATTTTATTAGGGTGTGCACCCAGGGATTTATTTATTTTATTTTATTTATTACATTTTTATACTGTCCATCAGCCAAAGCTCCCTGGGCAGTGCACAATTAAAGGCAAACATTTATTGAATATCAATCATAAAGGACTTTATTTTTATTCATTCATTTATTAAACACTGTTGGCACTGATGCCCTACTCAGCAGCCAGAGGGCAGCCGGAGGACCGTTCCCACTGGGTTTGCATGCCCCTACTCAATGGCATGTTTTCGGGTGGATTCCTGCATCGAGCGGGGGGTTGGACTCGATGGCCTTATAGGCCCCTTCCAACTCTACTGTTCTATGATTCTATGAATTCACTGCTTATTGCTTGAGACATTAGGGTGTGCCTGGGCACACCCGGCACACCCCTTGCGCACACCTATGCTTTTCCTAAAATCTTTATTTGCTTTTGCCTAATCGTGAGTCTAATTTACAGCAATGCTTCTCCCCATAGACCAGCCTTTTCTTTCCTCCTGTTAGCATTGGCAGGAAAGCCAAACTGGCAGCAACGTCCCTCCCCCTCCTCCTCAGCAGATGGCTGAAAAAGAGAGACCTTTCTCTCTCCTCTCAATTTTCCTCTGTGGTTTGCTTTCACCATTCGTTCCCTCCGCAGACTCCCATGCCACCAACCATGGTGGTGGTGGTGGTGCAGGAGGAGGCCCTGTTTCCTTCACCATCTTGGTTCTGGTTGAGTTCTTCGTTTTTACATGGCATTTTGGTAACGTCTCCATCCATCTCCTTCTAGGGAAAGAGCCATCTCTTCTTAAAGCAATAATATGAACGCCCTCAGGGTCAAGGGTAACTTCGGGGCAGTGGGGAGGTCAGAAAAGGTAGCCATTGAGGGGCCCCCGCCTCGACCCCTGTACCTGGTTGCCCGACGCCCCTTTTGCACAATGCATCGCTTTGGATCTGCGCTTCCAAGACAGGGCCGCAATCGCTCCTCCTCTTCCCCCAACCCCTTCGCACTGGCCGTTAGAATTATACAAGGCTAATTTTTTTTTCTGTTGAGAATGAGTCTGCTTCAAGGTTTACTCTAAAGTAGCACTTCTGTCGCTTTCAGGGGTCTCTGCAGGAGGTAACCCATCTTTGGGAAAGGGGGGTGGGGCGGGAGTCTGCACGCCAAAACGAAGGCAGTTGGGATTTCTCAAGGAGATTAATGATAAGACAGACCCTGCGCTCTGGTTTGCAATCTAAAAGACGACACGAGAGGAAAAGGTATGGGGAGGGAGGAGGAGGAGGGAAAAAGCAAAGCTCAGGTGCTAATTCTTAATTTCAAAAACTATATCCAAAGTTCATATTTACTATTTCGTTTCTATAATGTCCAATAGCTGAAACTCTCTGGGTGATCACAAAAGTTAAAACCGTAAAATACAATGACATGATAAAATATAATGTAGAACTGTGTGTTCAAAACTACAATATAAAACCCAAAGTAAAAGCCAGCAGCACTGTAGAGTTCTAAAAATGCAATAACAGATTTAAAACAAAATGGCTATTCCTCCATAATTCTGTCGGGTGCTGTGCTGAGTGGCTGTCAAGCAGCCTTCTGGCACCGGAGGCAACTCCATTTTTATTCATTTCAAAGGCATTAGCATGGCAAAATATGCCAGAGTATACATGAGGAAAGAGAGAAGGCCAAGGAGGAGGCCCAGCATCAACTGTCAAAAGCTTCAGACGGACCATTGAGGCAGCTGAATTCCAGCCTGTTTCGGTGCAAATCACTCAATATATCATCTGGATCAGGAAATATTCCACCCTCTTTGCAAACAATTTGCATACAACACCCCCACCCCACCCCAATATTATGACAGCTGGCCACCCTCAGCCAAGTGGGCCACCTCTATTTCTGTAGCCCTAGCCATTTAAGAGTTGGGCAGAAATCCAACAGGTGCAGACTTGTCCCTGCATAAGACACCTGTGTCTTTGAAAGCTGCTCTAGTGGAATTTCTACCTGTTGAAGGCATGGGGGGCCCTCCTGAGAAATGTGGCAACCCCACCAACCACGCTGTTTTCTTAAAGTCCAACTACGACTTCTAAATCACCTGTTTAATTTTGTACCTATGCCACCTTGAAAGCTCAGGACACACAGGAGATCCAAAAGAGGGGGGGAAAGCCTGAATAGATCCTATTTTAAAAAGAGATCCCACACCCACCCCAAAACAAACTAAACCTCTTTGCTTGACCAAATAGACAGGCAGATCTGAAGCCGGTCTCCTGGGTCCCTGTCCCCAGATCTGTCTAGGCCAAAAGGTTTTCTCTCTGTAGCTATTAATATTAAAGTTCCTGGTGCTCTGCTGATGTCCTTTCGAGTCAGTCAAGTGAAAGACAGGCAAAAGTTCTCCCGTGAGAACTTTCTCCCGTCAGCATCAGCAAGACAAAAGCCCGGGAAGTTTTTAAAAAAAGAGCCAAAAGCTCATTTCAAGGGAAAGCAGCGCCCTCTTGAGCACAGTAGAGGCACTGCAGCCCCCCCAAAAAACTTATACTGAAAAGCAAAGCCCCCCCCATCTGATTCCAGCACTACCTCCTGCAGAGTTCACCTTGATGGGGAGCCGGGGTGGGTGGCTGGAAGGGAAATGCTTGATATATGTCTAATGAGCACACTTGGCTTTTAAGGGTTTTTCTTTTGGGGTGGGTGGGGTGGGGAGAAGAAGATATTCGAAATGTTGAAATAAACAATACATGAAGCGACCAAACTGAGCCGACCCTCAGGTGGTGTTCTTTCTACTCCTCAGCCCCATCCGGGGAGACCTTTCTGATGAGCTGGGCTGTGGGGACGGTTTACAACAGTGGTTCCCAAATTTTTTCAGGTAACTGCATCCTTGGTTCCACAAACTCATGCCCAGCGCCCCCCTACCCTGCACTATAAAAATCATTATTCAGAATAGCGTTCAACGACCCCCTAAGGAAGATAATAACAATAAAATTCAAAACAGTAACAATCAATTGAATATTTATTCAAAATCCAATTACATTTTTTATAGTTTATTCAGTTAAACATAATTGATGAACTTGATCCACTGATGAACTTGAACCAGACTATCAAAGTCTGATAGTTATTTAGCAAGAATATTAGATAGCACATTTAGTAACTAGGGTAGGGTACCTCACTATTCTATAAATTCTTAATGTGATGGATGGGCTTGATGAAGTGATACCAGTTTCCCAATGTCTGGTTTAATTAAAGTCACATAACATGAGTCTTAAATCACCACGTTGAGTAATCTGGAGTCAATTTCTTTGCTTGGAGAGAAGTAGGCAGACCACACTAAAACCAGATTCCACCAAATATGATGTTAGAAATGCAACCAGGGGCTTCTGAACCACTCTCCATAGTGCAGGATAGCAATCAGAAATGTCCTTCTGTAGCCAAAACTCCTGGAACGATTTCTTAAACTTTGGCTTCAGCTCAATGTCATTTTGTAGCTCAATTGGCCCCTTTAAATGGGAAGCACTTGCCGAGGGAAGGAGGGAAAAGAGAGCGAACGCCTGTTTTGCAGCCGGCATGGCGGGGCACACCAAGGAAGGTATATCTCTTCATTAGCGTTTTGGTGCTTTTGAAACATTTCAATACACCATTAAAAGGACACTTCTTAAACGGTATTAATACATTTGTGGATTCTTCCCCTATATGGCTTGGGACCAAACTACCTTCTCCCATAAAAATGTCTCTGGGTTTTAAGACCTTCTGGAGAGGCGCTTCTCGGAAAAGACCACCTTGAGCGCCCCCCCCCGCCGCCCACTTGCCTCTTAACGCCCCCCTATGCAATCCCACTGCCCCCAAGGGGCAGTACCGCCCACTTTGGGAACCACTGGTTTACAAGATCAACCATCTCAAGCCTAATCTATACCCAACTGGATATTGCACTATGAAAGCGGTATATAAAAGGCAGGAGCCACACGACTGCTTTACAGCAGCAGGGCTGGGCAAAGCTGGTAACAGGCCCGGGCCAGATGGGAAATGTAGTCCCCATTTCAAACTGCTCATTAAATATTTTTTTAATCAGTTCTAAATACATATGAACTAGAATGATTTTTATATATAAAAAGGTAATGGCAAGCACTTTTATTCAAGATGTATATAAGACATCACTTCTTCACATTCAGAAATGCTTTACGGGCTTTTCTTTGGGCAAATTCATCAACAACAGTAAAATCAAGCAACTTTGCCTTGTCAATGTTAATGTTCAAAACTGCTAATCCAATCAAACGTTCTTGCACCATCGCGGACCGAAAGTATGACTTGATTCGTTTTAGGACACTGAAGCTCCTCGCATTAGGCAGTGGTTCTCAACCTGGGGCCCTCCAGATGTGTTGGACTGCATCTCCCAGAATGCCCCAGCTGGCTGGGGCATTCTGGGAGTTGTAGTCCAACACATCTGGAGCGCCCCAGGTTGAGAAAGGCTGCATTAGAGGCTGCTGCTGGCAATGGCAGAAAAATGTGCAACGCAATGAGGACATTTGGGGAAATATTGGCCAATCTCAAGTTCAATATTTGACCATAAATTTCCTTCGGTGAAACAGCATCGAGTTTGAAATTCACATCAAAAAAATGTTTTTAAGAAGAAGCACTTCACTCTGAATGTCAGTTGAAATATGACTTGGGTGTTGCAACTGAAACTGATTAGCTTGTTGTGACAACTCATTCTCATCTAACTGCTTAAAGTGCCACAAAAAAATCAAAAAGTCCACAAATGTCCGCAATGCAGAAAAGCGACGTGAAAGGCCATCAATAACAAATTCAATTATGTTGAAGAGGAGAGCTACCGTATTTCTTCAATTCTAAGATGCACTTTTCCCCCCATATAAACGTCTCTAAAAACGGGGTGCGTCTTAGAATCTTAGAATCAAAGCTTTTTTTCTTACAATCGCTGGCGTCTTACAATCGAAGAAATATAGTACTTTGTAATAAATCTTTACCAAAAGGTCCTCCTTTGCCTCTACCAGGGGGACTCGGAGTAGGCCTCCTCAAAATCGTAGGCCCATGCTAACTGGCCCCACCTCTGCCCAGCCCTGTACAGCAGTATTGAAGTGTACTGACAACTGTTGGGGCCCATTGACAGATACTATAGACCGGGATCCACTCTCCTCTTTCCCCTCCTTTGTCGGGGGGGGGGGCAGCTTCATAGAAAGGGAGGGTTTTCACGGGAGGCCCTTGAGGGCCAGATGGGCAGGAATGGCAGGCTGAATTCGGCCCACGGGGTAAAGCATTGCTCCTTTAGAGTTCTGATTGAAACCTGTAGGGGATTCACCACCCCACTGAAATCAGAGCCACCAGCCTCCCCTGCTACACTGCTTGGTAGCAGCAGTTCAGAGTTTCAGGTAGGGCTGTGCACCGCTTGAACTCCAGGTCCAAATCCTGATCCGAAGCGGGGTGGTTTGGACCGATCCAGTCCGAATCTGAGTTGGGCCTAGATCAGTCAGGATTGGTCCAAAGCGCTTCGGGACACTTTGGACTGATTGGGATTATTCAAAGGCCCTTTCCCTCAGCCTCATACCCGGCTGATCCAGATCCGGAGCTGGTTGGGTCCAATTTGGGCTGAAGCGGATCGGGGGACGATCCACCCACCCAGAATTGGCCTCTGAAGCTGGTTGGGGGTGGAGGTCTGCGCACAGCGCTAGTTTCAGGCAGGAGTTTTCACAGCCCTCCCTGAAGATGCTAGTGATTGAACCTCAGACCTTCTGCATGCAAGTGGGGTTCTCAGTCACTCAATCACACTTCAAGCCTTTACTCTGAACCTTTCAGCGGTTTTGCCTTGGGGTGCAAGTTACTCATGTTATGATAATTCCTTAAGACATTGGCCAAGCGGAGTTGATACACGTGCCAAAATACCCAAAAGAGATTCCGGCATTTCCTCTCAGCTACACAACTGCATTATTCAAGAGGAAGTATCAATTACCTTCTCTGTCATTAATGAAGCGATTCATGTCTCAGAAGCCTGAGCATCTTCAACACATGAGAAGTTTCACTACTGTTCCATTCACAAGATCTTACGTGGAGCGGTTTGAACGGCTGTATCTCAGCCCAAGGAGAGAGATCCGTGTGCAGACTAACACTCGTAGAAGTACAGACCTGAGAGAGCCATCTCTGTTTTACATCTAGGGCCATACTCATTGCAGTGCGAATCAAGTCCTTCCCTTCAAAGCATTCAATACGTTTCCTGTCTGGGCAAAGCCAAGCAATAAAACATGGCCGGCCAGACCCGCCCACAAGCCTCTGGTGGCAACTGGGACACGAGTCGTCAAGCTGGTTTGAATGCTGAGAAGACATGAATAGGAGCGCCTCCAATTAAACACGAAGAGAGAAGAAGCCAGAACCACCCTAAGCGAAGCACGAGGAGAAAATGATACGCGCCTATGGGTTTTTTTTTAATTGGGCCAACTTGATTAAGTGTGCAGAGCTAGTTCGGACTGCAAAATCTAATTGATTAATCAGTTTGACAGATTAAAAGATATTTTTTCAACTAAACAGGTGCCTGATTAATCACAGGGTATGTTAGGTTTCAAAATGCTTGTTCTTTACCCATATCCAAATTTCAGTAATTGACTGATGACCAAATTTCTTTAATCAGCAGACTCCACCAGTTCTGTGTATGACGTGGATGCTTTGCTAAAAGATAAAACTGAGGAACCCTCTCTTCTGTTTCTAACAGGAAATTATAAGTAGATCTTGAAATCTGTCCTTCTATCAGCCCTTAAGAGGTTCCCTAAGGAGAGTAATTGTTAAAATATACAATGGGAATGCTTCAGCTCTGTTACACTAACAGGATTTGGCCCAAAGTTGTTACCTGTTCTGTATCACTGCAACCAACTCTGTAAACGTCCGTTCTAAAGCCTGAAAGATCATGGTGCCAAATCTTGCAGGTTTTTAATTTAGATGCCTCAAAGCGCGATACAATGGGGAGGGGACCTTATAGAATATGTTGGTCCTTCATCTAGCCGCCTGGAAGCCACATCCATGGATCTCTATCATCCCTGGGAAAATTCTGGAGCAGATTATAAAGAAGTCAAGCTGTAAACACCTTGAAATCAATGCAGTGAATACTAGAAGCCAACATGGATTTGTCAGGAACAAATCCTGTCAGACTAATTTGATCTCATTTTTTTGATCGGGTAACCTCCCTTGTGGATTGTGGGAATGCCATGGACATCATATATCTTGACTTCAGCAAAGCTTTCGACAAAGTGCCCCATGATATTCTGAATAACAAACTAGCTAAAAGTGGGCTAGATGGAACAACTATTAGGTGGATTCACAGTTGGCTACAGAATCGGACTCAAAGAGTACTTATCAATGGAACCTTCTCAAACTGGGGAGAGGCAACGAGTGGGGTAATGCAGGGCTCAGTCCTCTTCAACATTTTTATTAATGATTTGGACGAAGAGGTGCAGGGAACGCTTATCAAATTTGCAGATGATACAAAATTGGGTGGGATAGCTAATACCCTGGGAGACAGAAACAAACTTGAAAGTGATCTTGATAGGCTGGAGTGCTGGGCTGAAAACAACAGACTGAAATTTAATAGGGATAAATGCCAAGTTCTACATCTAGGGAATAGAAACCAAATGCACAGTTACGAAATGGCGGATACTTGGCTCAGCAATACTACAAATGAGAAGGATCTTGGAATTGTTGTAGATCACAAGCTGAATATGAGCCAACAGTGCGATATGGCTGCAAGAAAGGCAAATGCTATTTTGGGCTGCATTAATAGAAGTATAGCTTCCAAATCACGTGAGGTACTGGTTCCTCTCTATTCGGCCCTGGTTAGGCTTCATCTAGAGTATTGCGTCCAGTTCTGGGCTCCACAATTCAAGGACGCAGACAAGCTGGAGCGTGTTCAGAGGAGGGCAACCAGGATGATCAGGGGTCTGGAAACAAAGCTCTATGAAGAGGGAGAAAGAACTGGGCCTGTTTAGCCTGGAGAAGAGAAGATTGAGGGGAGACATGATAGCAGTCTTCAAATACTGAAAAGGTCGTCACCCAGAGGAGGGCCAGGATCTCTTCTCGATCCTCCCAGAGTGCAGGACATGGAATAATGGGCTCAAGTTAAAAGAAGCCAGATTCCAGCTGGACATCAGGAGAAACTTCCTGACTGTTAGAGCAGTACGACAATGGAATCAGTTACCTAGAGAGGTTGTGGGCTCTCCCACACTCGAGGCCTTCAAGAGGCAGCTGGACAACCACCTGTCAGGGATGCTGTAGGGTGGATTCCTGCATTGAGCAGGGGGTTGGACTGGATGGCCTTGTAGGCCCCTTCCAACTCTGCTATTCTATGAGTCTATATGAGGACAATCAAGAGCTCACCGTGTGCACAATATGGGCATGAGAACATTGACCTACCTTACAGGGTTTGTGGTAACTGAGATAGTACACGATGCTCATGAGCACTTGAAATGTGTTCTGTTATTATTGTAATTATTATTAATCTCGGGTCCGGCTTGTGCTGATTTGCAGTCCCAGGAGTTATAAAGTCACTCTCGCTGTTTAGAAAGAGGCTGAGTCATAAGAGCTTTTTGCTGCTGGCTCTTGGTCAATTTCCTCTTCGTATCCTTCAGTGGACAAAATGAGTCAGTGAATGCCATCACTCCACAGCTGGTGATAAGGCAATGAGAGCCAGAAGACACCTTGCTTGCCCTGCTCCAGAGTAAACTTGAGATCATGCAAGAGAGGCAAAGCAACAGGAAAGCAATAAACACAGGACTCAGTGAGCCTTGGAGGATTACACAGTCTGACCTAGTAATACACTTTAGATACTTGGAAGAATCATTTATATATGCTTATAGCGAACTCATTATCTGAGTACCAATCCTTATAGAGTTAAAAGAGCAGCATTCACACACAAAAGGGAGGCATCGGCAGTCTCAGTGGAACCCTGAGGTTTGCAGGAATGCCCAAAAAATGAAGGAGAGGTCAGTGGAGGCTGGTGGTTCTGGGGGCAACAAGGAAATCAGGGGTCTGGAAACAAAACAAAGCCCTATGAGGGGAGACTGAAAGAACTGGACATGTTTTGCCTGGAGGAGAGAAGGCTGAGGGGAGACACGATAGCACTCCTCAAGTCCTTGAAAGGTTGTCACATAGAGGAAGGCTAGGATCTCTTCTCGATCCTCCCAGAGTGCAGGACACGGAATAATCAGCTCAAGTTAAAGGAAGTGAGATTCTGGCTGGACATCAGGAAAAACATCCTGACTGTTAGAGCAGTACGACAAAGGAAGCAGTGACCTAGGGAGGTGCTGAGCTCTCCCACACTAGAGGCCTTCAAGAGGCAGCTGGACAACCATCTGTCAGGGATGCTTTAAGGTGGATTCCTGCATTGAGCAGGGGGTTGGACTGGATGGCCTCATAGGCCCCTTCCAACTCTACTATTCTATGATTCTATGTCAATGGGGTGGTGATTCCGCTCCAGGTTTCAGTCAGAACCAGTCAGAATTCTAAAGAGCCTATCCAAGGTACGGGTCCCACAGATTCCACCAAACCTCTTTTTGTAAAATGCACAGGGAGCATCGGCTATTAGGTGGTATAAAAATGCAATAAATTAATAAATAAACATCCCTGCTTCCTGGGAGAGAGAACGAGCACAGAGCAATGAATCAGTCCTACAATATATTAGTTCAACATCACTTTCCCAAAGCGTTGAGTTTGGAAAGGCATGATTTAAAAAAAAACATTCAACGTGATTAGAAGCTAGAGCTGCCAGTCACAAAACTAGACCTCCTTCTCTCTCCCACCCTGGTGTTTTGCAAGACATGAGTCTTAAATCACCACGTTGAGTAATCTGGAGTTGATTTCTTTGCTTGGGGAGAAGTAGGCAGACCACACTAAAACCACATTCCACCAAATATGATGTTGAAAATGCAACGAGGAGCTTCTGAACCACTCTCCATAGTGCAGGATAGCAATCAGAAATGTCCTTCTGTAACCAAAACTCCTGGAACGATTTCTTAAACTTTGGCTTCAGCTCAATGTCATTTTGTAGCTCAATTGGCCCCTTTAAATGGGAAGCATTTGCCGAGAGAGGGAGGGAAAAGAGAGTGAACGCCTCTGTTTTGCAGCCGGCATGGCGGGGCACACCAAGGAGGGTATGTCTCTTCATTAGCGTTTTGGTGCTTTTAAAACATTTCAACACACCGTTAAAAGGACTCTTCTAAACGGTATTAATACATTTGTGGATTCTTCCCCTATATGGCTTGGGACCAAACTACCTTCTCCCATAAAAATGTCTCTGGGTTTTAAGACCTTCTGGAGAAGTGCTTCTCGGAAAAGACCACCTTGAGCGCCCCCCCCCCCGCCACCCACTTGCCTCTTAACGCCCCCCTATGCAATCCCACTGGCCCCAAGGGGGCAGTACCGCCCACTTTGGGAACCACTGACCTAGATGAACAGGTTTGACCCCTGGACGATCCAGGGATAAACCTTAGGTCTAGCTATGACCCAGGAGTATTCAGATTTTGTCCACTTCGGAGGAGTCCTACTTCGATTTGGATACCTGCTGAATCTGTCCGAATCAGCTAGTTTGGGTTGGGATTTAGCCAAATACAAATCACACTCCAAGCTGGTTCCCTTTGTCACGATCTCAAAAAAGAGATGTCTCCCGACTATTTCGCCATGTCACCAATACAATAAAGCAGTGTTTCTCAATGTTCATGCATGCCAGCGTCTTGAATCCCCCCCTGAAACTGTCCCTGAACATATTTGTTGTGCGTTCCATCCCGCTGGTGTCTGACGCAGAGACCAATCTTGTCAGACTCAGACATTCCCAGCTATTTCAAATTCCCTCATGATAGCCAGGTGTTTAAATCCCTTGTCAGCGATCATTCCAGGTGCCGAGAATGAAATTTGCATGAGCTTCTGTCCTCAACCGGTTTGATAGCTTCCTGTTTACTACAGAGCCGTCGCTTCTTCTCTGCCGTAGTGCGCAAGGACATCACAACTTCCAGACGGCCCTGATCCACTGTCATGTCAAATCGACCTGAGGAGGAGCTCCAAATTGGGATTTAAGGGGCTAGTCCTCTTTATGCATCCGGGGCTGTTCTGTACAGCTCCAAATACAAATTTCAGAAGGCTAGCTATGTTAGCAAAAGTGAAAGAATCTCATGGCACCTTAAAACAGATTTATTGGGGCACCAGCTTTTAAGGACGAGAGCCCATTTCATCAGGTGCAATGGGGTCAAAATGCTATGGAATTCAAGTTCTAAAGCTCGTGACATCCCTTTGCAAAACTCCTAAGCATCGAGCTCATTCACAACAGCCTTAAATGGCATTAACTCAATCTAGCTTTACTATGTTAACAACTGTAACTGTTGAGAAAACTCTAGTCTTGACCGAGTCCTGAACAAGTAGAATAAAACATGCTGATAAATTCTTGTTCTGTATCAAATACATTTGTCAGAATACAGAACTAGAATTTATCAGCAAGTTTGTTGTAAAAACATTGCTAATGGCGGTGTGAAAGCAGCAATGTCAGTCAGGGTCACCTTGGGGGAAAAGTTGAAGTCTCGTCTCCCCCCAGCAACCCCCAATAACAGCCTCCCCCAACCCCACTCTGTGTGTGTGTGTGTGTGTGTGTGTACCTTTACGTATGTGCGACAAGCAGCTGACATTCAAGGGGGGAAATGTTGTCCATCCCTGATATAAATGTTACCCAACCAAAGGAAAGGTTTTCCTCTGGCTCTTAGCCCTCTCCCTTTACATCATGAAAGGTACTGCCTCATAAGAAGCACATGTATTTATTTATCATAGACAGTCCCTGCCCTCAGGCTTACAATCTAAAAAAGTCATGACATACAAGGAAAAGGAGTTGGGGAGGGAAGAGGAGAAAAAGAGAGAGGGAGAACAAAGATTAAGTAGACCAGCAACAGGGCTGATGGGATTGTCCTGCTCCCAAAGGAAGGGAGTTCAACTGGAGGAGGCCCTGATGTTCCCTCTGCCTGCTCTTGTCCCCGTGCTCTTCTTCTTCCCCACAGGGTCACGATGTCAGTTAGTCCTGTGGGGTGGGGTGGGAGTCCATCTGGAGCAGGCCCTGATGCTTCCTCTGCCTACTCCGGTCCCCTTGCTCTTTTAATGCAGCAAGGTGAGCAAAGGCTGCTGCGATCTACCTGTCCTTGCGGAGAGGATGGGTGTGTAGGGGAAAACTCACACCCTTTTAATACCCTGTAATGGGGGTGAGCAGAAATTAAGTAACCCATGGGATTAGGGAGTAGTAGAACTGGAATGAACTGTGGATTGGAATATAAATCAGTATTGGAAGAAAGTTTAGGAATGACACGGCCACAAATGAGGCAAGCAGAATTAAGTAAGAATTATGTGCATTTGTTTTTCCTTGAACCTGAACTTCCTCAGAGGCAAAATAAGAAAAGTTGATTCCCACTTTGGGTCGTGTGTGTGATAATGGCTATGTTTTTCTGCCAGCTGGAATTTTTAAGCACGTAGAAGCTTCACACTGGAATTTTTAAGCACGTAGAAGCTTCACACTGGAATTTTTAAGCACATAGGAGCGTCACACTGGGATTGAAGGGGTGAGGGGATGATGCACTATGGGGTCAAGAAGAAGGAGAAATCCCCCAGCTGAGAGAGTCACATGTGTACGTGTGCTATAGGGTGAACTTAAAACCCAAAGGGTAATTTCTGGATGAAAACTCTGCTGACACATTGAGCAACCAGGAAACAGCTGCAATGTACATACACCGATGGGGGACGGGACGGGACGGGGACTTCCAGTTCTGCTTTTTCTAATCCCTGGCAAGGAGTAGCTGGCCTTATTATTATAAGTCCTCTTGACCGGCCTGCCAAAGAGCTGCAGTCCTCTTGACCTCATCAGAAAGTTCTCCCTGGCAAGGTGACAGGCAGACACACAAACAAGGTGACTCACGGTGGGGAAAGGCAAGCAGGATCCTGACACAACTCGCCCCCTGGTCAGAGCTATGCCAATTTAGCCCGCTGCAACATCACCTCCGAGCGATACCGTCACACACACAAGGATCCAAATCTTGTTTGCCATTCCAGTAAAGCTTATTTGTCCAGGGCATACTCTGGAAGGCCCAGGTCCAGAATTTCCGGGACCTGCAGCCAACAAACTTCAAACTTTCCCGTTACCTCAGAGGGTTTCCCCTTACATCCCCTCCTGTCCTGTGCCAAGACTTTGCTAGTAATCCACTCAAGAGCGGGGTGGGGTGGGGGACCTTCTCAACAGGCAGTACTTTTAATTTCCAAGGAAACGGACTCATTATCTGCCCATTTCTGTGTACCCCCTTTTAAATACACCCTTACACACAGCCTTTGTTCTGAGAACATAAGAAGAGCCCTGCTGGACCAGACCAAGGGTCCATCTAGACCTGCATTCTCTTCACAAAGTGGCCAACCTTGGGAAAGGAGGACTGGGCTCCTGCATCTTTCATAGTTGCATAGAAAAGGGGAATTTCAGCAGGTGGTTATTATTATTATTATTATTATTATTATTATTATTATTATTATTATTTATATAGCACCATCAATGTACATGGTGCTGTACAGAGTAAAACAGTAAATAACAAGACCCTGCCGCATAGGCTTACATTCTAATAAAACCATAATAAAACAATAAGGAGGGGAAGAGAAAGCAAACAGGCACAGGGTAGGGTAAACAGGCACTGGGTAGGGTAAAACTAACAGTATAAAGTCAGAACAAAATCAAGTTTTAAAAGCTTTAGGAAAAAGAAAAGTTTTTAGCTGAGCTTTAAAAGCTGCGGTTGAACTTGTAGTTCTCAAATGTTCTGGAAGAGCGTTCCAGGCATAAGGGGCAGCAGAAGAAAATGGACGAAGCCGAGCAAGGGAAGAAGAGACCCTTGGGCAGGCGAGAAACATGGCATCAGAGGAGCGAAGAGCACGAGCGGGGCGATAGTGTGAGATGAGAGAGGAGAGATAGGAAGGAGCTAGACAGTGAAAAGCTTTGTAGGTCAACAGGAGAAGTTTATATTGGATTCTGAAGTGAATTGGAAGCCAATGAAGAGATTTCAGAAGTGGAGTTACATGGTCAGAGCGGCGAGCCAAGAAGATGATCTTAGCAGCAGAGTGGTGAACAGAAACCAACGGACTGATGTGGGAAGAAGGAAGGCCAGTGAGAAGAAGGTTGCAGTAGTCCAACCAGGTGTCCTTTGTATGCACGCAGCACCTTGTGAAATTCCCTCTTCATCACAACGGTTAAAGCTGCAGGAGGTATACTAGAGTGACCAGATTTAAAAGAGGGCAGGACTCTTGCAGCTTTCACTGTTGTAATAAAGAGGGGATTTCACCCGGTGCTGCATGCACACAAATGACACCTGCTGAAATTCCCCTTTCTACGCAAGAAAGGTTTATGTTTTAAAAGTGTTCATCAGAAGTTTTTTCTGAAACTATTGAACAAAGTAACAACCTCTGAGATAGCCATCTCAATCTCAAGATCTTTGGGAACAGCCAAGATGTGCAGCTGGATGGCTCTCTGACCAAGGCCGTTTGCACATGTTTTTCTTGAGGCATAGCAACACAATCCGATGTTCATATTGCATATGGACACTATGATTGGCTCACAAGGCTATTAATATGTGATATGTGCTTGAAAAGTGTGGGGAGTTTTGGGTCAGTTAGTTTTGTCTACGTGAACGCTCCTTAGTTATGTTATATTAGCTTTCTTGTAAATACGTGTACAGTAAACTTAGCTTAGTAGTTCAAAAAGGCTACTGTGTCTGAGTATTCCTTCGCTTCGTGAACATCCGCCTGTCGCCAGTGACCTCTGTCTCTGCTGACGTGTGCTTGCACTCTGTGCATGCTCTGAGGGAGTGCAATACATCAGACTCCTAACATATTAAAGATGCAGGAGCCCTGTCCTTCTTTTCATAGGGTCAGCCTAGGCCAACCATCAACCAGGGACCCACAACCTGGACACGGGGAAACAGCACGCTTCCACTCATGTTCCTCAACCCCTGGTGTACACATTACTTCCTCTGATGCTGGTGGTAGCACATAGCCATCAGGACTAGTAGCCATTGGTAGCCTTCTCCCTGCAGACTTCCATTATTAGACTGCAGCGCAAGAGGCCCCAAGACCACCAGGATGGGGGGTGTTCTACCGGTTCTGGATGGGATTGCACTCCCCCTGAAGGAGCAGGTTCGTAGCTTGGGGGTTCTCCTAGAACCATCTCTGTCACTTGAGACTCAGGTGACCTCGGTGGCACGGAGTGCCTTCTACAAACTCCAGTTGGTGGCCCAGCTACGCCCCTATCTAGACAGGGATAACCTGGCTTCAGTTGTCCATGCTCTGGTAACCTCCAAGTTAGATGACTGCAATGCGCTCTACGTAGGGCTGCCTTTGAAGACGGTTCGGAAGCTGCAGCTCGTGCAAAATGCAGCGGCCAGATTGATTTCGGAACCAGAAGGTTCGACCATATAACACCTGCTCTGGTCCGCTTGCACTGGCTGCCTGTATGTTTCCGAGCCCAATTCAAGGTGCTGGTTTTGACCTATAAAGCCTTACACGGCTTGGGACCACAATACCTGACGGAACGCCTCTCCCGGCGTGAATATACCCGGTCACTACATTCAACATCTAAGGTCCTCCTCCGGGTGCCTACTCCAAGAGAGGCTCGGAGTGTGGCAACGAGGGACAGGGCCTTTTCGGTGGTGGCCCCCAGACTATGGAACGATCTCCCTGACGAGGCTCACCTGGCGCCAACGCTGCTATCTTTCCGGTGCCAGGTTAAGACTTTCATCTTTGCCCAGGCATATGGCAGCACATCTTAATCACCCACGTTTATTATTTTTTTAACAGTTTTAATGCTTTATGTGTGTATGTTCTGTGTTTTAAAATTTTAAATTTTGTATGCTTGTTTTTATCTCAATTTTAGAATTTCTGTAAACCGCCCAGAGAGCTCTAGCTATGGGGGCGGTATATAAGTGTAATAAATAAAATCCATTGGCCAGGGGAGCCAGGAGCAACTAGACTGTATGTTCTGGGGAGGTGTTGTTTTGTATTATTACAACCTGTTGTAAACCACTTTGAGAATCCTCTGAAGGAAGGGCAGGGTAAAAACCATGAAAATAATGTCTTCCCCAAGAAGCTGAGGTAAAACATGTATGTTTCAGTCCCCACCGCCAACTTGTTGACCTCACAACCACCTGCGAGGGAGGTTAGGCCGACAGACACCCATTGGGTCAGGGTAAGACAATGAGGATTTGAACTCAGGTCTCCTTAGCATTACTCCTAAAGTTGCCACTTGAGACTTTCAGTATCCTGGCCCAGGCAGAAATTAAACCGGTGAAGTGGTGCTCCACTTTTATAGCCGCGCCAGAATCTTCACCAATTTAATTTCTGCCTGTCGCGAAGCTGTAGAAAGCTGCGCCTCTTCCCTCCCCCTCAGGATCTTCTCCCGCCTTTTTTTTTTTTTTCGCCCCGTACCGAAGTGGGGCAGAGAGGCGTGTCCTTTTATCTCGTGCTACACTCGAAGCCCCGCCCCTCCCCGCTCCGCGTTGGCTGCAAAGCAAAAGGGCGTGGCTTCAAGAACTACCATGCCGCCCGCGCGCGCTCCCCACGCATCTATATATACAGGTAGCCGGCGAAAGGCGCCGCTCAGTTCAGGCTGCCTCTCGCCTGGAGAGTTACGGGTAGCGGGTAGGGGGTAAAAAAAAGAAAGTCATGGTGGTGGACGTGCGCGGAAGGGGCGTGGCCCTGGAGGAGGAGGAGCTGGAGTGCGGCATCTGCTGCATGCCTTACGACCGCTGCGGGCGGGCGCCGCGCCGCCTCGGGGGCGCGCACGGCTCCTGGAAGCCCTCGCGCTGCCGCCACGTGATCTGCAGCGCCTGCGTGTGCCAGCTGGCGCGCGAGAGCTGGTGGGAGGAGGTCACGTGCCCCTACTGCCGCGCCGTGACGTCCCTGCGCGAGCGCGGCAACTTCCTCGTGGCCGGCGTGCGGCGCGGGAGCGGCGTGGGCCGGCGGCGCCTGGTCCTGCCGCCCATCGACCCCGAGCTGTGGCAGCGCGTCGCCCTCCTCGAGAGGGAGGAAGCCGAGCGCGGCGGCGGCGCGCAGGAGGACGGCGGCGAGGACGGAGGCGACGAGGAGGGCGACGACGGGCAATGGGGCCTCTGGAGGGCGCTGAAGAGGCTCCTGAAGCGGGGCGGAGGCGGCCGCCAGGCGCATGCGCGGAGCAGGAGGGGGCGGGGCCGCAGCAGCTCCTTGCCCCCCCGGCGGAGGCCGCAGCCAATCAACCGTGAGTGGGGGGCTTTTTTTTTCCCATGTTGCTTTTTTAAAAAAGGGGAACCTGAGGGGAGTTCAACTTGGGACTACAGCGCCCATCATCCCCCAACCGGCATAGTTCTTGTTAAGCACCAAAAGTCATGCCGCAATTCATCGATGAGTCCGCCCTTCCCCTCTTGGCTGTGGCGTCTGGGGGATGATGGGAGTTGTAGTCCGGCGCAGCTGGAGCGGGGCCAGGTTGCGGAAGGCTGGCTGAGAGCTTCGTGGCCCCCTGAGAAACTAACCTGACCTTAACCTGATGCCGTTCTGGATGCGCTGGAGCCACAGCGACCATCATCCCCAACTAGGATGGGCAAGAGGAGAGTCTGGAGAAGACGAGAGTGCCTGAAAGACCACCGCAGTTAATCTTCAGCTGCGGCATCAGCGATCGTGGAGTGGAGTACGCTTTGTGGGATGCGGGAAGCGGTATTGGAGGTGGGATAGGGGTGGACAGAGAAGGCGTAGAAAACAGAACGCCTCCGGCAAAGTGGGCTTTTGCCCACGAAAGCTCATCAGTTTGTCTTTAAGGTACCACAAAACTCAGTGTGGTACTTCCAGGCAGGAGCGACACCAATCAAAAGGCCTCATTTCATTAAATGTGTACACCGTTCAGTTTATATCTGAGAGGTGTGAACGAGAACAAATCCAATATAATACAGATAAGGCAACGCTCAAAGAAGTCTTTTAAAACTATGGCAAGCAATTGTGCAGCCCTTTACTTCCATCCGCGGAGTATTTTTCTCTTGTAACTGAAAGAAGACGTGGAAAACACACTGAGGTTTCGTCTGGACCCCCTATTAAAATTTGCACCCTTCATTTTTGTTGCGACACAATAACAAAGCTCATTCTCTGGGAGCAAGTATCGTTTTTATTCTCTCGGAGAGTGGGTGCATGTCACAAAAAGTTACGCTTTTCCTGCTTTGGAACTGTTTATACATACAGGCAGATTTTGCTAATTCGTTTAAATATGTTTGATCAAGTAAGGCTTATTTAATCATGTACAGCTAGCTTATTATAAAAAGTATTTACTTTCTTTTCTTTAAGGTTTGGAGCAGGATCGTGCCTGCTGCCCCTGCCCTCTGTCTCCGTGTGTTGATCAGCTCTTTTTCACTCAGCCTCTGGATGTGTTGTGGGCAAGAGCTGAGCAACACATGCAGATCAGGACAGGGACATTTGTGTGATTGTGCTTCTGTGCACCAGTTATCGTTACATTTAGTTGTTTGCACAAAATTGCACATGTTCCACTGCAAATAAAGCACCCATCTATATCAGTGACTGAGGACAAAGTTATTAGTACAGTTAACCTTCCAGGTACCTCTGAGGCATAAGATGTTTTTTTTTATTAATATGCAACTTTAATTTATGTATTTAAAGCATTTATCCCCCCCTCCCACTTTTCCATTAAAATGCTGAAGTCTGCTTATCTAGTAGGTTAATATCCTGCTTTTGGATTACAATCCTCTAGCATCTAAAGGTTCTTTCCCATGGGTAGTTGGTGTTAGTTGCCCCTGGGACAACCCAGTTAGAATAACAATAAATAAAGAAATACAGTATAAACCCGTGAGATAAATGAACATCAGGAGACAGTAGATTAAAAACTCAAAAAAATTAGAGTTCAGTGCATTGTTACTTTGATAGCCCAAAGGCCTATGGAAAAAGAAAAGTATTCATGAGCTGACAGAAGGCCTTCAGGAAATGTATGAGATGGGCTTTCTTCAGAAAGTTCCCACAGTCCAGCTGCAACTATAGAGAAAGCCCTCCTCTGTGCCTTCGCCAGATGCAACTGAGATGTTGGTAGAACAGGACCAAGAACTTACTCAGCAAAATGTAATGAATAGATCTTATAGTAAACATGTGAACAACATGTACTGTTGTATTTAATTAGAATTAAAAGTCTGTCCACCCTACTTAACATTCCACTTGAGCACACATGGCAATGGCTTCTTTTAAACGCCTTCCCCTGCTATTAACCATCAAACATCCGTTTATCTCCTGTTATGTAAGTGTGTAAACACCAGTGTTGAGTGAAACGAACTTTAGCTGCTTTATTTTATTTATTTATCATTGCATTTATATCCCACCTTTTCTCCTCCAAGGAACCCAACGCAGCGTACATAATCCTCCTCTCCATTTTGTCCTCACAACAACAACCCTGTGAGGTAGGTTGGGCTGAGAGTCGGTGACTGGCTCAAAATCACCCAGTGGGTTTCCATGGCTGAGTGGGGACTAGAACCCGGATCTCCCAACTCCCAGTCCAACACTTTAGCCACTACACCACACTGGCTGCTTTATGCCTCAATTCCTTCCCACTTTGGTAATTGTTGTTTTGTGGAGATTATTTATTTATTTATTACATTTATATACCGCCCCATAGCTGAAGCTCTCTGGGCAGTTTACAAAGATTAAAACACTGAACATTTGTCTGGTCTATTGGTGGCTGGGGCATTCTGGGAGTTGTAGTCCAACACATCTGGAGCGCCCCAGGTTGTGGAAGGCTGCTATGGAGCCTTGCAGGTTTATGGTCCACGTTCAAGTAGTCATGGCATATTAGCATGAAGTCGCTATGTGAGTTGCAGTGTCACAGCATTGCCTGGCACCACTTCACTCCTTCAGGAATTTTGGGGGGTCGGTCCCTCTGAGGTTACGTGCTACGCTTTGGCGGGACAGGCGGGTGAAGAAATGGCCCCAGTGGGTTAAAGTGGGAAATTATGGCCCTCTTCAGACAACACGCTAAGCCACAACGCTTAAGCGTTTTGAGCTAAACATTATGGCTTAGTGTGCTGTGTGAACCATTCCTAACCATGGTGGTTATATAACCATGGTTTAAATACCATTTGCTGCAAAAGGATTGGCGCCTAACCATGGCTTAGTGTGTTGCCTGAACAGGCCATAGAGAGCCAGAGATCCTAGAGATGTGAATCCCATGTTCCTGGAACCTCCTTTCTTGGAACTGAACATGTGGTATTAGTGTGTCTGTCCCTGACTTGACCTGTGCCTTTTTCAACAGGTCATCCTCACCTGTTGTTTGCATGAGTGACTCTCTTTTTTCTTTCTTTCTTTCTCCTGCACAGCCTACGACTCTGAAATAAAAGACTTGGCACTCATGACTTGCTACATCATCTGAGGAGCTCAGTGGCTTGAATCAATCTACTTTTATGACTGCTACATCAGAAAAGTGTAGCTAGCCTGCATCTACAAGAGGTGCTGCTGCGAGACCTTGGCTACAAACTGGGTGTTATTTCACTGCAGCATGTGGAAGATGTTCGAGGTTGCTGTGCGTCTCCTCTCCATTCTGGTTAGCACAGAAGTTCCTGGAAGTTGCTGTTCCTCATGAACCCATAGAGGCAACGCCAATACGTGGCCCCAGGAGAGCTGCATCCCGTGGGCCGTCGCTTCTCAGGCCGTGTGAAAAGTAGCAAAAGGGAGAAGATAAAGCAAAAGACCGGTCAGTCCTACAGAATGCTAGATGGCACCTCTTCTCACGATTCTGACATCTACTCCAATATATTCAGCTTCTCTGTTGTCTGCCTTCCAAAAAACAAGGTGGGGTTTATGAGAGACCACTTTCTGAAAGTGTCATCCCACCCCCCACCACGACAACAAATTGGGTTGATGTGGTTGAGGTCATATGGCTAGGAAGCTGGATGCATGGTCTGATGTCCAGTGTTTTTCTATTGTCAAGTAACCGTTTTTGCAAAACTTGACCCGGGTCGCTCATGGTTTGGGGGTAGGGAAGGATAGAAATAGAGCTTCCTACAGTCCCTGTTTATGTGCATATTCAGCCTTCATTCTCAAGTCTTGGAAGCTAAAAATATTTTATATTTGGCTTTTTTTTCCTGCCTTCAGAGAATGTAAATAACAATTAAGTGTTGTTAAATGGCTTCCTCATAATGTTTCGTCTTGTGGTGACACCTAATAACTTCCTAAGACCTGGGAAGTGCCTCAAAGTTAAAGGAATAAACCTGGTCCATGAAGTCATGAAGAGTCGGAAGCGACTGAAGGAATAAACAACAAAATAGCCCATTTCTGCCCAAGTAGGGCTGCTGCCATTACTCCCTGTTTTGCCACCATTCCCCTGGCTGGGCCAGGAGCATCTTTGAAGTAGAAATCTGAGCACAGTATGAAGAGACAAGTGATTTGGCTAAAAGGGGGGCAGTCAGCTCCTCAAGACCAGGTGTTAAACCTGCCAGATCACTTTGCAACAGCCACATAATGCAATTCTGGGTGATTCAGGCTTTTTTCTGGTGCAACTTTGTTGAGCTGGATTCCTAGTTATTCAGACAAATACCTGAAGTAAAATACTAGTTCATTTGATCAAAGGTCATACAGGAGCTCAAGGAGATACTTGGCTCTAGGATAAATCCTTCTAACCCTTTGCGACGAGTTGGTTTGACCCATGTCTTCTCCTACCAATACACCATATTTCTTTTGCTGAATTCATTACAACCTGCAAAACGTTCTGCAGGCTTTCCCATTTTTTAAATCTGACATGTGAATATTATGTATATTAGGAGGGGAGACCGATCTTTCTAGATCAGCCTTCCTCAACTTGGGGCACTCCAGATGTGTTGGACTACAACTCCCGGAATGCCCCAGCCAGCTCGGGCATTCTGGGAGATGCAGTCCAACACATCTGGAGCGCCCCAGGCTGAGGAAGGCTGTTCTAGATGCTGTTTCCTTGCCAGAAAGATCACATTTTAATTGCTGGTTGATTTTAAGAAGCATTTCTGTGAAATGCATTTGAAGTACTTAATTTCATATTTATGATATTTGTTCCAATTTCTTAACGTTTTGGCAACTGTGACTTATTTAATTTTAATAAAAACCTAAGATTTGAAATACTAATTTGGCGCTCACCTATTTAGCTTTGGAAAAGGCACTTGTTGGTTACAAATACATCAATTAAAGGAGACTGCCAATGGAATATAGCATGTTTATGACTTAAAACTCCCTACTCCAGCACAGAAACAGATTACTGGCCTCTTAGAGGACCAGTTTAAAAAAACACTTCTACCAAAGCAGCCTTGTATAGGAGGACAAATTGCCCCACCACCAGCCCACTGTTTCCCTTGTAGTTGCAGAGGAAATGATTTTCCTGCCTCAGCAGCTATCATGGAAACCAAGTGGGTTGACAGAGGACTCCTAGAACTTTAATAGCCTTGCTTGTTCACCTGCATAGAAATCCTGGTCACCTATGGCCACCAGGTGAGTTGTTAAATAAAAGACAGAATACACTGACTTCCCTGTTGACAAAACTTCAGTTTTGCAGATCGTTCTGCTAAAGGCCAAGTGGTGTCCTTTGGGTTAGGCCTATGAGATGGTCCTCCTAAACCGCCTTCACATGGGGAAAGGGTCTAATCCTGAGGACAGATGGGGGTCTGGAAGAACTATACATTGTTTAAGGAAGAATCGCAGTCAGAACAGGGCCAATTCCTCAATCTGCCTTTGAAAGTACTTAACGATGTAGGTTTGGGTACTCCGGCAGACCGGCCAGTTTCGAACAGCTGAGCATATAAACTTCCTCTGTGTAATACAAATAATCTATTCCACCAAGCTCCTGTTTCTCCATCTGGCTGATTCACACTGGAGCCCTGCATGTAGCACAGCTGCTGCCTTTGTTCCGGAGTCCTCATCCTGGTTCCCCTCAGACAAATGGTTGCAGCATTTCATCAATCATATCCTGTTTAATCACCACTCTGGACCTATGACCTGCCTGTCGCATGGCTTGGGACAAGTGCTGCTTTAATGGACCGCGTGGGAGGCATCTGCGGTGACTCACTGTGGACGGCCCTCCCTAGCCCAGGGCACAATAGGGCCCGGCCAGCTAGTTGATCAAACGTGGAGGGATGTGACTAAAGCTTTTGGTTGCCAAGTAGTCTCATTTAAATAAATTGGAAATTGCCCTGAGGTAAAGTATGTGATCAGAGCAACAACCTGTTAATGAGTCAACCTTAACATGTGAGCAATGGAGCCTAGGAGGAGAATTTGGGATTTAGGAGGGGAAATACCTAAAACCAAGGTGGTGGCATTTCTGGAAAGAGTTGATCGAACGGATTCACTGGTCTTTTGAAAGGGTTGTTCTCTGGTCCTCTGTTAGCGCTTGGTTCTGTTTTGCAAAGACCAAAAAATGCTCCCACTTGGTTTCATGGGATCTGCTGGTTAATTTTTTCAGGTTCCAAAAAAGTAGAGAAACCTTATCCTGCTACCTAATAGGCTGAGCTTTCTGCAATGCTTCATCATCCATAGATGGGGCTATTTTATTGTGTTTAGCGTTCCTTCCTATACTGGTTTTATAAAGTAAGTCTGTCAGGGCTGCTTTAGGGTGGATTCCTGCATTGAGCAGGGGGGTTGGACTCAATGGCCTTAGAGGCCCCTTCCAACTCTACTATTCTCGGATTCTAAGAAACTGTTCAGAATGAATAGTTGAATATATTAATGTTCATACGTAAGAAGGTGCATATTCTGTGGCTGTAATTGAATCTCTGTCCAACACAGGTCCCCAAAGTGAGATTGGCTTAATTTCAGAGTTTAGCCCCAAATGATAGGAGCCAAGCAGACCTATTAGCAGGCGTCACTGAGACAGGTAATTCTCCTCCAGTTACCTGACAGGGTTTGTGAATAGAGAAGGTGTTTACTGCTGACATGTGCCAGTATGTTCCAGTGTTCTCGACCCCGTGAGTGTAACGGTGTTCCCCTTGACTAGGGAGAATTGTCGAGGGTTTTATTCCTGTGCCTCCTGAGGGTAACTGAATGGCGATGAAATGGGTATCATCACCACTTTTTAAAATTATTGGGGGAGGGTTATTCCTGGATAGGCCATGGACCAAATATTTGAGTCCTCTTCAAAACAAGACACAAGGAAGTTCATAATGTTTATATATTGTTTTTAAGTGCTTTTATCCTGTGTAAACCGCCCAGAGAGCCTTGGCTATGGGGCGGTGTACAAATGTAATAAATAATAATAATCTCATTGGCAGAAGTAAACCTCCGCCTTCTCCAACCAGGTGCCCTCCAGATATGTTTGGGCCACAGCTCCCATCATCCCCAGCCAGCAGGGCTATTGGCTGTGCCAGCTGGTGATGATGGGAGGTGCAGTCCAACACATCTGGAGAGGGATAGATTGTGGAAAGCGAGATCGCAGGCCGGTGGATGTGTTAAGCTTTGATTTGAGACCCCAGGTAGGCGGTATTTGGCCCCTGGTCCTGAGGCTATGTCTTCCGCCCTTCAGGGCATTGCAGGAAATTTAAGACGGCACCTCCAAGCTGCTAGATCAGCCTTCCTCAACCTGGGGCGCTCCAGATGTGTTGGACTGCAACTCCCAGAATGCCCCAGCCAGCTGGCTGGGGCATTCTGGGAGATGCAGTCCAACACATCTGGAGCGCCCCAGGTTGAGGAAGGCTGTGCTAGATGCTGCGGGGTCCTAAGGCAGACATGGACACACACCTGCCGAGAGCCCACACCCCAGCAGGGATGGCCTGATGACAGGGCCTGGGGTGGCTCCCCTCCGCCATTGCCACCTGCTCGCTCGCCCACCTGCCGCTCCATCTGGCCCAGACAACGGTGGGGAGGAAGAGGAAGAGGAGCAGATGTCACAGCCTGTCATCCAAGAAGTAGCAATAAGGAGGAGGAAAAGGAGCTGGTGGCAATAGTGCTGGGGTTAGACTCACTGAGAAAGGGGGCCAATGGAGGGTGACTTGCCCAAGGGCCCTCAGGCCTGGAACCAACACCGAAATTTCCTGGGGCGCTTGAGGTTATGGCAGCTGCTTTCAGCAGCACCTGGAACTGGGCTGCAGAATCGCCCTGGAAAATGCCGGTGCCTTAGGCATAGCGTTAAGACTGACGTCTCCCTTCCGCACCAGCTGAAGTTTCCAAACTCTGCAAGGCTAGATATAGCAGCAGTTGAGTTTTTTAAACTCTAAAACCAAGCCTCCCCAGCCTGGCGTTTTTCCAGATGTGTTGGACTACAACTCCCACCATCCCCAGCCAGCCAGCATGCCCATGTGCCGTGCTGGCTGGGGAAGATGGGGGTTGTATTTCAACACATCTGGAAAACGCCAGGCTGGGGAGGCTTGGTTTTAGAGTGCAGGAATGTCTGTTTGTTCTTAATGATTATGTGATTTCTTGAAATGGTCAGAAGACTTATTCAATAAAGGTATTCTATAAAGCCCAGGGTTGCCAGGAAAGTCTTAACCGTGGCAGCGTTCTGGCAGAGGAAAGCCTCGGCAGGCTCCTTTGGCCGTGCTGTTCTACAGGCGTTTTGCCGTGGGTCATCTGATGAGTGAAGGCGTGAGAGTGGCTCTCGAGTGCCTTTCAGAGCCATGAGGCTGAAGAGGAGGATGAAAAATCTAGGCCACTCTCAGTTCCCGCACGACATTGGGTAGGAGACTGTACCACCCCTTTGCTGAGGCTATGCCAACCAGGTTCGTCTTAGAACTTCAGTAATACTTGGAAAACTGGAGCACAAGGATGGGTTTCCTGGGATGCAGAGCAGTTTGCGGAGCGTTAGTCTGCTGGCGGAAAGCATTTTTATGCCATAGTTGCCCACCTCCTTTCCACACACCTTTTTAAAAAATTGGCTTGTTTTCTTTCATAAATGAAATCTCCAAACAGCCTGCACTGCTGACATGAGGTGCAAGCCAACACACAAAAAGTCCACTTCCAGCCCCATCCTGCACCGCGTAAGGCAGCAGCCCCCAACCTTTTTGGCACCAGGGACCGGTTTCATGGAAGACAATTTTTCCACGGACTGGGGGAGGGGTTTTTTGGGGGGATGGTTTTGGGAAGCCACATCTGCCCCCCCCCCCCACTCCAGCATCCTGGCTTCGCTTCGACTAGGTGGGCGCCCAGCTGAAGTGAAGCCGGGATGCTGGGGCGGGCGGGCGAGCGGCTTCGGAACGGCGTGCCTGGACTCTTCCAGAGCGGCTTCCGGCCGGGTGCGCCGTTCCGAAGCTGCTGTCCCCACCCCAGCGCCCTGGCTTCGCTTCAGCTGGGCAGGCGAGATGGCGCTCTGCGCCCAGGTACACTGGGGTGGGAGTGGCTGGGTGAAAGCAGCTCACCTGCATGGCCCGGTTCCCAACAGGCCACGGACCGGGCCATGGCCCAGGGGTTGGGGACCCCTGGCGTAAGGAATACACACCAGCCGTTGCAGCTGTCTGCTGCTGGTCTGCCACAGCCATGGATTTTCCCTCTCCGCTACGGTGTAACCTTCCAAATACTTCTCCGTCTCTCCCTGTTCTTTTAGGACAGGCTGGCAATCAGTCCAAATCGTGTGGCCTTGGGCCATCCTTCTCCAACCTGGGGCCCTCCAGACTGGCTCCCATCATTCCCAGCCAGCTGGGAATGATGGGAATTGCAGTCCCAACACACCTGGAGGGCAGCAAGTTGGGGACGTCTGCCTTAAACCAACTGTAAACGTGCTTTCAGGTTCCTCACTCTTTTCTTTCCGAGTAGTTAGGACGGCTAAAACCGCAGTTCCGTGTCAACTTTCAAATTAAGCTTGTTTCATGTGGTTTGTGGACCATAACCAGTTTTTAAGGTGCGACAAGGCACTTTTGCTGGCCTTTGACTGCTGTTGCAAATAATATGGCAGGTTTTTGGAGGGCTGTTAAGGTGCCCTTATTTATTTTTCAGAACCGTCTCTGTAAGAGCGTAGAAAACCTCTGCCCTCGGGCAGGTTATTCCGCCGAGAGTGCTGAACCTGAGTGACTCTTTGCCCACCTCTACCTTTAAATCACTAGAAGTCTTGGCAGCAGGGCAGAATTTGCAACGCTTGGGCCTCAGTCACGGAGCTCCCTGTCGAGAGAGAGGCACAGCTCGGTCTTTTGAGCCTCGGTTTCATCTCTGAGCTGCTCCTAAACATTGAACGCCAAGACAGGGGGGCTCTTGCCAGTTTATATTGGGTTTTTTTTTGCCTCTGTCTGCTTTCCAGGAGGGCTATTTCAGACCCTCACGGTTCCTCTGCCCACCACTGGAGCATCAGCCCCTTCTCGGTCCACAGGTTAAACAAGGGCCCCCACCCCTGCCTTAAACAGTGTGAGATGGAGGGTGGGGGTGGAGGTCGCCTCTGATGCAGTGGTGCGCAAGTGGTATTGCTGCTAACGACTCGGGATGTGGTGCCCGTGGCCATGATTCAAGGCAACTTTGCAATGGATGGTGGGGCCAGTCATGAAAAATGGCAAAGCAGGTTTCGAAAATAATCTCGTATCATAGATTTTAAAGAGACACCAAGTAACGGAGCATCCCAGCGGTGTGGAGCAGGGGAAAGGACCGAGTTTGAGCATGGGTCTGTTGCTTGATGATTTATATTTCAGGGGACGCGTAGGCCAGCGCTTCTTCCTCTCTAGAAGGTGCTCACGAGGATGTACGTAGAATATCGGGAGAGGCAGCCCAGGTTACAACCCTGAGCTGACACGTCTTTTCTGTTCTGTCGTGGCGTTGGGAGGACACAGTTTGGAGCCCCTGTGCTGGGGAAAGCGTGCTTAACCCCTTCCCAGATGTCCCTTCTTCTCAAGTGCAACGCTGTACCACCAAGCCCATTCCACCCCCACCAAGCATCGCAAGTTCCAAAGCAAACAATCTTGCAGCGTGGTCTGCTGGTGGAAATCTCAGTGTGGCAGCGAAGGGAGAGGCTTCTGTAGTCCATCATATTGCACTCCACATCCAGGATAAGAAACGGGGGCTCTCATGTCGCTAGGGTTGTCTCTACATTACCGGGCGGGGGGGGGGGGGGACCACAGCCTTACCAGGGTTTCGTTTTCTGGAGTCCATGTTTACAACTGGCTCCTTTAAGTGGCAACCGTGTGACTTTGCTATTCAATGAAACGCTGCCATCTAGTGGTGGAATTATAGCACTACACCGGCTTTACACGCTGGGAACATCCTGCATGAATTGAAATACTGCATTATCTTCAATTTTTTTAAAAGCGAGATTACTGTGGGGAAAGCATAGGAGACATCCTGGTGGTTCGTGGCATCATGTAAAGGGCCTGCAAACTTCCACGAGTGGCCCGTCATGAGCATGCAATGCATCACTCATTTAAAGAGAGAAGCTCTCTTTAATGCCACCACGCAAAACCCTCCTGCGTGCTGAGCTAGCATAAGGATAGTGAATAGTCCTAGGAGAGGACACCCTCTCACTGTTTAACACAGCCTTCGTCAGCCTGGTGCTGGCTGGGAGTTGCAGTCAACACATCTAGAAAACTCCAGGTTGGGGGAGGCTGGATTAACCCATCCGGCAACTTCCCCTTTCAAATCCAGACAGAGCCCCTACTTCCCAGCCCGCACAAAGGAGGCATAAGACATCCAGGTTATGTAGCCAAGGAAACAGTGCCTTTATTCTGCAAGGTTTAAACAAGAAGTGACTTGAGATTCGGCAACAAATCCAGGAGTGCAGCTTGGCCCTGCCGTTGCGCCTACCCCACCCCCCAGACAGACTTGCTTTCAAGGATGAGGGTAGCAAGAAGGGAGAGACAGCCCCACCACCCCCACAGCGCAGGGGACACTCCTGGGAGGGCACGCCTCCCAAGTCCAGCTCCCTGTTTTCCAGATACAGGAAGGTGGGGGGGGGGTTGCTCCCCACCCCAATGCGTTCTCAGAACAGAACATGGCTAGGGAGTGTGCCCCCCCTCCCCAGTCTGCCCCTTTATTGCCCCGCAGGGGGTTCAAGCACAAGTGGGAAGGGGGTTAAGCATACAGGATGAGTGTGTATACATTATATATATATTCATATTTATAGAGTCACTTTGCAGTGCTTCTCAAAGATTCAACACTGCTGGGGGCCACTGCCACAAGGCAGGCCGCGCCCCCTCCCCTGTCACAGGCAGGGCACTCTGAAGATGGAGCCCTGGAAGCCTGGGGTTCTAATTCCCCTCCTGCTCCTCCTGCCACTATAGCCTCAAGCCAGGAGCAGAATCCAGGGGGTGTCCGGGCTCCCAAACAACTCTCTGTTGTTCAAAGCCGACTGATTTAGAGATCTGCCTCCCGAATCCCAGGAGAAAGGGAGGGGCTTGGGAACAGCAGCTCAATCAAAGGCAGGGGAGTGCTGAGGTGGGCGTTATTCACACCCCCTCCCTACACCCTGCCCCCATCGACGTGATCGGAAAATAAAAAGAGGAGAGGCTTGAGGGCCGTGCGTCCCTTCTGCCAGAGGCAGGACCTGTCCAGAAGTGACCAGCTGGGCAAGCTAGCCCAGGTGCACCCCCCTTAGTCGTCTATGCAAATCACCTCCCCGCTTTTCGCCTCTTTCTTCTCCAGGCTCTCCCCTTCCTTCTCCTTCTTCACAATCACAGGGGGGCCATTGGCTGCAATCAGAAGGCGAGAAAGAAGAAAAGGCAAGGGTTAGTTGGAGAGGCCCAGAGCCCAGCACGCGGTCTTCCAGGAGGGGCGAGCACCTGAACGCTGCCTTCCCCAAACCAGCTGGGCAGTTTACTCTGTCCTTAAGCTACGACTTCTCAGTGCCGTTCTGAGGCTTTGCTTTCTGCTGTTGTGGAGGCTTTGTAAAAAGATTAGGTGAACCCGTGTCAGGGGCCGGGCACAGGGATGAGAAGTAGTACATGTTGTGGTCACTAGCTCCACCTGCAGCATCTGTGACCCAAGAGGGATACTTTGGACTATCTCATAGTGGCGATTAAGGGAGGCTCACCATTCGGAAAGGAAACTTATCTTTAACCGTTGTATAGAAAAGGGAATTGCAGCAGGTGTCCTTGGTAGGCACGCAGCCCCCTGGTGAAACTCCCTCTTCATCACAACAGCTAAAGCTGCAGGAGCCCTGCCCTCTTTTGTATCTGGTCAAGAGGGAGGGGTTCCTGCAGCTTTTACTGTTGTGATGACAGTTAGGGTGGATTCTTGCATTGAGCAGGGGGTTGGACTCGATGGCCTTGTAGGCCCCTTCCAACTCTGCTAGTCTATGATTCTATGAAGAGGGAGTTTCACCAGGGGCTGCGTGCCTACCAAGGACACCTGCTGCAATTCCCCTTTTCTATGCAACTGTTAAAGGAGCCTTCCTCAACCTGGGGTGCTCCAGATGTGTTGGACTGGCTAGGGCATTCTGGGAGTTGTAGTCCAACACATCTGGAGCGCCCCAGGTTGAGGAAGGCTGTGTTAAAGAGACAGGAGCCCGGTCCTCCTTTCCATACGGTCACCCTGACTAAGGGCAGGGTACGGATGGCCTGTCATCACCTTGTGATGTCCCTTCTTTTATTTTCTAGCTTGCCATTGCCAGAAGACAGAGCACTGGGTGCTTTGGTGCCTTCCCCCGCCCCCCACCCTCAACATCAGCCTGGTGACAGATTTCCACAGGTTACCCATTGCTCTAATGGCATCACGAGGGTACTTAGACGATTTGGGGCTCAGTATTCCCACTGATATCAAAGGAATTTTTAAAGCTTAACGGCCATGCAGAGGCCGGGGGGATTTTGGTGGGGGACAGGGGAGGGAGGTTAAACCTTCCCTCCCCCACTGTGATTCCCCCTGGAAATCCACCCCTTCCTCTGCACAGCAGCTACATTAACGAACAATTTCACGTTAGCACCAATGGGAATGTATTTTCTAAGCTTAATTACCATGTTTGAGGTGGGTGGGTGTTGAAGCGTGTGAGAAGTTGCATCTCCCTCGGAAGCTTGTCTGATGCATGGCAATTAAACTGAGAAGCAAACCTTCTATTGGCACCAGTGGACACGTAGGTCTCTGGGAAATAGGGTTGGGGCCAGGCCTAGCGACAACCCCGGCTCCAAGCCCAGGATTATCCCAGTACAAACAGGGCCACCCTATGGAGGTGGTTCTTCTGAGCCCCTCCCTGGCTCCCCCATCCCTCTGCTCTTAACTTCCAAGATCCCACTGTCCCCCACCCCATCCCCACACACCTTGAGCCAAGGGGATAACGGGAATGCTGGGGGCCCTTCCCCACACGTTCCTGGCCCTCCTCCCCCTAGTTGTCCTCATTTCCGGCCGCTTGCACCCAATAAGCCTCAGTTGCCTCCCCTACCTGTCCGGGATTCCCTGTTCCAGGACACATTTTTCTTCCCACCTGGTGGTCTGGCGTGGTGGCAGGAGGTCCTCCCTGACCGTGGGGTTCTGACAACTCCAGACCACCCCACATGCAGCCACGGTCAGCCCCCCCCTCCCTCCCAACGTGGCTCAGCCCACCCATTCACTCACTCACTCGCTCCCAACTAACCTGTGATGAAGGAGCCGGTTGGCATTTGGCTGTAGTTGGCGCCCACGGTGGGCAGCGTCCCGCCAGCGGTGGCAGCAAAGGAGCCCCCAAAGGTAGGAGGGGTGGCATAGGGCCCAGGGGGGAAGGCCTGCGGAAGGGGGGGAGGGGAAAATTGAGTTCCAACCACACTGCCGATAAAGTGCCACAGCAGGAGAGAATACGCTCAGCTTGAGGGAATGAGGACGTTAGGGCATCTGACAACTTACCTGGTCGCCACAGGCAACCAAAAATTCCCTGCAGGCGATTGGCCAGGCCGGTGCAGGAGGGGTGGATCACTCCAATCCCCTTGGTAGAAGGCCATTTGCTTCCCTACCTCGTGTTTCCATGCTGGCTGTTGCTGGGGGGGGGGGGCGTCCCCTCCTCCTCCGCCGGCACGGAAACGCAGCCTACTAGCCTCTTAGCAATCTAGTAAACATTTTCACAGGTAGTAACTTTTGGGGGGGGGCATAGAGGGTTGTAGATCGTTTTGTATCTTTAATCTTTCACAACTCTTTTTAGCGGTTTTATTTCAGCCTGCACTCACATGAGATGCAATAAAACTGCATTAGGTCCCGACGTGGACGAGTCCCGCCCCTCGCCCATGCCGGCCACCTCACTACAGGCCTGTCGGGGGAATGACAGAGTGAAGCCGGGGGGGTGGGGGGTGGCAGGTGGTTACCGGGGCAGTCTGAGTCTCATTCCCTTTGCTCGCCAAGCGGCTGAGGATGCTGCGTTCAGACATCTGGAGGCGGGCAGCAATTGGAGGGATGCGGGAAAGCGTGGCCGGGAGGCGTGTCACATCCGCCTTCATGTCGCTCAGAAGCTCCTCCAGCTGGTTCAGCACTGGTAGGCCGGAAGCCGAGAGAGAGAGAAAGAAGGAAACAGAAGGAGAAAGAGACCGAAATCTGTCAGGGTGGCAAAGCCCGTAGGAACAGACGAGCTCTCCTGGCACACAGGAACTAGTTGCCAAATCTACCGTGAAAGGTCATTCTTTTATCAAGTACGGGGGCTGGAGTCATTCGTTCCTGAGCTAAGCTTGCTCCCGAGGCACTAACGAAAGGAGTAAAAGCAACGTCTCTCCATTTCCTCTGCCCGTCAGTCGCAAAGGAGGGACTCCACCCACTAGCCCAGACTACCCATCGCGAAACACAGGAGGAAGAATGTCCCAAATGGCTTCAAGGCACTATAGACTCTGGATATTTCTGAGTGGATGGGGTTGGGGAAGGATGAATGTACCAAAGATACTCATGGGAGACTAAACACAAGAGATACTCACATGAGACTTGTGAAGGGGGGGACACCAGAGAAACTCACAGAGAAACAAACCAGAGATGCTTGAGAAATGCACCAGAAATATATGCAGCAGTGAAATAGAGAAGCGGTAGTCACATGACACTTTGATGGGGACAAATGTGAACCAGTGCTACTCACATAGTAATTGGTGAAGAAATGCATAAGAGATACTCAAAGGGCATTGAGACACATATCCCAGAAGCACTCAGTGGATAACGCAAGAAAATTTTCTGGTGTTCTTTTTTTTTTTAAAGATGCATCAAAAGTATTGAAGAGGACAAAAGTGTAAAGAGATACTCGGGGTACTCGAGTTACACCGAAGGATACTCCGTGGAGTACTCAGCAGGCATGCTTAGCAAGGGGAGAGGGGAGATGTTCAGAAGGTAAAAAGATGCTTTGAGGACGCACAAAAGGCTGTTGGCAGATACTCGGGAGATACTTGTGGGATACTCCATGAACAGACCAAAGCTGATACACCAAAGATACACAGAGCAGCATCAAGGAGACAACCGTACACAGCGGCTTTTCTGATCACGACCGCACTTTAATGGATTCAGAGTGTGGTACAGAAGGACGCACGCAGCACAGAGGCGCGGGGGGTGGGTGGGAGGGGAGCGTTTACGTAGACTGTCCTCTCCGGGCCCGCCTCCCCGCCCGCCTCTTACCCTTGTGTAGGACGGCGTTGGCAGGCTTGTTGCCAGCCAAAGACTCCTTGGACAAGTGCTGGTGGCTCTCGGCCAGACACTCCACCTCGGCAAAGCGGGTGTTGAGGGCCATGGCCGGGTGGCTGGGGTCCTGCGTCATGTTCAGGTAGGCAGCCCTGCGCAGCTGCTCCTCAATCACCAGGGCTTGCTCGAGGAGCTGGGAGGGAGGGAAGGAGGGAACAGTGAGAGCAGGAGAGGAAACGGACGCGGAGGGCTTGAAAACAGCAGCTGATGCGGCCTCCTCCCTCACAAGGAAACCTACGCCAGGACTTGGCCTACGTTGGCTGCCCGGAGGAACAGATCCTGCATCTTTGGCTAGTTAAACAAATCCAGCAGCTACATGGCATTCGTTCGGGTTCTTCTAATCTCCAGGACAAGGCAGGGAGCAGAGGGCCAAAGCACCATGGCAGGCTGAGCCCCCTTCTGGCTCTGGAGATCTCCTCCAGCGTTACACCCAAGCTTGAGGCAGGAAACTCACTTTTAAAAGTGGAGATTCTCAGGGTGCAGGTTTTTGGGCCCAGTGCCAAAAGCTGGGTTGGAGCCAGACTTAGTCATTCCATCAGGCTGCAGCAGGGGCAGAGGAGGAAAACAAGGCCTCTCTCAGCCCTCCTGAGAAGCCAGCTCCAGCAGCAGGCGCGGCCTCTCCCCACCCCACTTCCACAGTCACCCAGTAGCTGCCCCATCAGGCTGTAGAGGAGGGAGAGACAGGCAGCAGCCGGGCCGGGCTGGCTCTTCTTTCTGAACTGCTTCCATTCGAGCTCGTCGTGGTAAGACCATTACACAGGGCCGTTATGAGAACTGTGCAACATTAAGAATTACTGCCCGGGGTTTCTTGTTTTCCTCTTCCCTCCCCATCTCTTCTTCCTTTTGTATCGTTTTCTTCTAAACTGAAAGCCGGGAGGTGGGGATGGAAGTCCTGTGTTGTCGTTACTGATTTGTGAGCCATTGTGGGACCCTTTCCAGCTGAAGAGCAGGGTATAAACCCTAATAATAATCCTAATAAATAATAATGATAATTCACAGTTAAAGTAGAAATCAATGGGGCAAATAAATTATTACCAACTTGTCCCATTGATTTCAATAGGTCTCCTCTACGTATGACTAAATCTGGATCCAACACGTGGAAACATACAACAATTTATTTATTTATTACATTTGAAATGAACCCTGATGTTCATTTCAGAAGCTGCTGATCTGGTTGATATCCCCCTGGCTACACGGCCAAAGTTACACTGCTCCAATGTGAGTTTTAAAATGCTGAAAGCAAGCTTTGAAGTTACACAGATCACTGTGTCTGAAGTGGTGTTCTGTGGCTGTAAGCAGACCTGAGCTCCTGAATTTCTATCTGGCCCCATCAATCATTCGCACCTTGAACCTTCTGGCCAGGAACTTGTTCTTCATCTCCAAGAAGTTGCCCTTGTTGGCTTCAGACTTAAAAGGCTCATTGATGATGGCAAACTGGTTGTCATTCTGGATATCCTGCCAGCGCGCGTAGCCGTGTCTGCAGAGTGGTGCAGGGGCATCATTAAGGAACCTCAACAGCTGCAAGCCAGAGTCGTCCGCCACTTTCCGGGACAGAGCCACAAGGAGCCCAGGCCAATGGTCACGTTTATGGACCTCAGCGATGAGGTGCCCTGAGCTAAGGGCCCCTGGACTGCTCTGTCTAGGGCCTTCCCGAGGCAGGAGACCCAGGGCCCTTTAACTCACGGTGGGCCACCTGCGGCCCATGGCCCACGTGCTGCTCTTGCAGGCCTTCAGTGTGGCCACCGCCGCCAAACCATGTTCCCAGAAGCCTGCCATGCAGAGGAGGAGGAGGAGGAGGAGGAGGAGGAGGAGGAGGAGGAGGAGGGGAGGGTTAACTCCTCCCTGCGCACCAGTCTCCCCCAGGAATGTGTGTGCGTGTGCGTGTGTGTGTGAGTGAGCTGCCCAGAGTCACCACACACAGACTCTGCTATGCCAGGCAAAGGATACAGGACGATGCCAGCCAGGAGCCAGTAATCATGGCGGCGGTGCCAGATCTCATTAAGCTTACTGGAGGAGATTGCAGCTCGCTCCTCGTTCTGCCACAAGGTGTGGAGTTCTGGAGAGGAAATGAGAGAGAGAGAGAGGGATGTACATGGACAGTGCGGCACTTGAGTACCCTGGACAAAATCATCCCTCTTAATAAAGCCAAACGTGGATACTGGTTGCTTCGGACTTCTAGAACTAGGGGGTGGGATGGGGGAGTCTCTTCCCTTGGGTGACCAAAGGAGGCAGCTGTGACTTGAGGGTGTGTACCATCAGCTGGCGCCTTGCTGGGCCACCCCCACTCCGGGCACTGGCTCGTCCCCTCGACGGGTCTAGCCCCATGTGCCGCGACTTACCCGTGAAGCCCCCGTCAGCAATGTTGAACATGAACCGGGGCTTCTCAGACTTGTCCTCCTTCTTGCCGTTGTTCCGGTTCTCGTCTTTGACGCTGCTGGCTCTGGGCTCCTTCCCCGCCTCCCTCTCGGCTTTCGCCTCTTCTTTGAAGAAGGGAAGTCAGTGCACGAAGGCAAAGGAGGGCCACCGAGTGCCACATCCTCCCTCCCCTCCCGCCCCACATGTAGCCTTTCCCGCGGGAGGGTGCTGGCGGAATCCAGTGTAAGCCACACCAACCACAGTTCTGATGCCCGCCTCCCTTTAGTCTAGGGCCGTGTAGAATCACCCTGCACAAGTCAGGGCATTTCTGGAGGAGGGAGGGGGAAGGGTGGCCTCTCTCTGCCCTTTCCCAAAGAGCACCTCCAAATCCTGCCGCTAGGCTGCTCCCAGAACCCAGGATCAATGGGAAATGGAAAACCTGGAGAGTTGGGAGGGCCGTCATAGGACCCCTTCCCAGCCTATGTCCTGAACTGTTTGTTTCCCCTCCCTGGTGCGGCCCCTGGATGGCGGCAGAAGCACGGCCCTGTTGAGCCCTGAGCTCAGGTCCAGCTACTGACACTCAGCACAGCAAACACCTGCGCCTTCGCCCCACCGTCCTTTCGCCTCGTCAAGCGCACGTTACCTTTCTTCGCCTCCTGAATCTCCGCCTCAGGCTTCTCCCTACTCTCATCATTCTCTGTGGGTTTCTCATCAGCCACGGGTTTCTCTGGATCTGCATCTGGAACTTTGGAAAGTACAAGGAGAATGTGAGGGAATGGGGGTGGGGGGAAAGACTTCACGCGACCTGCCAACGGCCTCGGCCTGGTTACAAAGAACTCGGGGAAAGGCATTAAAAGCCTGAGTGTTTGAGCTCATGCCATGACGTTACATGGAATCTTTCCCACCTCTTTTCGTTTTCCTTAAAAACAGCCAAAGTTCCCCACCCTCTTTGAAGCCCCACGTGCCAGATGGAAGCTTGAGTAGAGCTCCCACTGATTACAAGCTCGTCTTACCAACGCCAGGGCATTTACACTGTCCTCAATACCGCTTTGTGAATGCTCACTGTGACGATTGAACAGACACGGAACCTTTAACATCATTGCCACAGTCTGTATCTTTTGCATTTCATGTCCCCCTCAGCTTATAATCCACCCCATTCGCCCCTTGCCCTGGCACGCACGCACACACACACACACACACACACACACACACACACACACACACACAAAAACCTTGTATATATACCTGAAAAACTACAGCTTTTATATTATGTTATTGTATTTTATGGTTCTAAGTTTTGTTTTGTGAACTGCCTTGAGAGTTTGGGCTGTCGGGCAGTATAGAAATGTAATAAATACATAAAAATGACCCTTCATGCAAGTGATGAAACAGCCTCTATGTCACAAAAACAGATCTCGTAACAAATCTGTCAGTCTTTTAAGGCAGGGGTAGGAAACGCAGCGCCCGCAAGCACCCGTGTGCCCTCAGACACCTCCCTTGGTGCCTGCTCCTCCCCCCCGCCCCAATTTTTATTTAACAACATGTTTATATTTCCTTGCTGGCAGCTGGGATTGTTTCAAAGCGAAGTGGAAGCCCCTAGCTGCTGCCATCTTAATTTCCGGTGAATGTCCCTGGGCAGGTGATTGGTCCAGTGGGACACTAGCCACACCGGCCACCCATGGCAGCCACTTCCAAAGGCGCCCACAGGCCCAAGAGGCTGCCTGCCCCTGCTTCAAGGTGCCACAAGGATCTAGGTTGTTTTTGCTGAAATCAAGGTAATAGGGGCAACCCCTGTGGAAGGTGGTTCACCCCTTAGAACTGCCCAGAGAGCTTCGGCTATTGGGTGGTATAGAAATGCAATCAATCAATCAATCAGCTTCTCCACAGATCCACTTTCCTTTTCTCTTTGACAACAAAGAGTGGGTGGGTATTCCTGGATCACAAAAGGGTTTGCCCGCTAGGAAAGACTGAAAAGTTTTGACCGATCTAGGTACACCCTTCTTTTAGTTACTCACCTGAGCTGCATCCCCTCCCAAAAATTTTCTGCCACTAAAAAAAACTGTCAAAAGCTTTTACCCAATTTCTCTTTCTCTTCCTTGACTGCAGGCTCTGCTTCTGGCTCTTTCTCTCCCAGTGCCATCGGGCCCTCTTCCTCAGGCTTCTTGGATGACTCCGGCTCTGCTTTTTCCCCTGAGAATGTGGTGGGCTGCTCTGGGGCTGGAGGCTGGGAAATGCAAAGCAAAGGGATGCGTGAGCCGCTGCTGCTGCTGCTACGCAAGGCCGCCCTCAGGGCAAGGGCAAGCTGAACAGCAGTGAAGAACAAGTTTTCATTGGAGACCCAGAGCAGGGACGCAGCTGCCATCTGTGGGACCGTTCAGTAGCATTTGAGCAGCTTTTTCACCACCCTTTGAGCCAGTAGGGCTCTCTCTATGGGCCTGTTTAAGCAGGACACTAAGCCATGGTTAGGCTGCTAATCCTTTTGCAGCAAACGGTGAGTGGACATGTTTAAACCATAGTTATGCAGCCACCGTGGTTAGGAATGGTTCACACGACCCACTAAGTCATGGTTCACATGACACGCCAAGCCATAATGTTTAGCTCAAAACGCTTGACCACCGTGGCTTAGCATTGTCATCCGAACAGGGTCAGTGTGGCATCAGAGTGATTTAGAACTAATACAACAGCGCTAAAAGGGATGGAAGTGCCTGGTGTGGCCGTGTCTTAACCGTCTACAGGTGGAGCCACTGCTCAACTGAATTTTCTGGCCTTAAATGCCAAAACAAACTGTGAGACATTCAATATAGGAAACAGGGAGAAGACGAGAGCAAAGTCACACCGACATGCATGGAGTAAAGTCATTTTTCTCCCTCTCCCATAATCCTAGAACCCAGGGTCATGCCATGAAACTGATTGGGGGGAGATTCAGGACAGAGAAAAGGGAGGACTGCTTCACCCAGCGCATTGTTAAACTATGGAATCCACCACCACAAGATGGGACGATGGCCACCAACTTGGATGGCTCTGAAAGGAGATTAGACGCATTCCCGGAGGAGAAAGCTATCAACGGCTACTAGTCCTGACGGCTATGTGCTGCCTCCAGTATCTGATGCAGTACACCTACATGCACCAGTCGCTGGGGAACATGGGTGAGATAGTGCTGTTGCTCCGTGTCCTGCTTGTGGATCCCTGGTCAACAGCTGGTCGGCTACTGTGTGAACAGAGTGCTGGACTAGATGGACCCAGGGTCTGATCCAGCCTCAGGGCTCTTCTGATGTTCTTCTGATGTCCACTTGTTGCCTTCCCTGCCAACACCCTGATAACCATTCCTTCTGAAAACATTCCTCAAGGGTTTCCCACGTGGTGTTTCCCCCCACCCCCCGGCCACCAGACAGCCCACTCACTCTGCACTGAGCACCATGCGCAAGGGAATTCCCTGTACAGCGCACAAACCTCGGTCTCCATTTTCTCGCAACCTTTGGCTTCCTTCTCCAGCTTCTCGTCTTTGGCCTCTGGATCCTCCTTTTCTGCCAGGATCCCCCCGTCCCCTTTGTCACTCGGAGCCGGGGTAGCTGGGGAAATGGAGATCGTGAGAATCAGCCCTGGTGTGTATCCATCATTCCTTCCCTTCTCCAAATGCACGTTTCTTGATAATCCTATATACTTTAGGAATAACCCTGAGCTGAGCTGAACTGCAGATATTCCAAATACGCATAACATTTTAAGAAACCGATTTTTGACTGTTATTACTAATACAAGCACTTTATTAAACTTAATCTGGTTTCATTTACACTGATATGAATATAAAATGACTCAAGGTTAAATAACGGAGCATAATTCTGACTTTTTTTGGTACTGTTATGAATCTGGGGTGGTAATAGGCAGCCCCAGTTCTCAAGAGACGGGACAGGACAGAAATCCTCAAAAGAGATCATCAGTTTGGCTTGGTTCTAAAGCCCCTTGGAGGGCCTCTCTTCCCTCTGAGGGCAATGATCGGGAGTTTGCATCACCCTCACAAAGGATGCTGCCTTGGTTCTCCATTTCCCCTGGGTGCCTTACCTGGCTTGGAGGTGCAAGGAGTATTGGTGCAGCTGGGGTCTGGAGTGGTGGTAGAAGTTTTGATTGTGGGGGACGACGCCCTGGAAGACTTTTTGGAGTCGGCGCTGGGGTCAGGCATCAATTCAGGCATGCTCCAGCGGCCGTTGATATGTTCAAACTCTTGCACCTACCATGCAAGAAGACGTACACCCCTCTGTCAGCAAGCACGCAGCGGCGAGAAGGGCCGCAAAAGCAAACCCGTGCAAAGAAATATAGGGGGAAAGCCCAACCCGCGGACTCGGGTGGACTCCGTTTGGAAGAGGGGATTCCACAGCTAAGATGACGCTGGTGCTCCTAACAAGTGCATAGAAGGGAATGACATGCAAATTCACAGGGCTGCATTTCAGTTGATGCTAAAAGCATCTAAGCCAGACTTCCCCAAGCTGCTGCCTTCCAGATATGCTGGACTACAACTCCCAGCAACCCTTAGCCAGTTGTGCATTCTCAAGTTCTCCCCTCCCCATACCCTCAAGATTAGCAAATTGTGTGGTGTGTGTGTGTGTGTGTGTTTTTAAAACAACAACAAAGAATTCTACGATACTCTTCCTCCTCCTTAGAGGAAAGAAGCCATGTTCACACTCATGCTCAATAATATCAGAAGGGCACTGGATGGTCTAGTTTCTCCCGTCACCCCCTGCCCTTTCTTGCGTAGTGTTCAGACGCCATACCTTTTTCTTTACCAGAGACATGACCCCTATCCGCGTCAGGACCTGCTGCCTTGAGAGGCCCTCCCTCGGCACCCCATCGGCAAACGTCTCTGAGCCGTCAGCCCCAGGCTCGCACAGGTGTCTCATGAACAGAGAGACGTACGCCCTGAGGAAGTAGAAAACCCAATGGCTGAGTGAGGGGAATGTCACCAAAGGAAGATGAGAGCCTGGTCCATCTCCGCCAGCCTGCTCAGGGGACCGGCGCCATTCCCCTCATGAGGAACGGTTACGACATTTGGGACTTTTAGTTTAGGCCAAAAGGCGGGCGAGCGGGGAAGGTGATGGAAATGTGTAAAACTGAACACGGTATATGGAGCAAGTGGCCAAGGAGGAGTTTTTCTCCCTCCCTCACCATTCCAGAACCTAGACGGTCATCCAATGGAGCTGAACGGTGGGAGATTCAAGGAAGACCAAAGAAAGTACTTCTTCAACCATTGCATGGTTTAGAAGCCAGATTCCAGCTGGACATCAGAAAAAACTTCCTGACTGTTAGAGCAGTACGACAATGGAATCAGGGAGGTTGTGGGCTCCCCCACACTAGAGGCCTTCAAGAGGCAGCTGGACAGCCATCTGTCAGGGATGCTTTAGGGTGGATTCCTGCAATGAGCAGGGGGTTGGACTCGATGGCTTTGTAGGCCCCTTCCAACTCTACTATTCTATGCTTCTATGGTGGTGACAGCCTCCAACTTACGTGGCTTTAAAAGGGGGTTAGGCAAACGCTACTAGTTGCGATGGCTGTACGGTTCCTCCTAACCCCAAACGCCCCACATGGAACTAGGGCCTTGGCTGTGGGTCTTGCTGCTTCCCCGCGTTTGCCATCAGATTTTCTTCTCATGTCTTCACCCAGCGAGCAAAGTCGCTCTGTAGCTGTCGGCCGGCTTGGTAGAAGCCATACCTTGGGCCCCCCGAGGCACCTGGCCACAGCTTCCCTTTGCAGAGGGATTGCTCTGCGTCTGCCTGAGGGAGAGGAGGGTCACCGCTTCACCTCGCACTCCAGGAAACACAGACAAAAAGAATGCCTGGAGGGCCAGTCAGATGAGTAAGAACTGTCATCACTTGGCAAAGGAGAGTGCTGAGGGCTAACCTGCCCGCCCTATCCCAAGGGCTCAGGGTCAACAGCAACACAGACCTCCTGCGCCCAGCAAAGCCAGACTTGGCAACTGAATACCTTTAGACAGAAAAGCTCATTCCCTTGCAGTCACTTGTTTGGTATGATTTGTTCAGTGTTGCCCATGCATGGCTGAGGGCTTGGGACTGATGGGTGTTATAGGAACTTTTTTTTTCTGCCCAACCATGCATAGGATTGCATCCCAAGGCAGATTGCCCAGAAAACTGCACTTTCCTTTTAATGGAAATTCAGTTTCTTGGTGGGCTGCTTTTTGTGCTTGCATACCAGGATTATAGAAATTATACAACCCCAGTTAGAGCTGCTTTCCAGGAGGGCCCAGAACCTTTTTTATTCAGGGCCGGGCGCAGAAGCCCCCACCCCCCACCCCGCCCCGCCGGTGAGGAGGTGCGTGTTGCAGAATGTCAATCTCTCTCATACACAAGGGACGCCTACTTAAATTCTTTCTCCGTCTTGCCCCGCAAATCCCGGACCAGCCACTGGGAGGTGAAGGCGTCTTGTGGAGGCATGCCCCAGCGCATCACAGCATTCAGGAAGGCCTTGCGTTGGCGGGTGTTGAACCCCAGCACCTGAAGGGAGCGGCACAGAGGCCAGCGTCAGCATTGCATCTGCAGCTAGAACCCCCCTAACCTACTAGGGGAAACCGACTCAACTAGACACTTGCCCAGGGTGAGTCACCATTTATTTCACACAACTCACCCGGCACTCAAACTGCACAAACATAGGAACATGACCATGAACATAGCGGCAAGTTTTTTGTTTTTTTTTAGTTTAACTCTTTTGGAAACCAAAGGGCGATATATAAATCTTTCTAGAAATAATAGATAGCACTCTTCAAAGGGCCAGGATCTCTTCTCAATCATCCCAGAGTGCAGGACACGGAATAACGCACTCGAGTGACAGGAAGTCAGATTCCAGCTGCACATCAGGAAAAACTTCCTGATTGTTAGAGCAGTATGACAATGGAATCAGTTGCCTGGTGAGGTTGTGGGTTCTCCCACACTAGAGGCCTTCAAGAGGCAGCTGGACAAGCATCTGTCAGGGATGCTTTAGGGTGAATTCCTGCATTGGGCAGGGGGTTGGACTCGATGGCCTTTTAGGCCCCTTCCAACTCTACTATTCTATGATTCTATAAAAATAAACGTTGCACTGCTGCACTAGATTCTACCGCCTAAGCAAAGGTGTGGCTCCTCTTCCAATCTCTGTGCCCTGCAAATGTCTCCTTTCTCCTATGTTTTTACACTGTCTACAGAAACAGGATCCTCTCCACACCCGGTCTGCCCATGAGTACCGCTCTAGTTTCGCTCCAGATGGTTTTTAAAGGACGGGGCCCAAACCGTCCCTTCCAGCCCACCGCTTGCAAGCCAGCTGACATGGCTGCTCTCTCACCTCAATGTTCCCACCGACCCGTGCCAGGAGTGGCGGGAGAGGCTTGTCCTTCTCATTCCGAAGCTGCCGTCTGGATTGCCGGCGACCTTGGCACGTAGAGCAAGAGACAGAGGCTTACGATCAAATCCCTTCACCACTGTAGTATTACCAAGGCATGGCTAGGTGCCCAGAAAGCCTCCGCCTGGCTTGGCCAGAGATGGAGCAGGTCTCATCAAAGTCCCCCGGGCTGGACTGCCCAAGGCCACATGCGCGCATTTGGCCCAGGAAAACCAGGAAGCGGTCCCGGTCCCCTGGCTTGCTGACAGGCAGGCCTGGCCAGGATCCCAGAAAGACAAGTGCAGCAGGCGGCCGTGACAGAAAGCAATCTCCCATCACACACAGGCGGGCCGCTAGGAAAGAGCAGGTCCCGCCAGGTTTGTTAGGTGCGATACAGGGCAGCGCGGGCCAAGATTCAGGAATAAACACACACGCGCACACCGTTCACACCCTCGGCGGCATGTTTCATGCAATGCAAGCACTGTCTCTCCTCCCAGGTCAGAACACCAAGCTACACAGAGCATTCTGTCTGTTCCCGTTCTCTGCTTGGCAAGAGTGTGCACGTGCCGTGTGGAGAGAAGGAGGAGAGGCAGGAGGATCCCTCCCCAGGGAAGGTGGTTGGCCTACTCCGGGATCCTCAGGCCCCTTTAAGGCCCACACCGTGCAGGGGAGGGAGGAAGAACAAGTCCTCACCTTCCGGCCTCTCATCAAAGTCTTCGTCCTCCTCTTCAGAGCCCACTGAGTACTCGGACTGATTATCTGAAACAGTATCGTGCCAGTTTGCAAGCAGCACAAGACTGTCCGTGTTTAAAGGTTTCCCCCTCCTCCTCCTTAACCCTTTAAGGCAGCTCAGTGGAGCTACAGCCAAGACCACAGGATTTCATCACTTCTGCACAAACTGCTGAAGGGTGAAGTCACTGGAACACGGCCACCCCTGTTTCGGAAAGCTTAAAATACCTGTCCTAATGGCCAAATATACGGGCAGGTTGCCATGGCATTTTCAGCGGGGCACGAATTAGAACGGACATCAGGCCATATTTCCCTTCGCTGCACGATGGGAGAGGCATGCCTACTCCCACGTCTGACCAAAAAGACACTGCCATCGCCACGCACCTTTGGTGGAAGGGGTCTGAAGCAGACACGCAAAGCACCAGAGGTGCCTCTGCTCTCTCCCCCCCCCCCCATCACGCTGAACCCCTGCGCTGGCCTGGCCTGTCACAGCAGGCACACGTGTCGGATGGCTACTTTTAACAGGTGTGTTCTTCTTCATTGGCCCGGTTCTTGTTTTAAGAGAGCGGGGAGAGGAGCCCACGGAGTTGAGCCCAGGAGCCCAGGGGGCGCCACGCCGGCGCCCTCGTCCTCCCGCGGGGAACCCTGCCGCGGCGCTGACCTTGGTCCTCCTGGGCCGCGTCGTTGTAGTTGACCTGCTTGCGCACCCGCTTCCCTTTGCCCAGGTTGCGGGCCAGGTCCTCCTGCTGCTGCTCGTAGTGGTGCCGCAAGAGCTTCTCCCAGTAGTCGGGGTCCACGTTCTCCTCCTGCTTGATGATCTCCCGCTCAATCTCCTCAATCTGAGGCGGGAAGAGAAAGCCGGAGGCGGCGGGACTGACGCGCCGGCACTAACGCGGTCACCTGCATGCCAGCCGGGGCAGCTCCCTACAGCGGGGGCCGGGGGCCGCTTTGAGGCTCCGCTGCGGAGGAGGCTCTCGGGAGCCGCAATCCAGTGGCAGGTGGTTCCAAAGGCAACAGGGCAGGGACAAAAACCCCAGCCCACCTGCAGACTTAAAGCTCTTGCTGCCAGTCACGAAGCCCGGAGCAGAGGCATTTCGGCCTTTGAGAAGGGGGGGTGAGGGGGACTCCACAACAGCTGGGAAACCACCAGAGGGTCAGTGGTCGGGGGGAAGGGGGTGTGGCCGTCGGGGGAACCCCAGCGGACCAGAAGTTCTGCACCCTGACCTGTGACTCTCCCCCCCCCCCCGACCCCCATGCCTCCATGCTTCCTGCTGTACCAGCCGCCACCTCCTACAACCTCGCAGCCGGCCTCGTTCCACCAACCTTGTCCTCTTCCCGAACCACGTACTGCGCCACTTTGAAGGAGCTGAGGTACTCGTTCATATTCTGGACGTCCGCGTCATCGGTGGCGTCCTGGTTACGGTCCAGCAGCCGCGCGATGGCTTCGTTGTCGTAGTGGATGACGCTGCTGTCCTCCTCTTTGTTCTCGCCTGTAACAGGGCAGGGGAGAAAAAGCGAGCGTTTTATACCCTGTCATAGTTGTATCAAAGGCATATCTGCAATTCCCTTTGATGGAAAGGCTTCATCCCTCTTGGTTGGGGTTCCAATCTTGCAATTAACACACCTATTTTGTTAAGCATGAGGCTAGACTACTGTGATGAATTTTACTTGGGCCTGCCCTTGAAGATTATAAACCTTAACTTCTTCCTGGCCCCTGAAGCTGCACCCACAGCAACTACGTAACTCCTCACCTTCATTTTCATCCTTGAACAGCTCCTCCGTGCCGAACTTGAGGATATCGTCCAATTCCTGCTTGGACATGCTGCCCGACTTGGAGCCCAGGCCTGGGCGGACCACCAGGTGAGTCAGCATCATCTTCCGCTTCGCCACCTGCGTAATCCGTTCCTCCACCGAGGCCCGTGTCACGAAGCGGTAGATCATCACCTTGTTCGCTTGGCCAATGCGATGCGCTCTGCTGAAGGCCTGAGGGGTGGGGGGGAAAACAGCCCAAGCAGCTGAGAGAAGGATGAAATGGGCCAAAGGATGAAATGGGCACAATGCAAACAAAAACAGGATGGAGGGGCCTCTGGCTGTGGTCCCCAATAGAGCCATGGCTGCGGGGGCGAGAAAGGGAGAGAAGGACGGGAGAGTTCTTAAAGGCAATGAGGTTAGAAAGGGTCCAACCGGGGCCTTCCAGTGACTCCAGAGGAAACCTTGGCCGTTTTCTACCATTCTTAACTGGAGGGAAATCCCCAAAGAGCAAGAGTAGCGGTATCTAAGCCATCCCTAAACACTTTATCTAAGAAGACCCACCCATACATCCCAAATATCCGTTGCCATGGTAACTGGACTAATCCCATCCAACTATCCCAGACTGATCTAGCTAGTTTAGCCAAGAACTGCAGGCCTGGTCAGCCATTAGTTCTCTGTTAAACAGACAGAGGAATTTGTAAATCTAGCCTTGAAGGGAGTGAACAGTTTTCTGTTCACCTGTGTCTTTGTTGTTATTATTATTTTTTGCCAAGTATCCGTCTGAAACAGACAAGCAGCTAGCAGGTACAATCTGTTGTGGCCACGTGCAAAACCATAGCTGTTGCACAAGTTTGGCTATAAATCCAAAGGTTGGGGCATGTACACAGTATTCCACTAGAGACTCATCCACAGAGATACTGTTGTCAGGCTCCAGGTCGATCCACACCCAGGGATTCCTCAGCAAACCCTACTCCCACGGAAGACGTTGCACGGATGCCTCAACGGGGGTCTCAAAAACCCTCTCTCAGCCCAGCCCAAGCCCTGCCGCGGTTCCTGGCTCGCCCCATGGCTCTCCAGAGCACTGGTGGACCAGGTGGGACACGCAGAGTCACCTTCAGAGCACCCACCTGGCCACCGGAAGACCCTTTTGACCAAGATTTATTCAGGAGGAAGGGCATAGTTAGAAGCAAGGGTCTACTTGTGAGGAGCAAGAACCAGCTACAATGAAGAAGCAGGCCCAACTGCCACGGATCACTCAGGGACAGCAAGTATATAAGCCCTCAGTCTTTTCCCAGACCTTCGCTGGGGGGGGGGGGTAACAGCTCCTTGTTCCAGCTGGGGCCTAGGACAGATACTGAGCCAGTCCACAATGTGGCACGCAGTTTTACAGAGCGAAATTCTTCTCCCTCTCCCGCAATACTAGTATTGGGGTCGTCCAATGAAACTCGGTGGGTGATTCGGGGCAGACAAAAGGAAGGACTTCTTCGCCCAATGTTTAGTTAAGCTACGATTATTAGTCACAATGACTATATATATATATATGCTGCCACCAGGATGAGAGGCAGCATGACTCTGTAAGCCAGCTGCTGGGGCACATCTGCAGGGGGAGGGTTGTTGTCTTCCTACCCTGCTTGCAGACTTCCCAGAGACTTCTGGCTGGGTGCTGCATGCAAGAGGGTCCTGGGCTACGCAGGCCTCCAATCTGATCCAGCACGGATCTTCTCGTGTTCCTAGGTACAGTGTAACTTCAGGAGAGTCAGGCCTAAGAGAGCAGGGGGCCTACCTGAATGTCATTGTGCGGGTTCCAGTCCGAATCAAAGATGATCACGGTGTCTGCGGTGGCCAAGTTGATACCCAGCCCACCTGCCCGTGTGGAGAGCAGGAAGCAGAACTGCTGGGCCCCGGGAGCTGCAAAGGGAACCAAGGCCTCGGTGAGTGAATGAGAAGGCGCAGCAAAGGGCAACCAAGAGGATCAAGGGGCTGTATCAGCTGCCCTCGAAAGGAAGGTTACAACACCTGGGACGATTTACCTTAGGAGAAAGGAAAGCAAAATAGGGGCCCATGGCAGAGATGATGCCTGGTGCAGGGGAAATGGATGAGGAGGGATTTTTCTCCCTCTCCCATAATACGGTAACCCCAGTGGGGTCATTTTCCCATGAAGCTGATTTGTGTGAGGTTCAGGACAGATAAAAGGAAGGACTTCTTCACGCAGCGCAGAGCTAAGCTCTGGAATTTGCTACCGCAAGATGCTGTGATGGCCCCCAATTTGGGCAGTTTTAAAAGGGGATTAGACAAATTCTCAACAGCTGCAAAAGGACAAGTCCACTTCCTGCCACTGCCCCAACACCGTCCGCACTTACCATTAAACCGATCGATGGCCTCTTGCCGCAGGGCTCCTGTAATGCCCCCATCAATGCGTTCGTACTTGTAGCCTTCATAGTCAAGGAAATCCTCGAGAAGGTCCAGCATTTTTGTCATCTGGAAAATGAGATTAGAGATGTAAAATCTCTTGAAATGTTGAAGCCATAAAAAAAAAAAAAAACCCGAAAATGCTGGGTGGGGGAGAGGTCGGGAACAGAAAAACCGGACCGCCCCCAAAAGACCATCGGAGGACCCATCGTGGTCGGCTGAGGCTGTCGGAATGAGCGCAGCTCCTTGATAGAGACTGAAGCTGATCTTACTGGACTGCACAACGCTGCCGGGAGAATCTGAACTTTGATGGGCTACCGGCTGAACGGAGTCACCCATGGCGGCTCGAGTGGCAGACTTGGGACTCTGGGGCAATCGGACACGCTGAGTTTTCCTTTTTTGTTTTGCAGTTCTTTTAATGGCTGCCTCCCCCATGACACAGAGAGGAGTGGCGGGGGGGGGGGGGGAGAGTGGAAGAAAGCTGAAGAGGGATCATATGGGTTAATTTCGTAACAATTTTTCTAAAAAAAAGGGTTAGGAAAGTATGGGGAAAGTATTCATGGTAACTCTACCCTGGGTGGAAGGCAGGGACAAACTGGAGAAGAGGAGCCTGAGAGAGACAGGTACTGACAAAACATTGCCACATGATCCCTCGTCTGGAAATATTGCTTAGAATATTGCTTTTTAAAGGGAAATAGTAATTCATAAGAGGGTTTTCCCCCCAATTTCCACTCAAATTTCCACTATTGGGGAAATAAAAGCCTCAGGGGGGGAAAAGAGGGAAATTTGTTCATACCTCATCAAGACTGACAGTGCCTTTGCATTCACCGATGGAATTGTTCCTGTATCTTGCACAGGTTCCTCCACTCTGACTTAGAGTGAAGGCAAACATCACATCAAGGTGATGTTGCCCAAAACAGCACCCCTGTATTAGTTCTCCCCTCTCTCTATAACATTTAGGAACATTAGCCCTAAACTTGGGACCGGGATACCTGGCAGACCGCCTTCCCTTATATACACCCAGGCGACATTTACGATCTTCAGAGGAGGCCCTGCTGGTCATTCCGACACGAAGAGAATGTCGTCATGAATAACCTCGACGGCGGGGCCTTCTCTGTAGCGGCACCCACCCTCTGGAAAACCCTCCCTCGTGCGGTTTGGGAGGCGGAAAATGTAATGTCTTTCAAACGCCTCCTAAAAACATATCTTTTTGAACAAGCTGTCCCTGGACTGTAACTTATTCTGGTTTTATGTGATTTTTAAAGTTTTAATTTGGAGTGTTATATTATGGTTTAAGTTGTAAACTGCTCAGAGAGCCTAGGCTGTTGGGCAGGATAAATATGTAATAAACAACAACAACATTTACCCTGTGATGAGAAATCCGGCTGTGGGTAATCTCCATGCCCCCCCAGAGAGGAAATGCACCACAAGACGCTGCACCTCCTTCTCTCTTCGCCCCCCTCACTCCGCACAACCAGCACGAAGACAGACCGAGCCCCGTATCCTACCCCACCTCCTCACCTGGGAGAAGATGAGCACTCTGTGACCCTGCTCTTTCAGCTTCCTCAGCATCTTCTGTAACAGCATTAGTTTGCCAGAGGACTTGATGAGAGCACCTCCTTCGTAGGCACCACTTGGCAGCTTGGGGGATTCCTGTCAAGACAAAACGCAGCCGTCACCGTAAGTGCAGGTGGCCACACCTGGCTCAGTTGTATCTTACATGGTCAGGTGATTAGGGACAGGACCAGTGTGGCTCACAGGGGAAGCAGGCTGATTTGCTCACCAAAGGCCTGCCTCGTGGCTTTCTAACTGAATGTACTTTAAAAAAATAAAAAGAACAATCAAGGAGTTTCTTCTCCACAGTCCCTAGTTAAATCCTGGCCCAGACAACGCAGCAAACTGGCGTCAGTATTGTGAGCAGGGAGGACCACGTAGCTGAAGGCAACGTAACGTGGGTGCCCTCCTCCCAAGCAGAGTGAGCTGCCCTGGGCTTGGCCCAGTCCTCTGGCATTCAGGACGTACCATTGCAGCAACCGGGAAGAGGTAAGGGTGGTTACAGCATTTCTTCAGGTCCATCATGATGTTGAGTAAGGACACCTGGTTCCCACCGCCACGCGAGTTCAAAGCTTCAAAGTTGCGGGTCAAGATGTATTTATAGTATTTCCTGATTTGGAGACGGGAAGCGAATGGGAAAAGGCAGAGGAGAAAAAGCAAAACACTAGCATAAGAGAAATGCCATAACCCACCCGTCTACAGAAAGGCAGGCACTTCATGAAAGGGGTGGAAAATACAGGAGCCTCGCTATCGCATCAGTTTTGCCATGTTACATTTAGCATCCAGTGAGTTATGGGTAGTGGCTGCCTTTCGTCCTTCCCCCTGCCAGTAAACTGGAGAAAGAAGCCAAGAGTCCTGGATGCCGATAGGCTCTGATCTACCCCTCCCCCCTCACCAAGATCTTCACTTTTCCCGCATCTGATCACCCTCCTGCTCCCCTTCCTCAAGCGCTGATCCACCCCCCGCCTTCCCTATCCACTAACTCCTCACTCCCACCTGGAGACCCGTGCCACGATCCCTCCCACTCCAAGTCTAGGCCATGCATCCTCCGTGGGACGCCTGACCGAGGCCGGAAAGACTGGAGGGCGCCCCGCCATAGCGTCCCTCTTCCCCCCCAATCCTGCCCGTACTTCTGCATGGGGCTGAGCTCCACCCGGACAATGAGCTCCGTCTTGGCCGGCATGTTCTTGAAGACATCGGCCTTGAGGCGGCGCAACATATGGGGACCCAGGAGGTCATGGAGCTTTTTGATCTGGTCCTCCTTGGAAATGTCAGCAAACTCCTCCAGGAAGCCTTCCAGGTTGCTGTAGGAGGCAGACGGCAGTGTTTATGCTTACCTCTCTGGAGATACCTCACGCGGACAGAAGGCTGCGGACAACATCAACTGCAGGAACGGTATTTCAATGAGGATCTACAGCGGGGCTGGGCGCCTTGTTTGGGGCCACGGATCCCACCCCCCACCAACTTGGCATCAGCTAGAGCTGATGGGAGTTGTAGGCCAAAACATCTAGAGGGCCACAAGTCCCCCCCCCCCTTGATCTACAGGCCTGGGGAATGGGTTGGCGACCCCTTAGTGAAATCCACACGCCTCACCCTATTTCTAGCCAAATCATATCCCACCTTGAGCATTCTTAAAAGGTGAGGGTGGTGTCCCCCTTCGCCCCCCCCCCCCTATCGCTTGAGCACTGCCCAGGCCAAAAGATACTGTGCGGCCGCAGTGGCAGAACCTCAGTCTTCTCATTTTAACCCATCTTCCGTTTTAAAAACACGAGGGGAGCCATGCTAGAGCGATCCAAAGCCTTCTCTGGTTCAGCACCCTCTTCCACACAGCGGCCCCACAAGATGCCTCCGAGAAACCCACAAGCAGGACGGGAGGGGCATGCATGGGCTCTGTCCTGCTGTTGCCCCCCCCCCCCCCCGGAACTGATTTTCTTAGCTGCAAAATTGCCAAGGTAAAGTTTGAAGCCATGAATAGTTTCAGGGAGAGAGGGCAGGAGGAAGCCATTTGGACGGCTGGTGCTTCAGCTTCAGAAACTGAAGAATCCTCACACACTCTCCTGACTTTGGGGGAAGTGAGTAATATCCAGCGCTGCTCAAATTCTCTGCCAGAAATTTCCAGGATTGTTACATTTCATTTGCTAAATTGGATGATCCTGCACAGAAATGCGTATGCAAGGGGGAGCACGTGGTGCTCTGGAGTTCGTTTGCTAGTGTTAATGTAAGACACCACAAAACCAAGCCGAAAAAACTCCAACCCTGTGCAAGGGGGGGGGGGAATTGGGGGAGCTCTCTCTTTTACTTTCTCTTTCTAAGTCTTCAGGCCTGAACGTGGATGGACAAGACAGCAGAGCTTCCTCAGAGGAGGGCAAACTGTGAAAAGGTGACCTCCCAGCACCACCACCACCGCCGCAAAGCTTTGGAGCCTCTGCATGCCCTGCTTCTAATGGTGGACAGGAGCAGAAGCCTTCCTCTGAATCAAACTGAAATTCTTCAGAGCCACCATGAGCCAATTAAGTTCAATTTGGGAGTGACCAAGATGCCAGAATGCTGGCGCTGCGCAGGTGTGGCCAGCAGAGGGAGACATTCGTTCAGAGATAAACTTTCCAGAGGACACTGAAAGGCACCTCTGTCAGGTTTTCCAAATCAGTCTCTTGACAACACGCAGGCTAGAGCTGTGCTGTGATGCAGATGCCGCCCCCCCCCCCCCGCCCCAGTATGTTCCCTTCACGTTTGGGGATCAACGGTCAGACGCCCGGCCTCACGACGGCGAGAAGATCCAACTGATTATGGAGAAGGCCGTTGACATTAAGTACGACCAAGGAGACGTTGTTTGGAGAACCGCCATTTCCGGTTTCTTTCACATTCGGACAACAGCCTGTCGTGTCAATTGGCACAGCATCCTCTCCGTGAATATCTAACCGCTTAGATAGATCGGAAAGGCGTTCTGTGCTTGTGGATTATAAGATGGGGAGGACTTGGCCCCACGGAGTTCCAACTGGGTGGAAGGGGAGGTGGAAACTCCGCCCTAGTTCCAGGTTGGCGCCCCACCAGATGAGAAGGGTGCAGATGCACACAAATTTGGAAAATGCACCAGGGCGGGGGGGGGGGGGAGGAGAGAAGGACTGCAGTGGACAGGAAGCACAGTCTGGTCAAGATGTCAGTGACGGAGAGGACTGGCAGCAAGACCAAGCACCTGCACCTCTACAGCAAAGGGGAAGGAAGCGGGGGGACGGCCATACTTGAATCTCTCAGGAGTGAGGAAATTCAGCAGGTGGAACAGCTCCTCCAGATTGTTTTGCAAGGGGGTCCCAGTGAGAAGCAGCTTGTGGTCAATCTTATAACCGTTTAACACCCTGAAGAACTGAAAGCAAGAGAGGGACAGGCGTTAGGTGGTGGTGGTGGGTTGTCTCCACCCTTATTCCCATCCCAGGCAAGCAAGGCCACACCGCCCACCGACATGCTCTCCTCACCTTGGACTGGTTGTTTTTGAGCCGGTGAGCTTCATCCACGACGAGACAGGCCCACCGGATGGACGCCAAGGCAGCCTGGTCAATGGTGACCAGCTCATAGGAGGTAAGGAGGACGTGGAACTTCACCTGAGCTTCTCTCTGAGCACAACGGAGAGAGAGAGAGAGAGAGAGAGAGAAGGTGGGAAGGGTGAGGGGATGGGTGCAGTCACCATCAGCTCCGTTTTCGTGGGCATGATTGCACACGGAATCTTAAGAGGAGGTTCAAACCCCGGGATTCAAGCCCATATCCAGACTACCAGCGTTACAAGCCTGTAATGCATCTCAACTCCTTTGCTATCCTTGCTGAGGAAGAGAGGAAGGAAGAAGAGTTTGTCACCCTACTAAGGGACTCATTTCATCCTTGCCCAAGCTCGTGTCCATCACATGCAGAAGGACTGTTCCATTGCTAGAAAACAGAAGCAAACTGGCATCCTCACGTGGCGCCATTCAACATGGTCCTCTTTCTTGTGGGAAAAGCACTGAGCTCTTGTACATTTTAAGGCAAGCTGACAAGGCAGCACTGCAGGGATCTGCAGCGAAGGGGTTAACAAACTGCCGTTCACCTCAAAGGTCAGAGGGCAGCCAGAGTCTACTGACCACCGTCAACGTACGGCCGTTGGTGGGCTCCAAGGTAAAACGCTGCTGCTGTGCAGTGTGAAGAAGCCCACTCCACTTGCCTTCATTTTGAAGGCCTTCTTTCCGCCCTTAATGGCATTGTCCTCAAAGGAAAACTCGTTCTCGCGGATGATGGAGCGGCTGTCCTTGTCCCCTGTGTAGGTCACCACGTAGAAATTGGGCGCCCACATCTGAAATTCTCGCTCCCAGTTGATGATGGTGGACAGCGGGGCGCTGACCAGGAAAGGTCCCTTGGTGTGGCCCTGGGGGGAGAGAGAAGAGGGAGAGCAGGAGGGTCAGGTCTGAACTGGAAGGAACTTCCCTGCGTGCGGCTGGGGAGCCGTGAGAGGCCGTCGGCAGCCCTGACTCAGCTTGATGCAGCCGTGCTCAGACGCCTCGCTTTCGGCTCCCAGGGGCTCAGCGAGGCAGAGAGAAATCCATTCATAAAACGCTAGCTGCCAGAACGAGCGAGGTTCTCCCGTGGCTCTGCCGGGATCACTGACACGCAGCCAGCCCCAGCAGCTGTTCATACAGAAATAACAGCTGTTCACAGAAGGACCCTGTGCCTGCCGCTGATGCACACGCCTCCCACCAAACGTTCATTAAGCACCAGCGTGGCACTAGGCGGAGTACAGAACACAGACGCCGCACCGTCACTGTCCAAGCAACTTACAAACTGCATCAAACAAGGCAAGACGGGGCGGCGGGGGGCTCGACACGCTGCAAACGTTATGGCGCTACACTGGTGTTCCCTGCAATAAAACAGGGTGACGTGGGCATCGTGCGTAAGCGTGCATGCATCTGGGAAACCTGGCCCAATCGGGTTTCCCAGAGCTCTGTATGTTGGCGTTTAAAGAAGCGTGTATACATGTTTCCCACAATCCTAAGCAAGGGAGCGTCCCTAGAGCAGGGTGGCGACGCGTCCCTCTGTCCTTGTGGTGCAGGACTCCATGCAGACAGAATGTCTCATGCTTCTGTATGCGAGGAGGGAATGATCTGAGGAACATGGCCAAAGCAGGTCACCTCGGGACAAGAGCTGGCTGAGACAGGTAAGCCAAGTGGGGACTCCTGGTCCAGCTCATGCTGACAGGTGTGTGTGTGTGTGTGTGTGTGTGTGTGTGTATAGGATCCTGCCAGAGAAATTCAGCCTCAGAACTCTCTTTGAGCTTTTAAAAAGGTGGGTTTTGTTAAAGTAAGAGGAAATTGGCTACGGAACAATCTGTTAGCTTCCTTTCTGGAGAGGCACAAGAGGTCTGGAATAATTTGAAGAGAGGTCACTAAAAGCAGGGGCGGAAAACTTCTGGCCCTCCAGATGTTTGGCCTACAACTTCCATCAGCCCTAGCTAGCACAGCCAATGGCGAGGGAGTTGTAGGCCAAAAACATCTGGAGGGCCAGTGCTTGGCTCACCCCTGACTAAAGGATTCTCTTCTTGTTTCCCCTTCTGTCCTACTTCTATTCTTGTTCCACTTCATCTAGTTCCAAGACAGGAATCCAGCCTTTCCCCTCCCCACCCTCCATAATCCTAGGGATGGAAGTGTCTCATGGGGAAGAAAAATGGCCACAAGGGGAAAAGAGGGGACCAGTTTGGGAGGCCCTAATTAAAGCATCACCAGAGGATGAGGAAAGGCTGTGAAACGGCATACAGGAGGAGGATCTGCAGAAGACGGGACAAAAACTGAATTAGCCCTACAAGCCTTGCTATCGGTGGGGAAGCAAACACACCCAGCCCGAGGAGCGCTATTCCTGCCTCACCTCCCGGTAGAGCGAGTACAAAAAGACAATGGTTTGGATGGTCTTGCCGAGACCCATCTCGTCTGCCAGGATGGTGTCTGTGCTCTGGGCCCAGGAGAACCGCAGCCAGTTGAGGCCTTCCAGCTGATACATGTGCAGCGTGCCTCCCGTCGAGGTGATGAAGCGCGGCTGGCTTTCGTATTTCACTGTCGGCTGCAAGGAAGAGTTGCATCCGGAGAGATAAAAACCGAGGCGTTCTGGGACACGACAGCTCCTTCCCGCCCAAACGCATCCCCCCTCACCCCACCAGAGAGCCCCCTTTAAACTGCAAGCCCATCCACAACGCAGACCCACAGGGACATGAGGGACGCTGCCGTATACGGAGTCAGACGCTCGCTTCATGTAGTCCAGTAGTGTTGACTGGCAGCAATGGCTCTCTACGGATTCAAGTGCGAAAGCAAGGAAAGCCCCGTGGGGGAGTAAGAAATAGCCAAAGGCAAGGGTGGAACCAAGTAATCTTCAACAATAATATTAGCAAAAGTTTTATTAAAGTGCCGCGTTTCGAACGCAGTTGCGTTCCTCCTCAGGGCTTTATAACATTCGTGAAGTTGTCTGCAGAAGCTGCTAGCAGCTTCTGCAGACAACTTCACGAATGTTATAAAGCCCTGAGGAAGAACGCAACTGCGTTCGAAATGCGTAGGCACCTGGCACTTTAATAAAACTTTTGCTAATAATATTATTGTTGAAGATTACTTGGTTCCACCCTTGCCTTTGGCTATTTTTTACTCTCTAAGGATTCAGGCAGGATTCTTTCCTGGACCTACCTGGAGAAGCCGGGGACTGAACCTGTGACCTTCTGCATGCAAATCACATGACCTTCCACCGAGCTCCGGCCTCTCCAACTGAGCTATATAGCTCCCACCTCGCTCTTTGCCAGGCCCACCTCCCCTGCAGTGTGCCTAACGCTCCCCCTTCCCTGACTCAATATACTGTACTATCAAGAGTGACGGTGGCCGCAGCGCCACCCCATGGCTAGCCACCTGCCCACAGCTTACGTCATTGGTGGGAGAGTTTGGCGGATCCTCCGATGTCAGTTCCTTTTTCTTCTTCTTATACTTCCTGGGCTGGGCAGGATCTTCACCCATAATCAGCTCTCTAGAGAAGAAAGAGAAGACGACCCCCAGACATCTCACCCAAAAATCTCAGGTTGTCACACAGAGGAGGGCCAGGATCTCTTCTCGATCCTCCCAGAGTGCAGGACACGGAATAACGGGCTCAAGTTAAAGGAAGCCAGATTCCAGCTGGACATCAGGAAAAACTTCCTGACTGTTAGAGCAGTACGACAATGGAATCAGTGACCTAAGGAGGTTGTGGGCTCTCCCACACTGGAGGCCTTCAAGAGGCAGCTGGACAACCATCTGTCAGGGATGCTTTAGGGTGGATTCCTGCACTGAGCAGGGGGTTGGACTCGATGGCCTTGTAGGCCCCTTCCAACTCTGCTATTCTATAATTCTATGATTCTAGGTGCCACTGTTATTAACTTATTTATTTCAAGTATTTATACATTACGTTCCTGTCTACAAGGGCCCTCAATGTGATGTACAATTAAAAATAAATTAATGCAATAAAATCACAACATAACAAAAGCAACAAACAACACTACTTAAAACAAGGCCGCTAGCCTGGTCCAGAGTGTACTGGACCAGAGAAGAGTCCCGTCCTGCCCTGCTCCGAGCAGAAGATGGCAACTGTTGTTTTTAAACGGATACTGTTGTTTTTATGTTTTTAAATTTTGTATAATTTTTAATGTTGACTATTTTTAACTGTTGTAAACTGCCCAGAGAGCTTCGGCTGTGGGGCGGTATATAAATGTAATAAATAAATAAATACACAAATAAATAAATGCAGTTCCTTACCTATGCAGCCAATAGGCCTGTTTGGAATATTCGTAGTCGGGAATTGACATCTCATCCTCCTCCCACGTGGACTGGTCATAGGAAAGGTCACGCCATTTAACCAGGTAGTGGTAATTGCCCTTTTTGTCAATGCTGCATGCAGTAAATACATGATGCAGAGGGGGGAAAAGGAAGAGAGAACCAGAAAGAAAACAATATACACAAATGGAGGGCGCTGTCCCATACCAGTAAGCGCTGCCAGGGAGCTGGTGGGATCGGATAAATAAAGGCCACAACGATGGTTAAGCCCTACGTAGCTGTGTGTGTGGACAACAGAAAGTAAAGAAAGGGGCAGGGGAGAAGTATCTCCAAGAGTTTCTTCCAACAAAAAGGCTTCTAGAAGAATTCTCTTTAGAGCAGCCTTTCTCAACCTGGGGCGCTCCAGATGTGTTGGACTACAACTCCCAGAATGCCCCAGCCAGCTCTGCTGGCTGGGGCATTCTGGGAGATGCAGTCCAACACATCTGGAGCGCCCCAGGTTGAGAACCACTGCTTTAGAGGAACACACCTAGGAAATGCTAAGTTCAAATCTATGTTATTCTCTATAGCAGGCGGGTAGAGGGGGATGAGCGACGCCCCCTACCCGGCCCTTCATGGGCCAGATGATGGCACTGAGCATGGCCACCACACCCAAGCTGTCAGGGTGTGGCGACACTCCTGATGCTGCCCAGTCCCTGGCCCAAGCTTGTGACTCCAGCCAGTGCTTCATCCAGGGACTGGCTTTGCCCACGCCACACCCTCCCTAATGGGGGAAAGCACCACATGAGCAAAGCCACACCGGTCCAAGCAGGGGCTGGAGATCTTTCACTCATGTTGCTCCATCTGTGATGGAAGAAAGCCTGGGTCCAGACAGCACGCGGCGTGGGCATTGACTCAGCTGGCGCTGAGAGGTGTTGCTCCTTCCAGGTCCCCTGCCGCCTACACCACCACTGTTATCTCCGATACCAGATTGGAGATAACAGCAAAGATTTCTCCAGGGGGGAGGACTTGGAGGAATCCAAGGAGGCTCCGAGGGCTGGATTAGGCCAGAGGTTCCCCATCTAGACTCTACAGGCAGGAGGACTATTTCTCCTCAAAAGGAAAGCTGGTGTTCCCAGGATTCACCATGCTGCCAACTCCTGAACCCCAATCTACACGACTGGCCCCACTAGATCCCGTGGGCCAGCGCCTGCTGTACATGAAGTGTCCAACAATAAGGATGGGACTGCAAGGGACGCCTGGGACTCAAACACTCTAACAGCGCACTAACAATGGGTTTGGGCAATCTTCCCCAACTTGCGGTCCTCCAGATGCTTCGGACACCAATGCCCATCAGCCCCCACCAGCATAGCCAAAGGTCAGGAATACTGGGAAGTGTAAGCCAAAGGTCAGGAATACTGGGAGGCGTAGTCCAAAACATCTGGAGGGTACCAGACTAGGGAAGGATGAGCTACTAGGGCATCACCACCACGGTAGGAAGCAGAAGGCCAAGAAACACACACACACACACACACACACACACACACACACAGAGGCAAGCTGACCTGTGGTTTATAACGCGATGGATGTTCATCCAGTCAGGCTTGATGCCATAGCGGTAGAATTTCTCCTCCATCTCAGCATACAGAGGATCCTTGTTCTTCCTCTTCTCACTTTTGCCATCATCTTCGCCAGAGCCATAATCAAGGGGCGGGGGCTCGTCCATGTCATTCTTGCGTTGGTAATTCCTGTACATCACCAGGTGGAAGATCTCAAGCTGGGATTGGAGGGGGCCGGGGTGGGGGCAAGGGAAGAAGAGGAGTCAAGGGTGAGAGCACGCCAGCATTCCCGCTAGGAGTCCAGACCAACGGCACCTCTGGCTCTGCTGTGGCCAGTCACATACCTCAAGGCTATAGGGCACCCTTGTGACAGTGCCCATGCTCAGCATCGGGGAGTCAGAAGTAGGCAGGACACAAAAGATTGGACTCCCGGCTAGCACTGGCTACTCTGCACTGGCAAACCGATCGTCCACCTTACTCTTTCATTTTAAAAACCCATTCTTCGATATGAAACCGTTCTGTGCAGGGCCAGGCCACTGGTGCTGTTCACTTGGGCTGGCACGGGTTCACCAAGGCCTTCCCCAGTTCTCCTACTTGAGCTTACAAAGAGGCAGCCTGTGAGCGACGTCACGGTGACCAGGCTGCGATGCCTCTTCCTCCCCTTGCCTCACCATCAGTGCCATGATAGCATAAGAAGGTAAGAACAGCCCTGCTGGATCAGACCAAGTGCCCATCTAGACTGGTATTCTGTTCACGCGGTATCCAACCAGCCGTTGACCAGGAACCCGCAAGAAAGACATGAGCGCAACAGCACCCTCCCACCCATGTTCCCCAGCAACTGGTGTGTTCAGGCTTACTGCCTCTGCTATGGAGGCAGCACCTTCCCTTGCTGCTTAAGAGTGGCTGCCGGAAGGGTTTGCCCTATTAAATCTGTTGCTTGTGGCACCTGAAAGCCTAACACACTTAAAGTGGCATAAGCCTTTGTGGACTACAGTCCACTTCATCAGGTACATGAACTGCTATCTTGAGTGAAAGAGTATATAAACACATTGTCAGGGAGGGGAGGGCTGTAAACAGCACGGCCAGAAGAAAATGAAACGCAAGAAGTACAAGCAGTGACAAGCTTGTGATTGTCGCGATTCACGAAAGAGTTGCGGTAGATAACATACTAGCCCGCACACTCCACGCTCTGCCTATGTCCACACCGGTGACAACAGTCTCACAATCATTCCCGTGACCTGACCAGCTCTTGGGTCCTGTGAGGATAACTCTGAGGAGGCAAGAACTTTTCAGCTGCAGGGCTTTCAAAAAGATCAAGTCTACCTTCACCCACGCAGAGTGCAAATTGTACCTGTAATTCCTTGATCCAGGAGCAGTGCCAATAGGACAGGCCGACCCATTTGACAAAGAATTCGCGCTCCGAACGCCCCTGCAGAGATTTCGGCGGAGGGTCCTCTGGGTTGCCGTCAGGAGGAGGGGGGACAGCAACCGGTGTCGGAGGCTCCCCCCATCGCCAGTGGAGAATTTTCTGCACACGGCCCTTTAGCATGGGACACTGGGATTGGGAAAGAGAGTGGTCAGATTCCCGGGGCGCCTAGCCATTCCCTAAACCCTCTTGCCAGGGACATAGTCCTTTATGAAATCAGTGAGCCTTCCTGCCTAGTAAATGTAATCTAAGGGGGGAGGGGAGCGGTCTTCCCTCCGGCCACCCCCTTCCCCCCAAATTCTAGCACGGCACCTCTCTCTCCCAACGCCCTCACCGTGCAGCGGGGACACAACCATTCCCCGTTGGGGATCTCGGGGAGTGGCGGGTTGAGGCAATGGATGTGGTAGGAGGAGATGCAGGCGTCACAGCACAAGAGCTCGCCACCATCCTTACAGACGCGGCAGTACTCCATGTGGTCGTCCTCCTCCTCCTTCTCGCCATCGTCCAGCTCCCCTCCGAACTCCTCTTCCTCCTCCTCCTTCGGCTCCCACTGCACCCCTTCTTTTTCCTGCAGGCCAGGGACACAACCACAACCAGAGAGAGAGCTGGATTATGATACAGGGGCCATGCGGGCAGGAGCGCATGGCGGCTTAAGCAGCAGAAGCCAGAGCCTACACAGCAATGATTTCGATGGATTTCAAACATTCGGGAGTTTTGTTTTTACACAGCCTAAATTCTCAGTAAAGGCAATGGAAGTCCGTGCTGGAGTCGTAGTTTTGAAAGGGGTGTTTATCATTTAGGAGACCCAGAGTTGCTCTCAAGAATTAAATTTAGGGTTCTTCCAAAAGATCCGGACACCTGCATCCAATAATAGCAGAATCTGGCTCCTAGTGCAGCACCAGAATGGAATAAATCTCCACTTCCATTGTATTTAAGAGCTGACTCTTAGTCCTCGCGATACAGGAATATGCGAGGGTTTGATAAAAATTTGGAAACCACGAGGCATCTGAATGGACGAAACATAGTCCGTCCTCCACTAAACCCCAGCCCCTGCCCTCCTTGTCCCTATGCACACAGCACCCCCCAAGGCCCCTCTTTTTCCACCCTCCCTAACCCAAGCACTACTTGAAGAGGAACAAAAAACAAAAACTGGTTTGCCAGCCAGAACCACATGAATGAGTAAAGGCGAATTCACTTATTTTTGCATGACCTACTCCAGTTGCAGAATCTGAATTCTCACGAAATGTTGGATTTATATTTTGAAGTGAAGAATTCTGGACTCCTCAGCTGGAATGGCAGCTGGACCTACATATCACCACAGGGGGGTGGGGGGTGGGGGGGCTACAGGAGGCTTTACTTTCTTCCCTGGAAACGGGGGAGACAGGCGGGTGGGAGGTGCTCGTGTGCAGAGAACAAGGAAGAAAGGTGAGCAGCTTACACAGTGGGGGCAGCTCCACTTGCCCTCGGGGGCCTTGTCTAGCTCCGGATCCAGGCACACCAGGTGATAAGCTCTGGGACATGAGTCGCAGAGGATGATCTCCCCGCCCTGCTGACACACCTCACAGTAGTCTTGGTGGTCTGTCTCGTAGCCGTCCGCCTCTTCTTCACCAGCAACTGCCGGGCCGGGAAGCGGGGAGAAAGCAGAATGGCGTGAGGGTGCTTCTTCCCCAGCTCTGAGCCACGTACAGCCTGCTCTGTTGCCTGAGCTGGGACGGGTCGAGGTTTGGGCCTCGTCAGCCTTCCTCCCTCAGAGATTAAGGGGCGCTGAACAAACTGCATGGGTAGCTCATCCAGTGGCAGCAATTAATGGTTTATTGCAAGAAGAGGAAGAAGAGATTGGGCAGTCATGTTCCCCCTCTGGATGGATGGCGAAGTGGAAGAGTGGAAAAGGAACCCTGCTAAAGCAAAAGCTCTGGTCTCGCCACTTTCATATCCTCAAATAATCAATAGCAGTTCATGTCATAACCTCCAGTAAACAGAAGTGGGTGGAATGCACACACTTCCCCATAAACCTATGGTGGCCAGGAAATGACCCAAGGAAGTGAGAAGGGGGTATTAGCTGAAACGCTACAAAATTCCTTAGCCGTGTACAGGCAGGAAGCTTGGGGGGGGTGGAGGAATTGGCCTCTATTCCTCAGCAGCTGAGTGAGCCAGAGAGCCTTTATTCCTTGTCATTTTTAGAGGGAAGGCTAGCAAGATTCATCACCCAAGTGTGCGCGCCCACCCGCCCATGCTGCGGCCCACGGCTGAGGCACACCTTTTTTCTTCTTCCGGCCAGGCCTGCCCCGCTTGAGTTTCTTGACCCTCCCAGAACTGTCCGAGCGCACGGAGGAACTGTGGACACTGGAGTTGTCGAGGTCAGATTCCTCTTCAGGCTCTCCCACCTCGTCACTCTGAAACAAATGCTGTACATAACCGGAGCAGCCCTCCATTAGGAAAGGCCCATACAGAGGCAGAAATGAGAGGGGAATGCTGGGAGAAGAAACTGTTGCCAAGAGCGGGGGGGGGGCAGTTTGGGGATTGGCATTCAAGCCAGAATCTGCCCCAAAGAGCAAGCATGAAAAGGGAAACGGGGGCGGCCCGCCATCCAGGCCTGCCCAGTTATGGCTCAGGGGTGGGCGGGGGGTGGGGGTGGCTGAGCTCAGCATCACTTCATACAGAAAACAGGTTTCTGTGTTGTTATAAGGCAAAGGCGGGGGCAGGAAGAAATAAATGGAGATGATATTACGAAGAAGCACGCCCACAGTCATACCATGCAACCCGGAAGCCTAGCCTCATGCACTACCATGGTCCATAAGAGGAATCTCACGGCTGCAGGACTGGGCAGCCCTGACGGCTTGGCAAAGGCAAACTAGACATGTGTGCAGACGACACGGTATCTGGGCAAACCTCCAAAGCCACAGGGGTGGCAGAAGAGGGTTGCCAGTGGCCCGGCCTCTCCCCGCCTCCATGACCAGCGGAAGCACAATAAAGCCCGTGCAATAAGCAAAAGGGTGCAAATCAGCTTAATTTGTCTAGCATAAACAAGTCATGGAAATTAGCTCATTTTGACATGGAAATTATGTCTGTCTCTTTTTGGGGGGGGGGTTGCATGCAGCGCTTCTGTCCTGCCTATTTGTCTAGAAAATGCTCAGCCAGCCCCCTCTTCCTTCCGGCAAGCCCAACGTCAGCGCTCACCCCACCGCCCCCACCGCCAGAGAGAGATGGGCCTTACGGAGCTGCTCTTCTTGCGCTTGCCCCCGATCATTCCCAGCTTGATCTTCAGCGGTGCCATCTTCTTCCCCTTCATCTTCCTCTTCATCTCTGGGACGCGCGGGCTCTTGCTCCGCTTCTTGTGGCCTGGGCCTTTGGTCGAAAGACAAGGAAGAGGCCACGTGAACGTGTGACGTTTGCCCCTCGCTTGGAAGCGCTTCTGCGGAGCTCCCGAGCACCAAGCAGATGGCAGTGCTTGGCAAGAGGTCTCCGGGTTCATGCTGCCCCTACCAGGTGCTGGGAAACCGAGCGTTGCTGCTCTTCAGCTCCAGCCCACCATGCTTAACTCCTCTTAGAAAGGCTACCATGGGGAGAGACTAGGAAAGACGGAAAGTGGATACTCCTCAGCTCGTTGGGAAGTACCAACTTTGAGTCCTCTCTAGCGGAGTCTAGTGTGCTGGCGCACAGAACGTTTGGAGCCAAGGCCCCTGGGTCTGGGGTGAGCGTTCTCCTGAAGAAACAAGATGCCCTGCCCAGCAGAATCCCATGCCCGAAGCCACCATCCGGCTCTCCCTTCCTCATAGAAAACTAGAGGCCCAGCTCCCAGCCCCCCTGTCCTAAGCAAAGAGGCTACATCCTGGCTCTTGACCTCCTCAGTTTAGCCGACCCCAGGCCACTCCCTTCCCAAGGAAGCACAACCTGTGGCGTGCACGCGCACACGTGCACACACACACACACACACACACACACACACACACACACACACCCCCTCGCTCTAACCTCCTCGCTTCCAATTCTCCAGAGCTGCAGTTTCTTAACAGTGGATATAGGCCGGGCCTCTGCGGCAGCTTTGTCCAAGGCACACCCTGCACCCTCTCTCCAGGAAGGCCCGAGGACTCCCGGCGCTCACCTTTGCCTTCTTTGGTTTTGGCTTTGCGGAGTGGAAGAGGCGGAGGAGGCGGCAGCAGAGGTGGTGCTCCTTGTGGCTCAGGTGAGGCGGTCACGGCCGACACTGCAGCCGACACCTGCTCCGCTACGGCGGCGGCAGCGGCGGCGGCGGCGGCGGCCACCGCTGCTGTCGACCCTTTGAAGGGGTTGTTGGCACTGAACTCCCGCCACTTGGCTCCCATGATCGTCATCATTTTGGACATCGGAATCTTGGGGTTCTTTTTGGCAATTAGCGGCCTGGGAGTGGAGGAGGAAAGAAAATGCCAATTCCAGCCCCCTCGGTTCAACGTACAAAACCCACAGCCCTTTCGGTGCCCAGTGAAGGAGATGCCTGGCTGCCGTGGTTCTCAGCGCTATTCCTCGCCCTAAGCTGCTGCTGCTAGGCTATTACTGATTCTCCCCAGCAGGCCTGGTTCCACTCGTAGCTTTTCCTTACCCCATTCTAAGAAAGGGACAGGACCTGGAAATCCTGGCACCAGTGACTGACTTTGTATGAGGAAACAAGCACTTTTCTTAGAAGATAGGACTGGCTGACTGTACAGCGCACATACCTGGCCAACATACCTCTCCCACACTAGAGGCATTCAAGAGGCAGCTGGACAACCATCTGTCAGGGATGCTTTAAGGTGGATTCCTGCATTGAGCAGGGGGTTGGACTCGATGGCCTTGTAGGCCCCTTCCAACTCTGCTATTCTATGATTCTATGATTCTATGAATTCCCAGTACTTTGTTGCCAGAACATTATAGAACCCAGAGGCCATCAAGTCCTGCCCCACCCCCCATCCCAACCCTACACAACCCTGTTGTGATCAACTGGAGCAGACCTAAGTGGACTTGGACTTGGGATGGGACTCAGGAAAAGGTGCCAAGCTATCAGAAGTATTAACATCCCCAAATCACCTCCTAAACTCAACAGAAGAAGAGCAGAGGGCCTTGCTGGTTTTAAGATAGAAACATTCGTGTTTTTATTCCAGTGTTGTTTTCGTGGCGAACTGCCGCTAGAGAGGAATGGTTCTGAGCAGTTAGTAATAATAATAATCCTGTTATCGCATTCCCAAAGTCATCACATGAATGAATGGAACATTTCAGAACTGGCCCTGTGCATTTGGGATCCAAGGAGAATAATAATAAAAAACATCCCTCTTAAGCCTGAAAGTGATCAATGTATCACACAAGGGAGGCCAGCAGGAAGGGAGGCCAACGTGGAAGCAGGCCTGCTCCGTACAGGAAACCAAAGCACTACGCACAGATCACCCCTGCTTGCTTGCCCCTCCCCCTCGGAGGAACCCCCGTGGGCCAGCAAGGCAAGGATTACAGTGGCTCGCTCCTCTGAGCTCTTATCAGTCCCAAGGGATGACAAGAACTGCCAAACTGGAACAGGCCGACGCTCCGTTTAATCCGACAGGGGCCAACGCCGCACTGGCTGGAACAAAGCGCAGCGCTGCCGTACGGGGCCGGAGGCTGCCGCTCTCTGACCTCCCGTCCTCCTTCATCTCTCCATCCCCCCAGCCAAGAACCCTGGAGCACAAGACATCCATCATTTGCAATAATCCCCGCTGCAGATGCTGCGTCGCCTTGATCTGGCTGCCCCCAACCAGCCTCAGCACTTCATCTGCTGTCAACACGCAGCGCTAGTAACCAGCACGCTTGACGTTTGATCCAATTGGGGCTTGAGTCTACAAGGACCTCTGGGATTTTGGCTGGCAGACATTCGCAGCCTTTGTGCCTCTGTGCAACGGGGAGAAATATGAATTTTTATGAGTCTGACAGGAAAGCCACGCACAGGGCTCTACAGGGGTTAATTTCTAGCAGAGCCAGGCCTGACCCTCATTCAGCTCCCAGCTCTGCCAAGAGTCACTGCCTCCGTAAGCCTCCACTTCCCCACACCTGGAAGGCAGGAACCCCAGCGGCCTACAGCATGGGGCTGTTCTGCCGGCAAACACAGCAAAGGCTTGGAAGTGCGGTATTTTGCAAATGAAACGTTCGCCCTATGAACAGGCCTCTCTTGACAGATCTCCATATTTGACACCGCTGCCTCCGCTGCTGCTGCCCACGGGCAAAGGCCCTGAAACCCTGCTCAACTCAGCCTGGCCCACACCTGAGATTTCATACACACTCAAGTCTAGTAACACAGCCAGAAAAGCCAGGCTTGCGAAAAGTGAGAGCTACGATTCACATGGTGCAGAATCCTGCCATCCTCCGCCTGCTATGGCCTGGTTGGAGTCCACCCGGGGGCCGGAGAAGAGCCTTCCGTGTGGTGGGTCCCTGTCTATGGAACTCCTTGCCTCTTGAGGTCTGTGTTGCTTCCAGTGAGCTCTGAAAACATCTTTATTTCAGGAAGTCCTTCCTTGACTGACCAGCCACTTTTCTCTCTCTCTCTCTCTTTTTTTACTGATTTTCTGTTTTTAAAAAAACTATTTTTGATATGGTATTTTATTCTTTTATCTTTTATAGTTCACCGCTCTGGAATCTGTTCAGATGTGGAGCAATATATAAAAGTTGCAAATGCATAACTAATTCTATTTTCTGAACTTGCAGGGTAAGATCACAAAAGGGCATGTGCGTACATGCATGCGGCATGTGCGCACGCGCACACACACACACACACACTCTAAAAAGTGAGAGTGGTAGAGGAGAGGACTCACATTTGCCTTTCATTCCTGTCCCCTAAATCCAGCCATGGGGCAAGGAGCTGGCTGTGATTCCACAGAGGCAGTCCTGCCTCCATTATTGTGTCACATGTTCCACGGCAAAGCTGTCCTGGCTACAAACTCAATCACTGCTTTTAAAACTCAGCTAAAAACTTTTCTTTTCCCTATAGCCTTCAAATATTGAGATTGTTCTGACTCTATACTGTTAGCTTCACCCTACCCGGTGCCTGTTTACACTTCCCTGTGCCTGTTTGCATTCTCCTTTCCCTCTTTATTGTTTACTACAACTTATTAGATTGTAAGCCTATGCGGCAGGGTCTTGCTATTTACTGTGTTATCTGTACAGCACCATGTACATTGATGGTGCTATATAAATAATAATAATAATAATAATAATAATAATAATAATAATAGTATCATCTACTGGGGAGCATCACCACCTGCAAGGAGATGATGGAGTGACCAACCCATCTCCTGCTACAGATACACATAGGTACTCCTCTTCAATCTAGCTGTCTCCTTTAACTTTCCCTCCCAGATACTGGAGGTCTAGAAAGTCCTTGAACCAAGAAGTCATCTTGTTTCGTCGCCCATGCCTGCCTCTACTGAGGCACTTCTATAGTGGTAGTGAAGCACACTGACAACTGTTGGGGCCCATGATGCATCTACACCAAGCAGGATATAGCACTATGAAAGTGGTATAAAAGTGGTATATGGTATGTGCCATAGGCCCCAACAGTTGTCAGTGCACTTCAATACCGCTATAAAGCAGTCGTGTGGCTCCTGCCTTTTACATACTGCTTTCATGCCGCTTTCATAGTGGAATATCCTGCTTGGTGTAGACGAGCACCGTGGCTCACCATGACATCCAAACTAGCGAAGCTATAATTACGGCTAACCTCCACAAACCTCCGTTTTAAAGGTTTGTCCCAACCATAGTTTGCCCGATTCGGATGTCATAACAAGCTATGGTTAAAACAACTTGGAACTGGAGGCGGGAAGTGGCATGCCAGAGGAGAGGACGGGGACGGAGGAGGAGGTGAGGGTGGCAAGCTCGTGACACACTCCTGATCCTCCAAGCCCCGAATTGGGGAATCATCTGAAACGAGCCAATAAGAAGGCTGCTATGCGGAGCCATGCTATGATCTCATTTTGACAACTGGGTTTGACTCCTTAATTATTGATGGTCGCCATGACCCATAATGCACTGCAGACTATTAAGGGATGCTATTAAAGAAATATGAGCTCTTACTTTAAAAGGGAGGGGAGAGAGCCAGCATCTGCACTAAACGGGGAGTGGGGAGGTCTGGATTTATTTCATTTCAAAATGCTTTCCAGAAATAGGCGGGGCTCAAAGACAAAGACGGGTCTGAACAAAACAACGCAGCAGCAGCAGCAGCAGCAGGTCTGCCCTGCCTTGCATGTGGAGAGAGAGAGTGAAAAGGAATGCGGGTAGGGAGGGGGGGAAACAGAGAGGCAGAGGCAAGTACAACCACAAGATAAAGGGAGGCTCAGCCAATGTCACTTACTATTTTGGAGTGCAATACCATATGGGAGCAATTCTACATCCCGGGAGGGGTGGGGGAGGACAGCGGTGGAATATTAAAAACAGATCAAGAGGAAGGGGGAGAGAAAGGGACTTGGGGTGGGGAGGAGGAAGGGGGGCAGGGACCAAACAGAAGGCGAAGACGGATGGGTGCAACACAGCAGAATCATAGCACTGTGGAGCAGGGAAGAAATGCACACTGCATCTGGTCTTTCCTCCCGCAGAGAAATTGGGTTCTTCTTCAGGGACAAGACACACACACACACACACACACACACACACACACACACACACACCCCGGACGTTTAGCCCCAAGGACAGCCCTCCTGTGAGAACGCACGTTTTCCTGCTCTTCGGCCTGTGCTGAACTCATCTTTCTCTTTCACCCCCCACACCATGTCGCCTTTTATTTTGATTCTTACACTAGCACCCTGTTTCTCTCACCCTCCATATCAGCTGCGAGCTCCAGTCCACCACGCTTCGAAAGCTGTTCAATTCCCTCCACCCCAGGAGTTGTAAGTTGTGCTCTTGCCCCAATCGCAAAGCAGCCCAAACAAACCCAGTGGTGGGAAGGCGGCTGGGGACTGCGTTCTGTTCCCTCGCCCTTCTACCCCACTAAGCTGCAAGTTGCTGCAGTTGACCAGGGGAGGGGGCAGAATGCAGCAGGGTCAGATGAGGGCCAGCAGGCACCAGCTCTAGTGGGCCCCGTTCTTTCTCCAGGGATGCCGTTGTGGAGAACAGAGTGCTGGATTCAAAGGGATGGGAGGCCCAGGTCCAAACCTTTCGGGTCCTGCCACAGGCGTTGCTGCATGGCCTTGGGCAAGTAATCCTCTCTGGGCCTGATTCAACTCCACAGGGCTGTTGCGAGGGCAAAAATGTGCTAGGGACAATAAAGCACTTTGCACATGGAAGGGCAATGCAACACCAGTCATTGCAGCGCATGGCACAACAGCAGCCAGGCAGATCTCTGGAAGCCCTGATTATGCGCTGCATTTCCAGAATGCCACCAGTCCCCAATCCCCAATGGAGCTCTTTACACCTTCAGGGAGCAACGAGGAGCACGTGGAAGGGCTCCAAAGGGCCCTCCCAGCAGACGCTCCATCTTGTTGGTCTTGAGGGATCTCTTGGCTGATCCCAGCAGCAGCGGCAGCAGGGGGAAAAGGCAAGCTGCCTCCGATACAGGCAAGCGCCAAACGATTTAGAGCTAATTAGAGTCAGGCTGAGAGCTTGACTCCCCTAAAGCCCCACCAGCAAGCCTGTTCCCCGAGCACCTGGCACAAGTCACTGCCGTGATTAGAACTGGCGAGGCCCAAGTGGCCTCAAGATCCCACAAACGCCAGTGCCGGATTTCTGCCATTGGTCACAGGGCACTGCTGGCGACGGAGTGCGCCTCTGCCCGCCAAGCCAAAGCAGGGAGATACTGCGGGGCCTGCCAAGGCCACTGGCTGCTTCCTCGAAGCTGACATGAACGCAGCCGGGCCTGGACTGAGTCGCAGGCTCAGGGCCAGATAAGCCCTCAGGTCTGTGGATGTAGACGCAGGGGCTGTTTGATGTTCCAACGCTTGTGTTTAACAAGGCCGTGAGCTTAGGAGGAGATACCGTTAACTAGCATACAGCACTCGCATGACACACACACACACACACACACACACACACACACACACACACAGAGGTTTTCTGTCTCCCCGCCCCTGCCCTGCATCGTCCTTTCAGTCATTTACTATGTAGCCAGGGAAGAGAAGCTACATTTGCACCAACCAGTGTTTCAGTTTACTAAACCGTTCATGCTTCTGCGCCAGTCTCAAAGCCAAGAATACGAATAAGGCAGGTTTACTCCTCTTCAAACACCTGTTCTCCCAAAATATGTGTTCATTTGGGAATGTGATCAGATTAGGGCATTTCCAGAAAACAGGAGAACTTGGAGGTACCTTCCCTTGACCCCACTGAAAACAATCCTCCATATGGGAAGAAGCAGGAAGGGGAGAAACATGTTCCTGTTCAGCCATAAAGAGTGTGCAGCATGTGGCCCAGCTGATTATCCCTGTAATAGCCTGTTATATCATTGTCTGCTGCCTTGAGAGGACTTTGTCCAGAAAGGCGACCTCTAAATATTCTAAATCAGCCTTCCTCAACCTGGTGCCCTCCAGCTACAACTCCCATCATCCCCCAGCCAGCCATGGAGGGCACCAGTTTGGGCAAAGCTGTTCTAAATAAATAAACATCTACCTGAATGTTAAACACTGTTCACAAAACTCACCCCTCATCTCCAAACGCTGATGAGGAGTGAGCTTTTTGTTGGTAATTAGGTGGACCTTAAAAGCCCACCGTCGGTCCCTCCCTCCATCCCAGAATCTAAATAAGCATTTGAGAACCCACCTCATGAATTGGCTGAAAGCTTTGTAATTCGTCAGGGTGTGATAGTCCTCTTCGGTGAAGACATGATCTACATCCTCCAGCCCCCAAGTCATGAGCAGTTGAGCAGAGGATTTCTGCTCCACCTTCAAAGGAATATAAAATGTTCAGGAACATGACATGTTCAGGATATTTTGTGCTTTTCAGATCCCCAAAGGCCATGCTCTCCCCTGTGCGCTACTACTGCCTGGTACCAGGGGAGGAATGTGGGGTTAGGTGAAGTGCAGGACTGGAAACAGAAATGTGCGGGGAGAGGAGGAGCTGAAGCATGCCTTGACAGCTTAACCTACCGTGTGGGATGCATCCAGCGCTCTGTGCCTGATGGAGCTTTAATTCCCTTCCCACACTCTACCAAGTAACAGACAGTGACATCTTCCCAAGGGAAAGTGTCCGCCGGGATTCTGTGATGCACCCAGCGCTACAACTGATAAACGCAAAGGGATTTCACAAGCGCCCCCGAAAACGCAGCCCTGCCCCTGACTGACTGAGAAAGGGGGAGCGAAGGAGGCTGCGCTCACTAGACTCTGCTGCCGTTCCAAGAAGAACATCTGCCCACTGTTCTAGTCGGTTGTGGGGTTTTTTTTAGTATAGGCTGAAATGTGATTCCTTAATCTGGTGGGGGGACGGACCACTATGCCCCAGGTATAAGTAGTGTAGGAAACAATGCTTTTAGACAGGGGTGGGGAATCTCTTTCAGGCTAAGGGCTGAATTCAGTTTCAGAGGAAACTCTCAGGGGCAAACATTACAGCGGTGGGCGTGGGGGGTGTGGGCAAAGGCAAAAGGGGCACTGCCAAAAATACCAGCATAGTTTAGCTGAAAGCTAAAACCGCTTAGGGATATATCAAAATATGTTCATCGGTATATACATCTATCAAATAAATAAAGCTCTTACTGGCAGTCACACTAAGCCTTAGGAGAGGCATTTTAACCTTAATGTGGGGAAAAAACTTACAAAAGACAGGAAACCACCCAATGATCAGTGGTCGGGGGAAAGGGCGTTGCCATCTGGGCAACCCCGGAGGGCCAGACTGGGACCTCAGGTGGGCCAGATTCAGCCTCCAGGCCTGAGGTTCCCCACATCTGCTTTAAGACCTCCCAGCACCCTGAAGAAAATATTAAAATGTTGCCCTGAGGAAAAGCAGGCCTGAGGGGACCATTCTGCTAGTAATTCTGTTGGATATCCTCACAGGGTAGTGCCTGCCAGAAGGGAGCAGTAGGCCCCGGCCTTAAGGATCGCTCGCTGCCACACAACCAAACCTGCCTGCTTATTAAAACCTTCCTCAGAAGCCGTTCTTCGGATCCCTCTGTCAGCTGAAATGAGGCAAATGGTGAGCCATAATATGGGTTTTTCAGTCATGGCAACCCAACTTCTTCACACAGAGCATAGGGAAATCATGGAATTCACTACCACAGGATGTAGCGATGGCCACCAATTTGGATGGCTTCAAAAGGGGGTTGGATAACTTTCTGGAGGAGAAGGCTAGCAAGGGCTACTAGCCCTGATGGCTAGGTGCTCCCTCAAGTATCCAAAGCTGTAAGCCCGTGTGCACCTGTTGCTGGGGAACATGGGTGGGAGGGTGCTGTTACACCCGTGTTCTGCTTGTGGGTTTCTTGTGGGCAGCTGGTTGGCCACTGTGGAAACAGAGTGTTGGACTAGATGGACCCTTGGTCTGATCCAGCAAGGCTCTTCTTATGTTCTTAATGTTCTCCTCAAGGAGTGTTACTTGGAACTGTGGCAGGGGAAGCACTATTTATTTGCCCAGGCTTTTTATGCTGCGGAGTTCCATACTATTTTATCTGGCTTTCTGCTTTTTATTTGCTGCAGTTTTGTCCAATTTTACATATCCAAATGTTGTTTGTATTGTTGTTATTGTCTGAGAGCACTTATGAACTGAAGGAAAGGGATATTAACCCTGACTTCTACCACCATAAATGCCCATGAATTGGAACAGTGATAAGAGATTGGACTGGGTACTGGCAGAGGATGTGATGAAGCCTGAGAAATTCTCTGCCCATGGGAGCGTGCAGGAACAGAGTAGCTCTTTCAGTTCTCTCACTGCGTCCACCTGCTGTGCTTACTCTCCTTAGCTCACAGCAGAGCTAAGAAGGATACATGGGCAGGGCTGGTGCCAGACTATTTTGCACCCTAGGCAGGTGAGCTGCTTTCACCCACCCACCCACCCGCCCCCAGCGCCCCCACCCCCACCCCAGCGTACCTGGGCACGGGGCGCCATCTCTCCCACCCAGCCGGTGCAAAGCCAGGACGCTTGGGGGGAGGCGGGCGGCTTCAGAAAGACACACCTGGAAGCTGCTCTCCCAGAGCCCCTTCCAGCCGGGTGCACCGTTCCGAAGCCACCCGTCCACTCCCCCACCCCAGCATCCTGGCTTTGAAGCCAGCGCCCGGCCGGAAGCCGCTCCTGGCTTCGAAGCCAGGATACTGGGATGGTGGGGCGGGCAGGCGGCTTCAGAACGGCGCGCCCGCAAGCCGCCCTCTCAGAGCCACTGTGGGAGAGCGGCTTCCGGGCACGCCGTTCAGCGCCCCCTTACCTTGGCGCTCTAGGCCGCCGCCTGAGCTGCCTCTATGGCAGCGCCGGCCCTGTACATGGGCATATGTCCCCACCACTTTGGGATTGTCCAGAAACAACCCAATGTGAGTAGAGAAGGTTTGGAGAGGGTGGGGTTTTTAGGGCGGGGGGAGTTCTCCCCTCTGAGCTGTCGCTGCCTAGCACAGAAGAAGAAGTGTGGAAAATGCAGGACTGGAAACACAAACAGGTCTATTCCAGGTCTCTATATCAGCGTGAAACCCATCATTCTGCCCCTTCGATTCCAACCAACCTATGTGCCAACTATTCACTGAGGGGTAGGAAGTGACTCTCGCCCAGACAGAGGTGCTGTCACCACAAGCTCCCCTACCTTTGGCTTTTGCACTCCATCTTCTTCTGACTTTTTCCGCCGTTTTGTCTTCTTCTCTTTCTTCTCCCGATGCTTTCTTCGCTTTTTCTTCCCCACGCCCCCATAATCGCTGCCACCGCTCTCTGACTTGGCCCGATACTCCTCTCGGTCTGACTCAAACTCATCCTCGCTGACCTGCCAAGAGAGGACACAGCAAGTGAGATCATTAGCATTAATTAATGACGAGTCTTCCTGCTAGGCACAGAAAAGTCCCGTGCCAGGACAAGGGTAACCCCTTCATTATGGTGCGATAGGGGGACTTTGCAAAGTCAACAGCTGGAGGTGTCTGTGAACCCATGAAACAAAGAGTCAGCCTTGAAGAGATGATTCAGCAGAATGCCTCAGGCAGAAACCTTACGAAGCATGAGTCCCTAGGGAGGTGTAGGCCATGGACAGGGAATCCAAGGATTTTTATGACTGGTGCATGAGAAAAAAAACTGCTGACATGCACATGTGACTCACTTTGATCCAAAATCAAGAAAAAAACATGAGCAGTACTGCTTCCGGCTCTTGACCCATCCCAGTTAAAAATATTCTTTGTACTCCTCCATCTTGGCCCTGTGGGGAAGAAGAAGGACCGAGGGGACAGGAGCAGGCAGAAGTAACATCGGGGCCTGCTCCTGCTGGACTCTTCCCCCCCCCCACAGGGCAAACTGCCATCTTGGCCCTGTGGGGAAGAAGAAGGACCGAGGGGACAGGAGCAGGCAGAAGTAACATCAGGGCCTGCTCCTGCTGGACTCTCTCTCTCTCTCTCTCTCTTTCTCTCTCCTCCCTCCCTCCCTCCTTGACTCCTTTTCCTTGTGTGTCATGTCTTTATTAGATTGTAAGCCTGAGGGCAGGGACTGTCTTTTTTTGCCAAGTGTAAGCCGCTCCGAGAGCCTTTTTTGGCTGAGGAGCGGGGTATAAGTATGATAAATAATAAAAAAAAAATCATGAGTGCTATCATGTCTCCCCTCAGTCTTCTCTTCTCCAGGCTCCATGTTTAGCCTGGAGAAGAGAAGATTGAGGGGAGACATGATAGCACTCTTCAAATACTTAAAAGGTTGTTTCACAGAGGAGGGCCAGGATCTCTTCTCAATCCTCCCAGAGTGCAGGACACGGAATAACGGGCCCAAGTTAAAGGAAGCCAGATTCCAGCTGGACATCAGGAAAAACTTCCTGACTGTTAGAGCAGTACGACAATGGAATCAGTTACCTAGGGAGGTGGTGGGCTCTCCCACCCTAGAGGCCTTCAAGAGGCAGCTGGGCAACCATCTGTCAGGGATGCTTTAGGGTGGATTCCTGCATTGAGCAGGGGGTTGGACTAGATGGCCTTCCAACTCTGCTAATCTATGATCAATCCACCACACCCTTTAACAAAGACAGAATCTCATCTTTGCAAAGGTTGAGAGTGGCAATACCAGTACTATATAGTCCTATGGATCAACTATACAGTACTGTGGGGTGGGGGTGGACAGCGAATCCCCACATGGTAGCAAGCTCTGCCATTAGTTCCTGATTGGCTCTCCTGGGCCAAAAGGCTGGGAATGGGGTCCATCAAGAAACCCTGGCCCTTGTTGCAAACTAACTTCCCGTAGATACCAATACATGTCAGGTAGATACCAAGTTTTGCCACTGTCATGGTTGTCCCATCACTTTCAAATGCCCACTTCCACCAAAAAGCAACAAAGCGCCAGAACCAAGACACACACACACACTGGACGAAGGGAGAGGGTTCTGTTCACACAACTCACTAATTTTTTGCGCTTCCTGGGTTTCCCTGGCTTGTTCTCCTTCTGCTTTTTGGGCCCTCGTTTCTTCTTCTTGACAACAAGAGGACTCTCCAAGTTCCGCAACTCCTCCTCTTCGTCTGAAAATAAAGGGATGGGGAGAAAGAGACCCCCCAAAAAGACAGAAAAAGAAAGAATTCACTTGCCTGCTTTTACCACTTCTGGGCAGCTACAATTCCAAATTCACATGCTGAAGCGATTTCCCTCTCTCCTGTTTGCTTTGAACCCTCATGCTGCACTCTCTGCCAGCAGGTCTCACCACTGAGCTATGAGTGCTTGTGGCGTTTCCCCATGACCAACCTTATCCAGACAGGCTTGACGGTTTCTATTTTTTTTCTTTTTGGTTCCACACACCCACCCCCGCTTTTTTTTTTTAAACTATTATTACTGTTCTGTTTTGTTTTTACTTTCCGCCCCTCGGTCAGAAGAGCTGCCATCTGTTCCAATGCTCCTGAGACAGTCACAGGGCAGAGATTAGAATCCTCCAAGGAAATTTCACAAAGACCTTAGCTCATTTCGCTTCAAAAACCACTTGACGCCATGAAGAGGGGTAGGGTGGAGAAGGCTGGCCATTTAAGCACAAGAAACTTGGAGCACATATGGCACACCAGCTAGAAAAACTGTGGGTTGAAATTTATTATTATTATTATTATTATTATTATTATTATTATTATATAAAATTTTACCCCACCTTTCACAAGTTGGTTTACATACATAACAACAAAACACAACAGTTCAAATTAGTGAAATAACACTAAACAAGCAAAAAGCATCAGCATCAAAATAATTTTTAAAATAACAGCAGCAGACAAATATTTGCTCAAACAGAGCTCCATAAAATTATACAAATGTAAATACAAGGCCAGGCAGAGAGCAAATTGAGAAAGGGCATTTGGGGGGATAGAGAATGTTGGTTTATTCTTACATAACTTCCACTGAGCACAATATTCCTCACATTGAAAACAACAGCAACTACTGCAGGTAATGTACTCTTATAGAAATGGAGTATGCAAACAGGACAGTAATAAGGCACGTCTGTCTGAATAACCCTCTAAAAGAGTGGCAGTTGTTGGGGCACCTTTGCTCACAGGAGAGCAGCTTCAGGTATTGTGTTGTTCCCGTCCTCCTGTTGTGAAGATCCAGTGGCAACGCGCTGTCCCAGGAACGGTCAACCTCCCTATGCCCCACAGCAGATTATCCAAATTTTCATATGGCTGGAAGCCACTCTCCCAATCTTAGCCTGAGTTTTTTAGGGATCCCTGACTCGGAGCTTTGTCAGCTGAACTCCTCCTGTCTCTGCCTGAAGTTCCTCCCCAAAGAACGGTCACTTTTCTTTCGCAGGCTCTTCAACCCCAAGAGGTGAATGGAGGACCTGGGACTTGGCAGAAGCACTGCAAAATATTGCATTTTCAGGAAGGAACCTGCCTCAAGCCCTACGAATGGGACAAGCGAGGAAATTCCCAAAGACTAGCTGGGGGTTGATTCTCATAGACACAGACACTGCACTATGCAGCAGGTGTAGCAACAAGGCATAACTCCTTAATAGGAGTCACCCGGGCCAACTCCCCTCTCGTTCACACTTGCTGTAAATCAGAAGCAACTCCACCAGCATCAATTGAAATTACTTCAGTATATTAAGACAGAGGAGGGACCATTAATCCTCTGCGTTTTCTCCGACAGCTTTTCAACCTCCTGCTCCCCTTGGTGTGCAAAGGAAGGCTCTATCTACCGCGAGCCACACACGGAGGCTACACACGCCGCCGACTCGTTAATATCACAGGACAGCCGGCTCAGCGGTAATTAGACGCTCCAGAGCCACTCTGCCCCCTTGAGCGATTTCTCTTGTCTTGCCAGACAAGGCGGGCGGGGAAGAGACAGAAGCGTCTCGCCGTTAACCTGGCTGTGATTAATGTGGGACGTAACCCCACTAAGTGTCAATGCTCGGAAAACCTTTCCCCAAATTAGAAGGACCGATATGTCAGGTACTGTCACCGTTCTTCCAAACCCTTTTTAAGACAGGGCAACATAAACCTTCGTTGTGTTTAATTTGACATTGGCCTATCCCCATCTCCATCCCCACATCCAAACAGCCTTTTGAGTGATGCAAGCCATACAGTGGGCTGAGATTCAGGGTTAGGCCTAGGGAGGTTGGAGGACACAGAATGACAGATGGAAGGAAAATGAAAGTCCATCAACCTCCTGGAGGAAAGGCAAGAACACCCACCCACCCATCCCAGGTTGAAAACCCTACTCAGCCATGAAGCTCACTGAGCCGGTGACCTTGGGCTTGTCTCACACTAACCCAGTTTACAACTTGTATAAAGTAAAAACGTAAGAAGAGCCCTGCTGGATCAGACCAGGGGTCCATCTAGTCCAGCACTCTGTTCATGCAGTGGCCAACCAGCTGTCGACTAGGGGCCAACAAAGCAGGACATGGTGCAACAGCACCCTCCCAACCATGTTCCCCAACAACTAGTGCATACAGGCTTACAGCCTGATACTGGAGGTTGCACTTAGCTATCAGGATAAGTAGCCATTGATTGCTTTCTCCTCCAGGAATTTATCCAACCCCCTTTTAAAGCCACCCAATTTGGTGGCCATCACCACATCCTGTGGTAGTGAATCCCAAAGTTTAACTATGCACTGTGTGAAGAAGTCCTTCCTTTGATCTGTCCTGAATCTCCCACCAATCAGCTTCATGGGATGAACCCAGGTTTTAGTATTATGGGAGAGGGAGAAAAATGTCTCCCTATCCACATTCTCCGCACCATGCATAATTTTGCACACCTCTATCATGTCTCCCCTCAGTCTCTTTTTTCCCAAGCTGAACAATCCCAGCCGTTGTAACTTTCCCTCATAGGGGAGATGCTCCAGTCCCTTGATCATTTTAATTGAATGGAAAGAAAGGTAAGTAAGAATGGTAAGGTATTTTGCACACTGAAAAATCCTATGTAACAATAATAGTTCTTTGAGTGCTCCTAAAAAAATGCAGCTCCTGTCCATGGCTCCCACCCCCCAACAGCACGCACATGGCTCTGGCTACCACACATGGCCCCCCTTCTACTGTTCTAAGAGCCAGAGCAAAGAACTGGCTTAGCTCTGGAAGAGCCGTGTTCATTGGGTGCCCTCATTGTGGGACAAGCTGCTCAGCTTCAGTCCCTCATGAGTCCAAGGAAAGGTCTGATGGGAACATGGTTAGTTTGCACTGCAAGTCTGGATTCTCAACTCTCAGGATACCTCCATGTGCTCAAAGCCCCTTGGGGGGGGGAAGAAAGGTTAGTAACAGCACCCAATTTATCCCACAGCTCATGGCTCACCTGTTGTTCTCCTTCATAGATCCCTGCAGACCCAGACTGCAATGCTCTCAGGCTCCCATCAGCATTACCAGCTGGGGAAGAGGCAGGATGAGAGAGAAACAGACCAAATTGTTTCTTGCTGGGTTAGGGCCCTGTCACATCCCTGCTGGGGGCGTGGCCTAGTAGGCAATTCAAAATGAGCACAGGAGCCTTTCCCAGACCTAGGCCATAGCTAGACCTAAGGTTTATCCCAGGATTGTCCTGGGGTCAAACCTGTTCATCTAGGTGACACACAGTGCTCAGGCAGGGGCGAACCCTGGATGATATAAAAATGTAATAAATAAATAAATAAATAAATGAAGAAATATCCCAGGATAAACTTTAGGTCTAGCTGTGGCCCTAATCTAAAACATTCTAAAATTTCAGTTTTATATACCCACTGCAGTTACAAAAAGCTGTAGATTTGCCATCTTCATAAAATTTTACCCATTCACAACCACAAATTGGGATAACTTGCTTCAAACAGAAACGTAAAGGCTTCTTAATAGCCCTGGCTATTGGGCGGTATAGAAATGTCAAGACAGGTTGCTTACCTGTAGCTGTAGTTCTTCGAGTGGTCATCTGTGCAGTCACACATATGGGCTCTGCGCCTGCGCGGGGCCAGCTCCGGAAACTTCACTAGCTGAAAACATTTTTAGGCGGGAACCCCTCCCCCACCGTCCACTGAGCATGCTCAGGGGTTCCCGCCCTATCTCATCAGTTCCTGAAACCGCCTAAACAGTCTCACTGAGGTGAACCACCAGGTAATCAAGAATGACACCATAGTGGGGACGGTGGGAGGGTTGTGTGACTGCACAGATGACCACTCGAAGAACTACAGTTACAGGTAAGCAACCTGTCTTTCTTCTTCGTGGTCTCTGTGCATCACACATATGGGCGAATAACACGCTGACTTACCGGAGGCGGGTGGTGTCAGGTGGTAAAAGTAACTCAAAGTATTGCCGATAAGACGGCACACCCAAAAGCACAGTCCCTATGTGCTCTGATGTCCAGGCGATAGTGACTGGCGAAAGTCAGAGGTGTTGACCAGGTGGCCGCTTTACAGAGGTCTGATAAAGCAATTCCTCTTTCAAATGCCGTAGAGGTGGCAACTCCTCTCGTGGAGTGAGAACGCACTCTACCCTCCAACGGGAGGCCAGCAAGCTCATAGGCTAATTTAATGGTCTGTACGACCCAAGCAGATATTCTCTGCGAAGATACTTGAAGTCCTTTCTGTTTGCCCCCGTAACAAACGAAAAGTCTTTGAGATCTCCGGAAAATAGCAGTTCTGGACTGATAGAAAGCAAGGGCTCTTCTAACATCCAATGTGTGAAGGGTTGACTCAAGTGGCGACATTGGCGCAGGGGGGGAAAAACTTGGCAGGATGATATCCTGAGCAGCATGAAATGATGACACAACCTTTGGGAGGAAGGCTGGGTCAGGTCTAAGGACCACCTTGTCAGCGTGGAAAACTGTATAAGGTGGGTCTATGCGGAGTGCTGCTAGCTCCGATGAACATCTAGCAGACGTAATGGCAACTAGAAAAACAACCTTGAAAGTTAATAAACGAAGGTCCGTAGTTGCCAATGGTTCAAAAGGCTTGCCAGACAATGCCTTGAGCACTACGGAAAGGCTCCATTGCAGAACAAAGGGGTGGAACTGTATCTTTCATCCCTTTCATAATGCGCTTAACCAGTGGATGAGTGAAGACCGAACAGCCCTGAATCCATAAATGTGAGGCAGAAATCACTGCCGGATAAACTCTAAGTGAGGAAAACTTAAGGCCTCTTTTAAACAAGGAAAAAAGGAAAGTGAGGATGGTGGAAATAGGCACTGAAAGGGGGTTCTCATTCCTGCTTAGTGCAAAGGAGGAGAAAGCTTCCCATTTGGTAGCATATGACTTTCTAGTCGCTGGTTTCCTAGCTGCTAGGATTATGTCCCATATATCAGGGGGTAAGGATTGACAGTCTAACATTGTGGTTTCTACTATGAAGTCCAGAGAGCTCAATAAATTGAGGATTAGTCCCACTGCCTTCGATAGCATCCTCTTCTAAGATGCTACTAGAAGCCAGTTGTCTAAATATAGGTAGACTTTCACCCTGTGTAGGCAAATGAACTGCCATATATTTTGCAAACATTTGGTGGACTGTGCTTAGGTCCAATGGAAGCACCCAAACTGGAACATATCGGTACCTATGATAAACCCAAGGTACCTCTGTGAGTGTTCTGAATGGCTATATGGAAGTATGCATACTTTTAAGTGTGTGAGGGCAAAACATACTCCCTTCTGAGGAGCAGCATTAAGGACAGTGTGTCATCTGTAATTTGCTGGTTCTGATGCAGGAAATAAGATGAGCGATGGGATTGAACAACCCTTCACCATCGAATGGCAGGTCCTCAATCTAGCTAGTATGCATGAGAAACGCCAGAGTGCGCACCACTGCTCTCAACTCACAGTTGGTGAGGCAACAGGTCATGTTAAATTGCTGACGAGAGGAAAAGTTGTTATCTGGATATCATAACTAGATAGTGTATAACTCTGGGGCCCAAAGCAGATGAATATGTTCTGTGGCCTGGTAGGTCCAACCTATATGTTCTGAAAACTCCCCTTGGGAATAACTGAACTAATATAGAATTGGAACATGGGTGCGTAAAGAAAAAAACCCAGTGTCCATTACTGGACCTTATGTAAAGATTCTGCCCTTTCCAATGTCAGAGCCATCAAAGAAGGGGCCTTCCAGGAATTTTTAACTGTCAGAAGCGGTGTTGGAAGGAAAAATAACGACATTGGAGTTGGCCTCTCAGTACATACTGTGTGAGATTTATTTACAGAGTTATGTGTCTCAATTCCGAGTCATCCTCAATGATCGGGAAGTGGTATAAGTCCTCCGAAGGAGGTTCTGCCCTGTGTAGGCACTACATCATGAAGTGATGCAGACGAGAGCAATGTTGAGACCGACTGATAGTCCTCAAAGGATTGAGGGGGATCAGGTCTATTCTTATGCTCCAACTCATCTTCCCCAAGTTGATCTCCTGATGCCCCACAGAATGGGGATGGAATGGGGAAGAGCTAAGTAATTGTACTGACACATTGTGGCTGTAACAGCTGAGCCCTGTGTATACCAGTCACAATGATAGTGATCTCGGTTGTACGTGTCCCCATCACGGTACTGATGCCAGTATCCATGCTTGTATGGTATTCTCAGGAGACGTGGCCCATTTGACATTGTGTCCCCTCCTCTCCCAAGGGAGGGGGGGCAAAAATGATGACATCAGACATCATGGTAATAAAACGCTCTCCATTGAAAGCAAAGCACTCAGAGCGTAGAGACTCTGGAGGGAGACCTTGAAATTGGTGGTTAGTCTGCAAGTGATATACTGCCTGATGTGGTGGACAGATGTTCATTGGCTTTGGAGGGGAGAGAGATCACATCTCACCCTCTGACATTCAAGCTGCATGCGAGATGCCACTCTTGGTATCAAGAGTCTCAGTGTTTGTACCAAAGAAGCTATTAATGTTATTGCCAATCTCGGTATCAAGGGTTCCAGACTTGGTACCGAAGAAACCAGTTATGTTATTGTCATTCTCAGTACCAAAAATTCCAACCTTGGTACCAAAAAAGCTAGTTACGTTATTGCCAGTTTCAGCATTGAGAATTCCAGCGTCTGTACTGAAGATGCTAGTTATGTTATTGCCACTCTTGGTATCGAGGGTTCCAGTCTGTACCGAAGAAGCTAGATATATTGTTGCCAGTCTCGGCATTGAGAAATTCAGTCTCGGTACCGAAGAAGCTAGTTATATTGTTGCCAGTCTCGGTATTGAGAGCAGTCTCGGTACCGAGAGGTTTCAGGCTCGGTACTGAAGAAGCTAGTTATGTTGTTGCCAGTCTCGGTATCGAGAGTTTCAGCGTACTGAAGAAACTAGTTATATTATTGCTACTGAGGAGGCCTCCCATGGGGACTCTAACAGTAGTGGTTAGATCTGGCTTCCATACTGCCTTAGAATGAGGCTTTTGTTGTTGTTGTTGTATGTCCCAAAGGTTTAAGTGACCTGGCCTTCCTAGATATCTCTTTTGCTGCAGAAGCAGCTAGAGCGCGTCCAGATTTCTGGAAGATCGGAATGACACACGGATAGAGTCGGGGTCCAAGGATGCTGAGGGGACCTAAGGGACCTCTGCCACAATTGGCTGCATAAAGCACTTTGGAGAATCCATGGCTTCTAGAGCTTTTCTCTGCAGAAAACGCCCCGAGCAATCAGTCCCAGAAGGCTTAAGTGATCCGGCCTTCTTAGATATCACTTTTGCTGCAGATACAGCTAGAGAGCGTCCAGTATTTGAAGATCAGAATGACCCATGGTTAGAGTCAGGGTCCGAGGACGCTGAGGGGACATAGGTTGAGGAGTCTCCGCAATGAGTTGCTGCATTGATTGCTTTGGAGAATCCGTGGCTTCTAGAGCATTTTTCCTCAGAATCGCCATTACGTGTTTAGCCCTCAGAAGGCTTAAGCAACAGGTCTCGATGATGCGAGCCTCTCCCAAACAAATCGAGAGAATATCTGTCTGTTGGGGAAGCTTGTTGACACATCTTCAGCAAAAAAGGCCTTAACAGCCATGCGAGCCCTCCCTGACGCGATCCCAGATCGCTGGAGGGTGAAATAGCAATAATAAATTAAGACTTTGGTGAGCGATACCGGGCATGTTGGTATGGAGACATCGATCGGTACCGATGTCTGTCGGTATCGACTGGCAGAGGCGGCTCCTCTCGGTATCGAGGGGAAGCTGGGCCCTGGTTCGCCATTGCATAGTCCAAAGAGGAGTCTCTTATCTCACCCTCTGAAACAGATGCCATTAAGGCAGGGTCCTCCACCGGTACTGTAACTATTTGGAAGGGTGACGGTACCGGGCAGTCCAGAGCTTCCTCAGCTTGCGGTGTTGCCGAGGTCAATACTGGCGGTGACAACGGTGTTGCCCGTCTCGGTATCGAATTGGACTTCGGTAGCGAAAGCCTCGGTATTGGAGGGGACCTTTGTAGTGATGATCTCGGTATCGGGCTCCTCGGTACTGTAGTAGACTTCGGTAGCGAAGTTCTCGGTACCGGACTCTTCGGTATCGACGAAGCTGGATTGGCTAATTTTGTCTTTGCATATTTAGCCTTCAGCTTGCTCTTTTTCTTTTGGGGTTCTTCTGCCTCATTGTGCTCTCTCGCTCTCTTAGAGATTTTCTTCGCTCCTTTTTTAGAAGCGTAATGAGAGGAGGTAGGGGGAACCGATAGGGCTTCACTCCGAGTAGGAGGAGGTTGGGGCATGGACTCCATTTTGTTAGGAGAAGTAGAAACTCGAGCCGGTCTCGGTTTATCTACTGCCACCAAGGCCCTTTCCCAGAGAATCGCCCAAAGGCGGTCTAAGCGGGGGTTTTCTCGCTTGCCTCGAGAATTTTAAGCAAAACACGCAGGATTCAACTACGTGTGCTTCCCCCAAGCACAATAAACACAACGAACGTCCATCCATCTGGGAAATCTTTTGTCCACAGGATGAACACTTTTTGAAGAGTCCTGTTTGTGCCATAGGCACCTAACTACTAATAAGAAAAATAAGGGATTTTTTAAAATTTAATTTTATTTTATACATAGAAAAGTTAGAAAAACTGGAGAAGAAGAAAAAGGAAGAAAAAACGAGTTTTCAGCAAAAAGGTAAAAACCTAACCAAGAAAGCTGTTGACCCACAGGCGGTTGAAGAGAACTGAGGAGATAGGGCGGGAACCCCTGAGCATGCTCAGTGGACGGTGGGGGAGGGGTTCCCACCTAAAAATGTTTTCAGCTAGTGAAGTTTCCGGAGCTGGCCCTGCACAGGCGCAGAGCCCATATGTGTGATGCACAGAGACCACGAAGAAGAATAATTAAATAAATAAACGAATAAATGAATAAATAAATTAAACTGGAAATACCCTCTCTTGGGTAAGCAGTTAAAAATATCAAGGGGGGGGGAGGGGTCATGGCTGAAACTGCCAGCCAATAATTTCAATGACCCACTGAATCATAGGCTTGTTATTTATTTATTTGTTTGTTTGTTTGTTCGTTCATTCATAATCGCATAGGTCTCTTAAGATGAGGTTAGCTGGGACTAGCAGGAGATGTAGACAGTGCCAGCGCCAGGTGTCTGAGGGCCCTTTGGCAAGACACCCTCAATGGGCGCCCCTCCCTCAGTGAGCCAACCTTCTCACTGCCATGGTCACCAGCTGCTATGACTCCTCGTCCTCTTTCTCATAATTTCTGCCACTTGCTTGCTCGACAGGCAGAGAGAGCCAGGGAGCAAGGAGGTCGTGGCCTCTCCCGCTCCTCCTTCACACCACCACCGTTGTTCTGGGCCAGAGCGAGAGGCAGGTGAAGAAGATGAGCAAGTTCAAGGGTGCTCTTGTCAGTGGGGCCCCTGCTGAGGTGTGGACCTCGGTAGGTGCCTGACCGTGCCTACCTTTGATGCCGGCCCAGGATGTAGAGCTCTCTTTTCAATTAGGTATGAGGCTAAGATGATTTCCCATCCAATCTCTTACTTGCTCATTTCTATTGAGGAGAAAATGTTATTTTCAAAATACCACCAGTATTGAGAGAACATATTTATTTTAGCCAGCTGAGCAAACTGAATAAAAGGAAGACCATTTCCAATTGCACTTGAGTGGTGATATTTTTGAAAACTCCCCATTTTTTAAAAAAGTGCCTCTCTAAAGGCTCCTCTTGGCGCGCCTGCTCCTAATTTGCACGCTGAAGGTCCCAAGTTCAATCCCTGGCCTCTTCTTAGGGCTGGAAAAACGCCTGTCTGAAACCCTGGAGTTGCTGCCAGTAGGAGTTGACAATACTGAGTTACATGACTCAGTACAAAGCAGCATCCTATGTCCCTTACTGCATGGAATCAATTAGTACAATGCCTGACATACTACTTTACAACATGCAGGGATTATTACACCAAAAAGCATTTTCATTCATTCAATCATACACCAAAAAGCATTCAGAAATATGACTGCGCGTGTCTTCAGTTGGATGTGGCACAGTCTAGAATTCTGCCACCTCATTCTGGCTCTAGGCCACCCAGTATATTTCATGGCTACTTTTGACCTATAAAGCCATAATAGTTCAAGACCAGGTTACTTGAAGGGCCACCAGCATTCTTACGAATCTGCCTGGGCCTTAAGATCTTCCTCGGAGACCCTGTTCCTAGGACTACCTGTAAGGTCAATCCAGTTGGTGGATTCAAGAGACAGGCCTGCCTCAGCAGTGTCCCTCAGGATGTAGAACTCCCTGTCCACAGAGCTAAACGTGGCCTCAACCCTGCAAATCTTTGAGTTTTAAAAACTCACCTATTCTGCGTCAGCTTTTCCTGAGTTTTTAATGGCTACAAGTCTAAAGTCAATGGAGTTTGTTTGAAATATTTTACTGTTTTTATTTAACTGTTGTTTTATCTATTTTTAACTGGCTTTAAAAAAAAAGAAACTTTGTGCCACTGTCAGATACTTGTTTGTAATTTTGGTTTTAAATTATATTTTTTATGTTTTATATTATTAACTGCACTGTGAGGGGCGTGCCCTAAAAGAAACCCTATAAACAAATAAACAAACAAACAAATAAATGGCTGAGCAGGAATCTGAACTTCTGTTTCTCATGTTCACCTCACCGGTCCCTATCTAACAATGGATAGTTGTAAGGACCAATAAGTTGAGGCCTGGGAAGCAACCCAGAGCCTAGAAGAATCAGAGTCTTCAAACACAGGATTCATTCTTCACCAAGGGCCCTGTTTATTTATTTGATTTATACTCCGCCCTTTCTACCAAAAATTGCACTCAGGTTGACTTATGAAACGATTTAAAATAGATTAAAACAATAAGACATTAAAATACAATAAAAACATGACAATTACAGAATAAAAACAACACCCAACCCACTTACAGGGCAAGGCTTCTTGAATAAAGCAGTCTTTGCCTGCTGGAAGAGTGAACCTAGCCTTCTTTGGGAGGGAGTTCCACAGCCTGGGAGTGGCCATTTCATAGGCCCTCTCTTGCATGACCACCAAATGCACCTCTGTTGGCAGTTTCAAAAGAAGGGCATCTTCAGAAGACCTTAAAGACTAGGCTTGTATGGGAGAAGGACATCTTTCAGGTAGCCTGGTCCCAAGCCATTTATTGGTCATAACCAGCACTTTGAATTCTGCTCAGAAACAGACTAGTAGCCACTGAAGTTGCTGGAACAAGGGAGTCACGTGCTCCCTATAACCAGCCCCAGTCAACAGTCTGGCTGCAGCATTCTGGACCAGCTGAAGTTTCTGAGAAATTTTCAAAGGCAGCTCCACGTAGAGCATGTTACAGTACAGATTGGATGTAACTAAGGCATGCGTGACCAGGGCCAGGTCAGACATCTCTAGCATCACTAGAGACATCTTTAACATTTGATCTGACAAGGGGGAATATCATTAGCTCTTTCCCCGCTTCTCGGAAATTTGGCTGCTGTTATTAGATACTTATATTAGATTTGGTCCACCATGGTAGCCTAGAACATTTCCTGGTATTTTTAGAATCTGAGTGATGGATGAGTTCCAGTCTAGACAGGGGAACATCATCAGCTGCACAGTCGGTACTGAGAGAGACACTCGCCTCCAACAACAGGGAGCCCAGAGTCACTACCACCCAATGTCTGTTGGATGACCTACAATCCAATACACTGTCAGGCTCTTAAGTCCTGGCCCCTCTTCGCAATTTCCCTTCACCCACCCCACCCCCACGAGCCACAGGACACAAACTACTGTATAAATCACAGCTGGCACTAATTGGCTCGCTGCGCCAGCAGCTCTGCCGAGAGGTCGCAGGCTAAACGGGGCTGCAGGAAGCTAAACTGCCCTCTTGTGCTCCCGCAGGGGGGTTCCTCCAGGTCAAAGATTAAACATACTGACTACAGAGGAAGCCGGCGTGCGTGGGAATAGCCCGGTGTCCACCCTTTGTGGGTAAACAGAGCGCCTGCGTTTTCCCCTTTCAACGTGGTGCAGATCCAACCGCTTTCTCCCCCACCCACCCAGTAACAGAATTTTATATCCACGTTGCAGACCAACCAGATCTTCCTCATTCATGCCAACACGGCCTCCATTTAAAACAGTGCCAAATTCAGAATAGTCGTGGAAGTTGCTCTGAGAGCTAAATCAGGCCTGCGAGGGGAAAGAATCATATACAAACATTGGCATTGTAAGCTCAACCCCACCGTCCCAGTTCGTATCTGCGTCCCCCACCCCTCTTTCCCCACCCCTCCTTCTCAAGTATCTGAGATCAGCCAACACATACAATGCAGGCATGCTTGCCAGATTTCAAAGATAATCCAGTGATTAGTTGAATCTCTATTCAAAATGCGGTCCAAATATATATATATATATATATATATATATATATATATCTTCCTTAGCAGACCTCCTAATTTTAATGTCCCAGATTAAAAACAGGTGTAAAAGCAGATCGGGGTTTAACCAAACAAGAAGGGGCCAGCGCTCCCCTATAGGCAGTTTCTCAAATTCTGGGGATTCCGGCATGGGATGTACATCATATCACAATCTTTGCCCACACCAAGTCAACTAAATACTTTCATTGTTTTCAACCTTGCAAATAAAGCCAAAATCACCATCCTTTCCAAAAGCTTCCACCTCCCCACTTCGTTAACAAACGCTGTTTAGATTAATGAATACGGGTGCAATAATCGCCATTCAAGACCTCCGCTTCTCATTCCTCCCTCCTTCTCTCCGCTGACTACATTTTGCATCTGGCACAATCCTAGCTCCTTCTGACAATACAACATTTATCTCTGAATCCTCCAAGCTGATTCACCTTGTTGCATTTCCCTCATACAACGCCGCCTTCCTTCCGCTTCTGATGGGATGGAATTGACAAATACGAGGGGGGGGGAATACATCAGGGTAGGCTTATCAGACACCCCCTCCCCCGCAACTCTAGTCAATTTCTAATCCATCTATCAATCTTTTTTCCCCCCCTTCCTACTTCTTCCACGCATTCTTGTTCCCCCTCCACCCCCCCTTTCCTAATCATAATATTGGCACACATGCGCAGAAGATTCTTATATTTGGCAGGCAATCAACTAGAATTTTCCACACACGTGATATTTCTACTCCCTACCTTGAAAATATATATTATATAAGGCTAACAAAGGATCTGGAAAGGAAATTGGGGGAGGGGGGGTAAAGAATGTAGATGTGTAGCCATAACTACAAATTACACAAGACCAACCCTGCTTAGAATTGCCATCTCTTTCACGACAAACGGCATTTATGTATTTCAATTTAATACAAAAAAAAAAAAAATGGACGGCCAATTTGGAAAGAAAAAAAGAACAGCGCCTTTTATCTGTGTCAGTTAATGGAGGAGAATAACAGCCATTTCCATTAGTGAGAAATCTTAATCATCAGGGTAAAAACAGTCATGCGGAGATGGGGGTGGCAGAGGGGAAAAAATAGCATATTCAGTGAGATGGGTAAAGATTTATGGGATGGCTCAATTCTATGATTTGTTCACGAAAAGCAACACTAGATTAATAGCGAGCCAGGCTTTTCTAAACAGTGGATTCTCAAGAGTTGGGCATCGTAGGAGAGAAACAAGAATGAAGCAATTGGGTTTTCAAAAATAGCTTGACAACCAGCTGTCATCTCCAGCCAGTGGCTGAAAACAGGATGGTTGTCTTCCAGCCAGTCACACCGCTACAAATCTAGACTAGAAGGGCACCAGCTGGCAAGGAGCATTGCTGGCACGCATGGCCGACAGCTCTGTGCTCCTACGCAGCCGGGTGAGGTCAGGGCACCGGGGTTTCCTCCCAGATCACACAGGCCTCCCTGCACTGCCAAGGGGGAGGGGAAGAAGTACCTTAGCTGACCAAGAATGATCAGAATATGAATGTCTGTGGGTCAAAATCAAGTGGTCCAAATAGCCTGCAAGCAGAAACCCATGAAGACCTGAGGAAAGCACTGAGGTTTTAAATACTTCTGTGCTGTTGCTCTTGCTCTGTGCTCATGCCCAACACGGGTCCTTCTTCTGCTTCCAGGTGCAAGGTGATAGAACGACTTTCTTTGCCGTGGAGTGCCTTTCTGAGTACACTGTGGCCTTCTCCATCGGCCCACCTGTGCTCCTGACCCCGCTTCTGCATCCTCTGAGCAGTGCCTTGACTCTCCTGTTCCGTGCGTCCCCCGCCTTCGGCCCTTTCTTGCAGAATCGCACCGACAATGTTCGTTTACAGTCTGCATTTGACTAAATTGTGCTGTAATGGCGGAGGGGGCGCGCGCACGGAACCTTTAGCTGCTGCTGGGGTTTTGTTTTGGGGTGTTTTTTTTAAGAAATATGTTCATATGTGGGAACCATTTTGGATCTAGGGGCCGGAATGCCCCACCATCATGGGGTGGAGCCCTATTCCCTGACAGCATTGGATCTCCAGTCAAAGTTCCAACTGGAGCCCCTCCGGCCCTTTGGTCAGGCAGCCTGCTTTGTTCCACGTGGCCTTTTCCCAGCTAGGGAAATCCTGGGCAATGCAAAGCCCACTAACCTTCTTCCTGTTCCCCACAGAGAGAACATGGGGGCATTAGTGAAGTGGACTCAGCCAGCACCTCAAAGCACCAGCTGAGTGCACAGTAGCTTTGATCATCTGTTGCCTTCCCCCAAGCAGGAATTAGGAGCCCTCCCTTTCTGAAGGTGTGGGGCACTGGATGCTGGACATTCCCCATCACTGTTTTAGCGTCCTGTGTGCTGCCTTGCAACAGCACAGCAGTGCACCCTGAAGGCTTTTAAATAAATGTCCAAGTAGCCAGCCTTCAGGCTGCTTTTGCAAGCAAAGTATTTCTTTAAAATCCACTTTCATTTTTGAGAAGTAGAGCATTGTTAGGTACAACATTTTGGCAACATGACTGAGTCCCATTTAGCCCTCTGTGGGCCTGGTAACGGCTCTTAATATCACAGGAACCCCAAGTCCTCCTATTAATATAGAGCAGTAACGAGAAGCATTGCTGCTTGGTGGATAAGGCTCGTTTTTTTCAATGTTCTTGTCTCCAACCTTATTTAACCTACCTCACAGCCTTGTTGTGAGGATAAAACAGAGGAGGAGGAGGAGGATCATGAATGTTTCCTTGGAGGAAAAGGCGGGATATACATATTATTATAATAATAATAAATCAGCTGTGGAAGCAATAGTCCCTGTGGGGTCCAAACATATGCAGAGCAGCACAAACATTTCACCCCTTAGTGGATCGTGTGCTAGGGCATGCCAAAACACCACAGTATCTTACACTGCTGCCGTTCTCCTGCCCACACTGTTGCACAAGCGGGATGCACAGCTAACGCAACATGGAGCTCGCTCTTCCTAAAATAACCTGAGAAATGAGCAGAAACACTCATTTCCAGATAGGGACAGCCCTGCTCACCTGTCCTGATGCAGAAATGAGTGTTTCTGTTCATTTCTGGTTGCTTTAACAACCGCTAACTGCCCGCTGCACCAGCGGTGGATTCCACCGGCACACAGACAGCATAGGATACTGCCCAAAGTTCGTAAAATATTTTTCTACAATAAACTGTATAATAAAAAGGAAATCTGGGTAACATAGTGAAAACATCATGAGATCCATATTGATCTCATATCTGACTGTCACTGAGATTCTAGCACTTTTTCACAATGAACCATTTACTGGCCACTGTCAAAACACACAAATCTGAAGCTCCACTCCCCCACGGGGGGAAAAAACAGATGAAAGCCATCCATACAACTTTCCACACAAGTTGGGTCTGAGCCTGAAGTTAATGTCCCTTACTTCTCTCCACATCTTCAGCTCTTGCAGCTCCTGTCCAGTTTCAGAGACCCCAGAATGGAAGACAGCAATATCTCCCTCAGGGATGCTGGTCACCAAAATGTCATGGCGGAGTATGACCAAAGAATTAACTTCCCCAACCTGGTGCCCTCCCAAGGTGTTCACCCCCAGGAACCATTGTCAGCTGGGGATCCATTATCCCCAGCTGGCACGGCAATGATGCCTGGGGTTATGGGATTTGTAGTCTAACACATTGGGAGGGCACCAGGTTTGGTAAAGGTGATTTATGTGATGACTATTTGCATTTTCTGCTACTTTCCTATTGCAGAGATAATAGGATTGAAGGTCTTAGTGAAATTGCAGGGTTATGCCAAGTACAAACAACTAGAAACCAAATATCTTACCAAAAGTTCCCCCCCACACACACACACAGACAATAGGAGTAATATTCAATGTACAAGGTTCCTGTCCACATGCCTATTTGTTGTGGAGTTTCATCTCAGTAGGAAAATTTCACTCTGGTTTTCGGCCCAGTAAATCAACACGTACAGACTGAAGAATGAAAATACTATAAGCAGCACGGCTGGATTGGCACATAGGCCTCAAGCAGCACGGATTTATAGGAATATGTCTATTGCAACAACAGAACACCTAAGATGCTTTGGAGCTGCTCAAAGGCCTGCAACTCTGATACAGCTTGCCAGGAATAAAAATAGCTATTCCACAGTCTGGAAAAATAACATGCTGTCTATAAGCCAACCCAGCAAGGACAGAATTTCTGGTCATTTAATAAATCAATATATATTCGACATGTCTAGCCTAGCTTACCCTGAGTCAGCCTGGTGCCCTCCAATGTTTTTGACTACAAACCCCAGCATGCCTGACTATTGGTCATGCTGGCTGGGGCTGATGGGAGCTGAGGTCCAAAACATTTCATGAAGATTCAAGGCAGGCAACAGTATTAAATTGCAGGAACTATTAAAGAGTGCCCAGGATCTAATTAAATCAAAGAAAACTTGATTAGCAGCACCCTTTCCACAAGGATTGTGTTACCTATTTTACTATCTTTCTGGAGAGCCACAGTAGGACATCCAGGCCATAGCTAGACCTAAGGTTTATCCCTGGATCATCCAGGGGTCAAACCTGTTCATCTAGGTGACACACAGGGGATCAAGTGCTCAGGCAGGGGCGAACCCTGGATGATCCCAGGATAAACCTTAGGTCTAGCTGTGGCCTCAGTTTTTCATAGGATTTTGTATGTGCTGCGACAACCATTTCTCAACCACAGTCGCAGGCAGTCAAAGCCATGTGGGAAGGGTTCGTCAACTTGTGAAACAATCATATCAAGTATTTAGGAATTGCTTAGCACACCCATATCTGTGTCATGCATAGATTGATGCACACTTGCCCTACATCATGGCTCAAGCCACAAACATGATCCAAATATACCAATGACTGAAGCTCACAGCAAAGCTTTTTATATAGCTCTTTGTGAATTAACTATGCACAGTAAAAGAAAAAAACTACCACTGCAGGTGTGTGAACCCTAAAGAGTTACTTCCTGTGGTAATTATCAAAGTATAAGCCAATAAATTGAATATTCAAGCTTTATGTGGAGGAAAGCCATTTTGCTTCTTACTTAACCTACATTGCCCTAATATTTAAACCAAAAGCAAGAGAACACCACAAAAAACACCTCCTTGCTACACATCCATATATCATTTATCATCGTAAATTCTCTTATATCCTTAGAGATAAGCAAAGGAGGATAATGAAATTTAGGAGTAGAAGGACACTGATAGTTGGAGGTAAGGCAGACTATCATGTTAGGAAAGTGTTGAACAGGGTTTATATGTGTTAAGCATCCCTTGCTAACTAACTCTTGGGCAAAAGCAGGCCAGCTGAACGTGTCTTTGTGAGACCGCGGCCTTTAAAAGTGCTAGATGAATTTTTCCTGTACCCATTCTTAGATTTCTGCATGAAGAAGTTTTTCCTTAAATGAGCTAGACTCCTGACATCACTCACTTGACCCTGAACTTATCCCACTTGCTTTTCAGCATGTCACCCTTAATAGTAAGCATGAACCTGAACTGTGGAAGGTCATTCATTGCGTTGTACTCCTGAAGGCCTAAGCGCCCTTCCTGTCAGATACCAGCGCTCTACATGTGAACTGGGCCTTCCTGACTCTCTCAGGTCCTCTTGCCTTCACTCCTGTGGGTCTTTTTACTGGTTTTGAATAGCACATAGATGGAGGTGCTGTATAAATATTATTATTTTTAACTGAGAGATCAAGAGGCATCAGATCCCTCCACCCACACCCAATATCTAAAGCCAATGAGGAGTTATATATTGCCACCAGCTCAAATGAACAGGCCTAGATACAAGTAATAGCTGGCCCTGATCAATAGAACGTGTACCTTTTTCCAAGTCACACCAATGGATCAAATATCATGCCCCATAGTTTCCCCAGAGGACAACACCACATGCCCCATAGTTTCAAGATCTTCTTTCCAAGCCCTCCACCTCACTCCCATTGGGGTCACCCCTATCCCAGCACAAAAGATTCCTGTCAGGGTGATCATCCTCATACAACGGTGCCTTCAAGGTCATCCAGTCCACTGCCCTGCTGTCTGTGGGGCGGCCCTTGGCTCCTGTCACAATTGTCATGTGCCACCAAGCAGGCAGCTGTTCCCATCACCTTCAGCGCACTTTCCTGACATGTGCCTCACCTAATATTCTCTCACAATCACGTAACTCAGACTGCTGCCAACCCCAAGTCATGAGGCACCCTTGATCCCCACTAAATCTGACAGCTGTCACCCCAAACCCATTCAGTAGGTTTCTCCCTCCACACGGAACCCCCATCTCCATGAAATAAATTCCCAGGGTGGGCATAGAGCGGTGCTGAGCGCCTCCATATACACCCAAGGAGACGGGTCAAGTTTAGGACTGTCTGGTCACCACACTGGGATCCCCTCAATTCTCCAGTGAAGGTATTCGCTACCCCCACCCCCACCCCAAACAGGATCAAGTCCAAAGTGTGACGTGACTTAACACCACTTTGACGGAACAAATGGAGTCAGTCAGTCAAGTTTATTTATTGATGTGGTGGAACTGTGAGGCAAACGGGTGTGCTTGACAAGACTTTTCTCTCAGAGTGGGCAAAAGTGGAGGAGGGAAAAGCTGTTTACAAATAAACTGCCCCTCCCCCACCCGTGCGAGGAAAAAAAATGGGTGTTAAAAACGGGGGTGCGACGGAAGGGTGCTCCCCCCAACAACGTTTCCAAAGCTTTTGGGGAAATAATATTAATGATAATAATCTAATAAAACGGGCGACGGGGGGGGGGGGGCGTTAGATTTGAAACCATCCCCACGCCGCGCGCCCTCTCAGGCAAGCGGAATCGTGAGGCGGATTGCGCTCGAGAGCTTCCAAAGCCGTTTGGCCGGCGACGTGTGGGGGAGGGGCGGTTGGCTCGGACGGACGGACGGACGGACCCCCCCCCCCCCTTGGAAGGTTCCAAAAGCCGCCGGGCGGGCAGCGCGCGCTGGGTGAGGCTTTACAGCGAGGGCAAAACAAAAACAAACAAAAAAAGGGGGGGGAGGTTAGGGGAGAGGCTAAAGAGTGGGGTGGAACTCTGGGTCCCTCAGCGTTCCGAATCCGTTGGGCAGCGCGCGCGGCGGCTGGCGGCGGCGGGGGGGGGGGGTGTTTGGCGCTGCGAGGGCGGCGGCGGCGGCGGCGGCTTGGAACTCCTGGCCCCTCAACGTTCGAAAGCCGTTGGTTGTTTACAAACAACCTCTTCTTTCGCCCCCCTCCCCCCACCCTCTCCGCGGCCGCCGCGCTTCGAACACGGCGGGGCAGTTTTTTTTTTTTTTTTTTAGCGCCAAAGCTCTGAGGGGACAAATTGCGGGGCGAAGTGGCGGGGTGGGGTGTTGTTTACCTGGAGGCGCCTCAGTCCCTTCAGCTGCTGCTGGCGTGGATGCTGTTGGTGTCAGTGGAGCAGCCTCAGCCAGAACAGCAGGCGGGAATATGTCGCCTGGGCTGTTGTCCCCTGCTCCTTCTTCCTCCTCCTCTTCCTCCTCTTCGTCTTCATCCCCCTCCACCTCAGACACCACCATCTCCTCCTCCTCTTCCTCGTCCTCCCTCAGAGGGGAAGCCATGGTGGTGCTGGAGGAGGGGGGTGGGGGAACACAGAGAAAAGCAGAAGGGGGGGCAACCCCCCTTCCCTCTCTCTCTCTCTCTCACACACACACAAAGCTCTCCCCCCCTTCAAATCACCTCAGGAAAAAAAAAGGGGGAAAGTCCCATAAATTAAAAGAACTCTCCTTCTTTAAAACTTTCTCCTTCCTTGAAATGTTTCCTCAACCCCCTTTTTCAGAAAAAATAATAAGGGGGGAGTAAAGATATATTTAAATTCTGAGGGGGGAGTTCAGGATAATATTTTCCACAAGAGCAAGAAACAAAAATGGCCGCCCTTAAATTATTTTTAAAACAGACCCCCCCAGGAGGTAAAAGATATATATGTCCCCCCCCCCTATATAAAAAAAAAACAAAACAAAATGGCTGGCTTAATTTTAACCCCCTCTTCCTCCTTAGGGTTAAAAAAGATCTCCCCCCTTTCAAAAATCAGTTCCAAATTAAAAACAAATCCTATGCAAGAAAAATGATAAAAGATAAAGGCTTTTTCTTCTTGCTGTTGTTATATTTTCTTTTCAATCTCCAAGATCTGTGATCATGAACAATATTTAGACATTCCTGGCACTGGGGGGAAACTGACAAGATTTCTGCATAAAACAAAGATGGCTGCTCTAAATTATTTCTTTTCTTTTTTTTTTTTCTTATGCTCTCCCCCCCACCTCCCTCAATAAAAATATTTTTTGCAGGGAGGGGGGGGGGAAGAGAGAGAAAAGGTTGGATTAATCAGTACTCATGCTCAGTTATGACATCAGCATAAAATTGTTAAAGGTTAACTAGTTCCATACTAGTAGGACCATGACTTTTGTGTGTGCCTGTGTCTGCTTTACTAGCACAAGAGAAGAAAGAATAGGGGTGTTTTATTTCCTCCCCCCTGCCTTTCTTCTTCTTCTTCTTCTTCTAACTTTAAATACTTCAGAAGGGAGTGGTTTATTTCTCTCCTTTTCCTCTAGGGCAAGAAAGGAAGAATAGAAGAAGAAAAAAACCACTGATTACTGCAATTCATTAAAAGATTTTACACACATTCACATAAGTGGATTTAACTGTTTTCCTAGATGAGAGTTTGGCTTTAAAAAAAAAAAATTAAGGAGGATTTTTTTTTTTTTGCCAACTTCTGCATGGAAAATATTTTTTCCTTATATATGTGTATTGCTCCCTCTTAAAAAATACACACACAGAAAAAGGTTTTATTTATCCACGTTTGCCCCACATGAATAAATCAATGTAAAATTAAAGTGTAGTGTTACAAAATACCTCTCTTACAATGTATTTTTTCCCCCTCACCAAAGTACTGAGGAGCATTTTTAAAACTGATTCTGGGAATAATTATGGCCACAATCCAAGACAGAGTTACGCACACTGAAGTCCCACTGAAATCTTTGGGGCTGAATGGCATATAAGGCTGGAATAACCACTTGGGAGTAAGTCCCATTGTATTCAGTGGGGCTTACTTCAGAGTAGCCATATACAGGATTATATTGTAACACGTCCAGACTGTGGCCTATAGCCACCACCACCACCACATACACACATTTATCGAAGGGGAAATATCTGCTAAAGGGGAATAAGTAAACTGGGGAAACTTTTTATAAAAATCAAGAATGCAATCATGCTTTTTTACTTTTGGTCAAGCCTCATGCACAGAGTTAACCTATGATTTGTTGTTGGATTAACTCTGGGTTGCTTAACCAGTAAACAACCCAGAGTGCCTGGGTTCAAACGTCACACTAACAACCTATGAACAGGGTGATCATGGATTGTTAATTGAAAGCAAAAGTGAGGAGCAAGCTTGCTCACTCCTGCTTACGTACAAGCCAGTGCAAGACTTTAAATATATTTTCTTTTTAATAGATACCTTATTTCTTACTTGTGGTTTCAGGAATGGGTTCCAAAACCAAAAGAAAGTTTTAAAAGACTTAACGTTTTATTTTAAAAATCAAAAGATTCTGATACTTTCATTTTATAATTCTAGCTGTTGTGTTTGAATAAATGGGGCCTCCCATCTTACCTGCATATCTGAGCACTGCAAAGTCTAGATCGTCATGGGTCATTAATAGAGCACAAGGTACCCCACAAAAGAAAATGAAGGTAGAAGTAAGTTGAAGTTTCGAAGGGACATAATTATGCAGGGCATAACTCTGGCAAGACAGTGTAGTATACCTGAGTCAACGTTGACATAACAAATAGGTAAGACCCAAGCAAAGTGCAAGTTTGAATTTGACTCTTGTTCAGATTGAGGCTCATTTGTTATGAAGCTAAAGCCTTTGAAAGGAAGTTAAAGCTATTGACAGTGAAATCCTATGCACAATGGGACTTACCTTTGAATACACATATACAAGATTGCTTTGTGAGATATCTTCGGTTTGTAATACTCTTCACCCCAGCTAAACTAAAAGTGTATATCAGGGACCTGATCCTGCATTTTACATATATGAATAGTTCTACCTGCATTACAGAAACTACAAAGAAAAATCAAATGTGTTTATGAAGGACAATTGAATAACAATTCTCCCAATGTGATCTGATACTGGAATGTTTTAAAACTTCGACATATCCTTCCAAACAGATTGTCCCATCAGATCCGATAGTTTAAAAGGTTTTATGCAATTTAAATTTATATCTATACAGTACTGTCATGTTACTTAAGGTTCATGTTACTTTTTAAATTCCTTTTTCTAAAATTTACTACCATACTACCACCAATTCCACAATTCCACAATACTGTTAGTTTTACCCTACCCAGTGCCTGTTTACCCTACCCTGTGGCTGTTTGCATTCTCTTCCCCTCCTTATTGTTTTATTATGATTTTATTAGAATGTAATCCTATGCGGCAGGGTCTTGCTATTTACTGTTTTACTCTGTACAGCACAATGTACGTTGATGGTGCTATATAAATAAATAATAATAATAAATAATAATAATTACTAGATGTTTGTGTGGCACAAATGTGTGCTGATTCTTTAATTATTATTCCGTCATTTTGTTACATTTTCATTTCTTTAAGCAATTCTGCTTATTTTTGGAGCTAACCCCTCCCCTTTCTCCAAAAATAAAAGGAAATTATTTCTGATCCTGAAGGATCCTGTTGCTGGATAAAAGGTTTCAAACGATTGTCTACAAACACAAGGTGCGCAGATTACTATTCTAGAGTAGCCCTATTTAAAACAGTGGGTCTGTTAGAGAATAATGTTTTGTACATAATATATAATGTAGAAGACTTCAACTATATGTATGGTACATCTTTTTTTCATTCACATCCCTTTAAAAATAATGTGTAATACCCTGATTCTTAGCGTATCCAAGTACCCAAAAATACTTTACTTGTTAACAACGTAAGATTCATCCTAAAATCCAGAGGCATACCTAAAAACAATGAGGTTTCTTTGAAGTACTCCAACTTTATTTACATTGAAATTGGACTACAGGTTGAATCCTGTTTTCAGACTTATTTTCTGATATTGTACTAGGCATGGTAGTAACATTAATAAAATTAAATTAATTATGAGGAAAAGTTTGCAGATTTTCTTACATCTGTAATTTTGCTGCAAGTAAAAATGTTATGAAATAGTATATGGAAGAAAATCTCACTGATCTTGGTAAAGCTTCTTTTTAAACGTTTGCTTAAAATCATGCCACATCATATCTGAATAACTCCCATTGAAGACAGTGGTTGTATGGTCAATGGTGCACTTAACTTAAATTATTGGCCCATGGTGATGGCAAGTTTCCTTTTATGGGGGGAAAAAAAGGACAGCAGTCCCAGCTATTAAAACATGACTGTACTTCAGTGAAAGTGTTCAGCCTAAACCTAAGCTCATTCCCCTGTAGACTAGTTATAAGTGTCCACAGAGGAGTAACTGTGCCTGCAGGAGACACAGTTTGCCAAATGAATGTTATCCCCCATGTGGCTTTTATATTTAACGCAACACCCTCTGAAGCCCTCCAGGAGCTTGGGCGCCAGTCCTATTCACTCATGTTGAAACATTTCCCTGGCAATGCTGTAAGCCAATGCTCCAGGAAGAGCTTTGGAGGTTTCATGCAATCAAAACCTTTTCCTTTAGAATGCCGTTTCTAGTTCACTTATAGAGCGTGTCTCTATTTGCTGGAAACGAGAAACATTAAAATAGTACAGCATCGGCTGAATTTAAACTTGGAATTTCATCAGTTTTTAGCATGATATTACTCATTAGTTAAAAATAAAGCCATGAGAACAAAATATAGCTTTCCAAACAAGGAGGGGGAAGCCCTTTTGAATCTTGACCTTAGTTGTTTGTGGCTTAGACCTTGTTGCTCAAGGGAACAGCCTGCAAAGAGGAAAACATCTTTTCCCTTTTGTCTCTTGGCTGCCTTTGATGTTTCCCCCCCCCCCCCCCAATACAGTAAGTTTCAGGAATCCCAACAAGGAATGTACAATGTGATAGTAATAGGGGAAATACAATGTACAGTTCACACATACACATCCCTCTTGCCTTTCAAGAGTATCAGCGCCCGTGTTGCTCATTACACCATAAACCTACTCTTCTCTCTAGGGAACTGTTGCTTTTTGGCTTGGGGTAGGATCTTTCAAAGACTTTTCGCTGCTGCTGCTATGGCAGAAGCATGCATGTGTGCGTGCATGCATGCACACACATACACACACTAACTTTGAGAGCCTTCAGAAACATGGGAATTACTCACTTTGATTCAGAAAATCAAAGTGCAGATGGTATATGTCACAAATACTTTCCATGACCTCAGGCAGTTTATTGACACCTTTGCTAACTTCCAGCATTAAAAAACAACAACATGAAGCCCTCCCACCTCTTGGCATCAAGTGTCTTAAGATTCGTGACAAAATTGTAATTGATTTTCAGAGTGGCCATTGGGGATCTTTCTCTGTATCCTGCACCACTCCATTACTGATCCCGGTAATTTTGTCTCAATACCTCTGTTAACTCAGGCTTCAAGACAAACACTTCCCAGCATTTCAACTCTTTAGCAAACAAGAAACACTGGAGGACTTCCAGGTCAAAGTTCACACTCTCCAGTGTCTGTTTAAACTACAGCTGAATTGGTATATTTTCCACCACAAGATAGAATCAGAAGAGTTGGAAGGGCCTATAAGGCCATAAAGTCCAACCCCCTGGATATTGAGCAGCATGAGCTATTTGTTTCATATGCAAGGATAGCCAATTTGAAATATGTGAAACGTTCACACGAATCCCCAATTGCTCTGCCGTCTGAGGTTCATCAGGCTAACTCTGTTGTTTTAGGTGGCTGATGGTTATTTAACAAACCCTTTAGCTGAATATTTTCCTGGTTTATTTATAATGTTTGCCTATCTTTAACTACTGTCCCCAGAAATTGTGATAATTGTTGGTGTACTATGTTAATATTGTGATTAAGGAATAGAGAGTGCTTATATATGTTTTCATATATCATGTGATTTTTTTACTTGTTAGGTGCCTTGAGTTCCTCCCGGAAATAAGGCAGATTGCTGGAGACCGTGGGCAGGAGGGCGCCGTTTTACTCATGTCCAGCTTGTGTGTTTCCCATGGGCAGCTGGTTGGCCACTGTGGTACATTGACCCTTGGTCCAGCATGGCTCTTCTTATGCTTTTAGGATATATGTTTTCAAAAGAAATGAAAATAGAAAAAAAAATGCTTACGCTGTAATGACATCTACTTTGTCCATCCACAAAGTATCTCAAAGATTCTGCCCGTGCAGAGGGGAAACAAAGCGCAATATAGCAGACCCACCTACCATTTGCCTGCTGTTTTCCATATGGAGACAGTCATTTTATTTATTACTTTTTTATCCTACGTTTCTTCCAAAGATTTCAAGGTGGCATATAGGATTTTATTTGCTTCTGTCCCGTGTGTTAGGTAACGTCACTCAATTAGGCCTCCCCAGCCCTAGTCCAACACTATAACCTCTATCCACATGAATCTTCAACGGTGGCAGCAATTGAGCATTCGGTGCCTAGTTTTGTGCAACGCTATAGTGAGGCCAAAATGGTCAGGCACAGGGTGAAGAATTCCACTGCAGAGTGGCTGGGCGGATGATGGGTAAAGGGATAAACCATAGGCAGAAAGAAATCATAGGACCATGTTTGGTTTCTCAAGAATGAACTTGGGGAGAAGGTACGTGTTTGAAAGCAAACTTCTAATTTATATTTTACAAACATTTATAACCCACCTTTTTGTCTTTAAAAAAGACCCACCAAGTAGGATAACAAATCTCAGTAAAAACGTTACCCAGAAAATCAAAATACATTGTCAAGTGCAAGCCTATGCATATTTACTCAGAGACAAGCCCCGCTGTGTTCCATGGGACTCATTCCCAGTTAAGTGTGCATAGGATTGCAGCTGAAGAATTACCAAACAACTGCTAAAATCTCAGTGGAAATAAAAAATGGATTATTCTGCCAAATGCTCTATGGAAGTGCCACTTTACTACAGAGCAAAAGACCAGCAGGGCCAGGGCCAAATTGCTACGAAAAGGCCGTCTCTTGCATATCCATCTACCATATGTCAGTTGAGCTTGCCCTGGGGTGAGGGGCGGGGGCAACACTGCAGCAAGAAGAAAAAGGAAAGGCAGGTCATAGGCCAAGAGCAACGGCTTTCTTGGATGGACGGACAGGATTTCTTTTCTAAGACAAGAGTCTGCAGGATGGATGGTAGCAATCCCATCTGTTCTCTATACCAGTGGAAGTCTCCCCGAGGTTATGGGACCTGCCAGTAACACAAGATAATGTTCGACCTTCAAGTCTCATTTCATAACCCACACTTAGGAGGTTTTTCCTTCCCCTACAACAGCTGCCAGGGACAGCGACTATCCAAGGAGAGAAAGAGGGAGAGGACAGCTGGCCGGGTATTGTGAGAGCCTGGGGCCTTGTTGGCATTACATGAGGGTAGACAGACAGATGCCCGTTATTTCAGCCAAGCTGAGAGATTATGATGCCCCCACCCAAGGGACAGAGGGCAGAATGACGTTCCCAGTTGAGTCTGCAAATGCTGAGAAATGTGACAGGGGTCTTTGGAATATAGGAAGCTGCCAGTGCCTTATACCAAGTCAGACCATTGGTTCACATTGCTCAGCACAGTTTACTTCACTGAGCATTGGTGGTTTTTCCAGGGATTCAAAGAGGGAGTCTTTCCCAGCCCTACCTGGCGTTGCAGGGGATTGAACCCAGGACGTTTGGCATGCAAAGCATGTGCTCCAACACTGAGTTACAGCGACATCAAAACATGGACCTTTCACACCCAAATTCAAGGGTGGGCAACTTCAGGCCTATGGGCTAAATCTGGCCCTCCTGGGGTTTCCAGATGGCCACGCCCCCTTTCCTCTTGAGTGCCAATCATTTGGTCGTTTTCCAGCTTTTACAAGTCCCCCCCCCCCAAGGCTTAGTTACTGGCAGTAAGAATTTTAAGCTAAAAGATGGACAATGGAAGCAGTGATCTAGGGAGGTTGTGGGCTCTCCCACACTTGAGGCATTCAAGAGGCAGCTGGACAGCCATATGTCAGGGGTGCTTTAGGGTGGATTCCTGCATTGAGCAGGGGGTTGGACTCGATGGCCTTATAGGCCCCTATTCTATGATTCTATGATGCCGGTATTTTGGTCTTGCTCCTACTGCATTTGGCCCTACTCTCTACTGGAATGTGCCTCCTTGAGAGCTTCTCCAAAACTGAATTAAGCCCTGGGATTGAAAGAAGCTCCCTGCCACACTCTACACCAGAGCTTTCCAAACTGTGTGTCGCGACACGTTAGTGTGTCAGCTGTAGTATGTAGGTGTGTCACACGAACGTAACGAGAAACCTCTGAGCCTATGTGAAATAAGCAATACCAACTTGCATGCATTTTTATGCAGCAAAGGTGCCGATTAGTATGGTGCACTAGTATATTCCCCTTCCGTCGTATCTGTGTATACACACCACGGTCGAGGGATCATACAGGTACTGCGCATGCGCAGTATGAATAATCGGGTTGAAACAGCTGATTCTGCGTCACTTCCGGTGACGCGGCTGCACCTGAAGTCACGCATTCGAGAAATTCCATGGGTCCAGTTTTTTGATAGAACACCGTCTCAACCACCGCTCGATCGCAGCTCGACAAAATTGGTTTAATGTGAAGTCTTGGAAATGTATGTTACCTTGCAAATCATATCAAAGCTTTTCACGGTCTAGCTCCTTCCTATCTCTCCTCTCTCATCTCACACTATTGCCCCGCTCGTGCTCTTTGCTCCTCTGATGCCATGTTTCTCGCCTGCCCAAGGGCCTCTACTTCCCTTGCTCGGCTTCGTCCATTTTCGTCTGCTGCCCCTTACGCCTGGAACGCTCTTCCAGAACATTTGAGAACTACAAGTTCAATTGCAGCTTTTAAAGCTCAACTAAAAACTTTTCTTTTTCCTAAAGCTTTTAAAACTTGATGTTGTGCGGACTTTATACTGTTAGTTTTACCCTACCCTGTGCCTGCTTACCCTACCTGTACCTGTTTGCATTCTCTTCCCCTCCTTGTTTTACTATGATTTTATTAGATTGTAAGCCTATGCGGCAGGGTCTTGCTGTTTACTGTTTTACTCTGTACAGCACCATGTACATTGATGGTGCTATATAAATAAATAAATAAATAAATAAATAATAATAATAATAATAATAATAATAATAATATATTTTTAAAAAATATAAATGAAAGGTTTTCATGAGTTATGTTGTGTCCCCATACATTTCATTATTACAATTTATGTATGTGTCCAAATCTCTTATAAGGGGTTAGTTTAACCTTTGGTTTGCTAGTAAAACTGAATTACTGTGTCGCGAAATGATGCATGTCTAAAAAGTGTGTCACCAACATGAAAAGTGCTCTACACGAAACATTAAAGTTCTCCTGGTCCTTCTGCAATGGAGTCTGTTTATGATCCTTTATCTGCCTGACCCTGTGGTTTGGAAGACTTGACAGGGACATTCCCACAACCACGTGACTGGCTCACATAGTTCCAGCCCGTTCTGCACCAATAACACAAGTTACTGGGTGGATTTACATGCCTTAAATAAATTCCGCAGACCCCCCCCCCCAACATCCATATAAACAGCGGAATCAGAAAGCATGAAGATGATGATGATGATGATTTACATTTGTATACCTCCCCATAGCCAAAGTTCTCTGGGCGGTTTACATAGGATAAAAACACTTAAAAACAACAGTTAAAAATAACTATCAAAACATAATTTAAATCGAATAAAATGGTCATGATTGTGAAGCATTTTTCATTATAGTATCATGCACCTTGACATTGAGGAGTGGTCACTCCTTCAACCTCCACCCCATGAAAAAAATTAGCTGCACTCCAGAAACTGTAGTGGACACTTTCAGGTTTATGTGTCTCTAGGGGCTTTGGATTACACCTGGGATACATCTACCCAGACCATTACTTGACTCATAGCCTTGTTGTTCCATGCCTGATATGTTTGTGTACATTCAATTTCCACCACCCTCCCCTCCAGCATGCGTGTAGACATGATTTGTTTGTTGGCACAGGGAGTGGGCCTGGATTGCTAGCAACCATAGGAGTAAGTGGAGTAGAGGTGTATTAGAACCTGATGTGGCCCAGCATATAGGCTGCCCATAAGAAATTGTGGCATGTGTTGCTCACCCATAGAACATTACGTGTTGCCCTAAATGAGAGCTTTAGTTCTAAAGCCAGCCTCACGTGACGCTATGCAAAATTTATGGTTCCTTCCCTGATCATCTTCCTCTAACCTCCTATCCCCCTGACATCTGACCACCTTTTTCTCATCCTACCTTACAAATGGCAGTTTTCCTTTTAACCCATGCAGCATACCCTAAATCACAGGTGGGGAACATGTGTGTTCCCCCCCTCCCTCCGCCGAAGTTAGTGGGCTTCAGCTCTCCAACACCATTGCCAATAGTGAGGGAATTGCAGTCCAACAGCATCTGGAGAGTCACACATTCCCCATCCCTGCTCTAAATGATCAAATTAACATCTCACATCTTGGATTTATTTATTTATTTTAAACATAGCTACCTAACATATTTAAGAAAGTCACGGTTCCAAACGAGTACCCCAAGATTTGAACCTTTTCCTCTTCATGTTATTGTCAGCTGCTGTTTTAATGAACGTCCTCCTCCTGTTATGTGTAATTAAAAAAGATAGATAAAAACTAATGTTAATTTCATGGAACAAATGATTTGGGATTGCAACAGGAGGAAGCCTTTTGAAAACTGCATTGCTAGAATTCAGTAAATCTTTGGAGGGACAAATACCCAGTTCTAAATGCGTCATACGAAAGTAAGGCCGTTTCTACACCTGCCTTTCTACGATCGTCCCTGGATCGTTCCTGTGCATCCAAATGCCGCACGGGATCCTGGGAGCAGGCAGGGATAATCCCTCTATTTTCCTGGGATAACCCTTAGGTGTAGAAAGGGCCTAAGTTACACTGACAGCAGTACAACTTGCTGGGGCAAAATGTGTTTAGGATTGAGGTATGTTCAATGTCTGTAGGGTTCGAGGTGCACCACAAACCATTCTATAACAACAAATACATTTATGAGAATATCTTCTCTTACCTGCTTTTTATGCTGTGTAAGTACAGGAATCATCTGCGGCCCTTTGATTCCTGCTAAATCTCCAACCGTGGCTGAGCAAGCGTGAGTAAGAACGTTCACAAACATTTGGGACTGGATCAGAAGCTGCCTATAAAAGTTATCAGGCTGGCTTTGTTCAATCAATAACCTCCCTGGAGAGTTGTCACGTTCTCTCCTTCTAAAGAGCCCCTCACCCACCCACAGCCTCCCTCAAAGCACCACCACTTTGCCTACAGACACAGGTCAGCAGGCGGGGAGCCCAGCTGCTACTTGCCGGGAGAGGAACACCCACCAAGCAATTATCACGCAAGTGCACCCACTGGAGAGGGTTATACCTCACCACGGGGTTCCCTGCTCCCCTGAGGGTCTAGCCTGACTGCACTCTAAACGTTTCCTTTTCTACTACACTGGGTATCCGTGCATCATGCTCCACAGATGCGCCTGCTCCATATTGCTGGACTGGTGGTTGATCTTTCCTTTTCTCTATGCATGTGTCCTATCCAGACCTCAATAGTTAGCCGAGAACTCCCTTTGATTAGCATCCTCTCAGCAGCCAGCTCGAGCAGCAAAAGCAAAGAGAGGTGTTCACTGCAGCAGCTCCCCAAAAACTCTTAACGAAGTATACTTCAGAAGCCAAAATATTTATTTATTTATTTACAATATTTATGTACCGCTCCCCATTCAAAATTCTGAGCAGTGTACAAAATAAAATACAATAAAAACAAAATGAAACACCTTAAAATAGTTTTTTTAAAGTAAAATGAAAAGTGAACTGGGAACTGTGGCTGGTCATTAAGGAAAGGTATCCTGGAACGATGTTGTTTTTAGAAGGCGCCGAAAAGAATACAAAGCCTGACAAAGAATACCTGCCTGACCTCCAGAGGCAGGGAATTCCATGGGAGGGGGGCCACCACACTGAAGGCTCTTAATGTCCTTTTATTGGAATATACACTTAGTGGCCCCTGATGAGTTGAGAATTCCTTTCGGGGATATGTTCATTTTAAATTGTATATTTTAAAAACTGAATTCTTTTTAAAGGAAGTGAGGCAGGTGGCTACTAGGAGGAGGGCTTTCTCTGCTGTGGCACCCCCGGTTGTGGAAGGAGCTCCCCAGAGAGGTTCGCTTGGCACCTACATTGTTTTCTTTCCATCGCCAGCTGAAGACCTTTTTATTTTCTCAGTATTTTAACACCTAATTTAACTTAAATTTAAACTTTGCTGTTTTAATCTCATATTTTAACCTATATTAATTTTCGCTGTGTGGTTTTGTTCTGGTTGTGCTTTTTATATTGTATTTTGTATGTGTGTTTTAAATTTGTTGGTTGTTTTTATTCTCTTCATGGTTTTAATTTTTGTGAACCGCCCAGAGAGCTCCGGCTGTTGGGCGGTATAAAAATGTAATAAATAAATAAATAAATAAAATTTCTTGAGATGTTGACGTTGGGGTCTTTAAAAATCAAAATGCATAATTTTGATGGCTAGTTTAGTCTAATTTATACTGCATCAGCACAGTGCTGAGCTCCTTATACCTATGCATGCACGGTAAGGGGAGAATTGACAATTGGAGAATAAGGGAGAAACACTTTTCCAGAAATACACCGGAGTATATTGATTTACCTTTTCTACAAATACATGTTTATTTTGCTACAATCCTAAACACTTATTGGAGAGTAAACCCTGCTGAATACAGTGGGACTGACTTCTAAGTAAACTTGTATAGGATTGTGGATTTTGTGAATTAATTCAGAGCCCAAAGGATATAACCAGATATGATATTAATAGTCAAATCAAAAATTCCCCCCACAACATTTCAATGGGTTGGATCTAAATGTAATCATACTTGAGTAGTGCCATTGAAATAAATGGGACTACTCTTAAGTATGACTAAATCTGGGTCCAACCCAAATAATTTGACTGAAGAATGTGCTTACAGTTGCGTTGGGAGGGAAGAATTTTGGCCATTTTTCCAACGAATGCTGCACTATGGTAAAATAAGCTGAACCTGTCAATGGCCTCTTTTCTGTGAAACAGTTAAGGTACTGACTCTACAATCCATTTTATTACATTTTTATCATCACCATCCTCCAAGGAGCTCAGGATGGCATAGAATCATAGAATAGTAGAGTTGGAAGGGACCTACAAGGCCATCGAGTCCAACCCACTGCTCAATACAGGAATCCATGGCATGCATGGCTCCCTCCCACAACCCCGTTTTATACTAACAACAACCCTGTGAAGTGGGTTAGGCTGCAAGAAAACAATTGACCCAAATGAACATTATGGCTGAGCAGGGATTTTAATCCGGGATGCTTCTAAATCAAGGGCTCCAAGCCAGATTCCAGCTGGTCATCAGGAAAAACTTCCTGACTGTTAGAGCAGTACGACAATGGAATCAGTTGCCTGGGGAGGTTGTGGGCTCTCCCACACCAGAGGCCTTCAAGAGGCAGCTGGACAACCATCTGTCAGGGATGCTTTAGGGTGGATTCCTGCATTGAGCAGGGGGTTGGACTCGATGGCCTTGTAGGCCCCTTCCAACTCTGCTATTCTATAATTCTATGATTCTAGGTGCCACTGTTATTAACTTATTTATTTCAAGTATTTATACATTACGTTCCTGTCTACAAGGGCCCTCAATGTGATGTACAATTAAAAATAAATTAATGCAATAAAATCACAACATAACAAAAGCAACAAACAACACTACTTAAAACAAGGCCGCTAGCCTGGTCCAGAGTGTACTGGACCAGAGAAGAGTCCCGTCCTGCCCTGCTCCGAGCAGAAGATGGCAACTGTTGTTTTTAAACGGATACTGTTGTTTTTATACTGCTGTTTTTATGTTTTTAAATTTTGTATAATTTTTAATGTTGACTATTTTTAACTGTTGTTCCGACTCTGCTATTCTATGATTCTATGAATCAAAAGGCATCGTACAGCTTAACTGATTTTCTTTTCTGGTAAGAAAAAAGATGGAAGAAATGGTAGCAAAACATAGGAGGGGTTACCCACTGAAGATGATGTTGTCTGGGCCCTGTGAAGCAGGACCATTGCAAAATAAAAGCCTCGTCCGGAAAAATCCCAGTTCTAAATGTGCATATTGCCAAAGGATGCAGGTAACCTTAACAACCGAGTGAGTCTGGATATAAAAGAACGTTCCCTCCCACCTGCCCTGCTCTCAGTGAGAAAGGAAAGTAGTAGTGCTGCTCCCAACTGTCATGACCCCACAGAATAATGAACTGTTGAATGTAAGCATCAATACTCTACATTTAAAACCATTTTAAGAGTTACTGTAACTTCAAAATGGCTGCTATATGAGCTGCTGCCGACACCTAGCGGCTGCAGAGACGTACTGCTAGCTAATTATAAGACCTGTGACCACATCCACAAGTCTGTGAAATCCAGTTCCAGGAACTTATTCCCCTGCGCCACTGGAAATAATAATTGTTGGTGCATCTCCATTTCCAGCAAATACCATTGTCCGAGTAAGTGGGAATACTGGCCTAGATGGTGCCCAAGTATAAGCCGAATACTGGACTAAACAGACCCAAGTGATACTTGTCCCCGCTTCCCCCACAAGATCAGCCGGACATCTATTTTGTAAAAATGGGTTTAATTATTATATAGGAATACAAGAGCCCCATTCGTTACAAGAGAACAACACCTCCAAACCAGAAAATGTTTCAATGAGTTTTATCCCTCAAATCCAGCATGAGTTGTCAGTATTGCCACACTTCTGGCTATCTTCTCAATACCTGATTCCAAGATGGGTTGAGAGGGAACATCTTCATGATCAGTGCAGGAAAAGCAGGTGCTGCATCTTTGCACTTGGGGCAGACACAGAATGTGCCCTGGGTGAGAAATACATTAACGGAAACTCTCGTCATACATGCAAAGGGTTTTTGGTAGAAGGCTCCCCAATCCACCGTTCCCCAATTTGAGAAGACTTCCATAGCTCACCCATCCTTCATCTTGAGTAGCTACATCTAGCAGCCCTTGTATTATTTTTAGTTACGATTTGTAGTGGAATGCTGACCCACCACCAAGCTCCCACACAGGTCTGATGAGGAATCATTCATTCTGATCAACTTTATTTATTTATTTATTACATTTCTATACCGCCCAATAGCCGGAGCTCTCTGGGCGGTTCACAAAAATTAAAACCATTCAAAGTATAAAACAACAATATAAAACCATAATATAAAATACAATATAAAAGCTCAACCAGATAAAAACAGCAGCAATGCAAATTACAAATTTAAAACCATGTGAGAAACTTAAAACTTAGTTTTAAAGAAACTTTAAAACTTAGTGAGAAACATTTCTGCCCCAGCCTTCTCCAACCTGGCATCCTCAAGATGTGTTGGACTGCAACTCCCATCATTACCAGCCAGTATTCCAACAGCCATGCTAGCTGAGAGCGATGGAAATTGCAGTCCAACACATCTTGAGGACATCAGGATGGGTAAGTACTCTATGGCTCCTCCCAGTTCCTGCCCAGGGCGAACACAAAACAAACTTCCACCACTGAATGGTGAATCAGATCAGTGACTTATTGGAGAACAGTAAAGGATCGCAGCTGGGGGGGGGGGGCGGTGTCTATACGACACCGCTTTGCTCACCGATTCCCCCACAAACCCTGCAACATCGCTGCTGTGAGGGACATCAATAGACTTACATGGCAGGAGGGAGTCCGCGCTATCCGGCCAGGAAAAAATGCAGCACCATTGTCAGACGGCTGGAATATGGAGGGACTGGAAAACCGCAAAAACCTCTTTTTGGGGGGGGGGGACTCTGCACAACTTTGAAAGCCTGTAGCAGCACTGCTACAGTTCACTGAATTTCATTACTTTCCTTACTGTCTTCATTACTGCCCTTAAGAACAAAAGAAGTGCCATGCCAGATCAGACCAAGGGTCCATCTAGTCCAGCACTCTGTTCACACAGTGGCCAACCAGCTGTCAACCAGGGAACAACAAAGCAGGACATGGTGCAACAGCACCTTCCCAACCATGTTCCCCAGCAACTGGTGCACACAGGCTTACTGCCTCAGATACTGGAGGTAGCACACAACCATCAGGGCTAGTAGCCATGGGTAGCCTTCTCCAGGAATTTATCCAGCCTTCTTTTAAAAACATCCAAATTGGTGGCCATCACTACACCTTGTAGTAGTGAATTCCATAATTTAACTATGTGCAGTGTGAAGCAGTACTTCCTTTTACTTGTCCTGAATCTCCCACCAATCAGCTTCATCGGGTTCTAGTATTTTGAGACAGGGAGTTTCCGTGGAGTTTCACATCGTCATGGCAGCTGTTCCTCTAGGCTTGTCAAGCCTGCCCCCTGCCCTGCACTCCCGCGCCCTACCCTGTGCTGGGATCCATCCCTGGTACAGGCACTTTCTAAACCTGAACTGAAGCCACCATTGACAGACAAAAGAACAATAGTGCTGACATCAAAGCAATGGTCAAAGTTGCGGTACATCGACATTTAGAAAAACCACAGTTTCGCAGGGAAAAGCCCAATGTGGCTGAGAGTTGGGAGCTGCGTCATATAAACAATGGGGCACAACTGCACAGCCACAACGGTGTATTTCGAGTGTACAGACAAGACCCTGGTGAGATGAAGGTAAAGTATGGCTTCGGAGCAGGAGGGAGAACCAGTACAGGACTAGGTGGGAGAGTAGAAAAGTTAACAGAATAAAAGAACTCTAGATGTGAGTCCCTGGGGCGGGGGGGGGGGAGGAATCCTAGCAACACAGCTCCTTACTTGATACAACTGCTTTACTCTCCAGTTTGATGTTACCTAGAGCTCAGTGAGGTCATCGTTGAAGTAGAGCAAGACAGCTGGCGTGAAGGAATCCGCATCCATGTTGAGCTTGTAGAACTCCTCATCCTCATCTGGAATGCGGTTCTGCTGAAGGTTCTTGTCCATGTCTAGGTTCCTGCCTTCATACTTCCATGTGTAGCTGGCCGCGTGGGCATTGTAGGGTAGGTATCGACGCAAAATCTCCCACATGGATTCCTCTGCACATATCTGTGGAGTACTCCTAGTTAAAATTACAGGAGGTGGGAGCCAAGGAATTCCCTCAGAGCCAAGGAATCCCTTAAGCTTCCATAGTGGATCAAATCAGCCAAGTAAGATATCCACAACAGTATCTCACCAAACACGTTAGCAATGGGGTGGGTCATTTGCTAAGAAGATCGAGAGATGTTTTAATCCTACTTACGTGGGGGTGGGACAGGACTCACCTCCAGGGGATGCTCCTGAGAGGTCAGAGTGTTGATGATCCGGATGTGCCTGGTTTTGGCAGACAAGTTGCCCACCTCATACCTGCCATCTTTCCACCAGGGCCTACCAAAGTCATTGGCCCAGTCTGAACGAGGCAGCGGAGGTGGAATGTGCACAAAGCGACCTTGAGGAGTATAGTACTTGAGGCATCCTGTTAGAGGGTCAATATGTGTCAGTATCTGGAAGAAAGTAAGAAAGGGTTTCAGCAAAGAGAGAAGCGGGTTCTAATAACAGGGTTCATCACAGAAGACAAACTGAATTCAATGCTTCTACAAGATGCTGTGTTAAAATTAACAGCCTTTTTGACATTTGTGCTTAACAGAAAAAATTGTTCCTCTTTACTTTGCCCTTTGAAAGTCCACACAGGGAGTCTTTCAAGTATTCATTTTAGGACACCAAAACTCAAGGAGTTTGTCAACAAACTAGTAATGATAAAGAACGAGAAAAAGCTATGATAAATGAAATCTATTTTTAACTAAAGATTATGCAAAATGACACAAGAGATAAATAAAACATACAAGTCATGTTCGTAGCTTTAAGGCAGAAAATAACAGAAACCTGAGAGGGTTTTTAGGACACCGTTAAATTGTGGAGTGGGCCATGTGTTGGATTCCTGCATTGAGCAGGGGGTTGGACTTGATGGCCTTATAGGCCCCTTCCAACTCTACTATTCTATGATTCTATGATCCTGGGCACATTTCTTGTTTCCTGAGCCTTTAGCTTCCCACCCACCCCTGGCCATGTTTCCTGATGACAGTGCACATCTGAGCACATAGCCAGAAAAAGTACAGTGGGTTTTTACAGTGGGCCTTTGCAAGTAGCACAGTAATTTTGCAGTAGTTAACAATTGTGCTGTGGAGTAAGAGGTAAAGATTCAAATGGACCAGTTGGAGCTACCTGGGAAGAGCCATTGTCAACAATCCTAAACAGCCTTACTAGGCGCAAGTCTCACTGAATTCAGTGGGAATTACTCCTGAGAATATGTGCTTAAACTGTGTAATATGTGGGTCTACCTTTAAAAACGGTCCAGAAACTTCAGTTAGTCCAAAATAGGACAGCTAGATTGTGATTTCATACCAGTATTGCACCATCTGCACTGGTTGCCAGCTCGTTTCTGGTCTCAATTCAAAGCACCAGTTTTTATATTTAAAATCTTAAATGGCTTGGGACCAGTTACCTGACAGAACATCTCCCATATTTACCTGCCTGGACCCTAAGCTCATCACCTGAAACCCTCGTCTGGGTATGCGAGCTAAATGAAGTCAGCTAGGTGGCTATACGAGAGAGGGCCTTTTAAATGGTGGGGCTCCACTTTTGGAATGCACTCCCCAGAGAAGCTGGCCTGGTAAATAAATAAGCAAAATTAAAAGATCTACGGAGATAAGCACTATGTTAACAGTAAAACATACCAAAAGACCCCTTCTGTTGACCTTTGGAGAGCTTTCTCCTCAGCCCAGACCTCTGTCTCAAACTGCCCCAAGTGCCTGGAGCTGCAGATACTCACATCTTTGGTTTTGGGGTGGAACCAGTGGCTAATGTCTTTCCCGGCTGCTTCTAGGATAGGTTTCAACAAGAGATCACCTGGATAGGCAAAGGACATTATATATGTCAAGTGAAGCTGCCTTAGACCCAGTCAGAGCCTTGGTGCTCTCTCTGCAGGGTCTCAGGCTGAGAGGGGTCTTTCCCATCTTCTCCTATCTGATCCTTAAAACAAACAAATTGGGAGCTGCCAAATTCAAAGCAGGTGTTTTAACATTTATAGAGGCATGAAGGAAACAGTAACACCGTCATCCCTTTTGCTGTTTGCCCTCATTACCTTATATTAAGACTCCATATTAGTGCAATATCTTTACTAGACCAATTCACAAGCCACAAAAATTGTGAAAGCCTCCCAGATCTCTTCATCAGGCAAGATGTGACAAAAAGCAGGTGGGAGAGGTGCAAATAGGAAGGCGAATAAGGCTGATTTGTTGTTGTTGTTTCTTATTTATTACATTTCCATACCTCCCAGAGCCGAAGCTCTCTGATTTACAAAGATGGTAGAAATCATGATGGCTGCATGGCCAGAGTCTTAAGGAAAGATGGGGAGAAAGGTTTACAGGTATTCAAATGGGGGCTCTTAGTACCAGGTGATGTGATGGTTACAGGCTGCCTCCCGCAACCTGGCACCCTCCAGATGTACTACCCAGATGAATTTTAAACCTAAGAATTTTAAGATGCTCTGATTGTTATTTTAATATTGTATTGGTTTTAACTAATTTTAACTCTTTTAACTAATTTTATGTATTTTATTGTATTTAGTGTTGTTCCTCACCTCAATCCAGGAAAGGCGGGTAATAAATTTATTATTATTGTATTGGTTTTATATACTCTTTTAACTAATTTTATGTATTATATTGTATTTAGTGTTGTTTCCCGCCTCAATCCAGAGGGAGAGGTGGGTAATAAATTTATTATTATTATTATTATTGTATTGGTTTTATATGCTCTTAACTAATTTTATGTATTATATTGTATTTAGTGTTGTTTCCCGCCTCAATCCAGGAAAGGCGGGTAATAAATTTATTATTATTATTGTATTGGTTTTATATAGTCTTTTAACTAATTTTATGTATTATATTGTATTTAGTGTTGTTTCCCGCCTCAATCCAGAGGGAGAGGTGGGTAATAAATTTATTATTATTATTATTATTATTATTATTATTATAATATTGGTTTTATATGCTCTATACTAATTTTATGTATTATATTGTGTTTAGTGTTGTTCCCCGCTTCAATCCAGGAAAGGCGGGTAATAAATTTATTATTATTATTATTGTATTGGTTTTATATACTCTTTTAACTAATTTTATGTATTATATTGTATTTAGTGTTGTTTCCTGCCTCAATCCAGAGGGAGAGGTGGGTAATAAATTTATTATTATTATTATTATTATTATTATTATTATTATTATTATTATTATTTTGGTTTTATATGCTTTTTTAACTAATTTTATGTATTATATTGTATTTAGTGTTGTTCCCGGCCTCAATCCAGAGGGAGAGGCGGGTAATAAAATTATTATTATTATTATTATTATTATTATTATTATTATTATTATTGGGCTGTGGCTATCATCCCCAGCTAGCATGGCTGGCTGGGGATGGTGGAAAATGTAGTCCAAAACATCTGAAGGACACCATATGGGGGAGGGCTGGTTTCAGTTTTCACCTGGAGCTGGTGATGCGATGGTTACAAGCACCCTCCCCTCCTGGTGCCTTCCAGATGTTTTGGACCACAGCACCCATCACCCCATACCACTGAGACGGATGGGAGCTGTAGTCCAAAACATCTGGAAGGCACCAGGTTGGGGAGGCTGCCACAGAGCAGGTATTTGCTTGGCCCTGCTTTTTAAGGGAGCAATAAGGATGCCTTCAGTTGGGGGTGGGTAGGTGGGGGGGCACCTAGGGAATCTACAGGCCACTTGGGGGGCAACCAGGTGTGGGTCTGGGGGCGACGGGACGGGCTGCCCTTGCATACTTTACCCTTGTAGGCCGCAGCCAGGGAGCTGAGGTCATAGACCTTCCCCAAGTAGGAGACCCAGAGGTCCCAAGGCCGGTTGTGCACCGCCACCTCCTTCGGGGTGTAGTAGCGAGGCCGGAAGGAGTCCATCCTCAGCGCTAGGCCGCGCCAACGCCGCTGCCATGGCGACCGCGCGCGATGCCTGACGGGAGACGTACGCGGCGCAAGAGGACGGGCGGGCGGGCGGAGCAAGGGAATAAGAGTCCGCGCGCGGGCTGCTGGGAGGCGGTGCGCCGAGAGGCCTTCTGGGAGTTGTAGTCAGTCCTCCCCTGTGCCGGCGGTGAGGAAGATGGCGGCCCCTGCCGCTCTGGAACCGGTGCAGCAGCAGCAGAGGGGGGAGGAGAACGGCTGTGGGAACAGCCCCAGCCCTGGAGTAAGAGGAAGGGCCCCCATTTAAGGCGTGGAGCCCCCCCCCAAAAATGTGGGGAGGCAATAACTGGGTCACAGTGTGGGGGGAGGGGGTTACCCCCCATGGGAAGAGGGGGAGGGGGGGTTACCCCCCCATGGGAAGAGGGGGAGGAGGGTTACCCCCCCATGGGAAGAGGGGGAGGGGGGGTTACCCCCCCATGGGAAGAGGGGGAGGAGGGTTACCCCCCCATGGGAAGAGGGGGAGGGGGGTTACCCCCCATGGGAAGAGGGGGAGGGGCGCGAAGGAACCCGAGGGGGGCAGATAAAAGCATATTTGGGGGGGGGAATAAGTTAGAGGAGGAGAACTGGAGGGCGAGAGTGAGACCCCCAAATGGGGAACTTAGGAGTCCAGGTTAGAATAGGGGGCAGAAGGGCTCAATGTGGGGCGGGGGCCCGGGGGGAGGGATATGGAAAGGTTTGGGGACTGGTGGGGTGTCAATATTATAATTATTTTATTTCTGCCCCACCTTCCTGAAGCCAACCTGAGGCAGGTTACAAAAATTTTCGGGGGGGGGGGGGGACGGAGGTCGGGGACACCATAATCAAAATATTTAAAAGATAGCAAAATATTTTAAAAAACCAGCCTTAGAAATCATTGCAACAATTAAAAACAAAGCCAAGGTAAAAAAAAAGACAGGCCCTGACTGTCTCCCGCAGCCTGTGCCCTCCAGATGTGTTGGATTACAACTCCCAGCATCCCCCCCCAGGCTGGGGGTTTCTGGGAGGTGTAATCCAACACATCTGGAGGGCGCCAGAGTGGGCAATAGTGGACTTTTCCCTGCGATGATGCAGTGATACAGGAGGTCTGAAAAAAAGAGAAATTGTTTTAGGGGCTCCTTGCTCCGGGGAGGGGAGTAACCACTTCCCACCATGAAGACTAGAAGCTTGGTCCCTCTTTGGAAAGTGGGAAGGATTCCTGGGGAGAGAGAGGGGCCACAAGTGCCCCCAGTAGCCTTAACTGGAGAACGTAAATCTGGCCCGTGCCTGAACCTGGTCCTGTCGAGGGCACACACAGGAATCTCTGTCTTCCGATCAGTTCATAGAATCATAGAATAGCAGAGTTGGAAGGGGCCTACAGGGCCATCGAGTCCAACCCCCTGCTCAATGCAGGAATCCACCCTAAAGCATCCCTGGCAGATGCTTTACCCAGAACCCAGTTCACCCAGAGCCCCTTCCTTGCCCTGTATTCATTGGAATCATTTCGTATCTCATCCAGCCTATAGATCTGTACATTGAGATCTGGGGGTGGGAAATGCACCCTTTTCCTACTTCTTCACTAATCTGGCTGTGAGTTAGCAGCGAAAGGAGCTTATACAAAACCTCCCGGCTTTTTTATCCTTTCAGCACCAGATTAAGACTTTCCTCTGCCCTCAGGCATTTGGCAGCATATGATAAAGTTTAATCAGGTCCTGGATTTTCTTATTGCTGATTGTTCAAAATTGCTTAGAGATATGTGTGTGTGTGTGTGCTATCTGTTCATATGTTTGTAGGTAAACAGTTTTTATACTATGTATAATATTATATTTTTTAAGGTTTAAATCTTTGAAAACCACCCAGAAAGCTTCAGATATTGGGGGTTATAGAAATATTAAAAATGAAATGAAATATATTTTGAGGTGATAAATAAATGGTGTCATGTGCTTTTGTGAACAAAGCTCAAGAAGCAACAGTTTCCCTTAACATGCTATTTTTTTATTTATTTGGTGCATTTATATACCGCCCCATTTATATACCGCCCCATTTATATACCGCCCCATAGCCGAAGCTCTCTGGGTGGTTTACTAATCTAGATTAGATTAGTCTTCCACCAGCCTAGTGTCCTCCAGATGCATTGGACTACAGCTCCCATAACACCAACTATGCTGGCACTGGGGTTATGGGAGTTGTAGTCCAACACATCTGGAGGATACCAAGGTAGGGAACAGCTGTGCTAGACAGAAAGTGAATGACCAGATTTAAATTTTTACATAAAGTGCTGCGAGTGTTTTTCTTGTAGGCTGGCAGTGTACGAAATAAGTAAATACTGCTGTGTTCAGACAACACGATAGTCAACGGTGGGGTAATAATCAACTCGACAGTTGTTTATCTAGGGGATACTCCCCACACAACATGATAGTAATCAACCGTGGTTTGGTTTAGGATCAGCGTTGAGTTGAGTATTAGTCCACACTGAGTTGACTCACTCATCCCCCGCCCTCAGTCCTCCCACTAGTATCCCATCAGCCATTGCTGCTGAAAATCTATCCTGCCAGCTGGACTAGAGTGCCAGGCACCACTTTGGCCACTCTTGCCTTGAGACTCTGTGGTTGACGAAATAACCAACAGCGGCCAAGGAAATAACCAGTGGTTCCCTCCACACAACACTATAACCAATGGTGGTTCAAATAGCCAACTCTGCACAGCGTTGGTTATTTGTGTTGGTTATTTCAGCTAAATAACCAGCCGTTGGTTAGAAAACTCCCTCCACCCAACACGACAACCCATGGTGGGTTAGATAACCGAACATTGACTATTTAAACCACCATTGGTTATTGTGTTGTCTGAACCCAGTCTGTGTCAGAGTTGGAGAACAGGAGACAAACACAAATTGGGAAGCACATTTATTTCATGAGATACATAGGTAAAATGGTGACACACCTCACAATGTAGGTATGAAAGAGCAAGAGGAAGGGACAGGGTAAAGCTCTTAACAAATTTTAAATCCTATATAAATTGCTCTTAATAAAGATTACCAGCCAGTCTGACCCCTAATATGGTGCTCAGTTAGGCCCTGAGACCCCAAAGCTGCTTTCTGCAGCCTTCCCAAGAATTAGCTATACCCAGCCTAATTTGTCATCACCCACCATGAGGACTACAGGCTTGGGTTTGTTGGTTTTCAAGTGGAAAACAAAACCAGCGAGGATCATATTGAAGCCTCTTTTCCTACTAAATGGGATGAAGAGACTCTCTTGTCCCTCTGGCCCATGAAGACTAACCCTCTGGAGGTTTCTTCCAGGATTCGGGCGAGGAAAAAGCCGACTCACCGTACCTGCACGCTCGCCGCAAGTTGGAAAACCTCCTCAATAAGAGCATGCGCATCCGAATGACAGATGGGCGGACGCTGGTGGGCTGTTTCTTGTGCACGGACCGAGACTGCAACGTGATCCTTGGCTCTGCCCAGGAGTACCTCAAACCCACTGGTGAGTGTTCATCTGGCTTCCAGAGTTCTGTACTGTAGGTCCACCAACTTACATTTAGCTATATTAAGAACAATGAAGTGCCCTGAGGCTGGATCAGACCGAGGGTCCATCTAGTCCAGCACTCTGTTCACACAGGGGCCAACTAGCTGTCGACCAGAGACCCACAAGCAGGACTCATTCTACAAACGGGGTGCCACAGCAGAAAAGGCCCTGCTACTGGTAGTTCCCTGCCATACTTCCTTAGGCAGGGGCTTCCGGAGAAGGACCGCTGAAGGTGATCCTAGAGTCCAGGCACGTATATACAGGAGACATAGGAATATGAGAAGAGCCCTGCTGGATCAGACTGAGGGTCCATCTGGTCCCAGTGGCCAACCAGTTGTCGACCAGGGACCCACAAGCAGGACATGGTGCAACAGCACCCTCCCACCCATGTTCCCCAGCAACTGGTGCACACAGGCTTACTGCCTCGAATACTGGAGGTAGCACACAACCATCAGGGCTAGTAGCCATGGATAGCCTTCTCCTCCAGGAATTTATCCAACCCCCTTTTAAAGCCCTGCCAACTGGTGGCCATCACTACATCTTGTGGTAGTGAGTTCCACAGTTCAACTCCGCACTGGGTGAAGAAGTCCTTCCTTTTATCTGTGCTGAATCTCCCTCCCATCCGCTTCATGGGATAATGACCCCGCTGGGGTCTAGTATTATGGGAGAGGGAGAAAAATGTCTCCCTCTCCACGTTCTCCACACCAGGCATGTTTTTGTACACATAATCTTGTCTTCATTTGCTTTTTAATGCTTTCTGCCTGCGTTTAGGTATTTGTGAACCTGTGGGTATTTGAAAATACATATTATTGATAGTATATTTTTATCCCATTCCTCAGACACACAAAAAAAGGCTCCCGTAATGGCTTGCAATCAATCAGTCCCTGCTCACAGGCGTACAATTTAAAAAAAGACACGACACACAAAGAAAAAGTGATGTTGGGGGAAGAGGGTAAAAAATTAACGGACTTTTTAGCAGGGTTGGTGGAATGGGATGATAGTCCAACCTTAGCAGGCCTGAATATTCCCTTTGTCTGCTCTTAAAATCATAGAATAGCAGAGTTGGAAGGGGCCTACAAGGCCATCGAGTCCAACCCTCTGCTCAATGTCTTGTCTTCTTCGTTCCATCTACTTTCCTACAAGGGCCATTGATGTCACATAGAATGGGGTTGGGGGAGGGCAATTTCCTTAAGTAATAACAATAGCAAATTATGTAGGAGCTGGGAGAGGCTTAGGGGCCGCCAGGTTTCCCAAATTCTCTGGGGAGAAGAAAGACTGAAGGAGAGGAACCAAGTGCGGTTGGGGAACAGGACACCCGGAGTCCCTGGAGGGAACAGTGCGTGTTGGTGGGTTTACAAGGAGCTCCAATTCCTAGGCTCTCATGTTCTCTCTCCTGCGATTTGCAGACTCCTTCTCAGCTGGGGAGCCCCGCGTGTTGGGCCTGGCAATGGTTCCGGGTCATCACATTGTCTCGATCGAGGTGGAGCTGGAGAGCCTGGCCTCCTTGCAGTATTTCTGACGCATGGGCAGAGGGACTTGACGGTTGACCAAATCCGAGACACACACACACACACACACACCGGGAAACTTCTCCTTCCTGCCCTGCTTGATCCTGGTTTTGCTGACGCCATGAGGAATGGAAATGGCTGAAAAAGCTGGACCTCAGGGGTGCACGCACTGCTAACTAAGACACCCCCGTGTCCAGGACTTGGGAAGCAGTTTGCCTGTAACAGTGTTTATATTTGTCAGATGTTCGTTAAATCTAGGAAAACAGTCGTCGTTTTTCTGAATCGGTGTGTGTGCGCGCGCGCGTGTGTTTTATAGCACCTAGACCAGAGTTGGGCAACTGCAGAGGGTCTGGGGACCATTTTCCTCCCTCACCCCCCATCCTGCTACTGTTCTGTTGCTGAAATTTGGCAGCGGTAGCAAAAAAAAATTGGCATCTTGCCAGTAAATGGTGGTGTGACCCGCCACCTAGCCTTAAAAAGAACAAATGTAGTTTGATTTTGATTTTGATTCCTGCCAACAAATTCCAGCAGCGCAGCAGGAGCCACGCAAGAGGGCAGGGGGTGGGCACGTGGTCTGCAGAAGTGCGTTGCCCACCTCTGACCCAGTTAGTGCTTCCTTCCGAGGTCACCCAAGAATGCTGCGTCCTCACTTCGCTGCTTGTGACTGCAATTCCCCAAAGTCTCTCTTGAACTTCCCACACAAGGAGTCGGCAACTACTGGCCTGTGGGCTAAATGCAGTTCTGAAGTGGTGCGGATCGGACCCCGAATTGCCCCACTTTGATCTGTGCTGCTTGAGGCAGCTTGGGACATCAGAAGGCGCTACCTGCCCGAGCGGAAGACTGAGGCAAGCACCAGAGGCCACACTTACAGCTCAGCAGGCAGGAGAGAGAGACAGACAACAGCGGAAACCCTCCTTCCTTCCCTCCCTCCCATTCTGTGGCCTGCTAAAAGATTCTTTACAATGTCTCTAGCTCCTATGTCTGCCAGGCACGGCATAAACCGAAAACAGACTTCAGTTTCTTCCCCCGCCCCTCCCGGAATGTGGGACATGCCACTGCATGTTTTCATATCAACATTGAGGACTAGTAACGGGTCAAATGAAAACGCAGTCTTCAAAATTCAACAAAAGCCACAAGACCATATGTCAATGTCATGTGTCTACTGCCTTCTAGTCTGTGATGAGGGGGTGGGTGGTGCAATGCCCCCCCCTTTGCCATAAAGGAAGAAAGCAGAACCAACAAGGGCAGTGGTGACATTTGGAGGCAAGGCCAGCCCACCCAAAGGTCCCAACGAATATAGCTTGTCAATTTTTCAAAGAAATGTTTGTAAAAAGGTGAAGGCAAAGCTCCCATCCATTTTAGCCTTTGGAATCTTAATTTCAGGAATCTGTAGAACGCCAGCCAGGAAGTGCACAAGTTCTGTTGTCATTTTTTTTTAAAAAAACCCTCTTAACAATAAAAGCCGTGTTTTGTAACATGTATGAAATATTTGCATTAGTGTGCCTTTTTAGTTACAGGGTGAGAATTGCTACGTTGGGTGTCGAAGCCTCCAGTGCTTGGCGGTGCAACTCCGCCTTCCTGCAGCTCCTAAGGCTGTGCTTACCGTATTTCTTCGATTGTAAGACGCCATCGATTGTAAGACGCACACTAATTTCAGCACCACGAACAGAAAAAAAAAAACCACCTAAGATACACCCGCGATTCTAAGACGCACCACCCCATTTTTAGAGATGTTTATATGGGGGGGAAAGTGCGTCTTAGAATTGAAGAAATAGGAGTATGTGTTCAAACCATGAGGACTAGAAATTTGAACTTCCGTCGGTGGAACCCAGCACACACGCACAACTTGCATTCTGCTTTTGAATGCAGTTGGGGAGTGGCTTCAGCAATTCTGCAACGTGGGGAATTGAAGAATGCACATGGTCCTGCCGGTGATATGTATGTTCAGTTTACCAGTCAGATCCGAAAGGTGGTGACATACCTTGGAGCCCACCTGTGCTGAGTGACATTTTTGCGGCAAGAGTCTTGCCGAAACCTCTCTGGGAAGAAGCAGCAGCAACTCCCCCGAAGCTGACCTGTGATTGTTCCATCCGGCAGCAAAGCGTCCAGGAAACCGTATCTATAGATAGAAGGGCCCTGTCTCCTTTGGCTCCTCTTTGCTCCCACAGCACAATGGGGAACTTGTGTTAGCTGGTAGCCTTGTTATCTTATCTGAGGTTCCTTTATTCCCAGAACGTAGAGTTTCCACAAACTTCTGGCGCCCAGAGCTGACTCAGTTCTTCCTTTTCCTGTTTGGAACAGGATATTCCCCTCGCTGACCCCCACAGCAATAGTGACAACCTCTCAGTAGGCTGTCAGTGTCCTTTCCGTCTTCAACAGCTGCACAACAGACCCAAAATTCCCTGTTGCTGCATCTCCATGCCAGGAAAAGCATCACCTGCTGAACCTCCGCCTTTAAGTCCAGAAGCTTCAGGAGTGTTTCATAATCAAAAATGACAATTTGCCAACGACGGCCTTCTCTTAAGGCCTGTGTGAGCTGAGTGCTTTCCTATAGCGCTTTTCGTAAGCAAACCCCTTTTACAATCAGCGTTTCTCATAGGTTGCAATTATTCCCATTTCATGGGAGGGGGAAACAGGCTGAGATAGAACTATTGGGACAAGACGTTCTGTGTCACAGGCCTGCTCAGTTCAATCCTTCTCAAAGACGGAACAGATGAATAGGTTTCTAGATATTTTGGGCTACAGCTCCCATAATCCCTGACCATTGGCTGTTTGGCTTAGGCTGATGGAAGTTGCAGTCCAAAACATCTGGAGGCATCAGGTGGCCTGTGCTAGTGGCTTAAAGTGGGTGGGAGCTGTGATTGCCGGATTACAACCCCTGTTCTGTACCGGGAGAAGTCAAAATCCTGTAGCATGACCAGGTGCAAATTCGGACATGGCTACTGTATGTTTCAGCAGCTCTGTAGAAAAGAGGTAGGTTTCAGGCTAGCCTGAGCCACTTTTTGGATCTACCCCAAGTCTTACCAACCAAAGCCAGATGCCCAGCAGGTAGTGGGTAGTGCCAGTCTTCTCCTGCACGCTGTCAATCACATTTATTATGAATATTCAAGTACAAATCTACCTCTGAGTAACTACAGATCAGATATTCTAGCACAAAACTCTAAAATTGGCTGTGAGAGGCACAACCAATCAATAATTATTTTTCTCAGCTAGAGGCAATTTTCACAAGGCCATTGATAGCATTTCCTTATTATTATTATGCTTTACTTGCTATTGTTAAAACCATTGGACGTTAAAAGCCCTCTTCTGCAAGTCACGCAGGGGCCCAGCCGTAGTTCCAGACTTACCTTTTGTTAACTCTTGATGTAGAAAGCCAACGGTCTGGGCATTTCTAGAGAAGTGGCCGTATTAGTCTGTAGCAGCAAAACCAAACGATTTGCGGAGCAGTTTAAAGACCAGCAATTTTATTATGGCAGGAGTTTTTCGTCCCACTAGAATAGGGTGACCATATGGAAAGGAGGACAGGGCTGCTGTATCTTTTAACAGTTGCATAGAAAGCAGAATTTCAGCAGGTGTCCTTTGTAGGCATGCAGCACCTGCTGAAATCCCCTCTTCATCACAACAGTTCAAGCTGCAGGAGCCCTGCCCTCTTTTGTATCTGGTCACTCTAACATAGTTCCTGCAGCTTGAAGTGTTGTGCTGAAGAGGGGACTTCAGCAGGTGCCGCAGGCATACAAATGAAACCTGCTGAAATTCCCTTTTCCCTAGATGAGGGATCCCTGTCCTCCTTTCCATCGGGTCACCCTACTCACATTTAAATTCATAAGTGGCAAACTCGGCGCAAAGGGTCAGTTTCAAACCTGTTACCAGAGCTTTCGGGGAAACGGAAGTCACATATGTAAAACTTATTTCTTCACCATCTGAACATTTTGTGAAAAAGCTGGCCCATGTCGGTGACCTTCCCTTGGTAAAGCCATCCTTCGATTGTCCTCTGGCTTTTTGCTTTTTCCAGATTTCCAACTTAATTTAATCCCTCAAAGTTTGGCAAGTTCTCGTCTTTCCTAGCAAGAGACATCCCCACCTTTCCTTCCTCTGCCTGAAAATAACCACGGAGGAAAGTATGTTACAAACAATACCCCTACCTCAATTCTAGACCACAGATCCGCAGGAATTGGCTTCGGTTGAACGGAGTTCTGATTCTATCTTCTTTCAGAACAAGCCGTGCACAGAGGCCCTGGGTTCATTTTCTGTAAAGTAGACCCCCTGAGAATTTTTGCCTTGTGTATGTTCCCCTGACACCCCCCAAAAAAAAATTCAACAAGGAAAGTTAGATTATCCTCCACCCCTCAAAATACAACCACTAAAAAGTTTGCAACAAAGCTGTAGTCATGTCTGCATATTGACTGAACTGTACAAATTTGTTTCACCTACAATAAATCCATTAACTAAACAGGAACTATGTTTGCAAGAACTCAACATGGCAGGAGGCAATTTGTGGGTGAATGGGAATGGGGGAGGTATTATTTTTTTTAAAAAATCTTTTTTGTAAATCTCCATTAGGAAATTAAGTTCTGCCTTCTACTCTTTAACAGCCCCGATTGTGTGAACGAAAGAGAAATTAAGAAAAAAGTGAGAGAATAACAGTGAAATACTATAAATGACTACTCAGAAGAAAGCTCCATTGAGTTCAATGGAATTTACTCCCAGGTAAAAGTCTAGGATTGCAATCTAAACAGCTTCCGTTCCTCTCTCTCTCTCTATCACACACACATCAGAAAGATGATGACTCCTCTAATATTTATTTGTTTGCCGATATTTGATTGCTTCCATTAAAAAGAAATGTCTAAGCGATATACAAATAATGCAGTATAAAACCATAATAAAATACAGTATAAAATTCAGAAGAGACAATAAGGCAGCAGCAAGGAAAAGACAGACTGTCAGTTTGAGAAGGCTGGTTGGAGCATCTAAATTTTCAGCAGGTGTCAAAAACCCAGGTGTGGTTTTGCGCCTGATTAATTTGTACTGCTGGGGGGGGGGGTTTCCGGAGAGTGGGGACAGCCGAATTCTGAGCCGTCTGGCACCAGGCCTCTGAGATCTTAGGCACGGTCAAGAGGTTATCTCCTGATGTGTGAAACAACCACACAGGACAGTAATGGGGTCAGGCGATGTCTTTGCTATCCTGGTTCTGAGTTGTTTAGGGTTTTGAAAAGAAAAGGAAAGGAACCTCTCGTGCAAGCACTGAGTCATTACTGACTCTTGGAGGGATGCCAGCTTTCCCTGACATTTTCTTGGCAGGCCTTATAGCGGGGTGGTTTGCCGTTGCCTTCCCTGGCCATTATTACCTTTCCCCCAGCTAACTGGGTACTCATTTTACCGACCTCGGAAGGATGGAAGGCTGAGTCGACCCGAGCCGGCTGCTTGAAACCAGCTTCCGCTGGGATCGAACTCAGGCCGTGGGGAGAGTTTCAGCTGCAGAAACTGCTGCTTTACCGCTCTGCGCCACACAATACCTAAACCCAGAGGAGGCTGGTGGCTCTGATGTCAGTGGGACAGTGAATCCGCTCTGGGTTCCAGTCAGAACTTTAAGGCTCTGCCCTTTGGATGGCTCTTCTGACTGACACCTGGAGCGGTTTCACTGCCCACTGATGTCCCCTGCCCAAACCTTAAAACTGGTCCAGGAGCAGGTGAGCAGCCAGTACAGTTCCCTGAGCGTAGGGGTGGTAGTGCTGGCCCTAATCCTCTTCCATCAAGTTTTCTGCACCAACTGCAGCTTCTGGGCCAACCTTAAGGGTGGGCCCAGATACAGCGCATTGCAGTAATCCAGTTTTGAGGTTACCATTGTACAGCCCGCCGTGGTCAAGCTCTCCCTGTCTAGGAATGGCCATAGCTGTTTTACCTAGCTGTAGAAGACACTTGTGCCGACAGCGACAGCGCTGGACCAAGGAGTCCCCCCCCCCAGACTATGCGCTGGCCCATTCAGGGGGAGGGCAACCCCGTCCAGAACCACCGGCTGACCCAGTTACCAGGCACGGGCTCAGCCAATAACTTTCCAGGATTCGGGATCAGTTTATTGACCCTCTTCCAGCCGCCAATGCATCTAGACACTGGTCCAAAGGCTAATAGAGCCTCCACTGAGTCAGGCATGATTCAACATGGACCAGTCATCAACATTTCCTGACCGCCTTAAATCCTCATCCAGCAGCAGGAAGGAAAACATTGCCGCAAAATCTCTGTGGGTCTCTTCCACAGATCAGACATCTTCTCATTGAAAACACTGGGACATGATTTTTTGGTACTGGAAGACACTGGGACATGAACGTTTGTGTCCACTAACCAGCCGGACGTGGGGCTGCTGCTGTTTTCTGGTCATGAGCTGGACAAACATCCTTCCTGGGGATTTTTCCCCCCCTGACAGAATTGTTCATGATCCTTGGAGGGGAAGTCTTGGCATGGGCCTTGTCGCCCTGTTCCCGCTCGCTGTGCTTGACATGCCTGGTCTCCGGTGGATTTGCAATAGCAGTGGTTTTCATGTTCAGGGAGAGTCTGACATACTGTTGCACATGTCACTGTGGTGAAGTATTCGCCCTCGCCTGGAGAAAAAAAAAGGCGAATTCCTTCAAAGCTGGTTTGTTTGGGTTCCTCAGCTGCCGTGCTTCAATCCCAACCCGTAGTCCCATGTGGTTCTCCCTCACCTGGTGACGTTATCATTTCCACCCACCCACCCAGTCCCAAATCGCCTCCTGCTCCTCAAACCCAGACTTTCTCCACCGGGTCGAGATCCCGACAGCAGCAGCAACCGGAGTTGTGGTAATGGGTCACCGGAAGGTTCTTGTAGACGGCTTTGCTGTAGGGGATGAGGCAGTAGCCCAGCTGGAGACGGCGAGCCAGACGGCAGTAGGCAGCTAGCGCCAGGACCAGGAGGGGCACCACGAGGGCGAAGCCCACGACCAGCAGCGCCACGGAGGCCGCGTCATGCAAGTGGGCCGTGCAGTAGCGACCCTGGGCGTGTAAGAACTGCAGCGGGAGCAGGGAGGGGAGAGAAAACACAGCATTTGTGTGTGTGTGTGAGAGAGAGTGCAGCAGGTCACTTTTGTGCAAATGCCAGGTGCCCACGTGCGAAAGGCAAGCGTGCCACCCCCCATGCTCAAAGAGACACGAGCACTGGAGACGTGTTTGCATTCATTTGCCAGGAGAGGGCAGTACGGCCCTCGAAACGGGACAGGAAGTACCTGGGAGAATTTGGGGGGGGTCCATTCCTCTCCCTCACCCTCAAATATGGGAGCTGGCAATGGCGGGTCTCTGTGCCCCAAACGTCACCATCCCTGCCAGAAGCCACCCCTGCATCTTCTCAGCACGCCCACCCTCCAAAAATTTTATTTATTTATTTAAAACATTTGTATCCCGCCCCATATCACTAAGATCTCAGGGCAGCGTACAGATAAAAACATACAGTATAAAACAATAAATATACACAGTTAAAAACAAATTAAACCATAATCCAAGTTAAAACAATATATAATTTAAAAGCAATAGATGCAGTTAATAAAACAGTTAAAACAATGTGCCAGTGAGTTTAACCATCAAAGGCTTTGTTAAAAAGCCATGTTGTTACTTGGCGTCGAAATGCAATCCATGTTGGCGCCAATCGGGCCTCCAAGGGGAGGGCATTCCACAGTCGGGGGGCCACCACAGAGAAAGCCCTCTCCCTTGTCCCATGATAGCGTATATGTTGCATTGGTGGGATGCAGAGAAGGGCTCCTCCAACAGATCTAAGGTCTCGGGCAGGCATATATAAGGAGAGGCTCACTCTCAAGTATCGAGGTCCCAAGCCGTTTAGGGCTTTAAACGTCATTACCAGCACCTTGAATTCCAACCGGAAGCATATAGACAGCCAGTGCAGTTCCTTTAAAACCGGTGTTATGTGGGCTCTGTAAGATGTACCCGCCAGCAGTCTAGCTGCTGCATTTTGCACTAGCTGCAATTTCCGCGTCGTCTTCAAGGGCAGACCCACGTAGAGTGCATTGCAGTAGTCTAATCGGGAAGTTACCAGTGCATGCACTACTGTGGCTGGGTTGTCCCTGTCCAGGAAAGGCCGTAGCTGGCGGATCAGCCGAAGCTGACCCCAAGTACTCCGTGCCACAGAGTCCACCTGGGCCTCTAGTGGCAATGACGGATCAAGGAGTACTCCCAAGCTACGTACCTGCTTCTTCAGAGGGAGCGCCACCTCCTCCAGAACAGGCCACTTATTTATTTATTTATTTATTTATTTATTACATTTCTATACCGCCCAATAGCCGGAGCTTACCCACTTCCTGGACTTGAAGTTTATTATCGAAACTCCCTCTTATGGTGCAAATCCTACGCATGTTTAGACAGGAAAAAAAGGTCCTACAACTCCCAGCATCCCCAGCCGAGCTGGGAGTTGTAGGACCTTTTTTTCCTTTCCAAACATGCGTAGGATTTGCACCCTTAGTGCTGCACCCTTCTCCTTACATTTTGGTAACGGGGTGGGAGGCAAATGAGGAAAGAGAATGGTCCTCTTCATGACAAAAGCATCCCACCCCCACTACAGGAAGACGTGTGGGGTGCCTGGCAGCACATGGATCCTGGAATGTGCGCTCCCCCCCCCCCCCAGCCTGGCCCCACAAGGTTATCAAAAGCCTCCGGCCAGCGCGTCTGGCTTTTATCACTGTGAACAGACCGGCTGAGTTTCCCGCCTGGCAGGTCTTCTTCACCTCTCCTGTTGACTCATTTTAGGCACTGTTCCCTTCCATGTTTTCAACTGCCGGAGTAAATCTACTCTGCCAGTTGTGCTGACTCTTAGCAATCTCTGCGGGCTGCTTCATGCATAGAATCATAGAAAAGCAGAGTTGGAAGGGGCCTACAAGGCCATCGAGTCCAACCCCCTGCTCAATGCAGGAATCCACCCTAAAGCATCCCTGACAGATGGTTGTCCAGCTGCCTCTTGAAGGCCTCGAGTGTGGGAGAGCCCACAACCTCCCTAGGGAACTGATTCCATTGTCATACTGCTCTAACAGTCAGGAAGTTTTTCCTGGTGTCCAGCCGGAATCTGGCTTCCTTTAACTTGAGCCCTTTATTCCGTGTCCTGCACTCTGGGAGGATCGAGAAGAGATCCTGGCCCTCCTCTGTGTGACAACCTCTTAAGTATTTGAAGAGTGCTCTCATGTCTCCCCTCAAACTCCTCTTCTCCAGGCTAAACACGCCCAGTTCTTTCAGTCTCTCTTCATATCTCTCACCTACATTATATGCTTTTAGACGCCAGGTGAAGACCTTTTTATTCTCCCAGCATTTTAACAGTCTATAAATAAATTTTAACTTGGTGTTTTAAATTTGTAATTTTGCATTGCTGCTGTTTTTATCTGGTTGAGCTTTTATATTGTATTTTATATTACGTTTTATACTGTTTTGTTTTATACTTTGAAGGGTTTTAATTTTTGTGAACCGCCCAGAGAGCTCCGGCTATTGGGCGGTATAGAAATGTAATAAATAAATAAATAAATAAATAAATAGGGCTTTGTTTCCAGACCCCTGATCATCCTGGTTGCCCTCCTCTGAACACGCTCCAGCTTGTCTGCGTCCTTCTTGAATTGTGGAGCCTAGAACTGGACGCAATACTCTAGATGAGGCCTAACCAGGGCTGAATAGAGAGGAACCAGGACCTCACGCAATTTGGAAGCTATGCTTCTATTAATGCAGCCCAAAATAGCATTTGCCTTTCTTGCAGCCATATCGCACCTCACTGGGTGCCTGGCCTGCACATGCAGCGAAGTGAGATGGTAGAGTCCTGACAGGATAAACTGTACCACTTCAGGCTGCAGGCAGGCAGAATGGGTGTGATTGCTTGTTTACGTGTTGTTGCACTTAAAAAAACTTCTCCCTAAAAGGAGAAAGCTAGCAGAGCAGGGGCCCAGCTTGGCTAGACCCTTCTTTTTTTACCTGTTAGGGAATTTTTGTTTTCTTTTCCATTCCGTAGGGCAGGGGGCAAGCAACCATGGAAACAGTGCAGTTTAGTGGTTAGAGTGCTGGACTGGGACTCGAGAGATCTGAGTTCGAGTCCCCATTTGTTCATGAAACTCAGTGGATGATTTTGTTCTGACTTTATACTGTTAGTTTTACCCTACCCAGTGCCTGTTTACCCTACCCTGTGCCTGTTTGCATTCTCTTCCCCTCCTTATTTTTATTATGATTTCATTAGAATGTAAGCCTATGCGGCAGGGTCTTGCTATTTACTGTTTTACTCTGTACAGCACCATGTACATTGATGGTGCTATATAAATAAATAAATAAATAAATAATAATAATAATAATAATAATAAGCACCAGGGCTTCTTGCAAGAGAAGAAAAAAGGCAGGATATGAATGTAATAATAAATAAATAAATAAATAAATAAATAAATAAATAAATGATTCTTCTATGTTTTGGACTACAAATCCCATAAGCCCTAGTTAGCATGGCCAGTGGATTGTGAGATTTGAGGTCCAAAGCATCCAGAGAGTCCCAAGCTGTCTCTCCTTGCCATAGGGCAGGGCCTTCTCCGCTGTGGCACCCCGGCTGTGGAACGAGCTCCCCAGAGAGGTCCGCCTGGCGCCTACACTGTAGTCTTTTCGTCGCCAGCTGAAGACCTTTTTATTCTCTCAGTATTGTAACACCTAAATTTAAACTTTGCTGTTTTAATTCTGTATTTTAATCCTATATCAATTTCTGCTGCATGGTTTTATCCTGGTTGTGCTTTTTATACTGTATTTTGTATTTTTAAACTGTTGGTTGTTTTATTACGGTTTTAATTTTTGTGAACCACCCAGAGAGCTTTGGTTATTGGGCGGTATAAAAATGTAATAAATAAATAAATAAATAACTCATTGTTATTTATTACGGTCACAGACCAGCAAAATCAACACCAAAACATACAAAGGTTAGATAAAAAGTGACATAAAAACAAAATGGAGCTTAGTGGGTTGCTTCTCTCAGAAGGATTGCAGCGTTATTTTTCTAATTTGCACTGAGGTCATGAGAAACTTAGAGACCCTTTCAGTAATATGGGAGGACACATCCTTTAAACAGATTAATACCAACGTTGTGGGGCTACATCCAGAAAAGGCTGTTAATAAAGGAAAGATTAACTTTTTTCTGCATTCCTCATACATGTTACAGTGCAAAATGACATGTTCCACAGATTCTATTGCTCCAGAACAGCCTTCCTCAACCTGGGGCGCACCAGATGTGTTGGACTACAACTCCCAGAATGCCCCAGCCATTCTGGGAGATGCAGTCCAACACATCTGGAGCACCCCAGGTTTAGGAAGGCTGCTCCAGAACCACAGGGACATATCTGTTCATTAACCGGGATCTTACTAAATCGTCCTTCTAGTAATGCTGATGGCAACACTTTAAAGCAAGCAAGGGTAAATTAGGGTGACCCTATGAAAAGGAGGACAGGGCTCCTGTATCTTTAACAGTTGTATTGAAAAGGGAATTTCTGTAGGTGTCATTTGTATATATGAAGAACCTGGTGAAATTTCCTCTTCATCACAGCAGTTAAAGCTGCAGGTGCCCTGCCCTCTTTTGAATCTGGTCACTCTAGTATAGCTCCTGCAGCTTTAACTGTGGTGATGAAGAGGGAATTTCACCAGGTTCTTCATATATACAAATGACACCTGCAGAAATTCCCTTTTCTATGCAGCTGTTAAAGATACAGGAGCCCTGTCCTCCTTTTCATATGGTCACCCTAGATAAATGCTCTCCTATACTTGGGAATGGTTAAAGCATACAAATATGAAGCTGCAGTGAGCCCATAGTTATTAAAATTATTGTAGAGCAGCGGAGAGCAAGATTTGTTAGCAGCAGTTCTTAAATGCTATAGATTTAGATCTATTAGTGTTTGAACAACAAGAGATTGGGCCTTCTGGGGTCCATCCTTGCCCATGACTCCCAGCCTAAGTAGCTTCTCCTCCATCTCTCTCATCCAATGAGTGACATCGGGATCTGAGAGCAGTAAAAAGAGATAGCTACCAGGAGCTGGAATAAATCACTTCTTTCAATCCAATGGCTGAATTTTGTTTTGGAGATCGGGGAACAACACACCGACCCCTCATATTTTCAACTTCAAACTCTTACAGCCAGTAACTAGCTCGTAGGGGAGACATTTCAAACCTTTTAGAACGGGGAAAAGATGGCACAAAACCAGAAAAACCACCCATTGATGGGTGCTTGGGGGAAAAGGCGTACAGGTTTCGTGTCTCCCCTTCAAGAGCCATAGGGAAATGCCAACACAATTCAACACAAAACTCTGAGCCTGCAAATACCGGTGCCGTTGACCGCAGAGTGACCAATTCCTCGAGGAAAAAGAGCATGCAGTGTTGCGCTGGAAATGAACACCTCCACGTGACACACTCCCGAGAGGGGGGAAATGTGACAAGGCCCACCGGAGCTCACCACCAGCGGCTTAATCCTCATACATTCCACAGTAGCTTCCCCTCCTGCCTCTTAACACCCCCCCCCCCCCAGGGAAGACCACCCCAGAGACCCACAGCTGCTAGGCGAATGCTGGAGTTGAAGAGCTGGTGAAGAAAACAGGATTCCCAGGACTGGAGGGCAAGGAGCAGGGTGGATCAGCGCCCCACCACATTCCAGGCCTTAAAACAAACAAACCCAAAAACAGTTTTTTGTGTGTGTGTGAGAGAGAGAGAGAGAGACTATTCCTGAAATAGAGAAAACATGCCGGCATGGGGAAGGATAAACTCTTAATTTTAAAAGGAAAACTTAAAAGGCATGCGTTACCGGTCATCAGACTTACTGCTAAGCAATGAAACATCTGCCAGACCTTAATTTGAGCCAGGTGTCAGTGGAGTGCAATGCTAAAGCATGCGCAAAGTGCTTATTCTGAAGCACATATGTGTAACTGCAGACAGCTGCTGCAGCATCTAAGCCGTCTCGGCTTCTGGCACATCTTGTTTAAGAAATTACAATCCGAACCTATGTCCAGAAATTCAAAAATATTTACTGGTTTAATAGATTGGCTTGTTTTCTGCTTGAAATGTATCAAAGTGATACATTTTGCTCAAGAGAACAAAAAGCTATGTGCATTAAAAGAAGAGGGAACAGCTCCTCCCTAAGAGCCTAGTTCCAGATGTCCAGGTGAGCCCCCTCCCTCTGCCACAGAGTCCTTACCTGGACAGAGTCTAGTTCACACACACACACACACACACACACACACACACTCAGTCTCCCCTATCTGTAAAATGGGCATTTCACAGAAGAAGGCTTTTACAACAAAGACAACGAAGGGTATAAACTAGGGTGACCATATTAAAAAGGAGGGCAGGGCTCCTGTAGCTTTAACAGTTGCATAGAAAAGAGAATTTCTGCTGGCGTCGTTTGTACTCAGGCAGCACCTGGTGAAATTCCCTCTTCATCACAGCAGTGAAAGCTGCAGGAGCCCTGCCCTCTTTTGTATCTGGTCATGCTGGTACAGGTCCTGCAGCTTTAGCTGTTGTGATGAAGAGGGAATTTCACCAGGGGCTGCGTGCGTACAAAGGACACCTGCAGAAATGCCCTTTTCTATGCAACTGTTAAAGTTACAGGAGCCCGGTCCTCCTTTCCATGTGGTCACCCTAGTAAAGCATGTTGTAGATTAACTGAAGAGAGGTGTGACTTAGGCTATGGGTTCAGGCAGGCTAAGAAGCTGTCTGATCAGAACAAATGGGGGGGGGGGCTGCTGCAAAGGATCCGCTATCAAGGTATAAAAACCAATACTGGACGCATATGAAGTTAGCAATTTGTTTAACTGATTGAAGTGAACTTAAATAAAGGAAGTGGGCCAGGTGGCTACCAGGAGCAGGGCCTTCTCTACTGTGGCACCCCGGCTGTGGAATGAGCTCCCTAAGGAGGTTCGCTTGGCACCTACGTTATATGCTTTTAGACGCCAGGTGAAGACCTTTTTATTCTCCCAGCATTTTAACAGTCTATAAATAAATTTTAACTCGGTGTTTTAAATTTGTAATTTTGCATTGCTGCTGTTTTTATCTGGTTGAGCTTTTATATTGTATTTTATATTATGGTTTTATACTGTTTTGTTTTATACTTTGAAGGGTTTTAATTTTTGTGAACCGCCCAGAGAGCTCCGGCTATTGGGCGGTATAGAAATGTAATTAATAAATACATAATAAATAAATTCTCTTTCCTCCTAGGAAAGGCGCTTGTGCCCAATTTAGCTGGCAAAATCCCTACCGTGTTTTGGGGGACGCAGGAGATTGAGGATACCAAGAATCAGAGGTGCCAGAGAGTAGCTTTTTCCGTTCGAGGTCGGTCACGCCAAGAGCTTTTGGGGGGGGCAGGTTTTTTGCAAGCCGGGGAGCTGAAAACACTGCAGAAAACCCCACCTTTGAAATGAAGCAGGCTCCTAAACTGTATCGAATTGTAAACTAACTAACTAACTAACTAAAACTAAGTAACCAAGAGGTGCGGGAGCTGGCTGAGATTGCACCGCTGGCCTGGAAGTCTTCCTTTATTTCTTATGGCAACCCTGAATGGGTTTTAGCCAGTTACAAGTCATATATAAAATCAACTGCAACAAATACATCAATACATCTATTACATAATATTCTTCCACATATGGCTTCCATTTGAATTATCATAGTTTCTTCACTCCCAGGTCATAGTCTGTTTGGGGGGGGGGTCCTCTGGGGAGGGGAGGATCCCTGAGCCTGTGCAGAGTGCTTTCCCCCCCTCCTCTTTCTTTTAACATGCTCCCAAGTTTGGAAACAGGTTCTGGGGCGGAGACCCTTCACAAATGAACTCTTGGGAAATGCATCTTAATACCCTACACCCCACCCTTGTATCTCTCATCCCCAACCCTGGCAAAAGCCCCCACTTCTAATATGCAAAACCTCCCCCCCCAACACAAAAGCAACAAGATCAGAAGACCCCACTATCATTTGAAGAGCGCATCAAGGGGTGTGTGCGCGCACTTTGCACCCCCGATCCCTTTCCCACCCCACCCCCCAATACTTCTGACAACCCAGCCCTTTGCAGCCCCTGCAAACTGGGAGGTGTGTGTGTTGGGGGGAGGGAGCTAGAGGTTCCCTCTAGAAGGGGCGCCTACCTTGGAATGGCACAGGAATCCGAACCCCAACAGGACCCCAGCAGGGAGCAGGATGAGTCCAAAGACGACCCCCACCAAGAGCAGGTTGAGAGCCCCCACCAGCAAATTCTGGACGGTGACCAGGACCGCGCAGGCCCAGCAGTCCAGGGAGCCCCGCAGCTCCAGCGCCCCCTCCCCAGCGTAGGGAGGGGGCGGCAGGGGGGCGCCCCCCGGGCGGCTCTCGTCCTCCAGGGACCCCGACCGGGCTTTGGGGGCGCGCGTGTCCAAGCCCATCGCAAGGATCGCGCAGCGGCTTTGGCTGCACGACGCCGCCTCGCATCCTTTATAAGCGCCTGCCCCCCTCCCCTCCCCACCCTCCTGCTGCTCCTGGCCCGGCCTCCCTCGCTCCAGGATCGCCAAGGAATGCAGCCCCCCTCCCACCCCCACCCCAGGGGCTTCCTCCAAGCTCTCCAGACCTGCCCACCCCAGGGATGCAGCAGGCGCTGGGCTCCATCATGTCCCGGGGTGGGGGGTGGGGGTGGAGGAGGGGGGGGTCCTCCTGGGACTCAAATTCCAAGGATGCTTCTCTTTTGCAATGACTCCACCTCCGCACGCCTCTTCCCCCACCCCCTGAATGGTCCAGGAACCCCCCCCCCCAACAAGTCACAGGCCAGACGATGCTGGTAAAAAAGTAAAAAAGTGGAGGGAGGGGGAAGTGGTGGGCGCAGTGCAGCCCCCTCCAGAGTGTGGAGTGGGTGGGAAGGGGTCTGACCATGAGGCTAGGAGGGGTGAGTGGTTTGGGGCAGGACAGTGGGCAGAAAGGTCTGAGCTGGCCCCATCCAAATGAATGGCAGGCATGCAAGCGTGCCAGCTAGCTGCAGATCCTAATTTGTGGTTGGGGGTCCCCAAGGGCGGGGGCTTCTTTGGGGAACCACCCACCCACAAATTAGGTGGGTGAATCAGAATCCCTATTGAAAACAACCCAATGACAGCCCACTCCCACCCCCACCCCCATCCCTTCAAAGGCCCCAGGACAGCACTTTTCAAACCGGACAAGAATCACGCCTTTTAAATCTCCTACTACGTTTCTTAACATTTCCCATCCTTAAAAAAAGAAAGGAGAAGCCCGTTATTAACAGCTGAGCAGATCTGATTGATATTCTTGCATCCCCTACGGAAAAGAAGGAAAACAAGAGAGAGAGACTAGTTTCTTTTATCTCTGTGAGTTAATTTAATTTTTTTTTTTTTACATTTACAAAATAAGATTTGCTTTCTTCTTGTCCTCTACAGTACAATAAGAATCCATTTGTGTACGTGTGTGTTGGTTTCCAGAGTAGCTAGATGTTCATCTGTTTTATTACAGTGTGTTTGGGGGGGGGGAGGGAATCTGGGAATTAAAAAGTGCAGTTTCGGAAGGAAGAGATTTTTTACAATCTAGGGTGGGGTGAGATTAAAGGAGGAAATTAACAGATGAACCAGAATCAAGCATTTATTTCCCCTCCCCACCCCCAGTGAGAAAACTGAGCACCATGTCAAGGAAAACATCGACAGACAAAAATAAAACATTTAGAAATTCAATAATAATAATAACAATAATAATAATAAAAAATTCCAGCGAGAAGCCAAAAAGGACCGACAAAAAAGAAATACTTAAAAAATAAAATAAAAAATAAAACAGATACAACATTGTAAAATGCTTTTTTTTTTTTACAAAAAAAAGAAGAAAAAGCTGGATCAAACCCGAATAAAGGACCAATAAATAGAGAAATCATTACCAAAAATAGACATATAAATTAGAGAGAGAGAGAGAGAGAGAGAGGGAGGGAGGGAGGGAGATCATTTACAAATTGCAAAACAGTTCTGAGGCATTAAAAAAAAAAGTAGGGGGAGAAAAATTACCCCAAATTTGAGACACGTTTGTTTTAAATGAAATAGGAGTGAGAACGGTAGAAACCACGAAAAGCATGCAGCATTGAAGGAGGCCGGGGCAACAAATTGAGCAAAGGGGGAAATAAAAGGTTAACGTTAAGGTTTAAACGATTTTATCAGCTACAGGTGAAGAGTGGGAAGGTATTTAATAGTTAAGGAGGATGAGGAGCAGAGTTTACGATTCATCGTTAGGGTGCCCCCGACCGGATTGGCACAGGGGGTCATACGTGAGCAATGAGAATCCCTAAGGAGGTTGTGGCAGAGTAGAAATAACGCTCCCTCCGCCTTTCTGCAAAAAGAAAAAGGAAAATCTCCCATCTACCTGTGCGTCTGGTCTGGGGCAAGCACCATACCCTTTGCGCTAGGGTTATATTTTCACCATCCCAGCTCATTGCACAGGGATTCGTGTCCTGTGCTTCGCACAAACATTTCGACTGGACTCGGATATTTTTTTTTTATGTTTTGTGATTTTTGTTTTTAAAAGCAGTTTCTAATACAAACCAAGATTTTTTTTCTTCTTATATTTATATATATAATATATAAAAGGATGTAAGAAATCAAATGTCCATCAGAATAATTAAAAACCACACGCGCAAATCGGGCCCCGTCCCACCCCGCCAATATATATAAATCAATGTACACTCTCCCACCCCTCCCAGACAAGAAGTTCACCCCGAGAGAACTGAACCCATAAAAGTCCTGTGTTAAGAAACCCGTATTAATTTTTTTTTTTGCTTGCTTGTGATTTTGTTTTCCAAACTCTCTCTTTTTTCTTTTTTCCTTTAAATTTCCAACGAGAGAAAAAAAATGTGATTAAAAGGACAAACAAACGAATTTGCGCACCCCAAATGCACAGTCTTCTCCCTGGTCCGCACCTTCGTTCTCCTCCCCGGTGAGGGAGAGAGAGAGAGAGAGAGAATAATAATTAATGCTCTTGTGAAGAAGGAAATATTTCCTTCCCTTTTCATCTGTTCATCAAAAGCCCCCCCAATCCTTGTCCAAGGGGAATCAGGCACGGTGGAGTTTGACACAAAGCGAGGAGAAGGGCCCCACTCCCAGGGCGTCCAGAGAAAGCCGCCTCGACCTTTTTGGCCGGTTTCGCTGCCCTTTTGTGGTTGTTAATTCAGGTTGTTGTGTGTGTGTTTTTCTTCTTGTTGTTTTTCTTAATACAAAATCAGCACCACTCAGGAGGAGGAAATGAGGGTTCATTTTGAAGAATAAATTAAAAAGAGTCCGTTGGGGGAACGTCTTGTTTTGCCAGTTCTGTGTTGTCCCAACTCAGGGCAGGCATGAGTTAAGTGAAGGGGTGGAAAACAGAGGCTCAGGTGCTATTAGGGAAGGATCGGGGCCAGGCTAGCGCCACCCTCCTCCACCACACACACGGTGAGCAAGGGAGAGACCAGCGTGGAGAGACAAGCCCAGACATCCGTGTCCGGGCGTGGTATGGCTCATCTTGAACTTGGTGATGCAGACTGCCAAGAAAATGTGGGGGGAAAAGAGGCGTTAGTATGGGAAATGACTTCCAAATGCTTGCTGACACCCCTTTCCAACTCCCCATCCCGTCCTGGGTTAGATAAACGTGGTGAAAGGCACCGGATCATCATAATTTCGCTCCTCCCTAAGGGGAGAGCATTTGCCAGACAGCCTCTTTGGAGTTCCTTGAACGGCCCTGAGGTGTCTTGAAGTTCACTGGCAAAGATTTGCTTTCTTCTGCCCACAGGGGGCAGCTGCCTGTGTGTTTCCACCGCTGTAAGTCTGTAAAGCTCCAGTTTTACAGACAGGGCGGAGAGGGCCGGGGAAGTTGAAATGGCAGAGAAAAGGGGAGACGTGATAAGAGGGTTACAAAATCGTGCGTGGTGTGGAGAAAGGGGGCTCTCTCAGAATCCTAGAAACTCGGGGTCACCCCGTGAAGCCGATGGGTGGGAGATTCAGGATGGATTAAAAAGGAGGTGCTTCTTCATGCCATGGACTCACTACAAGAGGTGGTGGCGACCGCCAACGTGGATGGCTTTAAAGAGGGGGTTGGACAAATTCATGGAGGAGGCAGCCATCGATGGCTACTAGTCGCGGCGGCTGAAAGTTTTCGCCGGCAGCACGCCTCTGTACAGCAGTTGCGGCCGGGCCGGGGGGGGGACACACACAATGGGGAGGGTGCTGTTATGCTCATGGCCTACGTGTGAGCTTCCCCGTTGGGCCTAGAGAAGTCTTTGGCCTGATCCCAAAGCAGGGCTCTTCTTCTGTTCTTGCGTCCCTCCCAACCAGGGCCGTCCCAAGATAATTTGCTGCCTGAGGCAAAGGACAAGAAGGTGCCCCCTCGCCAGCTTGCAGACAGAACTGAAAGCCGAACCTTACTTTAACACAAGTGATGGGAGAGTTTCCTTCGCTACGGGCTGTATATTCAGGGGGTGCAAGACAGGTTGTCCCTTGGATGCCGCCAGGATCAGCCAGGATCCCACCGCTGCCCCTAAGCGTCCTCTGCCTGAGGCAGCTGCCTCATCCTGCCGAAGGGCAGGGCCGGCCCCCGCTCCCCACGTACTCACCAGGGTGAAGCTGTCGTAGATGTGTATCAGTTCTTCCGTCTTGTACTGTTCGAGCACCACGACGCCGTGGAGGGAGGAGCTCCGCTTCCGGGCGCAGGCCTCACAGTGCACCAGGTACGTGTTCTTGCCGCCGTTTTCGCTGGTCACAAAGAGGATGTTGAACACCTCCACCTGCGGGGAACACGCGGACGTGAGCGCCTGCCCCCCTGCAAGGCGGCTCGCCCCCTCCCCAAGCGATGTAGACGTGTTGGAGAAGGGCGGGAGCCGGGGAGCACCAGCCGTTAGCCTGAGGGAGAAAAAGCGGCCACCTGGGCGGAGGCGGCGGCCAGCTGTGAAAAGCCCCGCCCCATAATCCCCCTCAACTGCACCCTCCAAACCGTTCCCGCTAAACGCAACGCCTTTTCCATCACGCCTTTGCAAAACATCTCACAGGCCCCCGCCCGTGTCTTAAATTTAAGCCATGAAAATGCTTTTCTAGCCCCCTTGGCAACTTTTGGAAATACTCAAACCCCCTGCTTTGGGGGTCCACAAAAGCATTCTTTTTCGTACAACCCCCCCTCCGCCCCCCATCTCATGCCATGGGAAGAAACTGCTTTAGGCTTCTCATAGTTGAGATGTGAGACTACCGCTCTCAGCACGCCCCTGCCGCATCTGGATGACACCCTTGTCAGGGCCGGCTGAGCGAAACCCTCCAAGGACCCAGACTTTCGCCGGACCTCGCGCGGAGCGCCACGGACACAGCCAGCAGCAACGCCCGGCGGCAATTCCCAGCCGTGAGCCCAGGACCGCCGGCTGGCGCCTGTTCGCTGTGCCCACGCCTCGCCTGGCGTGTCCCTTGGGGATGGCTCGGCGGCGACCAGGCAGGCCGAAAAAAGAAGCCCTGGGCGGTAGGAGCCAAGAAAACGTGCGAAGGCTACGGCGGATTTCTCACGGCAGGGCGCGGTGCCGCGCCGGGAAACAGGCAGGGCTGCAGGATCGTGGAAGAAGCACACGGACGCAGAGACGAGAAGGAAGGGCTTTTATTGCTGCTCTGACAAATTCCACCCACTCAAACCCACCAGCGGTTTCCACACACACACACACACCCGGTCACAAACGCCATTGACGCCATCGGGGCCCTCACCTTCGCGCCTCCGCCCTGGTCCCTTCCCCAACCCAGTTGGGAACCGCCTCTTGGGTCCTGCAGGGCTGCCTTGGGCACAAAGGCTTGCTCCAGAGTAGAGAGGGAGTTCGTCCGGCCGTGCTTGGCCTCTGCCTAGCTAAAGGGACAGGTCCTCAGATCTCGCGGTCTTCAAGGGATGCCCATCACAGCATCACCCCTGCGCCTCATGGAGGAATCACTCACAGGGGGCCTGGCTGTTGGAGCAGGGAGGTCAAGCGCTGGCATCAGTTTGGAGCTAAAACGGACTGCCTGATTGTTGTGGCAGGTGCCTTCTTTCCTGCGTCCAGCTTCAGTAGCCTGTCCGTCCTTCCGTCCGTCCGGCATTTTAATCCCCGACATACCGTTTGGCTGAACTGACCTCTTCTTATTTAGCTCAGCCCCAAACCTGACCTCTTCTCTTTTATCCACGCTGCCATCCCCCTGGCCATGAAGTTGCTCCACATGTGTTCCTGGTTGACGAAGGGACGCTGCTCAGCTCTTTCCAAGCCCAGCCAAGTCACGGTTTAAGTCTGAGTTTAGTCTCCGAGTTAGTCAAGTCATTGTCCCCAATCCTGCAAGAGCCTGCTCATTTTCTACCTGGCTCGGGTAAAAGAAACTCTACCAATGCCTTTCAAGGCATTTCAGGGCTGTTCAATGAACTCTAATGCACTCTCCAAGGAGGCTGGCTGGCAGGTATTCTTTAGGCAATAACTCAGCCGCAGCGTGACTGCTTCTATGCTCCCAATATGTCTCTGTTCTGCCATCTCCCTGCCTCTCCAAGCTACTGGGAACGTGCTCCCGGGTTTAGCTGAGTCGCCGTTCCATCCGCTCCTAAGCTGCTGAGTCGCAGCTCCATACTCCCTAGGTCATCCAAGTCACTTCTGCCTTGCTGTCCTGCTGAGTCGTGGCTCTCCTAACGGCCCGCTGCGCCTTCCGCTACACTTCTCCATTTCAGAAGCTTCACTGTCATCTCCGGAGTCTTCCTGCGTGCACCAACCACGCTCTCCTCGCTGGCTTGGCCCAGGCCTTGCCCCATCCTCGGGCATCTTCTCCCCCTGTTCTAATTGTGTAGCCGTGGCTCCTTCTGTAAACCAGTTGGTGAGGCCAATATTTTCTGTTTTGTTTGCATTGCATAACAATATATGTTATTGCTTATAAATGCTGAGTATGGTGTTTTTGAATTATTTTCCAGCGTCATACTGAGGAAGAATCTTCGAAACAGCAATTAGTACCGGACTACTGTTTATATAAAAGACGCTTCATGTGACTAGTTCACTATATGTATAGTAGATGTTGATATTGCAGGCTTTGTTGTGAATGTTAGTGTGAACATCCTAGAAATATTGCTTATGTGCCTGTTCTTTGTACATTTGTAAAGTTTCTGAATTATTCATCTATGAAAGTTGTTTTGATGTCTTTGTGGTTTGAGTGTTATCACTCTTATTATACTGTTGATGTTTCCAACCACAGCCTCCTCTTTTCTTTATATTGTAATTATCCATTTCAGCCTCGGGGTGCTGGGAAAAACCCCGTTCGAGACTCTGGGTCAGCAGCGGTGGCTTTAGCCAAGCCGCTGGCCGGACTCTGGCGACGGCTGCATCTTCCACCCTTCCGGCCGTGGACGCACTTTTGCCTTCTCTTCCGTTGCTTTTAAAAACACGCGGTTTCATACTCACTGTTTCAGCCTGTCTACTCTCTTACGGCCCGCTTCTCAGCACTGTCAGGCATGAAGGAGGTGCGAAAATCCCAAACTGGAGGTGGGACAGGAGGTATTTTAAAGACAAACAGGCCTCATAAAACACTGCTCACACCAGCGGGCCTAGCGGTAACCCCTGTCGGGCACCTAAGGCGGACCCCTCCGGGTGGCAAAGTCAGTGGCGGGGAAGGAAAGACGGAACGGGAGAACCTGTTGCTCGCGTCCCGCCAGGGAGCCCGGAGGCGGATCGCCGGGAGACTGCTGGAAATGTGGACCACGTCTGAGGTGAGGCACAGTAACAGCACATGAGTGTAGAGTGGAGGCAAAAGCGTTTTGGCATTCTGGGCCTGGCGCTGCCTCAGAGCAGGGAGCGCCAACCTACAGTGCAGCTCCGTGGCACAGAGCCACTTGTGGAGACGTGGCAGACGCCCACTGAGAGCAAAAGAGAGATTGACAGAGAGAGAGAAAGAGACACAGAGAGAGAGAGAGACAGCGTGTGCACACCCTCACCCTCTGGAGTTGGCATGAGCCCACCGTGAGCCACTGTGGCAAAGGAACGGAGAGGTCACCAGAGGAAACTTACGTCACACTCGTTGCAATAGTACGCCGGTTCATCCTTCACCCGGCCCTGGTAGGCAATCTTCTTCCCAGACCGCACGAGATTCTCGCGTTGCATCTGGCAGTGTTTTATAGACTGCATCAGACAGTACCTGAGAGAGAGAGAGAGAGAGAGAGAGACAGGTGAGCGCACATCTACCGCAGGGAGCCTTCAACACACTGGAAGAGAGAACCGGCAGGTGGCACATCTAGAGACAGATCCATACTACAGGTGCGGAGTCCCACCCACAGCACCAAAATGACCTGATGCACAAACGAGAGCACACAGACTTGGGACCGCAATACCTGACGGAACACCTTTCCCGACATGAGCCTCCCCGTACACTGCGCTCAACATCTAAGGTCCTCCTCCGAGTGCCGACTCCGGGGGAAGCTTGGAGGATGGCAACAAGGGAGAGGGCCTTTTCAGTGGTGGCCCCCAATTATGGAATGATCTCCCTGACAAGGCTCGCCTGGCACCAACACTGTTATATTTCAGGCACCAGGTCAAGACTTTTCTCTTCTCCCAGGCATTTAACAGCAGTTAACAACTTATGCTGAGTTTCTTTGTTTGTTAATGGACCCCAGAACGGTTGTTTTTAAATGGATACTGTTGTTTTTATACTGTTGTTTTTATGTTTCTGACGGGTTTTTTAATTTTGCATACTTTTTTTAATGTTTACTGTTTTAAACTTTTGTAAACCGCCCAGAGAGCTTCGGCTATGGGGTGGTATATAAATGTAATAAATAAATAAGATCAATCGATCAATTTTAGCTTACAGAAAGCAGGGATACAGGTTATCAAGTGTCCTCTAGATCCCAACGGAAGCAAGTGGGTCAAAACCGCCCAGAGTGCTTTGGCTACTGGGCGATATAAAAATGCAATAAATAAATAAAAGTGGGAGGGGGGCGAATACCATCCCCACCCTGTGTTCAGTGGGAATGCGAATTTGTACAAAAATTATGGAAAATGGTGTTTAATGAGATAAAAGAAATTTTAGGAATGGAGATTGAAGAGACACCTATAGTGGCATTGTTATCATTATACGGAGAATTGAATTGTAATAAAGAGACAAAAGAATTGATAACGAATTTGTTAACAGCAGCAAGATTAATGATATCTAGGAACTGGAAGGTTCAAAGGGATTATCATATAGAAGATTGGTATAAAGAAATATGGGATATTGCTATTAATGATAAATTAACACGTAATATAAAAGTTAGAAGAGGAATGATAAAAATGAATGACTTTGAGGGACTATGGAAACAGTTTCTAGAATTTGTATTATTAAAGGGGAGAAGGGAAAACACCTCCAGAGGAAGCAATGAGATTTTGGAAACATGAATAAGATCCCGTGGTTGTGGGGAGCACTTTTATGTTAAGTATGATTATGTTAAGAGAATTAAGTTAGAATATATGTTTATCAAATGTTTATTTCATATTATTGTGTATTATGTAGTATTGTTTTATTTTGTATTGATGTATTGTTTGAGGTATTAAATAAAAAATTTAAATTAGGAAAAAAAAAAGGATGGGGTGGAGGGATGGGGGGTGGGGTGGGGAAACGCACTTGATCATTTTGTACAAGTCGGGGTCGCTGATCTTGACCGTGCGGGCCACGTTCCAGGAGACGTGGATCATAGGCACTATGGACTTGACGTTTTTCACCTCATTCCATTCATAGCGCTCCAGCGCCAGCTGGTACTGGTAAGCTGTGGAGGAAGGAAGGCGTGAGACGGGCTGGGGGGTGACGCCTCCCCCGGCATAGACGTGAACCACGGCCAGCGGCCCCCCTCACCCCGCGTCTTGCTGAAGGCTTTTTTGCCTTCCGCGCAAAAAAGAGGACGTCGCCAGAGATATCCCAGAGTTCTCCTCTCCTCTCTTCGGCCAGCCGGAATGGGAAGCGCAAAGCCCTGCTTTGACAACTTCCCTGTGAACCACACCAGCTCGGGAGTAGCCCCCGCCCCCGCATCCCCGATCCGTCCTGCTCCCTCCTCGTGCGAAGGCCTTCGCCACAGATAACAGGGCCGGGCAGCAGCAAGAGAACACTCTGCATTCGTTAAACTCAAACTTGGCGCTTGCCGGTGGGGTTTGCACACAGCCCAACAGAAGGGGCAACGTTGCAGCGGGATCAACGCTGGAGAACTCGGCCGTTCAAAGACTAGTTTGGTCGAGGTGACTTAAAAACAGCGGCGACGCCTGAACATCTTCCCGGGGTTTCCCAGCTGCCGCCCCGAGATTAAAAATTAGTTTCGGAAAAAGGAAAAAGGAAGCAAGTGGAGAGAATGCCACGTGCCAACGAGGTTCAACGAGGCCACCTTGTGGTTCAAAGGTGATTGCTGGAAGGGGGGGAGGCACAGCACCCCCCTTGACCCCCTCCTCCTCCTCCTCTTCCCTTTTTCAGGGTCTCAGTCCGGCTCCTTACCCGTCAGCGGGCCGACGTTCCAGGCGATGTTATTACACCAGCCCGTGGCCTGAACCCAGTGCACGGTCCCAGCGTTGATCCACACCAGGTCTCCGGGGCGCTGGATGAAGCGGTAGACCGGGATGTTGGACTGGTAGAGGTCTTCTAGGATGGGCCACCATGAACCGGTCAGGTAGTCCACACCATGCCTGCGAGAAAGGGGGAGGGTGAGAGGCCAGACACCCACGCGGCCTTCCTGCTTGCAGGGCAAGAATCCGCCAGGGATTTCTCTGCCCCGAGCGCCGTGCAAATGCGCAGATGTGCCAGGGCACGAGAACGCGAGGAGATCCCATCCCTCGTCACCCCACCTCAGATGGGCACCCCTGCCCAGACCCCCGTCTCCATCCCATTAGGGCAGCACCCCACGGTTACTCCAGCAGAGAACAGCGCACGGCCCCGGCCTGGTCAATATAATATATTGGACGGCCACCTTCCCAGGGGGAGACCCAAAGCAGGCCAGGACATCCGCCCACCTGCCGCTCCCACCCGCCTACCTGTCACAGAAGGCACTGATGTTCTGCCAATAATGCTCGTGGACTGCAAACCATTCGCAATCTCCCGGTCCGATGTTGATATTCACGGAGCAGAAGTTATTGTTCTCTTGGTGGCCTGAAAGGGGAGGGGGGGGACACTCGTGTGAATAGGATGGATTGGTCAGAGGGACGGCCTGGCGCGAGGCAGCCTGAGAGCTTGTGGAAGGAGCGGGGCTGACGGAACCTCTTTCAGCCCGAGGGCCGGGTTCAATTCAGGAGAAGCCTCTGGGAAGCCGGAGGGCTGAAGGGGCAGAGAGAGGCCAAACCCCAGCAGCTTTTAGCTTAAAGCTCTTCCTGCTGGCAGCAAAACCTCCTGAGGGGAAATCCAGTCCTTTCAGAACGGGGAGCAAAGCGTGCAAAAGCCAGGAAACCACGGAACGACAAGCGATCAGGAGGAGAAAGGGGGGCGGGCGGGGATCTCAGTCTGGCCAGATTTGGCCCACGGGCCTGAGGCGCAACACCCCTGACATAGAGGAATTGCCCCCGGCCCGTGTGAAATCAAGGCTGTCTTGGCAAGGTCACTGTGTCCAGCATTGCCATCGTGGCCCCGTACTTCGTGGGGCTGCCCTTGAAGACTGTTCAGAAGCTGCAACTTGTGCAAAATGCGGCAGCCAGATTGATAGCTGGGACCAGAAGGCCTGAGCATGTAAGGCCCGCTAGCCTTGGCTGTCTGTATGCTTCCGAGCCTGATTTGAGGTGCTGGTTTTAAGCTATGAAGCTTTACATGGTTTGAGACCGGAATACCTGATGGAACGCCTCCCCTGACCTGAACGTACCTGGACGCTACGATCAACACCTGGGGGCCTCATCCTCTGAGGGAGGCTCGGAGGGTGGTGACCAGGGCCTTCTCCGTGGCCCCCTGACTCTGGAATGAGCTCTCCACTGAGGCCTGCCTGGCACCAACGCTGTCATCTTTTCAGCGCCAGGTTAAGACTGCGCCTCCTTCTGCTCCCAAGCATTTAGCAGCCTATGATGGGGCACTATGAGCAGTACGACAGTGGAAGCAGTGACCTAGGGAGGTTGTGGGCTCTTCTCCCACACTAGAGGCCTTCAAGAGGCAGCTGGACAACCCTCTGTCAGGGATGCTGTAGGGTGGATTCCTGCATTGAGCAGGGGGTTGGATCTGATGGCCTTGTAGGACCCTTCCAACTCTGCTATTCTATGATTCTATGACTTATGCCAGTCATCTCAACAGGCCTAGCATTTTATTGGAACTGTTTTTAGCTGTCCAGATTATTTTAAATTTTAGACGTGTAAATTTTTATGCTGCATTTCATGCTGTATTCTTATATTGTATTTTTTTATCGTATGAATGGCTGTAAACCTCCCCGAGAGCTTCGGTGATGGGGCAAGACAGAAACGAAACGGAAATTTGACTTTTGTCCTTACTTTCACACTGTTACTTTTATTGTCCCTCGTGCCAATCTGGTGTGTTCTCTTCCCATTCTTATTGTTTTATTATGATGATTTTATTAGACTGTAAGCCTATACGGCAGGGCGTCGCTGCTTTATTCTTTTACTATGTCCAGCACCATGTACATGGATGGCGCTAAATAAATAAACCATAATGAAATAAACAAACAATAAAAGTGGCACTAATGCTCCCGGCTCCACACTTGCCGGTCCTTATCCCAGCCCTCTCACAGAATCATAGAATAGCAGAGTTGGAAGGGGCCTACAATGCCATCAAGTCCAACCCCCTGCTCAAGGCAGGAATCCACCCTAAAGCATCCCTGGCAGATGCCTGTCCAGCTGCCTCTTGAAGGCCTCTAGTGTGGGAGAGCCCACAACCTCCCTAGGGAACTGGTTCCATTGCCGTACTGCTCTAACGGTCAGGAAGTTTTTCCTGATGTCCAGCCGGAATCTGGCTTCCTTTAACTTGAGCCCGTTGTTCCGTGTCCTGCACTCTGGGAGGATCGAGAAGAGATCCTGGCCCTCCTCTGTGTGACAACCTTTCCAGTATTTGAAGAGTGCTATCATGTCTCCCCTCCATCTTCCCTTCTCCAGGCTAAACCTGCCCAGTTCTTTCAGTCTCTCTCCATAGGGCTTTGTTTCCAGACCCCTGATCATCCTGGTTGCCCTCCTCTGCACATGCTCCAGCTTGTCTACGTCATTCTTGAATTGTGGAGCCCAGAACTGGACGCAATACTCTAGATGAGGCCTAACCAGGGCCGAATAGAGAGGAACCAGAACCTCACACGATTTGGAAGCTATACTTCTATGAATGCAGCCCAAAACAGCCTTTGCCTTTCTTGCAGCCGTATCGCACTGTTGGCTCATATTCAGCTTGTGATCTACAACAATTCCAAAATCCTTCTTGTTTGTAGTATTGCTGAGCCAAGTATCCCCCATCTTGTAACTGTGCCTTTGGTTTCTATTTCCTAAATGTAGAACTTGGCATTTATCCCTATTAAATTTCATCCTGTTGTTTTCAGCCCAGCACTCCAGCCCATCAAGATCTCCTCATGCAGCAGACCATCCTGAGAACATCCAAGGATCCCTGGGGGATCGGCCCTAAAAGACCACCCAGTCCACCATCCCGCGTCCCACGGTGGCCGAGCAGATGCCTCTGGGAACCCCAGAAGTCAGGGCCACGGACGAAACAGCCCTTCCTAACCACAACCCTTCAGCCTCGATCAAAATGGAGAGGCGGGTAAGGAATTTCTTCTTCTTCTTCTTCTTCTTCTTATTATTATTATTATTATTATTATTACAGTATCCAGACACCCTGAAGATCTCCCCTCCTCCTCCTCCTCCTCCTCCTCCTCTTCCCCTCTTGGAGCCGTGAGACGAAGAACACCCCTTACCTGGAGTGCGGCTGCCTGGCACTTTCATGTAGAGCTGCACGGTGTTCATGCCCAAGATAGTGTGACCCACATGACTCAACATATTCCCCGTCGACGTGACGCGCATGAAAGCCGGCAACTTCAGCAATTCTTGCAGCTGCGGTTTCCACCTGCAATCATAGAATCATAGAATAGCAGAGTTGGAAGGGGCCTACAAGGCCATCAAGTCCAACCCCACTTGCTGGGCAGGGGGAGGGGGGCAGGGGGCGAGAAATCATTTTTCCCCCCAGTAACAACAACAAAACCCTTAAAACCTTTATTGTAATTTAGATATCCGTCGCAATATTTATTACTTTTTAAATCAATTTCTATGCCAGTCTTAAGCGCTTTGCTATAGAGGGCTTGCCGTAGCGGAACTATCACGACGCAGTTTGCAAAAACAAACCCGAAATTCTAAAATGCATGAGAATTAATGCACACAAAAATCCACCAATTAAAAATGCTTAAAAAGTTTTTTTTTAAAAAAAAACTAAACTACCGTAAAAGCACAATAGTACTGGATGCGGGCTAACAAACTGAGACTCAATCCAGACAAGACGGAGGTACTGTTAGCGGGTGGTTCATCTGTCCGGCGAGGTGATGTTTGCCCTGTCTTGGATGGGGTTGCACTCTCCCTAAAGGATCGGGTCCGTAGTCTGGGGGTGCTCTTGGATCCAGAACTGTCACTTGAGGCACAGGCGAACTCAGTGGCAAAGAGCACCTTTTATCAGCGTAGGTTGATATACCAACTACGCCCTTATCTGGACAGAGATAGCTTAGCTACAGTTATCCATGCTCTGATAACTTCTCGTTTGGATTACTGCAATGCGTTATACGTGGGGCTGCCTTTGAAAACGGTCCGGAAGCTTCAGATGGTACAAAACAGGGCAGCCCGTTTACTAACAGGGACTGGCCAGTGAGATCACATCACGCCAGTCCTTTTACAACTTCATTGGCTGCCAGTCCAGGTCCGGGCCTGATTCAAAGTCCTGGTACTAACATTCAAAGCCCTAAACAGCTTGGGGCCAGGTTATTTGAAGAAACGCCTCCTCCCATATGTACCTGCCTGGACCTTAAGATCATCTACAGGGGCCCTTCTCCACGAGCCCCTGCCAAAGGAAGTGAGGCAGGTGGCTACTAGGAGCAGGGCTTTCTCCGCTGTGGCACCCCGGCTGTGGAATGAGCTCCCCAGAGAGGTCCGCCTGGCGCCTACACTGTACTCTTTTCATCGCCAGCTGAAGACCTTTTTATTTTCTCAGTATTTTAACACCTAAATTTAAACTTTGCTGTTTTAATTCTGTATTTTAATCCTATATCGATTTCTGCTGTGTGGTTTTATCCTGGTTGTGCTTTTTATATTGTATTTTGTACTTGGGTTTTTAGCTTGTTGGATGTTTTATTATGTTACTAATGGTTTTAATTTTTGTGAACCGCCCAGAGAGCTTTGGCTATTGGGCAGTATAAAAACGTAATAAATAAATAAATAAAATAAATAAATAGTATGTATTTAATCGATTTAATTAAAAGCTCCCTTTCCCCACCGATGTCATCCACTAGGGGCAGCACTGAGCCACACTCCCCTTCGCACAGCCCCCGTCAGGTGGGGCTGTAGCTCAAGTGGTAAAGAGGGCAGGTGTGGCATGCCAAAGGTTGCAGGTTCAATCCCCAGCATTTCCAGGTAGGGCTGGGAGGGATCTCTGCCCGAAATCCTGGAAAGAATGAACAAAACTGAGCTAGATGGACCAACATGTTCCAACATGTTCCAACGTGAGTGGAAAAAAACTGTGTTTGTGGCAATGGCCGAAATTCTCTATGCCTGCGGAGTCCTTTTCCCTATAGCATAGGGTAGATCTCTGCTGCCCTCCAGTGGTCATAACCAATCATTGCCACGGAAGCCACTTCTCTCATGCAGTGACAAAATGTGACCGTAGGGAGGCAGCATAGAGCAACGTCATAGAGGAGAAGTATCGTGGAGGGCCACACTGGGGCAGTTCCAGAGGGCGCATGAGAAGATGTCATTGCGGTGCAATTCCAGCCATGGACGCAGGGCAATATTGTGTCATTTGTCACCAAATTGTCACCACAAGAGGGCAGGAGAGGCTCACAACATTGCGGTGACACCTCATGGCCACTTGGAGGGAGCAGAGCACTTCGCTCCTATTCTCTTGCAAGGACCAGACTTGACCACACGGAGGCAGCACGGAGCTCCATCGTACGGCCACAAGGGGGCCACATACAGCAATATTTCCCTGCAGTTCCAAGTGCGGCCACAAAGCGGCAGCAACGAGCCACAGCGTGGAGGAATGCAGGCGGTGCACGCAGCGCATTAAAATAAAGCCATAATCCCATTTTCTTGGGGCAGCAAGAAGCAATTCCCGCAGCGGCTGCGCACGGTCGAGGGCAGAGGAGCCATATCCTGCTTCCTCCCACAGTGCTAAGGGCGATCGATCGCAGGAGACGGGAGGAGGACAAGAGGAGCTTTTAATCCGTAACTTCCCCCGCTGCGCAGTCCTCACCGTTTAGCATCAGAGAGGTCAATGTTGGTCCCAAACTTGATAATCTGGTGCGGTTTCTGGTCAGGGTTGCTACGAGGAGCGGAAAGGAAGAAATTAGGATGTGAAATGTAGGATGCAGAGAGAGAGATTGAGATTTGTCAGCCCTTCCGCCTCAGCTCCTCCCAGGACTGAATAAAAAGTCATTTCCCAATTGCCCCTTTCCAGAAACTGTAGCACCTCTCCCGTTCTACACCCGTCAAATTTCACCCATGTCTTCAAATTTCACTCTCTTCCAAGTGCCCACGGCATCGGGGGTGCCACGGCTTGGCACCCCCCTTCCCCCACCTCAATTTCCCCTCCCTTTGTTTTCATTGATTTTAAAACACACCCGCCACTTCCTAGCAATAGCCCCCGAAGTGGCATACAATAACGAAGAAAAGCCATTAAAATGACAGAGTTTGTCAGAAGTGTAAGCATGGCAGGAATGCCGGCAGGGCAGGGCAGGGCAGGGGAGTCCTACCTGGGGGGCGTCTCCGTGGTGCTGTCCGGTTCATCGGCTTCCTCGTCGTCCGTCTCCTTGTCTTCCTGCCTCGACAGAGGGGAAAAGTCAACGTGGGAATTCCGCCCCCTCCCCTGACTCCTTGGGCATGGGCCTTCAGGGTGGGGCACCCGCCCCAACCAACCTCCCAACGCACCCACCCCAGGAATCCCGCGCCAATCCCTCCCGGAGTGCCCGAGAGCGAATCCCAGCCCTCTCACCTGAAGAGATTCCTGGAAAGAGGCAGCCTGGTACTGGGCGTACTTGGCGATGGTGGTGTGCGACCGGCTGCTCTCACAAGGCCAGACTTGCTTGGACCCCGAGAGGTCCCAGTTCTCATCCGACGGTTGCTGCACCTGTGTGCGGACCTCCACTGTGTGCTCCCCGCTCGCCTCCACCAGTGTCTTTGTGCTGAAGAGGCCCAGGTCTGAGGGGAAAGGCGAGAGCAGGGGTCAGGATGGGAGGCGGAGGGGCTTCTCACGGGCTCCCTGCTGCTGCGGTTGTGGGGTGGGGTGACGAACCTCCAGACCCAATGGGAACTTGAAAGGCTGTCCTTGAAAGGCGGCCACGCAGAGGAGGGCCGGGATCTCTTCTCGATCCTCCCAGAGTGCAGGACGCAGAATAACGGGCTCAAGTGACAGGAAGCCAGATTCCGGCTGGACATCAGGAAAAACTCCCTGACTGTTAGAGCAGTACGACAATGGAACCAGTGACCTAGGGAGGTTGTGGGCTCTCCCACCCTAGAGGCCTTCAAGAGGCAGCTGGGCAGCCACCTGTCAGGGATGCTTTAAGGTGGATTCCTGCATTGAGTGGGGTGGGTGGGGTTGGACTCCATAGCCTTGTAGGCCCCTTCCAACTCTACTATTCTATGATTCTATGACTTTATCCTTTTCTCCACCCCATTGCAGGAGCACTTCTTCAATCAACCCCCCTCTGACTGAAGAACGTCTTCCCAAGGAATCACTACAGCTCCCAATAGTTCCTTATTCACACACATCCCGGCAGAAACCACTGTCACAAAACTTCTCACTGACGCACACGTGCTCCCCTCAAATCTGTATCCACCAGCAAAGCCTCTGGCACAGCCTTCCTCAACCTGGGGCGCTCCAGATGTGTTGGACCAGCTGGCTGGGGCATTCTGGGAGTTGCAGTCCAACACATCTGGAGCGCCCCAGGTTGAGGAAGGCTGCTCTGGCACATAAAACCTAGCTGTCGCCACCCTGCTCAGGGCAGGGGGCAGTTTAAAGCACCCCTGTTCGATGGCTGTGCGGTCTCCGCTTGAAGACCCCTACCGACGGAGAGCCCACCGCCTCCCCAGGCAATTGGTTCCATTGTCTGGCTGCTCTGACCACTAGGAAGTTCTCCCTCATGTTCAACCGAAATCTGCCTTCCCATAACTTAAACCCATTATTTCACATCCTACAAGTCTTGGAGGAGAAAGAACACACTGCAGCCCTCTTCTGTGTCCTCGAAAAACTCTATCATGTCCCCCCTCAGCCTCTTCTCAAGGCTAAACATTCCCAGTTCCTTCCATCTTTCCTTGGGTTTTTTTTTTTTTAGTTTCTAGTCCCCTGATCACCTTTGTTATCCCTCCCTGAATTTATCTGAATCCGTCTTAAAGTGTGGTGTCCAGAACTGGACGCAGGATTCAAGGTGAGGTCTGACCAGCACACAGTAGAGTGGAACTATTTCTTCTTCCGATTTTGAAACGCTGCTTGCATTGATGCAACCTAAAATCGCATTTGCCTTGTTTGCAGCTGCATCACACGGCTGATATGCTGGCTCATATTTATTTATTTATTTATTTATTACAATTTTATACCGCCCAATAGCCAAAGCCTGGGATTGACTACAAGATCCTTTCCACACATACTATTGCCAAGACAGGTGTGCCCCATCTTAGCTGTGCATTTGATTTATTTTTCCTATTATTATTATTATTATTATTATTATTATTATTATTATTATTATTATTATTATTATTGGCAGCTACCAGGAGCAGGGCCTTCTCTGCTGTGGCACCCCGGCTGTGGAATGAGCTCCCTAAGGAGGTTCGCTTGGCACCTACACTATTATGCCTTTAGACGCCAGGTGAAGAAGACCTTTTTATTCTCCCAGCATTTTAACAGTCTATAAATAAATTTTAACTTTGCTGTTTTAAATTTGTAATTTTGCATTGCTGCTGTTTTCAATCTGGTTGAGCTTTTATATCGTATTTTATATTATGGTTTTACACTGTTGTTTTATACTTTGAATGGTTTTAATTTTTGTGAACCGCCCAGAGAGCTCCGGCTATTGGGCGGTATAGAAATGCAATAAATAAATAAATAAATAAATAAATACATTTACGTACTGCCCTATAACCAAAGCTCTCTAGGCGGTTTACAAAGAGTAAAACATTGAACATTTGAGAAATCATATATACAAAATTTAAAACCTGCACTGATCTGGGATCAGTTAGAAAATTCAACATATGCTCTTTTCGTCGCCAGCTGAAGACCTTTTTATTCTCTCAATATTTTAACACTTAATTTTAACTTAAATTTAAATTTTACTGCTCTAATTCTGTATTTTAATCTTACATCAATTTTTGCTGCGTGGTTTTATCCTGGTTGTGCTTTTTGTACTGCATTTTGTATTTGTGTTTTTAGACTGTTGTTTGTTTTATTATGTTTTTATTTTTGTGAACCGCCCAGAGAGCTTTGGCTATTGGGCGGTATAAAAATGTAATAAATAAAATAAATAAATAAATAAATGCCTGGGAGAAGAGAAAAGTCTTGACCTGCTGCCGAAAGGATAACTATGTTGGCTCCAGGCGGGCCTCGTCAGGGAGATCGTTCCATAATTGGGGGGCCACCACTGAAAAGGCCCTGTCCCTTGTTGCCATCCTAGAATCATAGAATCATAGAATCATAGAATAGCAGAGTTGGAAGGGGCCTACAAGGCCATCGAGTCCAACCCCCTGCTCAATGCAGGAATCCACCCTAAAGCATCCCTGACAGATGGTTGTCCAGCTGCCTCTTGAAGGCCTCTAGTGTGGGAGAGCCCACAACCTCCCTAGGTAGCTGATTCCACCGTCGCACTGCTCTAACAGTCAGGAAGTTTTTCCTGATGTCCAGCTGGAATCTGGCTTCCTTCAACTTGAGCCCGTTATTCCGTGTCCTGCACTCTGGGAGGATCGAGAAGAGATCCTGGCCCTCCTCTGTGTGACAACCTTTTCAGTATTTGAAGAGTGCTATCATGTCTCCCCTCAATCTTCTCTTCTCCAGGCTAAACATGCCCAGTTCTTTCAGTCTCTCTTCATAGGGCTTTGTTCGGAGTAGGCACTTGGAGAAGGACCTTAGATGTTGACATGTGCACTGGTCTCTGGTAGATTTCATTCTGTTATTTTCTGCCCAGTTTTCTAACCCAGCAACATAATTTTGAATGCTGTTTTCCTCTTCTGAGGTACTGTCTCCCCCACCCAATTTTATGTCGTCTGCAAATTCGATACGCGTTCCTCCACGTCCTTCATAACTGTGGAACGGCCTGCCGGAGGAGTCTCGTCAACTTAACAAGTCTATTAGCATTTAAGAAAGCTATAAAGACTGGTCTATTCCGGCAGGCCTATCCAGCGGAATTTTAGGATGTTCTTAGGATGTTTCAATATATATTTTGTAAACCGCCCAGAGAGCTTCGGCTGTGGGGCGGTATATAAATGTAATAAAATAAATAAAATAAATAAATGTGTTTTATAATTATTGTTGCTCCCCGCCTCGATCCAAACGGAGAGGTGGGTAAGAAATAAAATTATTATTATTATTATTATTATTATTATTATTATTATTATTATTATTATTATTATTATTCATAAAAATGTCGAAGAGAACACAGCCCAGGACTGAGGTGCTCCACGCAACACTGTCTGTTGCCGAAGCCCTCCCCTCCCGTCCACCGTCTCCGTGCCCCACAACCGCCCCCACCTCCAACGCTGCACCCTTTTCCAAAGAGCCCCAGCTCCTGACAGAGCGGTTCTCAACCCCAGCAGAAGACACACACACACACCCCGCCCGAGACCCCTTAGCCTGCTCCCCGGTTATCCACTCACTGAGGCGGAGCGATCCGGCCAAGCCCCGAATGACGGTGATGGGGTTCTTGGGGTCGGTGCAGAACTGCAGCAGGACCGGTGAGAAAGCGTCCCGTTTGCTCTCCAGCTGAAGAAAAGGAGGCGGCAATTAGTGGCCGAGATGTCGGCGTGCCCCCCACCCCCACCCCAAAACGTGGAGAACACCCCCACAACTCAAAACAACAACCAACCTAGGCACATGGTATCCACTACGGCTTTTCCCCAAGTGGGCGCCCCTGAGAGGGGTTGGACTACAGCGCCCTTGGGCGCTGTAGTCCAACCCCTCTCAGGGGCGCCCACTTGGGGAAAAGCCGTTCCACTCTTGCCAACTCATTCTTCACATCGGTAGGCCTGATGAGGCCACGAGGCTAATAATTCCCCATTGAGGCCACTGGGCCCTGTCCGCACCATATTCCCCAGGTTGAGACCCCAGGTGCTCGGGCACCGTTCCCCCCCCCCCCCCCATCAACCAGTGACTCCACCTCAGATCCGAGCAAGGATATCCCACTTGGCCACACAGGTCTCCGCTGAGCGGCATTACAATGACCTGGAAGATGGGGTCTTCCTCTCTCGTCGAGGGGCCGGCGCTCAGCCACAAGCGGAGAGAACAAGGGGACAAGCCGGGAGCGTCATTAATTCAATCTTTTAATCTTCTCCACTGTGGAATTCCAAAGGGATGGCGCGAGGTAGTCCATCTGGGAGAGGAAAAGTTCTGCACAAGACCCGGCCGGTTGAAACGGACCACGGGGAAAGTTCCAGACGCCCCGAAAGCCACCACCGGTGCAGACGCAGAAGGAAGAGGTCACTGCAATTCCGTGTTGGAAGCAGGAGGAGACGTCCTCGAAGGGACTGAGGGAGGAGCTGCGGTGACCGCAGAACACCCCCATCCACCAAAATATCCGACGTGTCCAAGGGAGAAAGACGTTTGCCTTCTGTAACGTCCGGTAAGTAGCCAAACAGTGACTCGTATGCAAAGAAATGGAGTCAAGAAAGTCCCGTTTGGAAGAACGTCAAGAGATAACGACGGCTACTAGCCCTGGCGGCTATGTGCTACCTCCAGTATCCGAGGCAGGAAGCCTGTGTGCCCCTGGGGAACATGGACGGGAGGGTGCTGTTACACCCGTGTTCTGCTCGTGGGTTTCCTGTGGGCAGCTGGTTGGCCCCTGTGTGAACAGAAGGCTGGACTAGATGGACCCTTGGTCTGATGCAGCATCCACCCTTCTGATGTTCTTATGGCCCTCGTCAACCGCTGGGGAGCCGTCATCGCAAAGTGGCACAAAACAGGGAGCGAGAACAGAAGGAAAATCCCACGATAACCCCAAAGTCTTGCCTTCTTGAGCCCAGGAACGGAAGAAACCAAAGTGCTGCACTGCTCCAAGCCGGCGTTTCCGGCCTCCCGTTTTGCTCTGGTGCCCAGGAGTTTAGAGGCCTACTTCTCAGAAGCGGAGGAGCCGGTCTTCCGGGCAGGGCAGGTGCCAGACTATTTTGCGCCCTAGACAGGTGAGCTGCTTTCACCCAGGCACCCACCCCCACCCCCACCCCAGCATACCTGGGCACAGGACGCCATCTCGCCCGCCCAGCCGAAGCGAAGCCAGGACACTGGGGTGGGGGCAGCGGCTTCGGAACAGTGCATTTGGCCGGAAGCCGCTCTGGGAGAGCGACTTCCGGGCACGCCGTTCCAAAGCCGCCCGCCCACCCCAGCATTCTGGCTTCGCTTCGGTTGGGCGCCCACCCAGCTGAAGCGAAGCCAGGACGCTGGGGCGAGCGGGCAGGCGGCTTCAGAACGGTGTGCTCAGAAGCCGCCTTCTCAGAGCCGCTGTGGGAGAGCGGCTTCCGGGTGCGGCATTAGGCACCTCCCTTACCTTGGCGCTCTAGGCGGCCGCCTGAGTGGCCTCTATGGTAGCACCAGCCCTTGTTCTGGGGCGCTGAGCTTAGCTAAGAGCAGTCAGAAGGCCGTTAAACTAACAGTGCAGCAGAGGAGGGAGGGAGTGGGGAAGGAGAATGAACTCCCAAACGCACGAATGGAAACTCAAGGGGGTCGTCACGGAAAAGGAAAAACGGGGTGAAACCAAAACAAGAACAATGAGTGGAGGATGAATTGAGGTGGGGGGGGGGAAAGAGGGGAGCGTTTGCAATCTCTTTCCACGTTGGAAGTCCCGATCCGCACAAGCAAAATGGAGGAAATGACAGAAACCCTTGGTGGTGGTGGAAGGGAATGAGATATGTAGGGAAAGGCCAGTTCCCTGCAATGTCAGCTCAGCCATGTGCCGGGACCAGAGCAGAAACCTCGCAAACGACGGGATTTAATTTGAGTCCGCAGCCCGTGTTGAAACTCAGAGCCTCGAGAAAGGGTGGAAAGCCAACGGGCTCCAGGACGGTAGCCCAGGAGTTGCTTCGCAGACGAACAAATCTGGGTGCAAGAGAAAAAGGCATCGGTGCCTTTTTCCAGGGAGGCAAAAGGGATTGACGTGATCACATCCAAGCATAAACTTCCTGACTGTTAGAGCAGTACGACAATGGAAGCAGTGACCTAAGGAGGTTGTGGGCTCTCCCACCCTAGAGGCCTTCAAGAGGCAGCTGGACAACCCTCTGTCAGGGATGCTTTAGGGTGGATTCCTGCCTTGAGCAGGGGGTTGGACTGGATGGCCTTAGAGGCCCCTTCCAACTCTACTATTCTATGGTTCTATGATCATAAGGAACGAGCTGTCTTTCCGGGACCTTTCTGGCTTTGAAAATTCAGGAAGAAAAAATAAACTGTGTGTCCGTGCAATTATATTTTTTATTCTAGGGTTTGATACAGCCAAGGTTTGGATGCTACAATTTCTGGAATGTTGGAACCGCTTAGCTACAGAAGAAGATAAGGAAGAGTAACATAAACCAGAGAGGAAAGGGGCGTTTCAGGCCCTGAAAAGAATACAGAAAACCTGATCGTTTGCAGAGCGAAGGATCCTGTGAAGTGACAAAAACTGACAAGTAGGTCTGACTATTGCAAGAGGTAAAGAGCGACTGGTCCAGAGACGGAAATGTTCAGGGTGGGTTTTCCTTTATTTTGGAGAACAAGCAGAGCGTCCCGTCAGGCCCAGGGCATTTTAGCTTCAGCTATTGGGCAGTATAAAAATATAATACGGTGGTATTTCAAAACGTGGGTGCTGTCAGAATTGGATTAAAAAGAGAGCCTGTTTAAAAAATCATTGGCCCAACAGAAAAGGGGGTTAATGAATCCGTTTATGGGCAGGGGCGGTTTTTGTTCCGCTTTGTTTAAGTCGCCACTGGGTTTGGAAGAAGGAAGTTTGGAAGAATTCCCCACCCCGAAAATAAACAAGGGGAAAACAAAAACAGAAAGCTGAGAATGGGGAGATCAAGAAAGGGAAAACAGAGATCGACCCGGGGGGACGGGGGACGGACTCCTTCAGAGTGGACCAGCAAGCTATCACGACCCTCCCAGGCCCCAGGCCCTCGGGTAGCATCCAGCCCCACACCCAAGGGGTCCTATGAAACTCCAGGTCCATCAGGCCTGCCACTGAAAGGGGCCACTGCACCCCGGGGGTCAGGCACCGTGTGTTGCGTTGTGCTCTGGATCACTTCGCCCAAGCGGGCCGCCACGCAACTGGTAGAGCTGCTTGCATCGGGTGGCCTTGCTGAGGTGCCCCCGAGCTAGTTTCCGCCTGCTGTGTGGAAGCCCCCTCCGCACGCCCCCTCCGCGCACGGGACAGCCCCCGCTCTGCCCCCTTCCGGCTTCTGAAATTCCGCCACACACATTTTGAAGCCCGCCTTTCCGGCCACAAGGGCCGGAACCCCTGCTGCTGTTTTCTTTTCTTTTTTTGAAACGAAATCGATATTCCGGATATTAAACCCTGTGCTTCTATGCAGTGGAATCCCGGGCACTTGGCAGTACACACGGCCCCCGTTTATGACCCCGCCCCATCGATTTCAGAACCCCCTTCCACAAAACCACCCTCCCTGCAACGGTTTCCTCGCCTCCACCACCTCGTTCCCTGTCACCCCCCAAAACGGGGACTTACGTATATGCTCGGGGTGGGGGGGTTGAGCTTCTCCCGTGGGAGTTTCTCGTCTACGTTGATCTGAGGCTTGACCGAGTGGGTGGGCAGCAGGTAGGACTCCTTGAATTTCCCTTTCACCTTGGCATTCCTGCAAGGAAGAGGGGGAAAAGGCGACGGATGAACAAGGAAAAACACACACAAAGGAACTATCATTAGCAACGCTGCCACACAACACTAGCTTAAGCGGGGACTGGGGGGCCTTCCCTGGGGGGGTCCAGAACAGTTTGCACGTCCGGCACACAGCCGTGACGTCTTTGAGAGTTTGATGTTCTTCCGGTCCCCCAGCTCCGCTCATCGGCGTGGGATTCCAAGACCCGATTCAGAAAGCCACATATTCAGTGGGGCTGGGAAGAGCATCACCGAGCACGTGCAAAGCGACTGCCTTGAACTAGCGAGCCTAGGCTGAGGTTGAGAGAAATAAATATTGCAAGGCTACTGCTGGCTCAGGCCAACTTCTGGATTTGTTGCATGCTGAAAAACGTGCACAACGGTGTCTCAGCTCCATGGGTCAAATCTCTGGGGCTCTGTGACCTGGGTTGAAGGCATCGAGATACGGGTGCGAGGCCCGGCGCGGAGACGCCCCTTTCCTAGTCTCCCTAGCCAAGGTCTCCCTGCCTCCCTCCCAGGGCTGAATCCCTTATCTGGACTGACCCTTGCTCTCAAATTTGCACAGACATTTTGCAAAGACAAACAGAACCATTTGAGAGGGTGGGGTTAGGGGGTGCTGTCGGGTGGCGTTAAAAAATATGAACGGACAAACGAAAGACCGAACTCTCCAGGAACAAAACCCTCTGGGGACGGAGGCCATCACAAAACGTTCCCCTTCGTCCTCCGTTTCGCAAAAACACCTCTGTTATCAGCCCTTCCTCCAAACACACTCGGCAAAGCTTTTTGCTGAAGGCTCCCATGCCTGAAACACTCCCCACACACACCCACACAACCCACACACACACACACACACACACACCAAACCTTCGCTTAAAACTGACTTGGCCCAGTCCTGTCTCTGTCAACAGTTTGGAAGCTTGATTTCGAGAGCAGAGAGGGTTGCCGGACGGCCCCCTCTTTCACCAGCGCCGGAATTGGACTGGAAGGAGCAGCAGGTGAGAGAGCCGTGTGCAGGAGGGGGGGCTTGGCTTGCTCCCTCACATGTCCCTTTTGCTCTTAAAACTGCCCCCCACCACCACACACACACTCCACCACTTTACAGGTTTAAACGGAACAGATCTGAAGAAAGCACACGTTGTTCTTCAGCCAAGCTGCCCCGGAGAGCCACGTCTTGTCCACAGACACACACCCCTGCCACGGACCTGCCCGCCGCCTGGACCACGCTCCTAGCATCCTCGCCTGCCGCCCCCGCCCCTCTTCCCCCCCCTACCTGGCTCCTCCGGCTAACGCAGGTGGTCCTTGGCCAAGCCACATCCTTCGCCGAGGGAAAGGCGATTCCTAATGGGCAGCACAAAACTCAACCACTGCCCAACCTAAGCCACTCTCTAAGATGCAGAAGTGGTTTTTCAAAAGGAGCAATCATCTGGTAAAATGTCACCGTGTCACCGGACATGTGGCAAGAGACAGAGCCGGCGTATCTTGAGAGAGAGCGACGCTATTTGTTTACTATGCAATGCCATGGCAGGGCGGAAATGCAGCCACAGGGATCTCGCTTCCTGGGCACTGCAGCTTTCTTTAAAGACGAGGGTGGGGAGGGGGAAAGGCAACACAACTTCTGGCCCTTATCGCTGCAGAGATATGCCTGGGTGTAGGCACAGCCCAGTGAAATCGCAGGAGCCAGAGAGACGGCTGAGTTAACATTTCAAGGAGGAGCCTGGAATACCCAAAGCAGAACGAATTACGCAAAATATTTTTTTGAAATGACAGAACAGAGGAAGAGTCGTTGACGTAGTACGTCTACGTCAGAGAATTAGTTTTACTTGGTTGCAAAATGTTGTTCCGTTTTATTGCTGCTGTCTGGGCTGTTTTGTGTGTGTGTGTGTGAGTGTGTTTTGGGGGTTTGCTTGTTTTTAAATGAGGAGTACCTAGACAAACAGACTAGAACGCTGGCTTGCAAAAAACATCTGACGAGACCACATCACGCCAGTCCTTTAACAGCTTCATTGGCTGCCAGTCCAGGTCCGGGCCCAATTCAAAGTGCTGGTATTGACATTTAAAGCCCTAAACGGCTTGGGGCCAGGCTATCTGAAGGAACGCCTCCTCTCGTATACACCTGCCCGGACCCTAAGGTCATCCTCAGGGGTCCTTCTCCGCAAGCCCCTGCCAAAGGAGGTGAGGCAGGTGGCTATCAGGAGCAGGGCCTTCTCTGCTGTGGCACCCCGGCTGTAGAACGAGCTCCCTAAGGAGGTTCGCCTGGCACCTACGTTATATGCTTTTAGACGCCAGGTGAAGACCTTTTTATTCTCCCAGCATTTTAACAGTCTATAAGTAAATTTTAACTCGGTGTTTTAAATTTGTAATTTTGCATTGCTGCTGTTTTTATCTGGTTGAGCTTTTATATTGTATCTTATATGATGGTTTTATACTGTTGTTTTATACTTTGAATGTTTTTAATTTTTGTGAACTGCCCAGAGAGCTCCGGCTATTGGGCGGTATAGAAATGCTAATAAATAAATAAAAAAATAAAAAAATAAATAAACAAACATCCAACAGCAAAATAATTGGGAACGTGAGACAGATCAGAAAAGTTTTACTCTCCCCTGTGCCCGTTTGGTGCATTCTCTTCCCCTTCTTATTGTTTTATTATGATTCTGTTAGAACAGCCTTCCTCAACCTGGGGCGCTCCAGATGTGTTGGACTGCATCTCCCAGAATGCCCCAGCCAGCTGGCTGGGGCATTCTGGGAGTTGTAGTCCAACACATCTGGAGGGCCCCAGGTTGAGGAAGGCTGTATTAGAATGTTAGCCTTTGCGGCAGGCAGGGTCTTGCTATTTTATTGGTTTACTCTGTGCAGCACCATGTGCACTGATGGTGCTATATAAATAAATAATAAATAAATAATAATAAAAAGCAAACTGCCTTTTAGCTTCAGAGTGACTTCTAAGGTTTTACGCTGAGCTGCACCCTACCGGGCTGCTACAGCGATGTGCAAGCTCACGTCCCAGCGATGTATTTCGCGGTAGCCTGTTACACACTCGGCGTCATAATCTCATACAAGGCCCACGTGATCCCTTTGCAGTCAGTCCTAAGTATACGATAACAGCCGGATTTTATCCCATGGTAAGTAACTTGAAATTGGGGGGACGCATAAGCTTTTTCACCCCAAGGGAGTGACGGGGTCTGTGTGTGTGTGTGTCAGGGGCTGGACGCACACGTATACACACATGCTCCCGACGTGAATATACCCAGTCACTACGTTCAACATCTAAGGTCCTCCTCCAGGTGCCTACTCCGAGAGAGGCTCGGAGTGTGGCAACAAGGGACAGGGCCTTTTCAGTGGTGGCCCCCAGACTATGGAACGATCTCCCTGATGAGGCTCACTTGGCGCCAACGCTGCTATCTTTGACTTTCCTCTTTGTCCAGGCATATGGCAGCACATCTTAATCACCCACATGTTTAGGGTTCTTTTTTACGGTTTTTAATGCTTTATGTGTATATGTTCTGTGTTTTAGAATTTTAAATTTTATATACTCGTTTTTATCTTAATTTTAGAATTTCTGTAAACCGCCCAGAGAGCCCTGGATATGGGAGCGGTATAGAAGTGAAATAAATAAATAAATAAATAAATAAATAAAATAGAGGTGTACAAAATTATGCCTGGTGGACAGGGAGACGTTTTTTCTCCCTCTCTCAAAATACTAGAACCCAACGGGGTCATTCTCCCATGAAGCTGATGGGTGGGAGATCCAGGACAGATCAAAGGAAGGACTTCTTCACACAGCACAGAGTTAAGTTATGGAACTCACTACCACAAGATGTAGTGACCACCCATTTGGATGGCTTTAAAAGGGGGTTGGATAAATTCCTGGAGGAGAAGGCTATCCATGGCTCCTAGCCCTGATGGTTATGTGCTGCCTCCAGTACACGAGGCAGTAAGCCTGTGTGCACCAGTTGCTGGGGAACATGGGTGGGAGAGTGCTGTTGCACCATGTCCTGCTTGTTCATCCCTGGCCGATGGCTGGTTGGCCACTGTGGGAACAGAGAGCTGGACTGGATGGACCCTTGGTCTGATCCCGCATCAGGGCTCTTCTTCTGTTCTTAGATGCACCCACACGTACGTACACAGGTCCACCCAGCCACCCATACCTCCCACAACCTGTGGGGCGGGGGGATAAGCTGCCGCCACTCCTTCCCCGCTGCTGCCACCCTCCTCCTTCTATCTGCCCCTGGCCGCCACCTCCTGCCTCCCCCACAATGCCTCTCTGCGAGGGGTCCTCCCTCAGGGCAGGGCACTGGCCCAGGAGAAGGCTCTGAGGAAGGAGGCCTCAGAGTGAGGCCTCTTCGGCCGGCTGGGCCCCCTTCGGTCGGCAGTGCCCTGGAGAGCAGGGCCTGCACCGGGGCAATTCGCTGAGGCAAGACAAACTACATTTGGTTCTGGGATGCTCTCTCCCTGCGGCATTTATTTTATTATTGCATTTATATCCCGCCTTTTTTCCTCCAAGGAACCCAAGGCGGCAACCATAATCCTCCTCCTCTCCGTGTTATCCTCACAACAACAACCCTGTGAGGTGGGCTGGGCTGAGAGTCTCTGACTGTCCCAAAGTCACCCAGAGGGTTTCCATGGCCGAGTGGGGACTAGAACCCGGATCTCCCAACTCCCAGTCCAACACTTTAGCCACTGCACCAGACTGGGTCTACCACTACCACATTTGCCCCGGCAAGGAAGTCTCTGGCGTGGCCCTCTGGAGCGGCCGCCCACTCTAAGCCTTACTCTGAAAGGTCCTGGGAGGTCAGTGATAGAAATGAGGCAGAGGCAGGGCATGCGCCCCCCCCCCCCCGGCCAGGCGAGGCCACCCTTCTGGAACTGCCGCCTGAGGCGGGAGACTGACCTTGACTCACGGGAGGGCCGGCCCAGCCTGTACACAGGCACACATGAGAGAGCGCCTCTCCTTATACATGTCTGCCCGAGACCTTAGATCTGTTGGAGGAGCCCTTCTCCGCATCCCACCAATGCAACACATACGTTATGATGGGACAAGGGAGAGGGCCTTCTCTGTGGTGGCACCCTGACTGTGGAATGCCCTCCCCTGGGAGGCCCGATTGGCGCCAACATGGATTGCATTTCGACGCCAAGTAAAAACATGGCTTTTAAACAAAGCCTTTGATGGTTAAACTCACTGGCACATTGTTTTAACTGTATCTATTGCTTTTAAATTATATATTGTTTTAACTTGGATCATGGTTTAATTTGTTTTTAACTGTGTATATTTATTGTTTTATACTGTATGCTTTTATCCGGACGCTGCCCTGAGATCTTAGTGATATAGGGCGGGATATAAATGTTTTAAATAAATAAATAAGTAAAACATCCCAGAGATCCTGATACAGGCCGCTTTTTCCTCATTAGTAACGGCAGAGAAAAGACAATCTGTAGGAAGGTTTCTTGGGGAGAGAGCTGACAGTACAGGCAGGGGGGAATTCATCCTGGGGGTGGGGGTGGGGGCAGGGCAACCTTGTGGGGCCACAGTAAAAGCCTTGGGGGGTGGGGGGCATGCAGCTCCTGGGCCTCAGGTGGTGAACCATAGCTTTAATTCCGCCCCCCCCCCCCCACACACACCCGTTTTGCCCTCAAGTGTCCCCTGCTGCGATCTCTAGACTCTGTGTGCGCTGCGTTCCTGCCCGCCGCTTGGAAACGAGGCCACACGCAGCCGGGGCTGGGGCGGGGGCGCGTCACTCACTTGCAGGCCCGCACCACTTCGGCGGCCGGATGGCTGATGGTGAGCTCGCCCAGGGGGATGCGCCGGTCCTCCACCTCGGAGGCGATGAAGGTCTCCCGGTCTCCGCTCTCCACCTTGATGAGGCGGATCTTCAGCTCCTTGGGGGGCCCCTCCGTGAAGGAGCACAGCTTGAGCAGGTCGGCCGAGCACACCACGGTGGAGCCGCTCCCGACGGCAGGGCCCTCCTCTTTCTTGCCGGGGGGCGGCCTCCGCTCAGGCTGGGGGGCGGCGGCGGCGGGGGGCGGGGGCAGCGGCGGGGGCTTGAGCAGTGGCTTGGCCCCGTTCTCGCGGGCCTGGCTCTCGCTGCTCTGCACGTCCAGGCTGCCCAGGATCTGCCGGTTCTTCTCCTTGTGGGCCTTGCTGTCCCGGTGGCGCCGCGAGCCGTCCTTGCTGGACCGGCGGTGTCTCCGGTGCTCCCGGTGCTCCCGCTTCCGGGACTCCTCCTTGGGGCGTGGGGCTGGCGACGGAGGGGGAGCGGAGGGAGGGGGCAGGGGAGCTGTCACAGGAGGGGGAGCAGGGGGCGGGGGAGGAGGGGGTGGCGTGGGGGGTTGGGGGGGGTGCTGGAGGAGGAGAGGCGGGCGGGGGGCGGCGGGGAGGCGGGCGGGGGGGGGCGGAGGGCTCTTCTCCCGCTCCGCTCGCTCCACCAGCGTCTCGCAGGCGCGGCTGATTTCTTCTAGGACCTCCGATTCGGTCTTGATGGGCCGGGGGGCGGGGGGCGGCGGGGGGGTGGCCACTCGCTCCCCTAACGTCCCCGCTCCTCCAACCCAGGCTTGGCTTGAGGTAGAGAAATGGGCCGCAGCGCCCTGGCTGCTGCCGCCGGCTGGAGGAGGGATCTTAGCACCTGCGGGGGTCAGCGGCTTGGGCCGGTAGGAGTGCTTCTGGCCTTCCAGCACGCTGGCCAACGACTTCAGCAGAGACGCCGTGCTGTGGTGGGGGAACTTGCTGCCACCGCTGGCTCCTGCCGCCGCCGCTGCCGGCACTGCCGGCGGGGGCCGCTCCTCACTGTCTCGCTTGCCGAACCGGTACAGGCAGGGGGGCTCCGGCGGCTCTTGCCCGGGCGGTTTGGGGTAATCGAAGGAGCCGGTCGACGAGGGGGGCGGCTTGGGCCTGGCCAGCGGCGGGGGGCTCGGCAGGAGTGGGGCGGGCGGGGGCGGGGGAGGGAAGCTCTCCTCCCGCTCCTCCTCCCCCCGCCGGATCGACTCGTCCAGCATTTTCATGATGTTCGCCAGGCCGTCGGGCAAGATCTTGGAGAACTCCGTCGGCTCCTCGAATTGGTCTTCCAGCGGGGGGCTGGAGAAGCCAAAGAGGTGGTCGGAGGCAGCCTCCACGGCTGGGGGTGCCACTGGCGGGTCCGGGGTCTTTGGATAGGAGGCCCGGGGTGGCTGTGGGGGCAGTGGTGGGGGCGGGGGTAGCGCTGGTGGCTGTGACGGGCTCTCTGGGGACAGGAAGGTTCCTGAGGTAATTGCAGGGCTCGGAGTCAGGGCCCTCGGGCCGCCCGATCCGTTCTCCTCTCGGCCACTTTCTGGCAGCCAGAATTCCGGGGCTGGCGTGGGCTCAGGGCTGGCGGGCCTCGGGGGGCTCTCCTGGACCGTGGCATCCTCCCTGGGGTGAGAGAAAGCCCCTTTCTGACCGCTGGTGTCGGGTTCCTGGAAGTTGCGTCCCGATTCACAGGCTGTCAAGGGAGGAGGCGGTGGGGGAGGCGGAGGCTCCCCCCGACGGGGCTCGCCACACGCAAACAAGAGATCGCCCAGGGGGTCCCCGCTGGGCTTCCCCTCCCCGGCTTTGTTACTGAACCCGGCACCTTTCAGCCACGGCAATGGAGGGGGCGGGGGAGGAGGCGGCGGCGGGGGAGGAGGCGGGCACTGCGAGGCGGGAGGGGGCCGTACCACCACCGGTGGAACCGCCCTGGTGATGGGTGGGGGCGGGGGCAGGCGAGAGCAGGGCAGGTTGCGGGGGGCGAGGCAGGAGGGAATTGGACGTGGAAGGGGGGCTGGTTTGCGCCCACTGCTCTCCGGGGCGGGACTGGGCTGCTCCAACGCCGGGGTTTGGTAATGATCAGAACCCTACAGGGACGGACAGGAAGAACAGACAATTAGAAGGGGAGCAGGGAGGGAGGGATTGTCCTCCCCTCGTCCTCCCCACCAGAACAGCTCAGCCGTTATCCATACCCACCAGAATGACTCAGCCTTTATCCATACCCAAGGGAACAGCTCGGCCATTATCCATACCCAACGGGGACGGCTCGGCCATTATCCATACCCAACGGGGACAGCTCGGCCGTTATCCATACCCAAGGGAACAGCTCGGCCGTTATCCATACCCAAGGGAACGGCTCGGCCGTTATCCATACCCAACGGGGACAGCTCGGCCGTTATCCATACCCAAGGGAACAGCTCGGCCGTTATCCATACCCAAGGGAACGGCTCGGCCGTTATCCATACCCAACGGGGACGGCTCGGCAGTTATCCATACCCAACTCCGCCCTTGCACAGGGCCTCCCAACGTTCCGCCTACGTGCTTCCCATCGCTCGCTCCATGGGAACTGTCAAATGCCCTCCATTCCCAGCCCACCCCCGTGATCCCACCTCCCCCACTCACAAGGCTGTCCGGGGCCGGCTGCCCCCGCGAGGCGGTCTTGCTGGTGGCGGGGGGCCCGGCTGGCGCCGGGCGCGGGGCATAAGGCACGCAGGCGACGGTTGCTGGTGTGGCGGTGGATTCGGGGCGCGCCCGGGCGGCTCGGCCGTCTCTAAGGTCACTTCCGTTGTGCCGGGCCAGGCAGCCGTGGCTCTCCAGGGGGGCGCGGTGTGCTGGCGGTGTGCGGGGGCTGGGCGCCATGGCCGGCGGGCGGTGCGGGGGCGGATGTGAGCCGTAGGCGGGAGACGGGTACGGGAAGGGATGCGCCACCGAGTTCCTCTGCTCCTAGGGTGGGAGGTGGAGAGGAAGGAGACATTTGGTACAAGGGCACTGTGGTGACGTTTGGACCCTCCAAAGCCCTGGAATCAGAAACAACGATCCGAGCTGAGCAGAGGTACAGATGCAAATCTAATCTATTCGGTGAGATGCAGCCATTCGGAGTTCTGGCTGCATCTGTGAAGGAGCCACTTCTGGTTTTTCCAGAGCAGCCTTCCCCAACTTGGCACCCTCCGGGTATTTTGGACTACACCTCCCATCATCCCTGGCCACTGCCCATGCTGGCTGGGGCTGATCGAGAGTAGCAGCCCCAAATGTCTGGATGGGACCAACTTCGGGAAGGGTACCCTAGAAAAACAACCAAAGCGGCACCTGAAATCATCCCCCACCCCCGGCCCAGCTCTGGAGGACCTCCCCCACCCCACGCAGTCCATCCCTTGACAGATGCCAAGCCGAGAGGACTGCAGAAAGAGAGCAAAGAGCGGAAGCTTGCTCAAGCAAGCAAGCCAAGCTGCCCTCGGCAAGGGAAAGGCTGCAGGGATGTGTGGCCTTTTTGACCTCCGAGCCATGAGATCCGGAAACTTGTTGTTACGTTCTTATTATTATTCTATTTTTTTTACTGGGAGCTGATTCTGTCGTATTGTGCCAGATAAGCAGGTACTGTTATTCCCTGGGAACGCAAAGGGGAGGAGAACAAGGGGCAGGAAAAGTCCCCCCACACACACAAAGGACTCCATCCCTATCTGGAGGCAGAAGATAAGGGGCCGCTGCAGCCTCCCCGAAATTGCACTTGGGACCTGTGCGCCCGGTAGGGGAGCCTTACTTGTCTCTCTGGGGCAGCCACGTTCTTGCGCTCCTGACCCCACGAGTCTCCGTGGAGGGGGTTCCATAATCCGGGCTTAGGCAGCTGGTAGTGGGGGTGGCCGGAGAGGCCCGGCCCAGGCTGATGCTGGCCCACCCCGTTACCATTCTGCTCCAAGGCGGGCGTTGGCAGAAAAAGAGCGAAACAGAGAGAAACGGTCAGAGTGCCCGGCTTTCCCAAGCACCCTTTGCGCCCAGACTCAAATCCATCCTCTCCCTTCGAAGGGGGCAGGGGAGGACTCTCAAACGTCCGAGCAAAAGAGGGGGAGGGAACTCCTGATAGGGGAACGGCCTTCGAGAAGCAGCTTTAAGTGCTCTCTTGTGCTAGAACCACGAAGCGCCGCAAGGATCACCGTCAATCCATCGGGCAATCTTTTCTCACCTCGTAGTCACGCAGGGCGACCGTCAAGCAGAATGAAGCCCTCCCAGAAGCCCTTGTGAGAGAGCGAGGCCCGAAGCGCGCGAGAGAGAGAGCGAGGCCCGAAGCGTGAGCAAGGGAGCGTGAGAGAAAGGGAGGGGCGTCAGGGGCCGTGGGTGGTGGACACAAGCACGGGGGGTCCCCTGGTACCTGGTCGGGGCTGGCACTCCTTCGTCTCTTCATGGGGGCGGGCATCTCTTCACCGTGCCCCGGGTGGGGCGGGTGCTGGACCGGAGCGATGGGCTGGACCACGGGCGGCTCCATCGGAGGGCCGGGCCGCTTCAGCTGGGGGTTGCGCTTCGCGGAAAAGTTCCTCTTCTACACAGGGAAGCGGGGGAGAACGAAAAACATTAGCCGGGAGTTATTCCCTTTATCCATGTGATGCAGGCGGTGAAGCAGAAGTCAAGCAGCTAAGGATGGCCTGGGACCTCAGGGCCACAGTGGGACAGGCCTGTCTCAAGTCAATGAGGTGATAATGAGTCTATGGAGTTAAACCTGTTATCTTTAATGTGCCACAAGAGTCGGTGTGGTTTGTGGCAGATTATCTTATCTCGCCTGTTCAGTTATCTTATCTATGCTGATCGATTGGAACCAGCAGAAAAAACAGATTAAAAACAAGGCCGAGGGCGGAGACCGAGGCCCTCTGTTTTGGCCTGCCGGCCCTGCGGTCGCTGAGAGAACTCGGGACGCAAATCCTCGCCTTAAACAACCAGGAAGAGAGAGACGAAAGTGAGGGCAGCCATCAAGCAAAGGCCGGGAATTTCGTTCCTTTTCTTTGATGGAGCCCCTAAATCAGGCTAAAATCAGCTGAAACGGTAACGGTAACACCCCTTTGCAAGATCGTTCGCATTTCCAATTAAAAGCGAAAGCTTGCGTTCCGGCTGGCTGAAAGGTCTTTTGTAAAAGTTCAGTGAATTTTGCAAGATGAACCAATGCACTCAGAAGCAGGGAGCGCTGAATTCCATGGGGTCTCCTCCCAGGCAGTTATGCAAAGACGGCAGTCATGCCAACCCACCCCCGCAAAAAAAAAATGTCTTTAGGGTGCCACAGGACTCCTCCTTGAAAAACTGGACATTCTTCCTTTATTTTTGTAGTAAAATTCCAATTCCTGTTTAAACAATTCCTCTTACTGGCGAGATCTACATTTTGAGCTTTGCACCAGAAAATAACAACGTAAAATGATGTTTACTGTTTGAGCTTATAAAAAAGATATATGTGTGTTCGGTGGGGCGCTGTGTGCGTGTGTGTGTGTGTGTGTGAGAGAGAGAGAGAATAGCCTTAATTCCATGTGTTCATAAAGCCGGAGTTTTATACAAATTCATCAGCCAACACCTGCGTTGATTGAAGATGCATATAAGGTCGTTGCGCTAACATGAGTGGTGGGGGTAGACAGGACTTCAGAGCAGGCTAGTAGAAACTAACGCTTGGCGACTAAGCCCGGGCACAGTTCGTGGACCTTTTTTGTCTGGCTGGGGGGTGGAATTCCTGCAGAACAGAATGAAAACTGCCGTTTCGGGGCCTCCGTTGACGCCAAAGAGCTTCCGGTGATTTGGAGGCGGCCGCGAATCAAGGGAGGTTTCTGTTCGAGTAGATACAAGGGCTGACATGGTCGACATCAGCCTTCCCCAACCGGGGGCTCTCCAGATGCGTTGGACTGTGGTCCAGCACATCCGGAGAGCCCCCGGTTGGGGAAAGCTGGTCTAAAGCAATGGAGCAGGGCGGTCGAGAGGGAGCCGGGGATGAATGGTTCCTGACTCTCCCCGCAGCCTTTGGGTCCGGCATCGGGGGCATGGGTGGGGGAAACTGGCCCTCCCTCTCTCCCCTCAACTCACCTCAAGATGCAGGAGGTTCCACACTTGCTGCAGCGGAGGCAACGATCCTTTTGATCGGTGGTGAGACGACCCCGAATGAAAGCTCCACAGCTGAGCCTGAAAAGCAGGGTGGGAGGTGTAGGGTGTGATGAACTGAGGGTGGGGCACCAGGGAACCCCTCCTCATATTGGAATTCATCTCCACTCTGCCTCCCAGGCTGCCCCCCCCCCACCTCCCAGGCTGCCCCACCTCACCTCCCAGCTGCCCCCCACTTCCCAGGCTGTCCACACCCGCCTCCCAGGCTGCCCCCACTCCGCCTCCCAGTCTGTCCACACCCTGCCTCCCAGGCTGCCCCCACTCCGCCTCCCAGGCTGCCCCCACCCTGCCGCTCCTTCCCCCACAGCCAAACACCCCAGCCCCGCCCCGCCCACCTGCTGAAGGCGTCCAATCCGAGCGTGCATCTCCCCGTAGCTCCCGTAGTCGCGCTGGTAGCGGGCGGCGTTCTGGTAGCAGCGCACAGCCTCCTCGCAGTCCTGTTCCGACTCGTAGATCTCGCCC